>NC_135497.1:137421290-138121290 GCF_052857255.1 Amblyomma americanum | reverse complement strand
CTGTAGTTTTATATAGTTCAAAGATCCTACTCTAAGTACTGAGGCAATAAACTTTCTGATGCGCAGTTTTACAAGATGAGCATAAGCACGTCTTCCCTTATAAAGTTATGGGAGTAAATATCAACCGCGGAGGTGCAGTGTTTTGGATTTTGTACTTTAATATCACTTTGTGAGGCAGTATCGATTGCATCTTGTCGTCGACAAGGCTAAGTAAATTCCGGGAAGTCCCAGAAGTGCAGAGATCAGAACTTAATTATCACTACAGACTCGATGCCTCCTTTACCAGGAAACTATATTGCTTAGCTCAAGGATTAAGACATCTATAAAAGTCCCCATTCCGCAGCGTTATCCCACTTCCTTGAAGTCTCTTACGGTGCAAAAGCTTCGTATGCTTCCCGGTGACAGGTTTACACTGTGTGACTTTGTATTTTTAGCTGTAACGTGGGAAGTCCACTTAATACGAAGCTCGCATACAACGAACGCAATCCGCACAACAGTCAGGTTCGTTATAAGAGGGCTCGACTGTATGTTAGACTATAGACGGATACAACTATAGGAACGCAGCGGCTGATACTCCACAAAGGAGACCCTCCGGCCAATGGCGCCGACCGACTGTCATGACGTTGCGGTTAACCTTATTTCATGTAGGCTCCTGCAAGTCTTCTGCGATTTCACGCTGGGGGATTAACCGCGACGTCATGAGAACCGTTCGCCACCATTGGCTGGAGAGCCTGCTTTGAGGGCCATTCGCCGCTGCGTTCTTGAGTTGTATCCGACTGTAAAAGATTTCAGCGTTCGAATATTTCGTTGCCTATTGTCAGGTCGCATTCATAAGAAAGAGTCCATTGATGCTCTTGCACTTACTCGATTTTTCGCGCTGTAAAAATCGACCAAAACAAAGGACCACCTGCTAACTAAAAAGAGGCCCCATTTAGTAGTGTATCGGGCGCCACTAATCAGCCAAGCTTGTTTACGAAGTTTTGAAGGAGCATTCTTGGTGATATTAGCGCGCACTGGCTTCCAATATTACGTGGGACGCTTTCTTTCTCCCGTTTGTTCAATAGAGAGTTACGAGCTCCGCGTGCCGTACTTCATTTTGCAATGCAGTCTCAAGCAAGTTTCCGCGGGCAACGCGCAGATCGACCTCATGTTTTGTGGGCTTGCCCCAAATATTCACCTAACACAGACTTGCAACTCAGTACTCCAGAACAGTGGGATGCCGCTCTTCTCAGCTTTGACCTGGCCATTCAGCATCGAGTGAGTCAAGAGGTCGTCGAGAAGCACGGACTTCTGACCAACTATCGTCCCGGTCTAGCGTTGCGTTTTTTTGGAAGCGATAACAGTGTTTCCTCCTCACCCCTCCCTGCTCCGTGTAGTCGTCGTCCCGTTGCCAACGAACGGAGATGGGGAAATACGGGAGGAGGAGCAGAAAGGGAAGGCGCAAAGAAATCGAGGACAGGTGACGGAGCGCGGGTAGAAAAGTTGCGCGCACACAGGTGTCCCCGAGAGGCGGCGCTCGCTCGCCTCCGGTGGCGTGATTTGACGGCGACACTCGCGACTAGAGGCTGTGCGCGCGTGCGCAATAGTGGCCGCCGTAATGATAAAAAAAAATGGCCGTGGCTTAGCTTGGTTAAGCCTGGTGCAACCACCAGTAAATACATAACGCTGTTTTCTTCGCTTTTCGTTTTCCTTCTCTCGAAACGCACGTTCCTTCTCGAGCCGCTGCTGCCGCTGTTCCGGGGTTTCTTGGACACGCCTCTGCCGTTTAGTCGCGTTCCAGCGTTCTGAACTAGTAGAAGGAGACTCACTGTCGGGCAAACTCATAATTTCTTCCTTTGCTTCTGCTGTTTCCACAGAGGAGGTTGCACGTTGTCGCCGAGCTGCATACTGGGCACGCCGCTTAGAAAGTCGTTCTTCTTGTTCTTCTTCCGTCTCCGTAGCTCGTTGCATTCTGCCCAGCTGCCCTGTTCGTAGGCACCATCGTAACATCTGGCTGTATGACTGCTTTGGCGAGAGGAGCGGAGCTGTTTTATACAGCTGGTGTGACGTCACTCTGACCGTAGCGCCCCTGGTGAGAGGAGCGGGAGTTAGGCCGCCGTTGGTGGCTACCGCCTCGCCTCGCGACGGCGTGAGATGGGGCCCCGTTTTTACACAGCTGGTGTGACGTCACTCTAGGTCACATGGTGTGACGTCACGCAGCGAGGTCACGCTAAAGGTCAATGGTGCCTACCACCGCCTCGCCACGGAACGGGCTGAAGTGCGACCTAAAGTAGTATTGCTTCGCAATAAAAAACTGCAAGCGACCATGTGGTACATAAATTGCGTTGCGAGAAGGCTATGGTGGAGAAAGGGGTGTGCTCAGAACGCTGCACGTATGTGGGAGTCCAGAGCCCGCAAACGTGTAATGAGTGGAACAAAAGATGAGCGAGCTCGGGAGACTCCATTAAAAAGCGCAAGACCGTGCCCACACTTTTCTCAGACCTTAAGGAACTCACTGTAACCTTCCCATAACATAAATCAACTAAATGGTCGTGCCATTATGCGGGGATCCACCATTCGTCGTACCCTTCGGGTAGCGCTCGTTATTTTTTTTTGTCGCGACCTTGCAACAACGCAAGAAACCAAGACGCTACATCAATATTTTTCCAAGATCATCTCTGAGAATTCATATCTGGAACAGTTAATGTTTTTAGACCTAGTACAGCAAAGGGACACAAAGGCATCCTTTGTGGGAAAGGCTTTTCTCGGGAGCCTTCTACTAATTGTTATTGTCCTACATTCAAATATTTTACAAATGCCAATTCATTTCGCAGGTCTAGAAACGCTATGATACAACAAAATAGAAAATGTGAAAGCAAAAAATGCATCAAATATTAATGATGAAACGATATTGTGAATAACACGTCCGATTATTGACCATAAACATCACGTGAAACGTTTGCCTCACTGTTGTCCGAGGAACTAACAATCTCATCTGTATGCTTTTCTTTTTACCTGGCACGAAAAGACGAAAATTAGGCAAAAAATTAAAGCGAAGTCACTTTACGCAAAGTGGCGTTTATCAAACATGGGTCTTGGCGAAGGCGAATCTTGGCGCTATTTAGGTACAGTCTGCGTCCCTGTTTAGAGCGCTCAGGCAGTGCGCAGCACGTAGAATAAAAACCGAAATCAAACGGCAGCTCACGGTTTGCAGACAAATTGCTCGCGCCCACCTCCTACTTGCTCCTACTTTCGAGCAAGTGTCTCCTGTAGAGCCGAGCATCTGCGACGAGGAATCATGGGAGTGCACCACTTGAGCGCTCTACACGTGGGTGACGCCGACTGTACAGACATCAAAGTAAGGAGACGCTGCACATGTACCATCAGGCACAGGTGAAACGCGAAGAAGACAACTGAACCACTGACAGCAAGAACAGAATTTCTCAGCCGGGCAAGCCTTAATACTAGTGGAGGGTAATTTCACTTCGAAGGTGCAACGACTGTCCTTCAGAAGTGTAATCAACCTCACTTGTATTTCCTCTCCAGGAGGTAATATCTTAGTGCTTTGGAGTTCGCACTTCCGTTCTTTTGTTTACGTTTCATTCGTTGGTGATAGAACGGGAAGGCACGAAACATACACGGATGCAATAAGTTCTCGCTTTCTGCGAACTCCCCATGGATGTTAAGAAAAAAATAAAGCCTCCAAAAGCAGACGTTCACATAAGCCATGACACAAAGGGACCACAAGGATTTTAGGGGATTCCTTGCAAAGTAAAAACAGTGCCTGTAAACGGAATTACCTTCCTCTCATCTGGCCCTTGTCAAGTAATGACGGTGCATGTAAATAGAATTGTCTTTTTCGCTCCTTGGACCGTATTCTTTCACGATCCTATCAACACAGGTGTCACAGACGTTACTATAAATGCTAAATGAAAAAATAATGAATCTAAAGGAAATTGTCACAAAATGCGATCCCCGGGTTTTGCTTCCTTTTTTGTTTAATTGAACGCATTGTGTGCATGCAGTTAAGACGCGAACACGGTCATTCCGTACTCTGACTCCATATTATGAACTTTCCAGACTCAGAGTGTTTGTTGCTGGCTGTGGAAAGTTACCGCAGCAACAAGTTAGCTGTCATTCCAAAATTTGAATGTAGTTTATTTGTTACCAGCCGAGCAGCGCAACAACAGAACGCACGCACGTGCGCAGGTGCGCCCACGTGTCACGGATACGAGCGTTTCCAAAGACGACGTATACATCTTCGGGCATGCTGTCGCCTACTGAAGATCCTCACCACAATCAGTGTCCTTTCATTCCCGCCGCTTCTCGGTTCCTGAGACTCAAATAGCACAAACGTGAACCCCAGCGTACAGGCTGTAAGAATAACATCGTTTTGTTTTGTTTGTGGGGCAGCGAGCCACTGATACATAGTTTCAGCAGTTGTTTCATTGTTTTAGAACACACAGGAAGGCATGGTGTGGTATATGCGGTTTAACGTTCCAAACCGACAAGTGCAATATCAGGGACGCCGTAGCGGTGGGCTCTGTATTGATTTCGGCCATCTGGGGCCCTTTATAACGTGTACTGACACCTGACAGTACACGGGCGCCTCTTTTTTCACCTCCGCAAAAACTTGGCCGCTGCGTTCGGGACCGAGCCCGTGTCCTCGGGCTCAGCAGCAGGGCGCCTAACCCCTGAGCCACCGCATCGGGCAACACCCAGGAAGACAATATTTTCACTGCACTCTGCGCTTGTTCACTGAGTTTTCCCTTTATCAGTATTCAGTCATCTCGCAGGAAGGGGATGGTCGCAAAAAAAACAAAAAAAAAACAATCGAGATCACTACCTAGTCGAGCAACGAAGTTTTATTGTGAATCGCGCCACCTCTCTGCCTCATCATCGCCGTCACCGTTCAGTTTCACAGCGCTAGCTCTTAGCGGGTTGTATGGCAGTTTGGCGTCGTCCAAAGCCTAGCGCTTTTATGACGTCAGGCTCGTAAGCACACCTTCCCTCAGTCCCTCGCTGCGGTGGCAGGGAACAGAGGTCGGCCGACGCAGTCTTCCGGAGCACCTGCGCGTAACGCTAACACGAGACGCCTTATCAACGTATACGCAGCGCAGGAAGACACCCTTCCATTGCCCGATAGCCACACGACTATGCCGCTCTTCCGTGACGCTCTGCGTTCATTGCTACATTGCGAAGTATGATAACACGGCACTTAACTCGCTGGTTCCATCCGGCCTCGTTGGAAGGGGCCGTACCAGTCGCGTATCGCGCGAAAAAAAGTCGATATAAGCGACAATGACTGAATCGAGCGTTTCCCGTGTTTACTGTCTGCCGGAAACAGCGTGACTACATTACCTCCGACAACAGCCTTCCGTGGTCTGTCGGGCTCAGCTAGAGCTGTGTGGTTCAATAACTGCCAGTTTAAAATAAAAAGGCTATCATAGAGACGTGCGGTAGCCTCCATAGTATCCACAGTGGCGCCAGATTCACGAATCCATTCGTTATTTCGCCTTCCTATGTAACTGGACAACTCCCTTGACGCCAGTGACGATAATCAACGTGGCAACGGCTATGGATTCGGTCTTTCACGAACGGATCACGCGTGCCAAGACGCTCGAACAGTTTTATCGCCCTGGCTAATGGTTTAACGTGACTAGACGGAATCCGTTCTCTCGGATACATTTGGCATAGCAAGTTTAGCTGGGTAATGACGGGGAAAGTAGCGCCCGTCCTGTCCGTCCTCTTCACTCAGCCTCCGTATTTTAACGCTTCCTTTGGATTAATATCAGCGCAGCAAATCGCGAACGAATCATAGCCATGGCGATCCTTAAGTCGACACTCCAGAATTGCAATGCATAGTCAGCACGACTGGACTGATGGTTACTGAGCTCAATTTTATTCTCAATGTCTGCTGAACCATGGAACTAAGGACGGCTACCTCAAAGTTTATAATTGCTTCAAAAATTTCACGTATGACTGGTTTTTCGCTAGTAATGGCCCGAAGGTTTTTCATGTTTTCTGGGTATATTCATTTACTGATCTTCACAGCTACGGGTTTAAGTTCCGTGTGTAAACTACACAATGTGAACGACCATATAAATGAGCTGCAAAGGCAGGATTTGTACACTGCCCATATCTGTGTAAAAACAAAAAAAGCACTGTTCTTATTTAAATAACATTACTAACAGTGGTGACAGTTATGCCATACACATTACGGCAATGTCTGAATATTCTTCGTAGCCATTATAAATTGCTTATAAATCGCAGCCAAATAAAGTTATTAGGCTCATAAGACTGATGCCGATCGGAAAAGCAGCAGTCATTCGCAGCAATCGTGGGCATTCACCAATTGCCACCCTCTGGCCTTCCTTAGTCACGGCCCCTGCCTAACTCGACATGACCTCGTCTTCGAGGATAAATTGCACAAAATGCCTTAGATTTAGGACCATTAAGAAATGTTTCGTCGATACTAATCGTATCAATTTGCTTCGTGCAACGTCCGGCACTTTCATTCGCTTCTTTCAACTCTGAACACACTTGCAATTTGTACGGCCGATTAGGCTTCCACTTGTACGCAAGTTTGTCGCTGCGTGTGTCAAGAGGAGGAAGAGTGGGTGTTCTCACAAAGCACTCATTGGGGGAGGCATACACGCACAGTCTAAGCAGCCGGCGGAACGGTGGGTGTGCTGACCCCGCGTCCTGTATCGGGCGATGTGTGCAGTTGCTGGTGTCCGGCGGCGCGTCGTCGTCCTCGCCGAGCTGCGCCGAGCCGTCCTCGGGCGCCTCCTCGACGTCGAGCGGGAGCGGCGCTGGCGGCGCGCCCGAGAGCCCGATGGCGGCCGAGCAGCCCGTCTGCTACGAACCGTCTCGCTTCCTGTACCCGCGGCTGGCCACGGGCCTCGCCGTCAACGGCCTCTACCCGCCCTCGTACGCCGACCAGTCGGGATACGTGGCGGCGCTGGGCACCAGCTCGGCGGCATTCTACCCTTCCCTGGTGAGCACGCCACGATGTTACGCTCCTGCTTGTGCCCTCCACCCTGCACTGGCACCCTCCGCACTGAAAGAGTCCTGGACGTCATGCTGCCCATTCCTCCAACGAATTCGATATTTGCGGCCGCGTAAAAATAGCGCTCACTACACTGAGCGGGCAGTCGCGGTGGCACCGCTCATCAAACACCGCTAAAGCGCCTGTAATGCTTGTAAAGAGAAGTATAGCCACTTTGAAAATTGTATTTTTCTTTCGGCTGAAGGTAGCTGCTCTGAAGTCGCATCTCTAGTGGTCATTTCTGCCTCGAAGACTCGAAGTGCTGCTTCACTCGCTGACTAGAACTGGCACGAACATGATTCCAGTTTTAGCTATGGTAGTTTATACAGAAGAAAGCAACTCACGTGTTAATTAGTGCAGTTAGTATGTATCGCAGCAATGAACGCACTCAAATGCCTTGCTGTTTAGCAACATACCACCCCCAAAAAAAATGGCACCAGGAAGCCTAAAACACAAACCTATCAAAGTAACAAGTCGCCGGACATGCGTTTGCGCATTCCGAAGAAATGTAAAGCCGTGATTATGGAACCGTGCTTGTAGAAAATTGTATGCACGACTTGCAGATGCCGCATTATGCGGCATGTGTGGTCATCATGGCCGCGCCGCCCTCTGACTGCATGCGGGCGCAACAGACTTAGGCCTGAGGTGCGCAGGGAACTGCTGAGGTTTCGACCCTATAATATTTACATTATGCGCTGCGTTCCACGTGAACCTGAGCGCACCTCCAATGCAAAAACTAGAGTTTTGCACGAACGATATCACCGAACAGGGAGCTGCTTTAGGTCAGCTGAAATAGTGGCATTAATTTTTGACAAATCAGCCAACAATAGAGAGTGTACTTGAACCCACTAAGCAGAGAAGTTTCGAAGATTGCTAAATGTAACGAGTTTGAAATAGAAACAAAATCTTTTCATAGTATAACAGTCAGCCACGGCGAACGTATGTCACAATGAAAGCACGGTAACTAGGCAGCTAATTAACTAAACTCGCTATATGATTTCAATTAGTACATTCTGGAGGCAAGTAGCAATGGTGAGTTCCAAGCCACGGAGAAGGCGATGCCATATTAGCTTTTTTACGCGAAGAAAAAGTAATTCTCTAAAGCCTTGCAGCGCGCGAAATTCCGGTGCTTTTTTTTTCCGCACAAAAGCTAGTCTGATCGCGTGAGGCGCGCAGGAAGCTTGGTGGAAACGCAACATCCGCTGGTGGCGTGTTGCAGTACATACCTACGGCGCCCAATTCGAACCGCCGGCACTATTGTACCGCATCACTGCAGTCTTTTGCTTCTCTTCTTGGTGCACGACAAACGACAGTCATCGTCATCGTCATCAGCCTGACTACGCCCACAGCAGGGCAATGGCCTCTCCCGTATCTCTCCAATTAACCCTTTCCTGTGCCAGCTGCGGCCACCCTACCCCCGCAAACTTCTTAATCTAATCCGCTCACCTAACTTTCAGGCGCCCCCTGCTACGCTTGCCTTCTCTTGGAATCCAGTCCGTTACCTTTAAAGGGGCTCTGAAACGCCTTCCGAGGAGAGCAAATTAACTCACTTAATCACTGCACTTGGTTGACATGAAAACCAGAGGCAAATAATACTCTTCTACACGCAGCAGACGACCCACAATCACGCGTCAAAGTTCGCGAGCCCTTCCCGACGACTTTTTCATGCACGCACCCTCCTCCGTCCCCCGCATCTGCGTAGACAAAGTGAGAGGTGTCCATTGGCTATATTCTTTCAGACGACAGGCAGCTACCGTGGCCGCGGCAAATAAGCCTCTTCGCTCCGGCGGGTCGGAAAGCTCCGCTCCCAGATGGGGGTCGGCGAAGGAGCCCCTACCTTCCAGCGTGCAAAAAGTGACGAGAGGAGAGGGAAAGGCACGAAGACGCTGAAATTCAAATGTTAACTACAGATAACTCAGCTTCTACAAAGCGCATTTAAAAAATTCTTGCTGGACACTATTCTTAAAGCGGCGTGCTTCAATATCCCAGGCATGCCGCAACTTTATTAGAGCCCCCCTTCACTGCCCCTTTAAGAACCATCGCCAACTATGCGTGGCCGTTACTTTTGAGAGTGACGATCAAAAGAAAGTGCATGTCATGGCAAATGGAGCAGGAAGATCGAACTTGGCGCTGTAGTCACGGCAACGCGTTACCACCAGACGTTGCATTCTTACCGAGCTACTTGCGCCTCATGCGTTCAGTATCGGTTTTGTTCATAAAGATGCACCGAATTTCCTCGCGCTGCAGGGCTTCATAGAGAGTCTTTTTCTTAGGAGGATCCGGGTCGGGGTTTCCCTCACACCAGCCATCACTCGCAAGTGGCCTCAGTACCGAGAATTCTTTCCTCGGCCAGGGTGTCCGATATGTAAACACGAGGACAAATAGGCCGAAATTCATCACTTACTGTGGGACTGCCCAGCTCTCAAGCCTACAAGGATCCGGCACCTGATGGTAGCAGGTCTTTCACCAAGCAACCCTGCTTCATACATTGCCTGGACGCAGGGACCGTACCATCGTTCTCTACTGGACTTCATCAAATCAGCTAACCTTTTTCCATTCATTTAATCTCTACTACATCATTAATCACACCTTCACCCATCATTGATGCCCTGGGGCAATAAATTTCGCTAAAAAAAAAGTATATATAGCTTCGTCTTGTCCGCGGCGTCAAACTCATACTGGCTCTAACCACCAGGCTATGACAATTCAAAAGTTAATCGGTTAGCGCTAATTAGCTGCTTAATTTGGATGACTTTTATCGTAATTGTGACATCCACCACGGCTGACTGCTCGTTTCTGAAGCGATTTTTTTTTTTGCTGTTCCGAAGTCCCTTATTTAGGAACTTTCTGAAGTGCTTGCTGAAACACCGGGTATATTTTAATGGAGAGTTATCGAACAGAGTCACCTTATCGTTTAGGAGGATAGGGGAATAACGGGGCGCTAGTGCACATAAGTTGAACGCTACCCCAAGGGGCATTAGTGTACTGCGCATGCGCCCTGACGCCCTGCTATTTGCCTATCCGCCTAACTGAAAGGCTCACCCTATTTTATTTCGATATGGATGCATGGATGCAGCTTGAAAAAGTGCCTACGCTTGGGCACTTGGCTAGAAATTGTTGTACGATGTGATGCCGTCGTACAACAGCAGCATCAATCTGTATCTCATGAATCTAGAGCTTTTTTAATAGGTAAGAAATTTGTTAAATCATTCATAAAATGTGCTGCACTTAATAAAGACCAATCTACGAAGCGGTGTTCAAGTGCGTTTACAGCATAGCATTGGTCGTGCCGGCCAGAAGAAAAGGTTAATCACGAAAATCTTAGACCTGCCTTTATGAACGTGGAAGCTGTGGAGGTATTAAACCTAAATTAGGGTTCTACTGGCGCATTTTAAAGATAAGAAACTAAACCAACCAAAAAGTAAATTGTTTATTGCCGGTGCGCAACAAAACTAATCGTTTGCTGCCAAACGCTTCATAACGTGTAAAACAAAGCAGTTTGTTATTTATTCTTGAGCACATATTTATGATAAAAGAAAGTGCGAAGCGGTGGCTGTATCGGCAACTCGGCACCGCATAGTTCCGCGCTCCCGGCTGACAATGTCGCACATGCGTTGCTTCAGCTCGCCCCCCCCCCCCCCCCTCCCCTCCCACCTGAGTACTTTCGGCTACGAACGAGCGGTGTAAAATAGATTAAAATCCTTGCCTTTATTCTATCCCTTGCATCGCGTAAAAAAAAAACAGATCAATGAATCAGTGTGCAAGCAATCATATTTTCCTGCGCATTTTTGCTTCTGAAAAAAAAAAAAAAGGAACGACGAGGATGACCATATTAAGGCCGACTGGGCGAAAAGCTCCACGGCCGTCGTGGGCAGCCATCGCGCAAACAGTCCAGGTTCGAGCGTACGGGCGGCAGTTGGTTCCGCCGTATGAAAACAAGTCGCAGGGTGCGAACGCACGGCGGAAGACACGCGGGCCGCCAGGTTGCTTCCAGCGCGCCCGAGCGGCTCACCGTTGGTCTCCAAGGGCAGTTGCCGGGGGGGGGGGGGGGGGGGGGGGGGTCGGTCTATATGTGGCGCGAGAGTAGACCAGGCATGATCTTACGCGCCAGACCCCGGGAGTTCACGGGGAGAGGCAGGAAAGAGATAAGATTTACGACTCTGTGATGAAGGCAGCGGCTGCTAATTGCTCTCCGTCTGTCGCTGCAGATCTTGCTAAAGGAGGGGGAGGAAGGTGGGCAAGAGGAGGGACGTGCATGTGCTGCAAACACGCCGTCGCAGCGCGGAGGAAACCGGCGGCGCAGCCGAACGGAGGCTAATAGCCGAATGACTTAAATTGCGCTCGCAGAAGCTCAGTTTGCCCCGCGCGCGCTACCACTGCTTCTGCTCGCCTTCGCTGCCCGTAACGATGTCTCACTCAGCGGCTAGCGCGACCGACCGGCTGCTGTCCGCGCCATCGAAGATCTCTCGAGACAGCGTGTTCTCTTGGCTACTTTGCGAATTACTCCAACGTTCTGCTTTAGAAATCGGCGTGCGTGCCAGTCGGTTGGTATGTCTCGTGCCCCCGTAATGGGCTTAATGATAGCCCATTTTCCGCTTTCTTCAGCTGCGAGAGGCAATCCAATTAGCGAAGATTAATCTAAATCTTTACGTCACTTGAAAACCACTCCACAAGGAGAAAAGAAAGTTTTAAAAAAGCGCTCAAGTTACAGAGTCAGTGCATCGCTCCATTCATCATCAGCAGACGACCACCGTCAGCCACTGAAGCTGGCTTGCCCAACGCAGACGAGTACGCGACGCCACGCTGAAGCATGCAGACGGCCTTTCACTACTGCAACAATCTCCTTGCTCCGGTGAAGCAGGGGTTTTCAACCGTTTGATGTGTTTGCTAAACCGCTGCCAGCGCGCTGCGTTCAGCAAGGGGTTATTTCGTTTGAAATGGACATTATAGCCGGCGCTTCCAACTCTTGCTGCGGCGACGGCTACTCGCGTTTTCGCAGCTTCTGTTTTCATCGCTGCCAAACTAGTTTAGTACGGGTTGGTTTAGAATGAACAATGGAGGAAAATGGTGGCATAACCACTTCAGCTATGCGATGAAAAGAAAATGTGAGAACGTACATCCTCACAGCGAGCGAACTCTGGCCGCTGAAAAATTCTTTTGTGTCCAAACGCGCAGGGTGGGGGAGAGAGAGAGAGAGAGAGAAAGAGAGGAGGTGGGGGTCCGAAAAGTTCATTGTCTGAAACAAACCATGGCCGAGGAGGTGAAACAATAGCAACTTAACAGCAGTGTCGTGTCTAATTACTCTAAACATCTGTTTTTTTCTCAGGCTTTTTCTTATTTTGCTTTACGCTCTGTCGGGCTCTTTTTGTTGGTAAGAACAATGGCGGCGTTGCTGCAATGGTTGACCAGGACAATAGTGAGCTTGGAAATTAGCCGTGTAATTGCCACCCTATCTAGAGCACCAAACTGTGTTCGTGCTTGAGGGAAGCGTGTTCACCGTCTGCTGCAAGTAAGACTGCGCTTAATATTCAAACGTATAGAAGAATATGCCGCAACGCTTGTCAAAGCTTCACTCACGCAATTACGGTTTTCGTGCCATTAGCTTAGAATTGATATTTTACAACGCACAAACAACACTACGTCGCTGCATCTTGATGATAATAATAATAATAATACATAAACGCGATCTGTGGGAAGCAACAGGCAGCAGTCACTGTAGGCGTAGCCTGAGGGAGACTAGTGACGGCGCAAGTTTTGTAACTCGAGAGCGTTGAGGCCATCGTCAGGCGGAAAAGCCAGCGTCGTCGTCGCCGGCGTCGCCAGAGGCTAACGGCCGGTTCACATGCATGCGACTGAGCGGCGCGTCGGAGCGAAAATTTCCAACTTGGAAACTCGTCGCCTTGGCCGCTCGAGCCGCCGCGACGACTCAGAACAGGCTTTTTTGCGTCGCGGCGGTAGGATTCGCCAGCGTTTTTGCTTGCGTGTAAAACAGGCTTAAGGCTGCCACGACTCTGTCGCGTCGTTAGTGCCTGAAAAATCCCAGGAGCACCAGCGGCGGAGGTCTTGCGCAGCTTGAGGGAACTGAAGTTTTCCGCTTCTCGCGGAGGCCACCAGGAGCACTTGTGCGTGTGTGTGACGTCATCGTTCTTCATTGAGGAAGCGAAGTTGAAAGTTTCCATTGCGCACGGGATCTCTAGGAGCAGTGCGGAGTTATGTCGTTATGTTGATGGTATAAGGAGCGGTCGCTATCACGTTTCACTTTTGAGGTAGAGCTTAAGCGTTTCTTAAATTTTTTTTTATTCTACGGAGATCGAGCATTGTTTATGTATAGGTCAAAGCAAGATGAACTGTGCCAGTGAAGCGCGTCGCCTCTGGTCTTCTTGTTAAGGCTTTTAAGAGGCAAGACGCCAGTAAACAGTACTAAAAGTAGTTGAGGGGAGGGGCCGGTAAAGTCTTCTGATATTAGAAACTCGCGCTAGATTGCTTTGCTAAGTATGTCATGAACAGTTTAGGGATTTCATTTCATTTATTTTATCCTCAGGATTTTCGCGTTACAGCGGCTATAATGCCGCGCTCTCGAAACCAAACTCGGTTCGATAGAGGATCAGCGCACTGAAGTGCTGAGCTGATAATTTTTATCGGGGGTCACTTAATAAAATTCTGAAATAACTGCAATCTAAATACTCCTGGGAGCGTTGTCGTATGGTCAGGAAGGAAAGGTACATTGCTTTTTAAAAAAAAAATGTTCTACTACTTTGTAGGGGACTCTCCAGCACATAAGAGAAAAATTAAGAGTCACTGAACATTGCTTCTGTTTATTTTGTACAAGTATAACTGCGCTACATGAAGAAAGTAACGGTCAAACACGAGCAAAGCAATTACCGCAGCCTGATATGCAGGATAAACGCCGGAGACTAACGATACTAGAAATGCCTGAATTTCCGCATATATGGCGATGCTGTTCTGACAGTGCCTGATGCTGTCGGTCAAGAAAACATTTTTAGAAGCTGTTATGTTGAAAGAAGGCAAAATTCGCACGGTAGGAAAGAACGTAGCCTAACTAAATTCGGCCATTGCGATGGTCCCCCATCAATATGTCTTTTTCCCACCGTTCTGCTTGAGGCCACTGAAATGCGCATTTCTACCTTATTGATGGTTTATGGTTTATGGGGGTTTAACGTCCCAAAGCGACTCAGGTATGAGAGACGCCGTAGTGAAGGGCTCCGGAAATTTCGACCACCTGGGATTCTTCAACGTGCACTGACATCGCACAGTACACGGGCCTCTAGAATTTCGCCTCCATCGAACTTCGACCGCCGCGGCCGGGATCGAACCCGCGTCTTTCGGGCCGGCAGCCGAGTGCCGTAACCACTCAGCCACCGCGGCGGCCGACGTTATTGAATTAAACCTACAAGCTCTCTTGGCAACTAAAGCATGCACAGTTCCGGGGACAAGGGAGACAGAGGTTATGGGGTAGACTTCTGCCGCTGCGTATAATGACTATGCAGCATGGGCGCTGGTCTATTATGTTGAAAGAGAGCATAAACTGACGGGTAATGGGAAATGATCGAAATTCAAAGGAAATTCTCCTAGTGCACGCGAGTAAACTCTGCGCCTCCATGCTGCGGAGCACGTGGTACGCTCCTTGGGGAGCACAAGTCCTGATCGCGGAATAACCCCGAAGGCGGCGGTCAATGCGGCCGGCACTGCTCTGTTTGCAGGCCGGGAAGTGCGGCAGTCCGGGGCTGCCTTGCGCAAGAGAAAGCGGGAGCTGTCGGCAAAGTGTAACCTGATTCCTCACCGCGTTCATGTTTAATGTATGCGATCCTGTGAACGCGCGCACGCCGCATGCTTATCAACACCGCGGTTCCGCTGCGCTCCGCGTCGGGCGCGTGCCTTATTTAGAGGTAGCGTGGCGTGTCTGCGCCCGCATATCGCTATGTCGGAAAATACGCTGGGCCGCGGATTGCATTGTGGCAGCATAAATTATGCCTTTGGCGCGCACGCAGCGCAAAGAAGCTCTCGAATCCGTGCCTTCTTCGTCCGGCCGCGCCGCCGATGCGTGCCACGCACGGAGCGCATTCGTGGCTGCGGCACAAATGCGCGAGCGCGGCCCATGCGGCGCGCGGCATTCATTGGCCGTGGAAACGCGGCGTGCGCGTCTCAATTATTTCCCGCAGGCAGCCAACCGCCTCTGCTACGGTGTCTCGGCCGTCGCGAGACAGATAACGTCGCGGAACGAGAAATAAAGTATCTAAGTATCCTCCCCAAAAGGCGCGTTGACCCTGCTGGCGGCACACGTTTTATTTATTTCCTCACGTCGTCACACCACCACTTGAGCCAGTTCGTAGCATTGTCGTCGCCGCAGTGCCTTAAGAGACGGAAATGCAGTTTACATTTTTTTTTTAAGCGAGCTCTTACGTCGGCCCCTCAAAGATGGTGTTTTTGAGAACGCGAACGCCCCGAAAAAGAAAAATGTTTCGCCACATCACAGTGTGTCTTTAGTTGTGCGGATAGCTTATACTGATCTGCATAATGGTTCCCTGTTTCGAAGTGCAGGTAAGCCGCGACAAAAGGCTGAGTACAAGGCTGTGATGGACAGAGAGAAATTGCACAGCATTAAAAAAAAAAATGTTCGCGACCTCAATGTTATTTAAAATGTTCCCGACATACCATCTGAAACAAAAAACAATTATCTTACGCGCACGAGTCAATAACTAAAGAGAACGAGGATTTTGCGTCAGAAATTTTCTTGTACAAAGCATCGCTCTAGCCTGCACGCTAGTTAGAATCGAGTAGATCATTGGTACAGTGGCGCTGCGGTTCGGGGGTCAGTGCGCTGAATGTTGTTAGTTGTTTTTTTTTTCGTTTCCAAAGCAACGCCGATATATCTGTCACTTCCGTTCGATGTTCACGGCTTTGCAAACATTAAAATATCGCGTTGTGACACACATAACGGAGTGCGATGTTTTGGAGTCTGAGATGTACTTATCATAAAGCTGGCCTCCGGCCCCCGTTACAGTAAGCCAGGAGAAAGTGGCGAGCAAGGATGCTCTTTTCCTCTACACTACGTCCCATCATGAACACAAAAATGCGGACGTCGAAAGCTACTCGCCTTGTTTGCCCATACATGGAGCTACTCTCATTGTTCTCGTATAGATCCACTCAGCTAAAATGCAATTTCACAGGTATCGAGGGCTAAGAGCTTAGCGTGCGCAGCGCTGGTGCACAAATCCGGTCTCCTATTACTGTCTAATATGCTTGCGACTTACTGCTGGAGTGAATGCGCTTTCGGAAACTGCGTTATTGGTCTATATTTAAAGCAGTGATTTCTACGATCCTCTGACCTGAATAACGACGGCGAAATGGCTCATTATGATGCCGGCTCCACCGTATGTAGCATAAGGTTTCCTGTAGTGTTCCAACTATTCGCCCCCCAGTGTAACGAATCCAAGAGAATAACGTTAATTAGCTCTATTTTGTTTCGCACCCTCTGCGCCGCAGTAGGCAAAGAAAGTCAAGAAGAGCGGAAAAGGAAAGGCAGGAAGGTTAACCAGAAGCAGGAGCCGGTTTGCTACCGTGCATTGGGGGAAAGGGTGCTAATAAGTGTAATTGTGTCAATAAACGAACTTGCATGCACTTTATTTTACTTTTTTTTGTGGCTTGCGTGTGTGCGCGTGTGCGGAATGTGTAAGGTAAAATAAGGCTAACACGTGCACACATCGTCAATGCAATTTCATTTTACTTCCAACTCAGTTCCAGAACACAAGTTCAGCGTTGCCTGAGTTGGCAAGCCGCTTAGTGCGTGGTGAGGTCCTTGTGGGTGTACACCTGACCACGCGGGAAGTGGCAGAAGCATATTTTATTGCGACGGAACAACGCAGCTGTGTTAGTAAACCTAGTGATGTTTTATCTAAAAAGAAGCTCTTGTATTGGGCGGCGCGCGCACGTTTGTTTTTGTATTAATGTTTTGCCTTTAATTCACGTGTCATGTCTTTCCTTCATCCTTTATATACACCAGGTTTTATGAGTAAAGCCTTAGTTGTGAGTCAGCGCTCGTCCTGTGTCTGTCTTCTGGTCCTGTGTCTTTTGTGCGCTGTTTTTTTTTTCCAATACGCCCCATGATTTAACCCCCATACGTAACTGCTATGTGTGATGATTGCGATTGCAGAACGCAGACCGGAATAAGCCGACTCAACACCTATTTTATTGTTAAGACATATAACTGCCAGCAGTTGTTGCGTTTATTAGAGCATTCTGAATATCGAATAGGATATTGCAGTATTTGATTCGGCTTCTATAAAATGATCCCATTTTGTCACTGTAAATATTTTCCAACTTTTAGAAATTTAGTATTACTGCTTAACACGCCTTTGTTCATGAGAACACGAAGGAAATCCGCAGAAAGCAATTTCCTTTATCTGCCTCGAATGAGTGACGGAGACTGCCCCTCGTTCTCTTCAACAGGACAACCGTGCAACATGGGGAACCATTCCTCAAGCCGCGGCCGCTTGCTATCCGTATGATCCAGCTCTGGCCGCCTACAGTCCTTACGGCGACAGGTGAGCAACGAATGCTCTGTCAGGTAACAAAAAGCCCGCGAAAAGTAGTCGGGAAATGTGTATAGGTCAAGATTTTAGATGCAACAACTGTTTCAACAGATCACTGTGCGCTCCATCTGTATAATCTACATATTTTGAACTGCAGTCAGCTGTAGTTCTGAGCATAAATTGCAAAAGATTAGCCAGCCCAGTGCATCGACGACAAGCGAAAACGTATCATAACACGAAAGGCACATTATTCTACTACTGTAATCAATAATGGTGCTGTCGACACTATAGCCCGCTTTTGTTCTCCGCCTGTGCTTCACACTATCCGTCACACATCTTATCGAGATTTTTTTTCTCGACGAAAGTCTCTGCATCAGCGTGTGAACTTCTCATGCGCTCACTTTCGCTGCGTGGGCCCTTACAGTGCCTATTATACAAAGAAGAGAAAGATTAGTGCGGCCCTCCATTCTTCAACCTAAGAAATAAAAACGAAAACTGCATCATCTCAGGGCTAAGCTAAAGCAAAACCGTGTGTGTTCTGGAAATTCAAGGAAACAGTCTTTTTTTTTTCATTTTGATCAATGTCAAGTTACATTTAGTCCTGATAACTGGACATTAAATGCGCTTGCGCGAAAACAAAAGAAAAATAAAGGTCAGTTAAGGATGCGAGTTTGGCCATTTGGCGAAGGTTCATGTTTGGAAAAGAAATAAGGGCACGTAACTTTTGAAAATATCTGTCCTTTTTTTTTCAGATATGGTGCAATGGATAGTGCAGCGCGGCGAAAAAACGCCACCCGAGAAACGACCAACACACTGAAAGCCTGGCTGTACGAGCACCGCAAGAACCCATACCCGACGAAGGGCGAAAAAATCATGCTGGCAATAATTACGAAGATGACTCTGACGCAGGTAAGCGTTTAGTATAGGAAATCGCACACATTAGTTGCTCACTACGCGTTAGACTAAGGTCATTAGCGAGATGCCACCTACGCCACGTGGTGCCCTGGGTTCTTCAGGTATCGACGTGGTTCGCAAATGCTCGGCGGCGTCTCAAGAAAGAGAACAAGATGACCTGGGAGCCGCGCAACAAAAACAATGAATCCGGAGACGACAAAGCGGATGGCGGCGCGTCAGACACAGACAACGACTGCGGCGACAAGGTGGACGCAGACGCTCCAAGAGACATCAAACCAGGTCAGTGGTCTTGGCATTTCACTCGAAGGAGACATGCCGTCTCTGTGCCGACCTCGCAGCTTCTCGTAAACACTCGTGAGAGCGGGAACTTCAGCTGTCAGTACCGTCTCGTCATGACCATTAGCGAGTTTTAGCACCGCCGTACACTAAATACGGAAACTGCCACCGTACGGCAAATGTCGCTAGGCAAACCTTGTAACGGTAGTAACGGCAACGCGTTACCGCATTTGCCGTACGGCTGTCCGTCGACGCTAAAGCTGTCTGCTATCAGCGAGACACGGCGCTTACGCTGAGGCGGCTGTGCCTCCATTGCTGCTCAGCGGCGGCCGTTTCCAAATCAATTACGCTTGAAAGGCCGAGTTTCGCGCCTCAGTGCTACGTGGTTCAGCCGGCGCGCTGCCGACATTTATGAAACTGTGGAATGCCGCTTGGAAACAACGTGTCACGGAAGGCGTGCGATCTCTGGGTCGTCGCGAAGTTATACACACTGACCGAACCGGCTCACCGAGTGCAAGCTTAATGATTTGTTACTAATACCGCCAGCCCAAAACCGAACTCGAGTCGATGGTGGCTCTACCCGCCGCAGTGACTTAGTAGATATGGCGATCAGGTGCTGGGGCCCTTGGTCACGGGCTTGAAGCCCAGACACGGCCACCGCGTTTTGGTAGAGGCGAAATAATAAAAAAAAAAAACACCCTCGTGCTGTGCATTGTAAGTGCTCGGTAACGAACTTCATGCGGTCGAAATTTATCCGGAGTCTTCTATTATACAGTGTCTCTCACAGCCCACGACTGCAGCTTCGGTACGTTAAACCCCACATACCCTACTAACGGCTATGGATGTAAGCACCTAGTTATTTGTCCGAACGTGGCTCAAGCAACGTCCCGGACAGTATACGGAAACTCGCGCCGCTGAGTAGCGAGATACGACTTTCGCAGTGCGCGTACGCCATCTCTTTTCTAACGGCAATGGTTACTGCGAGACGGTGCTGAAAATGGCAAAGTCTTTACGCTTGCGTATTGTTACTAGCAGTTGTGAGCCCCGTACGAGCAGGAAAGTGCTCAGGAATTACTGCGGCATATGTTGACAGGTCCATCTTATGCCACATGACAAGTCCTCGAAAAAAAAAAATCGTGAGCACTTCTGTGTCGTGGATGCGAATATATTTGCACCAACAAATGTCCACTTCCGAAAACAGAAAGCCGCGTGCTTTTTGCAGGGCGTTATTTAGGAATAATGGCAAGAGTAATAAGCAATAGACGTCTACTCGCCAAAGGCGCGGCTGTGAGGCGCTTAGTAATGGGTGGCTAAGGGTTTACTTCTGATCTCGTGGATTCTTATCGTGCACTGAAATCCCAACATAAGAAGGTGTGACATCGTAGTTGTTAGGCGCTCATTCCTGCGTTGAGCGGCGGTGATGGTGTAACCGTTAGAGCGTGCGTGAGGAGGAATGCAGAGGATAAGAGCGAAGTGGTGTTAGCGGAGGAGAGTATGTGGGAGCTCTAGTGGCAAGGAGCAGCGACGTCAGAGGAAAGAGGAACAGCGCGTGTGGGTTTTGCGGCGGTGACAGCTATGTTGTAGCGTCGAGAGGTAAGCGGAGGAGGAGGGTAACGCACGAAGAGGCGAAGGGGCGAGAGAGGTTGGAGAGGAGTGGCGCGAGGGGAGTGGCTCCGACTGATCAGCAAGAACCCAAGGGATCTGGACCTAACATATGCCACAGAAGGCTGTGATAGTGCTTATATACCCCTCTATTTGAGCGTACCGGGGTCGTGACGGCGCCGAGCTAATCGCGTATTCCAACCGGCGATATGGAGCAAGTTAGCTTGCTCCGCTAAGCCTAAGAGCCTGTTTCACTGGGTGATTTCGATTCAGACCCTGAGGTCTGTTTGGACCGCGAGGGATTTTCGCAGATTCAGGGCGACGTTCCAAATCGAGGATTGGAATACGCCATAAGGCAGAAAGCACAATGTCTAGCGTTGAGTGTGCAGTTTGCAGCAAGGCAGCTATTGCTCATTAATGACACGTCTTTCAATCTACCACGTGTTTCAGAGAAGACTTTAAAGGTGCTCTGAAACACCTTGCGAGCAGAGCACTTGAATTCGCTCAATCATTAAACTGTGTTGTCATAAACACTTGAGCCAAATAATACACTTCTACACGCAGCGGAGAACCCACGACCACGCGCGAGAGTTGGCGAGCCCTTTCCGGCGACTTTTTAAGGGGAAAGCCTTTAATGGCTCATCGTTGTCCGTCCGCGAAATCTCTCTCACTATAGCTGTTACTGCTCAAGAGAAAAAAAATTCTTGTGCACGGTGGGGTTCGAACAAACATCCTTGCGTCCGCAGTCGAGCGTGGTAACGACTACGCTACTTCTACACTTTTTTTTGTCTTTATTGCCTGTTTTGACGCTACTTACACACATCAGGATGCAAGCAGCAACACCGTGCTAAAGGTTTTCGCCTCACCGCACTTTAGGTCAACAAAGTGCCCCCCCCCCCCCCCCCCCCTGAATTTTTCATGCTCGCACCCTCCTCCGTCACTCGCACCTGCGTATACAAGTTGGGAGATGGCTATTGGTTAGAAATTATTTCAGGAGTCAGGCAGCTACCATGGCAGCGGCCATTAAACCGTATAGCTCCGGCGGGTAAGGAAGCTCCGCCTGCAGAGGTGGGGCTGGCAGAGGAGCGCCAACCTTCCAGCGTGCAAAAAGTGACGAGGGCAGAGAGAAAGGTGCGAACACGATGAAATTCAAATTTTGACTGCAAACAACTCAGCTTCAACAACGCGCATGAGCGGAATTCCTGCTGGACAATATTCGTGAAACAACGTGCTTTAACATCCTAGGCTTACCGCAACTTTATTGGAGCCCCTTTAAGAGCCCCTTTGAGTAATTCTCAAAAATATATTTCTGAAGTAAAAATAGGGCTTTTTCAGCACAGTATTACCACTGGTGGGGGACACCAGAAAACCGCTGAATCAATTTAAGTAGTAAGATGGTTAACTAATCTTTAATAGTTAACTTGTTAACTATTAGAGTTAGACGCTTATTTGCAATTAGAGATTTGTAGCCGGTGGTTAGTAACAGCCATGTCATTTTTTAGAATTTAGAAAACGCGTTTACCCTTAGCGCTGTTGCTCAACAAAATTTGTCTTTTTTGACTAGTTACGTGCCCTGGAAAAGTTGCTTTGTCTGCATGCTTTTCGAAAATGTATGTATTTTGGCACGATGTAACCAGGTTTTGTCAAGCCGCAGCGCCGAGGATAATTGCGTTTTTGAAATTCTAAAAACTGATATGGCTATTACTAACGACCGGCTACGGATCCCTAATTGCAACCAATTGCCTAGCTGTGATAGTTTAAAAGTTAATGATCAGAAATTAGTTAACTAGCTTACTGCGTAAGACAATTGACCAGCTTTCCGGTGTGCGCCAACACTGGTAATACTATGCCGCAAAAGCCATTTTTTACCCCAGAAAGCCTATTTTTGAAAAGTACTTAGTCTTTCCTGAAACACCTGTTATAAAACGAGCAATGCCAAGAGAAATAGCGAAGAGTGTAAGCTCGTCACCACCGAGAGGTCTGGCCGCGTGAACTGCACAAACGTGATTGCAGGCGGGATGTTGGAATTCCTTAGCAGCCGCTGGTTTTATAACGCAGCTGTTTTGACCCCCTCTCTGGTGGGTTGAGTGGCTACCATCGCTGAAGCATTAAAAAGCCTGATGAGGAAAACAGAGGAGGAGACGACAAGAGAGAGGAGGAACGATGAAACGTGCAGGGGGAGTGGCTCCGATTGGACAGATGGAACCCTGCAAGTGGCGTTCGCGGCTACTGACCTGTGCCAGTTCCGCCTGTGTGCGCCGTTCTTGAGATCGGTGACCAACAGAAACAAACCGCACCTGTCGAAGAGCAATATAGCGACTGAGCTGCGTGTCAGTTTGTGTTACCGAGTATCCTAATCGTTGTTGATTTTTTTTTTCTGTTTCACATCCACTGTTGTGTGGTCACAGTGGTTGGGTTCGAAGCCCCGACCACGCGTTCAGTAGCAGAACGCCACAGCTATTATTCAACCACCGCAGCGGTTTCTTTGAGTTGTTTAACGTAGGGCCTGAGCATCAGGCGTTGTATAGGAAAGTTCACCCTTTCTTCTTAGGAACGAAACGGCGAATGCCTGGACGCAAGCGCTATGTGAATGAGATCTTTGGAAATCACTGTGTGGCTATTCATGAATCTAAAAGCTATGCAACAATTCCTACACTTGTAAACGCACAATTCCTGCAATTAATTTTGATGAGGTAAACGCTTCTCCCGTGTTTGACTCATTTTCTCGATAGTTTGCTGCACTGCTTCCAGGCACGTCAAATTAGTATTTATATTCTGTAGTACAGAAAGAAGCGCTGACGTTGCAAGGAAAAGTATCAAGTTGAGGGGGATAGTATAGATGCAGGTGTCTAGTACGCCGCCACTGATTATATTTGTTCTGCTAAATTCCGTATATACATGTGCACCTGAGTCTAGCCATAACATACTATCAGATATCACAGCACAGGAATTGCACTTTACGGGCATGAAACGGAATAAACGACTTATCATGAACTTAAACCTAAACAAGGAACCCTGAGGGCTGAGAAACTCCAGCAATTTCTTTTGGTGAAGTGATCGCTTGTCCCATGTTAACTCTTTTGTTAAGAGTTACTGCAGTTTCACTAAGTCAAAGTGATTTAGTGTGCTATCACACTCCGTGTAGAAGTATGAACAACCCCGTAATGACTGGCCTAAAAAAAAAAAATGTCAAGTGAGCGAAGAATCGAACCACGGAACCTGAAGGGGGGGGGGGGGGGGAACCTGCCCAAGCACAAGTGAATTCAACATTTGACTCTACAGACAACTTAGCCGGAGTGGGCAGCTGCCGGAGAGAGTACTACAGCCGGTAGCCGGTTTACTCTGGACCATGCTCTCTCTTCGTTGTTTGCTGGGTACAGATGGCCAGCACATTAGCTCCCCAAGCACAGCTAATTTATACTGGAATACTGAATTATGAATTTGGAATTTATATACTGGGCATCAGGCACCGCTGGAGTTGGTGCAGCCTATTCGAGAGTTTTTAGGACGACGATAGTAACGGACAGCCTTCAGCTATTATTTTCCTCATTGTGCCGAAAACAAAGCCTTGCAGCCATGTAAATCAATGGGGTAGCGAGTAGTTGCACGAAAAATTGAGGGACAAAAGTAAAAATTCATACTATATAAGAAAGTGTAGCGCCGGACATTTATTTATTTACTCACTTATTTATTACACCCTCAGGACCATTGGGATTAGATAGGTGAGTGGTTACAGTAATATACAAAATAAACACACAAAAGTATTAAATACAATACTCATACAATGCTGGGTAATGCGTTCTCAAATGGTTGTGGTCACGAATTGTTGCAATATGGGCGGCAAAGCGATTCCAGTTTTCTCAGGTGCGATGTTAAAAATAGCGTGCGTGAAATCATCCGTTCTGCAAAAGGGAATCCCAGCTTTGAGAGCATGACCTACTCGGGATGAAATATATCGGGGAGTTAAAATGAGTTGGTCGCGTACTGACACATAGTAAAATATTTTGTGAAACAGGCAAGAATTAGTCAGTTTGTGGCGAGATGCGAGATGGAAGGTGTATATTGGATGTTATGGCGGTCAAACCAGTGGCTCTGTTGTAGTTAGTAAGGATAAAACCAGCAGAATTCTTTCGGATCATTTATAATGAGTGCGTTAAGCTACTATGACTGGGGTCCCAAATTGATGCTGCATGCCGAGATATCTTTAAGCAGGTACAGAGACTAAAGGTGTGTTATTAAGGTACTAAAGCAGGTAAACTGCCAGATAACTTGATGCACGCACGAAATTACTTTTATTTAGATAAAGTTTTAGTACCCATAAATAACATCATGTTGAGATGGCGTTGATTGGATTGGAGCGCTAAAAGTGTCATATGACAAGTTATTTTCCTGTAGAACACGCAGTCATTTGCGAATAAAAGTGCTAGACGAAACACAGGGAGGTAAATCATTAAATGATAAAATAACAATGGGGCTTAACATATATATTTATGGAACGCCCGATTTAGCATTAGTTGCTTGCGAGTAAAAGTTATCCGGAACACACTCGGATTGACAGGCAAAAAGAACTTGTCACATCTTGTCATCTTGTCACAAATCTCATAAAAATCTTCTCATAAAAATTTTCGGGCTGATTTTACGATGTTACGGTTTGTGCATTTAGTTATTATTTATTCATTGTACAGCTAAAATGCCTCTGTTAGGGGTGTTACAAGAGGGAAAATAGGGGTATTACATGAGGAAACAGCTTATGCCACATGTTATCAAAAGCTTTAGAAATATCTGAAAAAATATATAATAAGCGAAAGATCAATGGTCAAGAATTACATGAAGTTTGTGAGTGAAGGCTAAATGTATTTGACATGAGTAAGTTTTGTGAAATTCGTGCGGCGATAATGAGAAAAAAAGAATTTCCTTTGGGAAAATTTCAGAGATTAGAAAGATTAGATTAGAAATATGCTCAAGAATTTTACAAGGAATGCGATTGGCTGTGATCTGTTCGTAATTAGCATGAGATTCCTTGTTACCTGGGTTGTGGAGTGGAACCACTTTCCTGACCTTCAATTCGGAAGTGACAGATCCTTGGCCAAGTCAATGTTGAAAAAGTTTTGCAAAGTGATGGAAGAATAACGATTGGTGCATTTTAGGAACATGGAATTAATTGAGTCGCAGCCACAGGCGGAAAAATCTTCAGTGATTTGTTGACATTTTCAACATTTCTGGGTTCAGTGAACAATGGAAACATTGCTATATAATCATCAGAGTCTGTGGCAGGTAGGGATACATCCAAAGTAACGAAGCAATTACCGAGCAAAATTTCACAAGAACGCACGCGGTCAGTAAGGATTGTCTCGTTGTCCTTTGGCTTTTTAACGCGCTCGAACATAGCATATCAATAGGACGTTGCCAAAACCTATCGTAGTAACAATGAGTTCTGAGTCCGAGGTTATAGTTTTTTGCCCAGCACTTTTTCTACGCGCTGCACGAGCGACGGCCAAAGTATGAATTCGTGGCTCTGAAAGGGGATTTATTGATTTCTGATAGATCGACAACATACGGTATAGTGTGTTGAGTGTGGCTATCAAAAGGGCCTGGAAACTAGGCTAAACGCCCTCTTCTCCTGGCTGAAAAAATGCTGTTGTCGAAGAAGTCTAGAGAAGGCAAAGAGATGACTGCCAAATGTGTCAGACGTATTTCGGAAATGAAGCGCATAGTCGTACTACACACGCATTCCAAAACGCAGTAAACATCGCGCACAACAGGACGATAAGAGCGCAGACAAACACACATAAGCTCGCATGACCATACCTGTCCTGTTTTCCGCTCTTTACTGCGTTTTTGAACGTGCACCAACCGGCTCAACTCCGCACACGTGTTAAGGGCTATGCCCTTTTCTTACTGACCGTGCGGCCAGGACAGAAGTCAGGAAGTGGCAGGACTTTGGATCTCAGCCATGGTCGGTGGCGATGAATCAGTTTTTTAATCCCGAGGCACGTTGACGGAGTGGTTACATCGTGGACGAGCGCCTACGCCGTAGGACTACATACACCGCACCTGTGCGCTTCATTATTTTTTTTCACATCCTAATGTTGTTGACGTATGCACAGAACACTGGAACGTCTTAGCTCAACAATATTTCTTCGTTCTCTGCCGTGTATGGTGCTCGAGGCACGGTGCCTTATCATTTTCAGAATACTACACCTAAGAAAAGAGCATACCTATACCCAAGACACAGTATACCTATTGTGTCCTTTTTAAGCAAGAAATGCTAGTAGCGGGACAGATTTTAAGCCACGCTTCGCAGTCTTCAGTACTTCCCAGCGCCTCTCCCAAACACGATCCGTCACCTGCAATCAACGATCCGTCACCTGCAATCAAAGCCAACCCGCCCCGGTGACCCAGTGGTTAGGGCGCTCGGCTACTGATCCGGAGTTCCCGGGTTCGAATCCGACCGCGGCGGCTGCGTTTTTATGGAGGCAAAACGCTAAGGCGCCCGTGTGCTGTGCGATGTTAGTGCACGGTAAAGATCCTCAGGTGGTCGAAATTGTTCTGGAGTCCTCCACTACGGCACCTTTTTCTTCTTTATTCTTTCACTACCTCATTTATCCCTTCCATTACTGCGCGGTGTCAGGTGTCCAACGATATATGAGACAGATACTGCGCCATTTCCTTTCCCCCAAAACCAATTAATAATAAAATCAAAGCCATGCTCCACTGCTCGTGCCGGGAACAGAATCTCGTGCGCTCCGCCACATAAGCAACAAAAGTGAGGAGAACACGGCGCGACAAGGGACGAGAACATAGAAAGGCACATGAAACCACACGACCCGGTGGCTGTGGTTTTATGTGCCTTTTCGCCCCCTCGCCCCCCTGTTGCGTGGTGTTCTTTTCAGCTGTAAACCAACTAGCCCAAACCAATGTATTCATCCAGCAAAGGTATTACCTACCTCAAGCAAGAAAAAAAGTGCATGTCAGGCTATTGAGAAAAAGCAAGCTCTTAGACCCCCTGTGAAAATAAAGGCACGGAAATTTATTCTATCGTAGGTCTTTTTTTTTTTAGAACTTTACATTAATTACCGCAGCCGGGCGAGTCACTAGGGGGTTCATTATAAACAAGTTGTTCTCTGATGAACCAAGGAACTTGTGACTAAATAAATGAAATTTAAAACACGAAAGCAATAACAGCAGACGCGTGCTTTATTTTTATGCTCAGGTGGCTCAGGTCCCGTGTAAGATCTAGACAAATTGGTGCAGATTGAGGGCTCTGCGTGCGTGATTGGTAGTGTGTGTGTGGTAAATCCACAAAGCAATTGAACATCTTATGCTAGAATGTGGCGGCATCCATCAGGATGTCCATGTAGGCACAGTCACCCTCCCTGAGGCTTTAAGGTTTAGAGTTGAGAGTGGTCATGCGAATGATTCTGCGGTAGAAGTTAGCAAACATTTATTGAAATTGGTGGCTCAAAAGCAGAGGTGGCATTACGTTAGGAGTTCAGGATTAAAAACTGTATTTGAGGAAAATGGCGAATTTATAGACCGATTTATTACACCGTTAACACTGTTACAGAAACAAAGAAAAAAAATCCGAGCATGCTGGCAACTGCCACCACCCTGTTTCATAGAGGACCCTCCTATTTCTCATCCATCTGTCGATTACTCTGTGGTGACCCAAGCGTAGCTTGCGATTTGCACCCCTGATTCCCTCCTGCCCATGAAGAAATTCTGTGGTGGCCAGCACTATCTCGTACCTATAAAAATGTGAAGGATATTACACGAAACTCTTCCATTACATGCAAATCGTGAAGAGATTCCTGATGCAGTCAATCACGCTGAAACGACAGCTTTTCTTTTACTGGTAAATTTGTCATTGCATTGGTAACACATGCGCGCAATTCCGAAGACCGAATTAGGCCCGTATACAGCTTGAAGTAGCCACAGTATGACTTAAAGTTAACCAGAAGTGCACTTAGTGCTTACTAAGATGCTGATTGGAGGCAGGGCGAACAATCGAGGCATTCGCTATATGTATGCCATATTTTCACATGTAATACACGTGTGTCACATGTGCACGTCGTTGAAGCTATCTACCGGTGGAATACTTAGCACTCCGCTATACTCCATCGAAATGTACTGGTGGCAAAAACTAAGTAGTCCTTGAAGTTGCAGCCACCGCTCGTCTAGTGGAAAGCGTAAAGCAACATGCTATAGAGTCCTTCCATAAAGTCAGTTTTATAGTATTTCAGTCCTCTTCTGATCCCTGTGAGCGGATTCGTTATGCCAGAAACGGCGCTTTCGCGCAGGAGAGGTGTGACCAGCATTATCGCACATTATTTGTGTCTGTGTTGCCATCAGCACGGTCAGGAGCCTTCGCGATATTTGTAGTTGCTGTAAAAGACGCTGATTTCAGCGGTGTTGTAGTGAGAAAACATGTGCGGAACGCCGCCGTATGGCCCTCCAGTAGATACGCTCTCGCGTGCTTGTGCTGAGCTGAAAGGATACTTTGCGATCTTTGGTTGCGTGGCTCAGATTTTATTTCGTAGCTTTAGTCGCTAATAAACAAGCAAAATGTGCTTCGAAATATATTCAATATCGCCGTGTACCGCAGAGCGGAAATCTACGATAGCTTGTGAGTTGGTTAACGGAATTCTCCACCAAACTGAAGGCGCTGGAAATCGTCACTAGACTTTTCTCTACCCGTCGCAGTTAGGTGCGAATTTGGTCACAGACACCGGCATAATACAGGCCAATGTGAGAATAATCCCATTTTTTTCTTCTTGAAAGCGGTTGTAATGCTAAGAATTTCCCTAAATATAGATCTAAGCACAGGTTCTCCACCGCTTCCGTTTAAGCAGGAGCAAAGAAATGCTGCGGCTTTGGCAAATCTTTGCCAACCCTTTGCCAAGAAGGCTGCTACCGTACCAGGGCACGTGAATTTCCCAATGCGTAAATACTCCCGTTTCAGAAGAGAAATAAAAGCCCGCGGCGGAGGCGGGGACTTGGAAGAACAATTGCAGACGAGCACGAAGGCTATCATGCCTAATGGTCGTTTTTCTGTTCCGTGCTTGCAGAACGAAGAGGAACGAGACAAAGAATAAAGAAAACGCGAGAAAGGGTCGCCTGTTGCACCGCGCCACCCTGCTGCTCGCTTTCATGGGCGTCATTCTCATGGGCTGGTTCAAACGAACCCTTCGTCTGTTGTTGTGACATGCCGTGACTAATTAACATTTGTAACGAACGCCACCCATTAGGTGGATGCACCGGCAACCCGGCAGCCGTCCCTTTCGAAATGCCCGCATGCATCGGTGCGTGCAAACAAGCGGTAGAGATGAGTGTAGTCCTGCTAGGCATGATTCTGCGAAGGTCAATCTGTGGGAGTGACTTCCATGACGACCACAACGATACGAAACTGCTTAAAAATGGCTACGGCTCTAGAAAATGTTGTTCGTGTCTATGACGGAACGACGCTTAAGAAAGAAAAGTATAGGACATTGCAACTACATTGTCATGCAAACGGGAATTTCATTTTCAATACAAGCGTGGATAGGGCGAGGGTGTTATCTGAGTGGACGAAGTCTGCCTCGCCAGTGTTCCACTGGTGCTCCTCTTGTGTTCTTTACTCACAGTGATATCCCAATGTTTCCTGTTTGACGACGCTAGTATTGGCTACATGCAGCACAAACACAAAGGAAGGAAATAGTGAAGGACATGTTGGCACTCGCCACCGGAAGCAGCACAACGCCTTCCTGCTCCTAGAAGAGAAGCGACAGAAAGTACAGAAGAAGAAAGAAAAACGGCGAAGAATAAGAAACGGAAAGACGAATGAAAGAAGGACAGAACGCAGAACCGACTATGATGCCAAACAAAGGGAGCCTACATGTCGTGGCGGGCACGTCTTTTACCTAATTTGCATCGTGAGCTCATACAGCCATAGCCGCGCGTGACACCAGGTCTCACGGGGCTTATAGGAGAACAATGTATCTTTGCTTTGTATATGATGAAATCCAACGCCTGCGGGTCATAGCTCAGCGCTATAGGCAGAGACCCGAATGATTTATGGGGCTCTTGATAGGGAAGCAGGGTATGTACTACTGCCTTGGAAGATGAAAAGAAGATGTTTTCGCAGCTTTGAGAACAAAAACAAGGAAGCACGAACTTCTCGCTCCACGTCCCTTTTCTTGATTGCCGCGCAGTAGCACAAAGATCACATGGTTCTACAACTTGCCGCACAGCTTTGCACCCCGCGATTCGTGCGGGGGTCCCACTGTCTTTAAAAAAGGCCTCCTTATCTCGTCTGGGCGGCGATGCATGGCGAGGAGTCACGGTTTCCTTATTGCGAAGATGTTTAACAAGGGTTCCGACGCAACTGTGCCAGTTGCCGCTTCGGTCTCGTCACAGGCGACAAGTACGGCGAGGATTCGTGTACGCAGTGCGCATCTCGTATTGGAGCTTTAATCATGTGCGTATAAATAGAAGGCCGTTATCAACGCGTGTCGTCCCCGCGCGTTGCAGACGTCTGCGGAGGCCAGTCAACAGTGCCACTTCCGCCACGTTTCAAACAGGGTCCCCCTTCCTTCTGTCCGTCGTCCCATTCAATCCAGCAGGCCTGCTTTCCATACAAAACAGCCCTCCAATGACTTCTGCACCTTCGTAGAGCTCCTCTTCATGCATGCGTGCATGCATACGTCACTGCATTGCCGTGATCTCGGCTGACATAATAGAGACAAGCGGCTTCAGTGGCAGTAACGAGCGAACGATATAGACAGGGCTCGGCAGACGCGGTCGGCGTTTGGACGGCTCCCGCTCCCTCAGAGGTGAGCCGAGGTGGACCGGGTGCGAGACTGCGTGCGCATGCACGCTGAAGCCAGCTCGCCGGACAGCCAGACATATACAAACGAGGCTCCCCGTGACTGGCGTCAGGGAAATTGAGCCCCGGCGCGGAGCGTTACGCGAAAACAGGCTGCGGGGCGGCAGAGCACGCACGTCCGAACAAGCGAGCAAAAACAAAGTCGCCGCTGCAAGAGGACTAGCGGGGCCGCCTCGCCTTCACGCTCGATGACATGCGTGTTTGGGGGTGTCACGGTTTGCGCCAGCGCCGACGAGTAATTGCAAAATATCACGTTATCTCAGTATCAAGAGCCATGCTTCGGGAGCCATTTTTCTTTCTAGTTAGTGCAAAAGAGGAGAATGTAAAAACGACAGCTTGCAAGCAGTTCGCTCTTTTGTTACCACAGCGACATGCAATAAACGCCTGCGCAGTGCGCTACTCGGGAAGTCGGAGCAGCCAAATAAAAAAAACAACAAATTTTTCCAACGATATTTAAGTCGAGCATAAATAGAAGCAACTTCCTCGCCTCCCTCTCCCACTGTTGCATTTCGCTGTCAGAAAGCGAAGCAAAGCGGTTAAGTGCGGGTACATTTAATTGCTTATCGAGTTAAAATCGCGTACGCATCTGCATATATTTATAACAAAAGCAACTCTACCGACTACTATGTAATTTACTTTGCAAGTAACACAAATGACCTTGTTGTCGGTAAACGGACACCACTTCACGAACTAGGGAGCATGAGTGACATGAAACACGACAATGAAGTGCTCTGTAGCCTCTACAATGCTTGCGATTTTATTAGGCGCTTATTTCCGCGCACATTGAGCCCGTCTTCACGCTTCACGTATACTCCTTTCGGTCCTCCTTGACTTTTTCTACCGTTATCTCCCTACTTGCAATGTAAGCTAACCAAACGATCCGGCTAACTACCCTCCTCCCCCTCCTTTTTTGTGTGCTCTCTCTCTCTCTCTCTCTCTCTCTCTCTCTCTATATATATATATATATATATATATATATATATATGACATAGGCCTCCTGAAATGACAGCTTGACAGTAACTTATGGGGAACAATGTGCAAGCCAAGATGACTTCGTCAGCCACATAGGCGCTAGAGAGGCACTTTATATATATATATATATATATATATATATATATATATATATATATATATATATATATATATATATATATATATATATATATATATATATATATATATATATATATATATATATATATATATATATATATATATATATATAAAGTGCCTCTCTAGCGCCTATGTGGCTGACGAAGTCATCTTGGCTTGCACATTGTTCCCCATAAGTTACTGTCAAGCTGTCATTTCAGGAGGCCTATGTCATTCTATCACCCATCCAGTAAAGGAGAAACTCACTGCCGATTGGTTGTCGCGGAATGATTACGAACAGGCAATAGAGGACCACGTGAGAGGAGTGCGTGACATGCCACTGAATTCGACGAAATGAGAACTTGTGCGTTGAGTGGCTCGTCAGCAAGCAGGGACACCCGCTCGAGCATATGGAACGAAAAATGAAACCTTCCTTTGTATAACTGTGCAGGAATATTTATATTCCTGCTTGCTTCATTTCTGCATCTCAATTCACGAAGGCATTGCGGGAATCGATGAGCATACGCGTCAACTCGCTGTGAGGTCAATGAGGGACATCACGTCCAGTGAGTCCATTTGGGCCGGTAGAATTATCTTTTTAGGAAAATCATAAATCAGGGAAGATGTTAATAAAGTAGTAAACAGTTATATAGAGAAATTTGATGTTTAAGATTTGCAAAGTAAATTTCTTGGCGAAATTTTGCTATTTAGGTACACTCTCATCGCGATCCGTTGATGATACAGAACTTACGCCATAATACAATACAAAACGGTGCAGTTTTATTCAGTGCATAACACCGCTGTTATGTGTGTTAATGCCGTAGGAAGTGTTGACGTACGCTGACTGCGAGAAAATATGACCCCCCCCCCAAAAAAAAAAAAAAATAATGGTCCCATCGCATATTCAACTGATTGTCGTCACTTTATGCTTTAATGCATCAATGAAAGAGCAGGAACTTTCCTGGTCAATTCTCAATTTCCATTATATCAACTTTAAAGTGCTGTGGTTTCGAAACGTGTTATGTCCAGTAAATTATCGTGAAAGCTCACCAACATACACAGCTTTTAACCTCAGAACACACACTCATGTGCAGACATTTGCCTCGTAAAAACTTTCCCTCGGATTAGAGGACAGGCGCACAAAGATTCTGTATATCTTCGTACCTGTACAGATTCCTAATCGGCCCGTGCGCGCACTTTGGTTAATTGCAGTGGCCAACAATACATAACGCGACAATGAAGGGTGAATCGATGCTTGGAAGGAAGACCAAAATATCTTGCTGGCATAGGTCAGTTTTTGCTGAGTGAAGAATTATACGCGTTTAGCACAAACGAAGTCATCCTTACAGCAGCGTCTGCTACCTTTCTGTGAACTTTAAGTTAAGGAGGCAAAATCGTGTTACTTTGATTGCCGCATTTTCAAAAATTTATTCCGCAGACTGCCAAATTGTTAGAAGAGAGAAAAAAAAAAGAAACACAACGCGTCATTTTAAGCCGGAAACATTATCTCAAATATAGCGAATCGCTGTACACACTTCTAAATACGCTTGTTAGCATTTCTCGCTATATATCTTAATTTTGGTGTTATGCAGTAAATGAAGCATTCAAAAATTTCGAGAGCCCTTGCGTCTGCAACGCATTTATTAAAAATGGCCATACATATTTTTAAAACGAAAGGTTAGTAATAAAACATAGAAGCGCTAGGGTAAATGTGCTGCCTAGTTCATGATTCACGACAAAAGTACTACATCGCAACGCTGAAACAACTGGCATTTAGAAATAGACGGCAGTGCTGTTAACTCGCTGTAGAAAAGCGGATTTCACATTTTCTTTTGAGTTGTTCAGCAAGTTTGCGGAGTGGCAGAGCGGTAGAATACTACTGTGAAAATAGATCTTGAGAAAACGGGTGCATAAAATAAAAGAAATTAAGTTCGCCGTTGTAAGCTTTATTATTTTGGCTGCTACCACACAACAGCGGACACCTTTGCAATTCGTAGCAAAGATCGATTGATGAAATAATAACGAGAGACTTCTTGCTTTTGGGATAAAGTGTTATTGAAGGTGAACTCAGTAGTACTACGCCAATTAGTCCTTCCTAATGACAGATGATCCCAAGTTCTTTGTTCTACAAGTACACAAGAAACATTCATGCAGCCTTCACCTCAAGAAGTCGCAGTGGGAATTTACGCGGCAGATACTGACATGCCCGTAACCCCTGACATTATCTAAGTCGTTGCTTCAGAGAAGTAATTCTGAATGGAGCGGGTCATTCGCTTCATTATTGTATTACTACTAGTAATGAGCACGGCACTGAGTTTTACGCAGGCATCAATTAGGACTTCAAACAACCACACAGCACCTGAAGAGTTTTCGGAAACGCTATGAAAGCCTCTAAAAAAATTTTTTTGAAAACTCAAGAAGCCTGATATGTACGGTCGGCTGTAATTCAGCTCTAATAGACATAGAAGAGCATTAAAAACCTCCCAGCAGTGGTTTTCGCAGGCGGTCTCCATAAGGTCCGCTCAGCAGCCTTGTAGCCTTGCGTAAACCGGCCCTAAAGCGGCACTTCCCTACACTCGACCCCGCTGTTACATCGTGCGAATTTTGCCTGCGCTAGCTCTCGATGTTCCTCTGCAAAAGAGAGAAAATGGGCGAAGGCGAAAAGCTAAGTGCGCGCCGCTTTGAGTTTGAACCCAACGCCGTTAGCTTGATCGCTTCATTAGTCGCTCGCTTCCGCATTAGCCTCCCGTTTCGGCAGTGCCAAACTGGGCCAGTCCAGCAGGAGAGCCATAATGGCAGGTTTATTATCATTAACACGGCATCCTGGCGAGCACCATGGGAACCATTACGCGTACCGGGGCCCCGTGAGGGCAGCGGACAGAGCAGAACTCGAAATTCGAGCCATCAGCCGGAAGCGAGAGCCAGGAGATCCCACCCTCATATGACTTAATTAGAAGGTCCCGGAGAGCCCCTTGCCTCTCCTGCGGGGATTTCTTTCGCGGGCTCACAGGTGCCGAGCGAGGGCCCCTCTCACGCACCTCGCGCACCTTCGCTGGCCTGCGGATCAGCCCCTAGTCTGCGTCTGCTCGGCGCTAAGTAACACGCGTTAGTTAGCGACAGATAAGTAATAATACTCTCCTGGCTTCTTTCCTCTCCCAGCCCAGCTGGTGCCTCTCGGTGGGCACAGTTCGTATTCTTGCTATATGGACGTCCAAGAGCGCTTAAGGCGTGTTCCGATTGTTCTATGCCCGTTAGGCGTACAGGCGCTTTTGAAGTACAGATACGGTCTCTGTTATCTTCATGGTAGGTACCCTGTCAGTGCGGCTTAACGATTGGAAAAAGAAAGGGACAAAACGAGGAGAAGGCGTGAATTTATCTTCCTTCACTGCGAACAACTTTCGAGATGCACACGTAATGGCCTGCGTTGGTTTGAATCGGTGTTCTGACGATCAAACTTCCAGATGCCTCTGAAGTCTTCACGTGAGGGCCATGGTATAGTTTTTGTTCGCATGCGTATAACATTGAGGGGTTGACGCGGGGCAATGTCTCTAGTAGACCAGAAGAGTTAAGGAAAAAGAAAAGGCAACTGTAAAGTGTATCATGGATAGACATTCATGTCGGCAACGAGTGCGCCCATCTTCTGTTCCTTTTCTTGAAATGATGTTTTTCTATTTAAAATAAGTGTAACTGGATTACACCCCCAAGAAAGCGCGCAGACATAGCCCGTATTACGCGATGTGGGTGGGCTACATGATAATGTAGGACATATTCCTATGAATGATCTTGCATCGATGGACAGCATTGTTGTAGTTTTGGCAAAACTGATGCGCGCATATAGTAAACTAGTTTCCGAGCATCTCAGGTTCTTACCTGTGCATTCATTTTCTTTTTTTTTTTCATGCTACACTTACAGACTTGTGGTTTAAATTCGAGAAACCTATTCGCTAGTCTCCATGCGTAAGATCGGTTCATGGCTGTTCGGCACCTCAGCTGCTCGTTTCTGATCTTGGTTGGCCAGCTCACAAGCGCCTGTCGATAGCGCACCTACCTTTCGTATGAGGATGTTCGAATAGCGGTGATATACCAGCCCCGCAACAGAAAATGCGGATGGGTGTACTATGCATGAGATGAGTCGAGACTAGGTCATGTCCAGCAGTTCAACAACTCTACTGACATAGTTTCTTTAAGAAATGCTAAAGATAGCGCATCAGGGCAGCAGAGAGCGCAGACAAACTGTGCTTAGTTTGTCTTGCTCTGTGTTGTCCTGCTGCGCTAAACCGATTATGCGAACACACGCCAGCCAGCCCATCAACAAGCCTTGCAGAAAGAAATATACACGCAGCATGCAATAAACATGTAATTCATGTAATAAAAATGGATCACGCTCACATGTACTACATAAACTCATATACACGTTGAGGCTGGCGCTGCGTAGATCAAGATCGAGATATCTTCCTCAGGTACGCGCAGGAAGGCACACTGATTGCGCAGCTGTTTGTATCCAATGAAAAGGCGCCACATGTGCAGCGTATCTGCGCAATTTACGTCAGGGACTAAGGAATGACATTCTTTACGGCACAAACCATGAAATCGAGCAGAGACGCTGTCGAGAAGAGCTGTGCGTTATTTTCATCTATTTGAAGCTGTCCAGAGCACCTCGTGAGCTGGCTCGTGCGCGCCACTTCCTCCAAACGTGTGTTTGCACTTTCCATTGTCGCAATGATCTTGACGCGACAGAGTATGAGACTCGTGGGCCAAGGATGAGCAGAAATTTCGATCCTCGGTACAAGCTCTCGGCAGATTACAACTTTGTTATTGTTTTTAGCTTAAGCGACAACCGCATTGTTGGCTTCCGTCATGTATGTCATAAGCAGCACCTCTTTTCGTTTCCTTTGTCTGCTCAATAGCTAACGAGGGCCTCGATTCTGGCAGTCTTGACGCCATAGGTAGCATAAGAGGGTTCTCGTACAGCTACATTGCTGAAAAGTGCTCGCAAGACGCCCAAATTTTCACCGAGGGCTCGTGTCCTAAAAAGTTCCTCCTGTGGTATCTATGCGCCCTTTACATGGCAAATATCGCCTTCAGCGGATGACGTCTTTCACTTCGGCAGAGTGACTTGGCATCTCATCATTATGCGTTTCTTCATCTGACTGACCCACGCTTGAAATTTAGACTTCCGGCTTCAAGCAGTGTTTTCACACAACTTTCACTGCAGCGAAACGCAGCAAACTGCGATCTCAGTCTTAGTTTAAATTTGTTACTCGGTTGGGCTTTTACCTCACTGCAAACGTCATCGTTTACTTTACACAGAAATTTCTGGTAAAAAAAAAACCTGAATCCTCAGAGTTGTTTTGCGGCGTCAGATGTAATAAACATTAAATAAAGACTCGCACAAAATTCATGCGCTTAAAAAAAATCTCGCGCATGGCATTTAAGTGCTCTGCAAATAAGTTCAGGATAGCGCATTGAGGTCAGGATAGCGCTTTGAGTCCAGAGCCGTCTGAAAACTGGAGAGCAGGACAGGAGTACACCGTCTGCTACACTCTATCCAGCAGCTGTTTACACTGTGCACTACTGCCGGGAGAATGAAATGACCTGTTAACTCCTTCATCGCTAAGGAGATTTTTAAAAAAGTCTGCGCACTTCCCCTGCGGGCAGTAGGAGTTGGCGGCTTGTTTTACTCTTTCTCCCTCTGTACCATAGCTGAGCTGTGGTCTCCTTTCAGCTGTATCTCTGGAACAATTCTTCCGTCGCTGATTTTGCTGACTGAATAACGAAATCTAGCCCCGTTTGCGCGGCCGGGAGGAAGAGACGCGTCCCAACAAACGAGCTCATTAAGTACTTCTTAGTCACTTCCTTGCGTAAGTTTGAAGAGAACCTTCTGCTGGTTGCAGCACTCTCTGCGGAAGAGTTGTAGCCATATCGTTCAGTTAAGAGATGTCTTCCTCGATGATTACTCCATTCAGCAGTTTCATTCATATCTCATGCAACTGCTTCAAAACAGTGATCAAGCGAGGACAAAAGCGCTACACAAACCAGCCAGGTCTCGGCTCACCAAAAAACTTGTACCAGGCGCCCGTGCATCTTCCCGATTTTCTGCGAAACACCAATAAAAGTACCTCAAGTTGCAGTGCCTTTTCGCTGTGAACGCGTAACATGGCTAAGTGTTGCTGCATAGACTCTTAATGGCATGAATCATGTAATAGAGTGCCAGTGTTTTCTGCTCGCGAAGGGCAAATTTTCAACGTACGCCATGAATTTGCTTAGAAATTGGATTCTTATGCGGGGCACAGCTCTTCTTTTCATCTTCTTTTCGTTCACTGAGTTTTCAAAACCAGAATACGCAGCGATATCTAAAGTACTGCCTATCCGGACTGCTGAAATTTTCAAAATGCCTGCAGTAGCATAATAAGTTTCCTCCGCGAAGTCCAACTGGATTAGGTATACCGATTTAAAAGAAGCAGCGGCCGTAAAAAGGTTTTTCTTGCTTGATGAAAAAAAAAAGGCTGTAGTCACGAGAGAACACGAACGGCTCACTACAAAAAGTAGCGCGGTTCGATTTCCCGCTCGTCCGTCTGCGATTTTGTTTTTTTTAGACTCGATGGAGGGGGCGGGGGAGCACTCTGCTCCAAAGGATGCGTGTTACTCCTTCGATATTCTGTGGCTTAGCAGGTGTTCGAAAACTCTTTAAAAAAGGAGGAAAATATAGCACAAGCCATGCGCTCGCTCCCCACCCTTATAAAAATGGTCTACAGACAGTCTATAGGCTTTTTATAGACTCCATTGTGTTGTTATAGATTTCTTTTTGTCTATTCATAGTATGTAGACTCTCTATAGAGAAAGGTCTATTATAAGTGTATGACCATAAATATATAGATTGTCTATAAACTGTCTATAAGATTTGTATTGCTTATAGACTGTTCTGTAGGGTTTGTCTTTAAAGAGTCTATAGACTTTATAGACAGAAGTCAATGGGCAGCCTATAGAATGTCTAAAGAAATTTTTGTAAGGGCAGAAAGAAATTGCAAGAGTTCCTTCACTTCGAAGCGCGTGGAGCCGTGTCCGGCACATTACGTACATTCAGTGATTTGTCTTTCGAGGGCGTTGTGAGGAAGAGGAGGTTGTTAGCTGCAGATGGCTCCGTTCTCGGGCTTAATAAGCGCACTATACGGAATTCACAACAGCGTGGTCTGTGACTTTGTGGTTTATCGCGGGAAGCCTCACGATCACAAAGTGCGAAGTGAAAAGTAAGGCAGTAAGACAACTGACGCAATATACCGCAACTGCGTTGTCTCACGAACACGACTGTAACGTTCACAGTCACCTATTTACGATGAGTACACTCCGACGGAAGTCATCGAGGGATACATTTTGCTTCGACAGATGCCAACTTTTAAGATGTGGTCGGCTTGAAGCTTTTCGCTTACTTTCATTTTAAAATCAGTTATTCATTTTGCTCATTTCTGCATGCTTAGGAGCGAACTGAGACATTAAGTAGGTAATACCATAAAACAGCTCCGTGCGTAAACGACTCTTGCTCATTTATCGAATTGTCGTGTTTATCGCGCAGTTTCCTTTCACACAACTGATTTTCATGTCTTAGCACTCTGTATGCCTTGGAGGCATGGGAGCATGTCGCCATAACGCGTGTGCTGAAAACTGACTGTCTGTACCCCGGACCTAACAACTTTAAATGCTTTTTCTTTTTTTTATTTCAGAGCTGCAAGACACCGAACTGGATGCAAGGAAGCCAGTCATGGAGCGTGCGGAGGCCAGTTGCCTCGATTTGCAGAGCCTGGCGCAACACGGAGCCAGTCATGGGTCGCTGCCAACGGCCGCCTTTTCGTCCTACTCAAGCAAGAACATCTCTGTGGCGAACAGTAGCAGCAACCACAGCGTCCACGATACCTCCTCGGACGACGGCAGCGGACCCATCTCTCCGCGGATTCAACGTTCCTCTCTGCGTCACCCCAACGCCTACCACGAGGACCGGCCATCGGGAAACTCTCTAGTCATTGTGGACCCCCTCGAAGGCTCTCGACCAAAGATCTGGTCATTGGCGCAAACCGCCACGTCAGACAGCCCTCCCGGTATGCGCCGGTCGCCGGGTCCGCCTCTCAGTGATCGCTACGGGTTTCAGCAGAGGCTAGTCAGCGAAGGCAGCGCCGGAGCTAGCGCTGCCGCGAGTGGCTACTATCGCGACCTGCACACGGATCCGAGCTTCATGTCGACGACTCAGCCCTTGCATGCGCCGCTTGGCCATCAGAGTAGCAAGCAGCCCGCTGCGTGGATCAACGGCCATTCGCCCATGGCCCCGTCGTCAGCCTCCTCAACCGGCCACACCGACGTGCTCAACCTGACACCGGAGGGGTCGCCGACTTCTTACGTCCTGGGCCGCCAGAGCATGGGCTGCATATCTCCCCAGCCACCGCAGTCGGCCTTGTCGTCAGTCGGCCGGAGGTTCGCATTAGCGGAGGAGAAAGAACCGACGGCAGTGCGCCACGAGCAGTGCTTAGTGAAGCCCGAAGGCAACGTGTACGAACCGACCGCGCACGACATGGCCGTCGGTGACGGGGCGAACTTTTGCCGCCGTCAGCATCAGGCCCAGGCCCTGATGTCACTCCAAGGGAGCTGCCTCACGGAAGCCGCCACGTCAGCAGCCCTGGCCGCTTCGCGCCTTCCTGTCCACTCATCCTACATGGCCCCTGGGGATAAGATAGAGAAGGGTAAGAAGGCGCCAAGAAATTTCTCTTCAGCACGTTTCCGCTCAGCGCAGGAAATAATTGCTCCTACTAACAAGCGAATGCCCTATAATGACCTTGATGTGGTCTCATTGGTGAGTTGCTGCATAAGGATTTAGCTGCACATGCTGTAATTATATATCCATGCGGGCACGTTGTGTGCACTGAACATTTCGGAGAATTAACAGCCGTGTGCGTGGTATGGAATCAATATTTATGCCCTTCCGCAAGCACCATCAAGCCAATAAAAATTGGGAAATATTGCATACCATAACCTCAGTTTGGCAAGTCGTCTTTCGGTCTTTGTTAATCACCATGTTGTCGCTGTCAGACCCTTTGCCTGAAGTAAGAGCTCGGTATATGATCCAGAGCGAACCATGAAAATAAGCTCTGTAGCGCAGTCGGAATTTATCCCGCGCAATGCAACCACTACGCGAACTAGTTCACATACTCCGATCTTGCGTATACATTCTTCAGTAGCTGTCTCCTATTATTATAGCCTGGCCAAACAGTTCTATTTACCTTATACAGCAGTTTGTATTTGTTTGTTTGTTTTTCGTCGCCTCTCATATTTCGTCGAAATTTTTATCGTCAATTTTACTTTAATACATCATCCACTCCTGCAAATTCCATATTTACACCAAGTTTCACCTGCCATTCACACTTGAAAATTCCACATTCACACTACCTGTCACTCGCAATTTTTACGGTCAACAGCTTATACAGTACAGTGGCACAAAAATATGAAATAGGGTTCCTTTCGAAATTAAAATGGCCAATAACTTCTGTATTTTCTATAAAAAGATTCTGCTTCGGAAAAATTGCTTCATATTAGATTGCGCAGGAGTAGCTGATAGCGCTGACATTATTCGTGCTGTCTTTTTCTAATGCAGACTCAGGCCCCTGCTGTCTCTGTTTTGTTTCTTTGTTTGAATCGTATAAATCAAGGTTCTATGTGCCTGTACGCTTCCATTTTCTTTAAAGTTTTTTCCATGTTTCTGTGAAGTTTTAAGGTTTTCTTTTATGTCGATTAGTGTGTCTGCAATTACCTCGGCGGCTTTTGTCATGTGTCTTTCCGGCGAGTTTTCTCTACTGACTGTCTGCAAAATGGGCGTGATCAAGCTTCGGCTAGAGGCTCAACATTTGCGTGTATATATTTGCATATTCATTGAAATGAATGAATGAATGAATGAATGAATGAATGAATGAATGAATGAATGAATGAATGAATGAATGAATGAATGAAAGTTTTCCGACAAAATTTCCATCGCTCTGCATGAAAAAAATCACGCGGGGGAAAAAGAGTCCCGTTCGTTACATTCTTCGGCTTTCCCTTTGTATTTTGCAGCTGAAAGAACTAGTCTTTTTTTAATATAGTCGCATTCTTGCTTCAATTCTGCTGTAAGAAGCGAGGTACCAAGTAAATTTTAAATCTCAATATACGTCGCTTACCACGCACGCTTTAAATTAGTATAACTTCTATACTGTTAACCACTTTCACCGCTATAAAACTTCTCAAGTGTATTTCCTAACGAAATGCTATTATAACCCAACCGCCAGTACACAATGCGTAGGCGACTCAAAGCTTGTTCATTAATGAACTGCACTCCTTTCGAAGTTGCCCTTCTCCCCCATGCGTTATTCGTGCGTAGCATCATGGTGGGACCGTAGCAGCCCCGCCGAGAAAAGTAGCTGCTCGAAGAGGAGCGGAAGGCTTCACTCCATTTTGCACCTGCACTCTTCTCGAACCTACGGACAGGCTGAAAGTTTGCAAAGCGTTTGGCTGCTCGGGCTAAAAGCCTGTCGGGCGAATGCCGAGTGAGGGGCGAGAGGGATCGGCCGGCGGGACACGCGCTGAAGGAGCAACGGGCGCAGAGTGATCTCCTCGGGGACCCAAACACAAACTTTGTCTCCGAGGGCAGCCTTTTTCCGGCAGCCAGTTTTCCCCGGCGCACTCAATTAAGGCGTCAAGCAGGTTACCCGGAAACCCATGCGCCGAGGGGACACCGAGGGCGGACCAACCGAGCGCGGGCGGCAAAAACACGCGCCGCCAGCGGCTTTTTCGCGAGCGCGTGGCGCGGCGCGAGAGCTTCATTTAAATATTCAGAAGGAGCCTCCTGATGGGGCTCCATTAATGGGGGCGGAGCCTGCAAATTAACGTCGGTCGACTTCCCCCCTTCTTGCCACCGCGCCGCCGCCGCTACTCCCTTCGGAGGCAGAGTCCTACTGGTGCTCCGCTATTGAAGAGCGCTGCGCTGGGGAGCGCTGCTCATAAGCGTGACTGACATCAAAGGCGGGATATGGCTTTTATGTGCCTAATGACAGCGAAGAGAAACGCTACGCCGCGCCAACCCCAAAGCATCAATTAGGGTCGCCGGCGTGCCACGTTCAAACTCTTTCAAGGGGGACACCATTACGCAAGCTGCGCCGCGAGCAAAGCCCGGGGAACCCACGAGCTGGTCACGTCACTTGGGGCGACGCCGCTCGCAAGATCGCGCCGGGCTGGGCGCGCCACATTCCAGTTTAAGCCGAGTCGGACGAATGTTTCAAGGCTGGCTTCGTAGCCGTGTTAAAAGGGCGCATCGCAACCGTCTTTCGGTGCTTGCACTATTTCCGCTCACCGCGTTTACCGCCGTCAGGTCCAGTTGTGCCTTGCTGTTTGGCAGCAGATGTAAAAGGGCACTGACAGGCCTATTTCTCTGATAGCGTTAAATTAGCAGCCAGCGAGGCAAATGGTTTCTGATAAGAAAATCCGCTCAGGCAACAGTGCCACATTGTTCCCACTGTTCGCAAGATTTAGGGCAAATATCAAGTATTTAAAAAGCAAGATACATTTATTTTAGAAGCTAGAAAAAAAGTTGATGACCGTTTGAGAGTTTTAACATCACAGGGGCGTACTAGCATGGACGTTGCAGGTGTGCGTCCCGACATGGCCTCTCGCGAAAGCGGGCCAGCAACGATAATGAGTTGTCGCTCCGGCTGTGTTGAAACTCTCTTTGTCATTCTTTCTAGTTCGTTGAGCTGAAACTCTCTAAATGTTCGGATACAGATTACGAAGTAAGTAATCCGTAGCTATGCATTCATATTGGTGGCGGCGACGTTAGTGAACGTATAGCTACGGATTATTGATCACAGTGGTGCACCTAACATTAGCAGTTAAAAGTTGTATAATTCGTTAATCAGCTTACTAATTCCGACCGTTTGCTTGTTTTCAAACGTCTGCCATTATTAACTCTACAATTCAAAATAAACCACCTTTTTACCTCGAAATTCTCAGTGCTGAATATTGCCAAAAAGTCTTCGCTGATGCACCCGGTATAGCCTGTGGTCACACACCCGGCAGCGTCGCCTTCAGTGCATCCCGAACTGAGTGAAACTAGCTAGAGAATCCCTTTACGTTAGTGCGGTCAAAAAGTTGCTCGTCGTATCACTGGAAATGTTTCAAACTTTGTCAGCAACGCTACCAAGCTGAATACTTGCGTTTTGGCCTACACGAGAAAAAAGGGCACGAAGAAAGGGTCTACAAAAATATTCTGGTAATAATCAGCAGAGAGCAGTTACTCCTTCAAAGATAAAGATCGAGAACTAAGCGTACAATACTCCGATAACCACGCATAATTCAGGGAAACGACTTTGAATTAGATTTTTATCGTGTGGATATCATGTCCGCATTTCTGGAGCCCTTTATGTTAAAAAACAAACGAAAATGCATGTTTTTGAAAAGCTTTAGCAGTACTGCTTATGAACCCACGTTTGATCCAAATGAATACTAACTACAAATGATTAACAATGTACAAGTCACCCGGCCATTAGTACATTCACGTCACGAACGCGTTATTATGTAAAAGACTCGCGACCATAACAGTCATCAGACATCCAGGGGACTTTGTATAATGGCGCGAACCTTTGTACTGCTTGTTTGTTGACGCTGAAAGCCGCCAGCACTCCGCTTTATAATTTGCTTGTGACGCGCGATGCGACCAGATCTCGATTGAACGCAGCCACGAGAAACTGGTTCCACTTTGTTACAGATTGCATAATTGCTTTGGCGCTTTATCCCGATGGTTCCTTGCCAGCTCTAGGTTGAGCGCTGTCGAGAGCGACAGGCATTTCTCTTCTACGACCTCCGAGCACGCTTTCCGCTATCGCCACCTCCGAGTCATTCAGTTATTTGCGGTTTATTTTGGAAGCCTTTTCGCTGTCTTTTTGACTGCCGGGCTGCTGTCACCACTACGTGACAATATACAACAAAAACACGAACGGTGTACCGCCTCTACACGCTTCTTGTATCATGACTATGCACTTGGTTTATGGGGGTTTAACGTCCGAAAGCGACTCAGGCTATGAGGGACGCCGTAGTGAAGGGCTCCGGAAATTTCGACCACCTGGGGTTCTTTAACGTGCACTGACATCGCACAGTACACGGGCCTCTAGAATTTCGCCTCCATCGAAATTCGACCGCCGCGGCCGGGATCGAACCCGCGTCTTTCGGGCCGGCAGCCGAGCGCCATAAGCACTCAGCCACCGCGGCGGCTGACTATTTACTTCAGTTTAATGATAAATTCTTTATAGTCTCAAGCGCATGCGGACAATGATTTCCTGGTGTTATCGGTATATCCTTTTAATGTTTAGAAGCAATAAGTTGAGTTTTGTTTTTACAGAAGGATAAGCAGCCATCTAGTCCAGTTCGCTTGCATAGCCTAAGAATTACTTGACAGCTAGGTGTTTACGGGCCTCGTATGGAGCGAAATACCGACCTGTAGTTAAAGCCAGCAAACTTTTAGCGCTTAACACGGCGTTCATTAATATATTTACGTTCATAAACTGAAAACGAGACTATCTCTGCTGAAAAAAGAGCATGCGCACATGGTCACTGTGTGAACGGGAGGTAGACAAACTGCTTGAATGCTTTTCTTGCTCATTAGTGCGTAACTAAACATAAAACATTTGCCTCTTTTTTATGTATTCTTGTGCAGTGACAGGTAAAGTTGGATCTCCGCATCTTCAAACTGCAGGCCTTGCCGCTGGGAACTCAAACCCTTGCATGTCGAACAGCACAGCGTTCAAGCCTGTTTCGAAGAGGTGAGTGCGTATATGCGTCAATAAGTTACCGCGAAATTTTAGCCATTAGCAAAGGGCTCCGCAAAAATTAGGAAGAGAGCTCGAACACAGACATGAACATAGAACTTGGTCCAGGATATAGGGATATACTTGAGAAGGAAACTTCAGCCTTCTGCGCCTCGGACGTAACTTTAGTAAAAGCGAACTAGCAGCGCATAACTTCATCAGTTATTTGGCCAATGGTTTCTGCTAAACAAGCTCTTTGTGGAAGAAACGCGGATGCTTTGAAATTTCACTGTAAAAAAAAAGGACATAGTGCCTGTGGCATAGAAAAAGGACCTCTTCTTTGAGATTGGAGCTTACTGTCTTTCTTTTCTATTTTTCTATCCCTGATATATTTCATTCATCGCCCCCCCCCCTTTTTTTTTCTGGTATGCATTAGAGCTCGTTGGTTTTAAGTGTTCTTCAACCTCTCGTGTTGTGTGCAGAAACTGCTTTGAAATTCCATGCCGTACAGGCTCCCGCAGACGTTTTCTGAAAGCAGGATTAACGAAAAAACAAACTCCTCGTTTCTCGCAGACACGGCCTCAGATTGAGGCCGTGTCTGCAGTGTGCAGGTGGCGCAGGCAAGTGCAGAACAACCCTTCAGAGGCTATTTGCTTATACTGCCAAGAAATTATGCTTTTTCGCAACTTCCATGTTCCGGCAACCTTCCGGGCATGTGTACGTTAAAAAACGTACAATATATTTGCGGTGCATCATTGAGGGTTTTCAAATTACTTAGTCTTGAGATTTCTTAACGGTTATACTGCAAGTCTAACACTCATGTTCTTCCCCATGTCACCTTCTGAGACCTCCTCTATCTCATTCATTGATTTATTCTTTATTTCCCATTCTCATGGATGGAGGAAGCCGAGATAAAGCTGCATGCAAGCAGCTTGAGGAGCACTCGACTCCCGTACAAGCAATAGCAGTGGAAGGCATACACACACTTTCTAGAGCACTTTCCCAGTGTGACAGATCATAATGGGTACATTACAATAAAAGTAAAAATGTATATAACGCAAAGATTAGAAAGGCGAGATTGCTTTAAAAAAGGAAATAATGATAATGCAGCTCAAAATGTAAACCAAGTGGTGGAACATATTGATTAAGGGTAGCATTTCATGAGCAATTTGATTTCTGAGGGAGTTAGGCTGAGAATTTCTATGCCTCTGTTGTGAAAAACTATTTAGAAGTTTGGGTAGGTGACACTGAAGGCATTTGATGACAATAATTAGTTCGGGACGTGGGAACTTTCTGCACATCTATATGACGAGTTAGTCGTGCTGGTGACTGTTCCAAGTTTGCTATTTCAGTGAATGTCGCGCAATGTCTTCAAGAACTGAAATAAAATTCTTTTAACGTTAGCCCCATGCACATAGCCAACGCGTCAGACATTCTAATTTCCCTCTGAGCTTGGTAAAGACTACTGTTAGTAGGACTACCTTGAATATCTCGCGTGACTAAATGCAATATTTTTCTGTGCAGTGATGTGAAGTCTATCTGACAAGAACAAGGTGGTACGACGAACGCCTTCTGGCTCCAAGAGGACTTCAAGACCAGCGTTCCTCAAGAGAGCTTCTAGAAGCACGTGTGCGCAGTGTAGTGCCACAGGCTTTCAGACGCTTCTGGGGCCTTCTGTGTGTGTGTGTATATGTGTGTGCACAGTGAAACGATTTGGCGCTACTCTGCAAGCGCACAAGGTGAAAACGCCTCGACTGACCTGTGCTGTGAACGCGCTCCGCTGCGGGCCGCCTCTAAAGTTTCCTGGCGCAGTGCACAAGACCTGCTTGGGCGAGACCCGCCCCAGTGTTTGTCGCCGACTCGCCGTGGAAATGTGGCAACTGTTTTTTCTTTTTGTTTTCCGGCTCCAACCGCTAGCACCATAACGGGTGCGTCCAGGTGGAGGAAAGGAATTCTCTGCGTGCTTGGAGTACAGTGCATCCCAGAGTTGTCCTACTAGCAGCGGAGAAACTCGCAACCGGTTCACGTGCGGGAAACCAAGCAAACCTGAAGATTAAGCTAGGACTGCTCTGCTCGGCGTTCTGCCCACCCACACTGGCAGCCCGCAGTGAACACTGAACGCCGATTCGAGACAAGTGTGATACGACGCCTGCTTGAATTTCTCTCGAGCCTTCGTACGCGTCATTTTATCTTGGTTCTTTGTTATTTTTTTCGCTCTTGCGACTCACAACACATCACTTAATACCGACTTAATCAGCCACCCGTGGAAACTGCAGAAAAAAGCCACGAAGAAAGAAGAGCCTTAACGCTCTTCATGTATTCGTTTCGAGCCCTGCATTTTTTGTTTCTCCAAGCGATTGCATTGCTTTAAACGCATCACGTTTAATCTGCACACGAACAATCGACAAACCACTGGCGATCACAAAAGGACGCATATATAAGAATGCTTTTTAAGTATATATAATGTTGCTTCTGGAGTTCAAAGTTGATGTCTTCTGTGTAGGTCTAGCGTTTTGTACATAATATACATACCTACCAGCCGTATTGAACGTAATACGCTTTATGTACATACATGTATTTGCGGGTGATTGCTGTAAACAAACGTGCTGTGTAATGCACCAATGCTCTCACTTTCCATGTTACTTTTTATTGTTTTAACCGGACTTTCGAAGGAAAGGGCATTAGTGAATGGTCTGCCCGCGTGTTTCCAGTAGCGCTGACTTCGACTCCGATCGCAGCTTACGGTAGCTCTCACTGTAGATGACTGCCGCTGTGTTTGCCCTTATCACGCACCACGCAGAAGCAGCTGACAAGGGCTCAACGTCAAGGCTACCTGCGCCTCTCGCACATTCAAGTGAGACAAAGGAAACCTTCGTTGGGCCAGCGTAAGCGCCATATGTTGCGGCTCAAGAGCATTAGTAATGAACACTGTAAGAAACTGAGGGGCGTTTTGACATATAGCTTTTTATTGCTGTTTTGATCTCTATGGTAGTACCTAAGAATTATCGCTGTGCATCAGATTTAGGCTGTGTTTTTTACTGCCACCTTTGTGCAATTACTTTTGTTTCGACCTTACTGAAGTACAAGACAGCACGTAGAGCATAGTCACATTGCTGAGGTATGATTTGTTGAACACTGTTTAGAGGCCTTTTTATTGTAAGAATCTTATTTTACCGCGCCTGCTGCTGGTACGCTATATTTTTCTTTCCTTCTTTTCAAAGCGCTGGAATCAAGTGAATGCGCAAATTAGTGATGCCTTTCTATCGAACGACGTACTACACGGCAAGAACCTTTAAGTGAACACGAAAGAACTATTACAGTTGCGCGTTGATTTTTTTTTTTTCAGCGACGTCAGCCACGCGTGCAGGAATTCTGTGTTGCCTGCATGCAAGTAACTTTGTGCAGCGTGACGCTCGAGGAACCTATGGCTTGTTAAATTGTTGTTTCAAGGCAAACCAAAGGTGTCCACTCATCGAAACCCGACTTCGAAACCCTGCACAGACCGTGCAAGAGTGACAGACGATGGTCATGGCATTGACTGAAACCAAAGAGAAACTACGTGGCTTTCACTTTTCCCCTTCCCCTATACCCACCCTCGCCCCGTGTCAAAACTGTCGTCTTCTCTGCGGTTTCCTAGTCACGAGAGACCCGTGTTTCCATTCTAGGCCTGCACCACCACCTGCCTCAGTGTTGGCATGACAGTTGTGGTGACACAGCGGCTGATGCTCACCTGTAGACACAGACGGTGTGACATTTGCGATAGTGAATAAACACAAAAATAAACTACTCTTAAGAGACCTCACCTGACTCTGGAGTGCATTCTCTGTATGCATGGCAAGGCAAGGAATGCATTTCCCAGCCGCAGTGTTGTGACACAAAGTAGTCGGTGTGGCCGGCTGATCATTACAAGCGACTTCTTACCAAATTGTTACTACAACTTCACCCCAACTATATGTGCCGAGCTAATGGCGGAACGGCCATTTTTAATATAGGAACTATAGGCGCAATTTGTGTTGTTTTATGATGTAGAAGAATCCGTTCTTGCAGTTCTTGTGATGACAACCCGTGTTCTTGACAAGCGCCAGCATGCGCGTTCAGCACTTACATTCGTATATCTACTGGCCAGCGACGCATGTATATTAGCTGAGGAAATTTCAACATGGCGAAAGAAACTTTGCGGTCCGGGATAGAGTTTAGTGCCCTCTCTGCATGAAATAAATCCACGCGTGCGCTCCATTCACTTAGCGTAACCCCCTTTAACGGCTGCGCGCTTCGAAAACGCGCTGTGTGCGCTGCAGTGTTGGCACCTGTGCACTGTGAGATCTTTTCACACCCATATACATATTCTTTATTTTCTTGCTTCGATGCAGTGATCATTGCGGCCTGCTACATTTCAGCACTTTACCGGCTATCACTACTTGTACACGTTCATATAGTGCGAAGTATCGCGTCGTGCGTTGGTAGCGGACACGGCCGTAAGTAAATTACAGTAGCGCAGTAATTTTAACTACTTTTGCAGAATTTGTTTTGAAATGAATTAATTTGCTGGGGTAGTAATTTTGCAGTAAAAGTGGTTACTTTAATTTCGCTATTGAAATTGCTTTTGTTAAAAAACGTAACACTTCTCTTAGTGTCGGTAAAGCTTCGACGTCTCGTTTGTCAGACCGGGCGGCTCTAAATCGGGAGTGATGCGCGGAAAGGCTAGGGAAAGCTACGTAGCTTCTGGCAATGCAAACACACCGTCACGCGATTTTGCGATTTTTTAGTTATGCCCCAAGATGAAAAAGCTTATCACTATGTAAAAAACTGGGTCGCCCTGAACTGTTTGTGCAGAGTAATATGAGAGTAAGCAGGACAATATTCTTGACGTCCATTTTGGGGCTTAGCTGCTCCGGTATATCAATAAATCTGAAATTCTTGTTGGAGCTCAGACTAGTGTACATCTTGGTAGGCATCAAAAAGGAAAAGTGACGGTCTTCTCCGTTCTCACTGCTGCTTCAGTTGCCCATATTCAACGAATTATCCCTTTGCAAAGAGCACATTCAGTAAGGGGCGTCATCGTACGTTGCTGTCGCTCGGGACACAGTTGTTACCCCACGTTCTGGAAAAACGCGCCTCCCTAGCCACCTGGACCCGTAGCTGTCTACGGTACGCGTTATCTGTCGGAGCAAAGGCAAAAATACATTTTCTCGAACATAGCCTATACGTGGCGCGCATACCCACTGTTGCAGATTCGCAGCAGACCAGAAATCAGCATGATATTCACACCGAGCGTGTATTTTGAGCGTTTGCTAACACGCAGGCCGTACTCGACGGCACAGGAAGTGGAAGCAATTTTTCATGCCGCAAATCTTGCCTTATTTTTGCGGCAGCAATTTCGCACAAACTGAGAAACTACGAGTCATTGAACATCAGCTAGCGTGCCGTACGCGCGACGCACATTGCTTCACGCCTCTTCGCCACAGTGCACGGCTGCGTTTTTACCTGAAACTGCGGCCTGCCCTGAACATACCGACAGAGTAGTTTGCTTCCAAGCTGCTTGGGTAAACAGCACACGCCTTACAGTTGGTGCGCCGCGCATTCGGGACACGCGATGTTAAGGACGTAACTTTAATAGAGCTGATGGAAGACGTCTGGGTTGCTGGTGTGTGATCTGGTTTCCTTCATAGATAAGAATATTTGACGCACATAAGAACGTTGTTGCCCGAGAAGAGAACGAAGGAGATTAGATACAAATAAGCGGTTACGAGGACAATATTAACAAGATCGATACAGCTATCCCAGCATTCTATTTATGACTGAACACTTTTAAGACGATAAAATTATCTAAAATTATCAGAGTGCAACTCTATTCTGTCCTCCTCATTTTCATTCTGCGCCAAAGATCATGTCTTAGCAGTTGTCATCATTCACGCCCTGCCGATCGAGAGGTCGCATGTATGCATGCCCTTGTGAGAGCAATGCATTGTAAATATCGCCCAATGCTGTTGCTTACTACCTAAGAGCAACATAGCGGGCTGGCAGAGCCTTTCTTTTTTTTTTTTAGTTGTAGATATGAAACCCGGGAAAAAAAGTTCGCAAGTTTAACTTTTAACCCCATGCAGAAAGCACCTTTCGCTTTTTTTCCATATCCGGTGTGACATCGTCTTTTGGGGGGCATGAACCAGCTTCTCAACAGCATTGGGAGATAGCCGTCACAATCAATGCAACAGGCTTGAAATGTTGCTTCGTACATCCCTTCAACCTGGTATTTAAAAAGTAAGCCCCGTAAAAAATGCCTAAAGCTGGGAAAAATGTGAAACTACCAGGAGACGTTTTACTTCGTAAATTGCTTCTTGCAGCGAGCAAAACAGACTTCGTGTACTACGCTCTGCTGCGTTCTCAAAACTGATTTTATCACACATAGCTCGACGGTTACGGTTCCCGTGCTAAACACTTACTCGTGTAGCACAACAAAGCCGGCCTAAGGCTTCTGAAATTCCTTTCCTGAAGTTATATGTATTTCGTAATCGGTCTCGTTGGTCCCGTTGTCTTAAATAATTTGGCTACAATGTCGCTGGCTCTCGTGCGGTGGTCAATCCCGCAGGGTTCCTTGGATAGAGAAGTTTTGGGAATGAGACCGCTGTCGTTTTCTAATTGATGGTTCAAACGCTGTTAAGATCGCTTATACATGGTCAAAGGTAGTAGACAGGGCAGCAAGATGAGATTACTGAGAACACAAAACAAGAGAGAGAGAGAAAGACAAACGGAAAGGCAGGGAAGTTAACTATAGCGAAGCCCAGTATGCTACCTTACACGTGGGAAGGGGAACGGAGGGAGAGATAGAAATGGGAGAGAGGAACGGGAGATCACTTTTTCACGCGTCCGTAGGCCATTACTAACGGGGTACACAGGGCACACACTGAAAGTTTACAACCTTGAATTCAGTCCTGAGTCCTTCAACACAAAGTGAACCAGGGTTGCAGGGCGCGCCTCAGTGTGCTGAATGAATGGCGCCGCTTGGAGGTCCGCCAGTTATGCCCTACGAGAAAATGGCGCGTCAGAGGTGATGTGGGAGGGGGGCTGCCCCTGGTATCTGTTCTGCAAGCTGTCGTTGCACTCGCCACTTAGGTAGCTAGCCGATGGCTGTTGCGACGTCATCTTTTTGGGACCATCTCTCGGCCTCAGCAACGACGGCCGCCTATGAAATTTTGTCCAATGGGGCTAGTAAGGCTTCCGCCTTAAAATAACAAAGACGGATAAAATTTGATGGAATTCAAAAATCAAGCCTGGGGGGCTGGCGAATCCCGGCGAGAAATGCTGAGTACCGGTGAGGCAATGCTAGTAAAGGGTAGCCATTCCAGAAAGTTCTCTTAAGGGACCATCAAAACGCGTTCTGTCACCAAACAGGAGTGGCCACCTTGGGGCAGTAGTTGGTAACCACATGCTACGTTTAATCAATCACTTATTCTTCGCCCCCCGCCCCCCACCCCCAGTTCCAGCGGCTGCGAAGCAAGTGACCGAGGTTTCAGCCGGATCAGTGATGCGCAAGAGAGTAACAAGAACCTCCGGTTCCGGACAGACCGATATTGGAAACTGAACCTGGCAACGTTTACGGCTAGAACCTTATCGAGTGAGGCTAGCGTAGGTGTTGCGTCTGAGGAGCTCTTAGGCATCAAATGGGGTCTCATAAAGGTTAGCGAGGTTAACAGGAATCATGAAGCATAAGCAGCGTTAAGGGGCACGAACGTATTATGAGCAGCGACGTACGATACGGGAGAAGACATAGAGTGGGATTCTTAATCAAGAAAGACATAGCTACCAAGGTCTACGAGTTCTAACAAGAAGGCGGCAATTATCTATTCTCGCATCAAGCTTGATAAAAGGTAAAAACTGAACACAGGTATATACGGTGATGTATATAGCCATGGTGACGAGAGGTTCCGAGAAGATTTCAAATTGATTATGAAAAAGCTAAAAAACGCAGTAAACATTACTGATGGTTGGCTTCAATGTAAAAGTAGCACAAGCATGCAGGTGAGCAGAGAGTGGGAAACTATATTATAGATTTTAGGTATAGCAGACAACTAGTCGCAGAATCTTCCGAAAGAAATAATTTGCAACTTATGACCACCATCTGCCACAAATGCCAGAACAGGAAGTGGGCATGGAAGAAGTAGATATGCCCCCATCCCGGCATCGTGTGGGATTTAGAGGCGTTAGTGAAACTGAGATGCAGCCACGATAGGATTCTGAGGCCTACAGTTCGCCTAGATTTGAAAGGGGGCAGGAAAAAAGTATCCAGGAATAAACATTTGAACAAGTTAGCACTGAAGAGAAAATTGCAGCAGTTTGTGATCTCCGCCGAAAAAACGCTTTAACCAAGGAAAGGGAGCTCAGGGTGGATCTGATAGATGACAGTCAGCCTCAGCAATATGTACAGAGCGTGCAACTGAGGTAGAAAGTAGGGTAGCTCGGCAGGATACTGGCAAGCTTGCAAATAAGACAAATCATCTTATCAATAAATACCGGAACACGAAAGCCTCGAACCAAGGCTATCAGAACTGTCCAAACAAAGAAGCATAAGGTGATTGACATACGGATGGTGAGGACTCGGCAATAATTAAAGTGTTAAAGTGCAAAGGAAGCCTGAAAGCAGCAATCAGAAAATTAGGCATGGGACGAAAGCTGATCTGCAGTCACCAGCAAGACTATATGGGGTGTGTCCGTTGCTCGGGAACAAATTTACAGTAGAACTCCCTCGCGGTCCAGTCGCCTGGTATTGCAACCAGCAGATGAAGAATAACGTCTCAAAATATACACAGGAGTTAAGCGATTGACTTGCGTGACTGAGCCGTAATAAATTTTGTTTCCAACCACCCGCATTCCTTCAACTTTTGCAGCCGACTGTTAAGAATATGGACGGCGGCGATGCAATTAGTCATCGGATAACACAACTGAACTACCAAGTGACCGAGGACTTTGAGCTGACGGCGGCCGAAGGTACATATCCTGGAGTTCAACTGAAGACCGGCGCGGCGGAAGACGGCAAGGGTAGTAGATAGGCGGTGCAGGTGGATTTTGAGTGTGGACAAAAAAAAAACGATCACATCATCCAAGAAGCAGAGGCAAGCCGTCGATTTGAAGCGGTGCAGGAGCCAGTCCATCATGCGCTCGCAGGTCGCAGGGGCATTGTAGGGGTCGAAAGGCATGACTGAATTGGTGCTGGACGTCCGGGGCTGGAAATAGGTTTTTTCACGGTCCCGTTCGTCGACAGCAATCTGCCAGTATCCTGAAGGCATTCTGATTGAGGAAAAGCAGCTGGCACCGTGCAAGCGAGAGCGCCGCCGATTCTTGGAATGGGATAAGCATCTTCTTTGTGATGGTATTGAGGTGGCGGCAATCAACGCAGAACCTCCAGGCTTGATCTTTCTTCTTGACAAGCACGACAAGGGCACCTACGGACTACTCGAATGCTCGATGCGCCAACATCTTGTCAGGACTCGCTAGGGCAAAAACTGTGCAGTCGGTCAATGGGGACAGGTCAGCAAGTAAAATTTACGGGTAGAACTTGGGGAGACAGGCTGAAGTTCATGACAGGCAGACAGGTGCAGTTCTGGGTGGTATGTACAGCGGTGTGGCGAAAGACGACGTTACGCTGCAGAATCGACAAAGGTGATTAGGCAAGCGACGTAGTCACCACCAGGACGGGTGGAGAAGCCGGCATAGGGATGCAGACGTCAATTTCAGGCGGTAGGCGAGCAAACTCAGTCGAGAGAAGACGGGGTGAGCTGGTGAAGTCTTTGTTGTAGAGGGGCACGCCCAATCGGAGAACGCAGAGGAACAGTCATTAAGCGCTGAGTGGGTGGTTAAAACGTCAAGCCCAAGGATCACGTCCTGAGAGCGTCTGGTCAGCCCAGTGTACAAAGCTGGGGTATGAACGGCGTTGCCGGTCATGGCAATGCGAACTGAGAACGTTGCGGCTGTCGGTATAACGTCCCTGAGGCGCCGACGCAAAGATGTGTTTCAGCAGGTTACGTTGGAAAGAAAGAGTCAAGAGAGGCTTTTCTGTCCGGGTAAACGATGCAGCGTCTCCTCCGGGTGCTGCATTGCTTACTTTCCTGAAAAGTGACCAGAGTTGGACGACTGTGAGTTCCAGCAAGGGAGAGGGGAACGGGATCGGTTTGCTGGTTGGGATGGGGAGCGGCTGAGCCCACGAGCAGGCGGCGCGATCTCGGCACATGGTGTATCAGGACAAGGTGAATAACGAAATGGGGTGTATAGTAGCCGCGGCCGTCGACGTAGGAGTAAGGACGGCGTGACGAGGACCAACGGCTGCGGCATTGACGGGAGATGTGTCCGACGCGCGAGCACGTAAGACAGGCTGATCATCAGGGGTACGCCTTCTACAGTATTGCGGGAGCGGTATCGAGGCGAGAAGCAGGGACCGGAAGTGGCAGCCGCGATCACTGGAGGGTACGGGCTGGAATTCATGTTGTCTACCACGCATCCAGAAGGTACGGCTATGTTTGCAACCTCCTGGCGAACGATGACCTGCTTGAGGGCAGGGTGTTGTCCGGCAGTTGCTGTGTAGAGACAGCGGGCGTCAGCGCCTCAGTTCGCGGCACACGATGCGCGTCAAGTTAGCTTGGTCGGAAGGCTACCGCAGTGCCGGGGGATTATCGCATGAGAAGCTGGCAGCCGTGTTCAGCAGCCGGCCAGTACGGTGGGAAATGCGCTTGTGTGGCTTGCTCGAAGCGCAGGCCCACCCCGAGAACAGAAGCGAGTCTTTACACAACAGGAGATTGTGGGCGTCTTCGGCAATACCTCTTAGTTTGCGGCCCACCTTATTTCTCTCCGACATGTCTTCGTTAACTTTCTTGCACAATGCCAGGAGGTCCTGGATGTAGGTGATGTAAGACTCGGAAGACGTTTGGGCGCGCGACGCGAGGACCTTCTTGGCGGCGAGTGGACGTATACGATAGGTTTTCCGAAAAGATCCCGAAGATTTTGCTTCCAGAGTCCCAGGATGTCAAAAAACCGCACCCGCGCCGTGTCGGTCAGATAAAAGATCACCCCGCGGCGAGCAGATCAGCGGCTCATGAGTGCTGACGCGTTTATAAAGGGCGAGCCAGTCGTCCACATCAACGCCGTCTGTCCCGCAGAAAGTTCCTGGGCCGCGGGAGTGTGCCAAGACGATGGCTGGCGTTGCTGGCGTGGATAGGGAAGATTCAGTAGACATTGTTACGGTGACGAGGTGGCGGGCGCTTCGAGGATTCAGCTTGGGGCCCAGAATCTAATTTCACAGCCTCGACCAAATGTTACAAAATTATTATTTACAGGCAGAGATATTCTTCTAGACCAAGGGTGGATGGCCTCAGACGCGAGATCTGTTCGCAAGCGCGCCCCACAGCATCGTTGACGTCGATCTGAGCACTGAGTGTCTGCATCGTCTTCTAACCGTATGTCAGAATACTTTACAAAAAGCATTTGGTTCGGTTAAAATGTCAGCAGTTGTGTGCACGTTCATACTAAAAAAGAGAGCGAAAGACGGCACACAAGAAGGAGACAAAACAAGCGCTGTTTTGTATTGCGCTTATTTTGCTTTTTTGTTGTGTCCTTTCTTTCGCGCTATTTTAGGTATGAACCTTCACCAACAAGCCCAGTTCGCCAGAGATGTGCAGTTGTGCCCGTATTGCTTTACCGTGCACAGCGAAGGGGGAGCACCTGTAATTGTCCTAAAATACAACCGCTCACCGGAACGGTACGGCGTGCGATAAGCGCTAGCTGGCTCGCAAAAGGATTAAAGCAATGATGCTGCCACGCATGAATGTGTGGCAATTGCGTTCCTGTTTTGGGAAGGTACGAGTGTTTTATAGTGTGAGAAATGTGTGGGGGCGGACTTGAGGATCTTGTCGTGCTGCGCATTTGCGGCAAGCGTCCCCAGAGCGTTCGTCCTCTGTTCGACCTACCGCATGTTTGTGGCTCAGGCTTCCCACACACGTGCAACGTTCCGAGAACGATGCTCTGTCATAGCTGCGTCCGCAGCCCTCCCGCAACGCAATTGATGTGGCATATCGTCGCTGGTGGGTTGGGTTTATCACAACTTCGACAGCCGCTACTGCGCAGGCGCGCAGGATGCCGTGCCATCCAGACATTTCAGGATGTTTTTTGAGAGGCGTTTCAAGGCGCTAGGTGCGCATGGCCGCAACATGCGCACCTCCTGGTGGCTACGAAGCCTTAGCAAGAAGTGTGAGACCCGGGCGTCAGTGTCCGTGCCCGCTTGGACTCGGACACTGACAACTACGAGAAAGCCGGGGAACAAAGCTAAGGCAGCTAGCGCTGTGAAACATTCATACGGGGACTGCAGAGCGACCACAGCCCTATACACAGGAAGAGTGAGGGGATGCCCTTCAGAAAGGGTGCCAGACAAGGTTTACAAGATGTATTCAGAGGTTTGTATTGAGAACAGTTAGGTGCCACAATTTATTAAAAACTCCTCAGATCATCCGATTTACTAATGACACTGGCATGGTAAGCTCCTCAGGGAAGCAACTGCTGCGCATGACTGAGGACCTCAACACGAAAGGCATTGCAGTAGGCTTAAACCTGATAGGAAGAGAACAAAAGTTTAACTGTTTGGGACGAGCAATCGTTTAAGATTGGTAGTGAGATACCGGCTGTTTATCGCCGCCAAGTAGTGATTCCAAACTTGGACCATATGAAACCAGTTACCTAAAGAAATATAGTATGAATTGAAGTGCATTTAGCAAGCACTCGCAGGTTATCGGAAGCAGCCAACCGATGTGACTCAACAAAAGGCATATATTTGCATCCTGTTAGTATTCCTCAAACTCCTCACATTTGAGGGCCCGCGCTCGGCTACTGAGCTTGAGTTGCCAGGTTCGAACGCGGCCTCGGCGGCCGCGTTTCGTTGGAGGCGAAACGCAAAAGCGCCCTTGTGCTGTGCGATGTCAGTGCACGTTAAAGAAATTAAAGTGCACGTTAAAGAAATGGTGGAAATTATTCTGGAGCTCCCCACTACGGCACCTCTCCCTTTTTTTTTCTTTCACTCACACCTTCCTCCTTAACCTTACTGCGCGATTCGGGTGTCCACCGAGATGTACGACAGTTACTGCGCCACTTCCTTTCCTCAAGGCCAAAATCAAAACGGAAGCATCGAAGCTTGAGGTCAAATTGACATTAGCGTAACAAGCTACATACTGGAAATGACAGGGGTATGCTTTCAAGGCACAAAAAAAGAACGGCATGTGTTGCACCACGAATTATTGTTAACTATACTCTCTAAAATTAAGAAAAAAATATTACGGATGATTACGGTTCTCCGTGATGCGAAATTTGAGTGCAGCTCTCTCGGTGTGTCAGGCTCTGTAGGCTTCATTGTTTCGCTTTGCTGGGTCGTCGGCACGTTTGGCAACGATATTAGTTCGATAGTAGTATTAGTTTACGAAGACGGCGATGTACAATGCACAGCGCGAGAGTCTGTTGAAGTTTAATACGAGGTGTGTTTGGCTGCGGCGATATCCTTGGTAAATGACTGTGACAAAAGTCATATTGTCTCATTACCGAAAACTGACAAGTAAAAACTAAAAAACTACGATTTATAGATGGCTAAAGAACTGTCACGCTTTCTAATGTTTATTATAAGATTTTTGCTGAAGTCCTCTCAAATCGGCTACAGCTTGGAATGTCTACTTAGATTGAACCTCATCAAATACGTGGCTTGAGGGGTCGGTCATTACAGTCTAACTGCATGCAGCGCGAGCGGTATTGCAGCATTGCAGTGACGCTCGTGAACAATTACATTGCTGCAAATTAACCTGGCAAAGGCGTTCGATCGAGTGTCCCATTCATTTCTTTTTTCTCTTTTATATCATGTCAATCTTGGTTTAATTATATCTACTAACATACGCCTCTGTTACAAAAACTGTTCCACGCGCTTGATTGTAAATGGCTGTCTCTCACAAACAGTCCGCATTCAGTCCTCTGTGAAAGAGGGATGCCCACTGTCCCCGTTCCTGTTCGCACTAGGATCCGCTTTGTGTAAGTGTTATAAACAGTGCAGCCGTCTGTGGCTTTCGTATTATGGGTCATGAATTGAAGGTTATGCAGATGACATCGCGTTCTTCTGCGCTGATAATCCAAGCATCGATGAGGTTATTCGTTTAACGGAAGACTTCGGTTCAGTGTCAGGAGCTCGGATTAATCGTTCTAAGAGTTGCGGTCTCTGGTTTGCCATGTGGGTAACGACACCCGCCAAATATCATCATCATCATCATCATCATCATCATCAGCCTTACTACACCCACTGCAGGGCAAAGGCCTCTCCCATGTCTCTCCAATTAACCCTATCCTTTGCCAGCTGCATCCACCCTTTGCCTGCAAACTTCTTAATCTCATCCGCCCATCTAACCTTCTGCCGCCCCCTGCTACGCTTACTTTCTCTTGGAACCCACTCCGTTACCCTTAAAGACCAGCGGTTATCTTGCCTTCGCATCACATGCCCTGCCCAAGCCCATTTCTTTTTCTTGATTTCGACTAGGATGTCATTAACCCGTGTTTGTTCCCTCACCCACTCTGCCCGCTTCCGATCTCTTAACGTTACACCTATCATTTTTCTTTCCATGGCTCGCTGCGTTGTCCTTAACTTAAGCTGAACTCTTTTCGTTAGCCTCCACGTTTCTGCCCCGTAGGTGAGTACCGGTAAGATTATGCTGTTGTACACTTTCCTCTTGAGGGAAATTGGTAAACTGCCACTCATGATCTGCGAGAATTTGCCATATGCGCTCCACCCCATTCTTATCCTTCTAGTTATCTCCCTCTCATGATCCGGATCAGCTGTCACTACCTGCCCTAAGTAGACGTATTCCGGCACAATTTCTAGGCTCTCGCTGCCAATTGTGAACTGTTGTTCCCTTGCTAGACTGTTGAACATTACCTTGGTTTTCTGCATGTTAATTCTTAGACCCATCGATCTGCTCTGCCTGTCTAACTCGTTGATCATGATTTGCAGTTCACCTCCTGAGTGACTCAGCAAGGCAATGTCATCAGCAAATCTTAGATTATTTAGGTATTCTCCATTTATTCTTATTCCCAACTGTTCCCAATTCAGGCCTCGAAATACCTCCTGCAAACATGCGGTGAACAGCATTGGCGATATCGTGTCTCCTTGCCTGACGCCCTTCCTTATTGGAATTTTATTGCTGACTTTATGGAGGACTATAGTAGCTGTGCAGTTGCTATATATATCTTCCAGTATTTTGACATAAGGCTCTTCTACCCCCTGATTACGCAATGCCTGTATGACTGCTGAGGTTTCCACTGAGTCGAATGCTTTCTCGTAATCAATGAAAGCTATATATAGAGGTTGGTTATATTCTGCGCATTTCTCTATCACCTGATTGATAGTGTGAATATGATCTATTGTGGAATATCCTTTACGAAAGCCTGCCTGATCATTTGGTTGATTAAAGTCTAACGTTGCCCTGACTCTATTCGCGATTACCTTAGTAAATACTTTGTAGGCAACGGATAGTAAGCTGATCGGCCTGTAATTTTTCAAGTCCTTGGCGTCTCCCTTCTTATGAATTAAGATAATGTTTGCATTCTTCCAAGCTTCTGGTACAGTCGAGGTCATAAGGCATTGCGTATACAGGGTGGCTAGTTTTTCTAGCACGATGTCCCCTCCATCCTTCAACAGATCTGCTGTTACCTGATCTTCCCCAGCTGCTTTTCCCCTTTTCATTGCTTCTAAGGCTTTCTTTACTTCATCTTTCGTTACCAAATATGCTGGTATGCAATGGACACGTACGCCACCAAAGTACCATGGCGTTCGTTTGAGTGCATATAATCCTAGTGCACATTACTGGAAAGACCACGTGTTAGCTCTTCAGTGCTATGCTCAGACTCTATAGCCCCATGGTTTCTCAATTTTTGGCAAGGCAACCGCATGCAGTCTGTTTCTCGCTACTAAAATTTATTATGTACTGTAAATTATTCATTGCGCAAGACTTTATATCCAACGTTTCCACTGAGTTTTCGCAACCTTTGTGTGGGATTCGTCTTTTGAATCATTGAGGCATGATACCATTTTCCGACTTGTAAGCGCAGGCGGCCTTGGTTTGGTCCACCTTTATGTCTGACATATAGTTTCACGTTTCATGTCTTTCCGAGACACTACACATCGTATAGTGCGTGCATTCTTGCAAGTTAATTTAGTTTATGTTTTGCCTGGCCTCATTGTGTCTTCTAACGTTTCTGATCGTCCGTGTTTGAGGGGATTCATGCATGAGGTGTATTTGGCTGTTCGTTTCCTACTTGTTCGTTTTTCTCCTGATTTCGTTTTTTCTGCGTCGCCTTCGTGATGCTCCTGAAACGATTGAGCATTCTTTCATCAATTGCAAAGATGTCATGCTCTTCTTAGACATTATGCAACGGACATTGAAAAAAAAAATACTTAATTGAGGGTTCGACGGAAACCCGTCTGGCGAGGGAAATTCAGCATATCCTTTTAAACGAACACTCGCCAAAGTCATAAAGGAAAAAAAATAACCGTAAGAGAATTGACGTTTCGGCACCACTACGGGTGCCTTGTTCACAATGGGATGAAAAACGAGACGGGCTGCTGCTTATGCAGGGAAAACGTTGCGTATCGTGCGGATGTATATCTCGGGTAGATTGCCCTGCGTCCTGTTAATCGCTTGGCTTGTCATTTGTATGTGAAGGGATTCCTTGAGCAGACGAGTAGATAATGATTTTTCTTTCTCAAGTATGCGCGTGGAATCCCAGTCAGTCAAGTGGCCCGTGTTTTGCTGGTGTTCGGCGAGAGCGTTAGAAGTCACTTTTTTGTTTTTGACGTCACGCTGGTGTTCTTTGAATCGCCTCCTGAAGTCCCCTGTTTCGCCTATATAGGCTGCACCGCATTCTTTGCAAGGAATTTTATAAACTACCCCAGGGTAGCTGGTCTTTTCAAGCGGGTCCTTTGCTCGTACCAAATGGTTTCTGAGCTTGCTGGATGGGACATGGGCAACTTGGATGTCGTAGTCAGCCAGTATCCGGCATAACGTCTCGCTGACACCAGGGGCATATGGGATGGCTGCACGTTTTTTCTTATTGGCTGCTTTTGCTTCGGCTTGAGGGGCCGCAGCGTGTCGTTCTTGTGATTGTAGCACTTGACGCGGGTATCCGTTCTTTGAAAGCTCCTTTCTTATGCGGCGGACTTCACGAGTTCTTTTGCATGGGCTTGAACAAAGCTTGAAGGCACGATTGTAAAGCGCCGCGGCAACGGAGCGTTTCTGCCCTATTGGGTGCGCAGAATGGAAATTCAGGTACTTCCCTGTGTGGGTAGGCTTCCTGTACACGCTCGTCGTGATGCCGTTTGCTGTTCGTTCGATGAGGACGTCGAGGAAAGGGAGGCGCCCATTGCTCTCTTCTTCCATCGTGAACAGAACACTCTCTTGAAATGAGTTCAAGTGCCGTAGAAATTTTTCCGCATCCTGTCGTCGGATGATGCAGAAACAGTCGTCGACGTACCGCAGGAAAAACCTAGGTGGCGGGTCGAAAGACGCAAGCGCACGACTCTCTATCGTTTCTAGGGCCAGGTTGGAGCAGACTACGGAAATGGAGGCTCCCATTGCTGTGCCGAAGATCTGCTTGTACAACGTCTTGTTAAACACAAAGGATGTGTTTGACAAGCAGAATTTTAGGAGCCGGCACAAGTCGTCTGTCTCTATGGGCGTACGTTCTGGCAGAGACAAGTCGTTTTTCAGAGCATTCCTGCAACACTCGACTGCGAAGTCCACCGGCACGCAAGTAAACATGGACCTCACGTCGAACGACACCATAATGTGATCATCGCCAAAAGTCGCAGTCTTCAGTTTGTCAATGAAATGTGCCGAGTCTTTGACGTGCGTAGGCGTGTTTCCTGCCAAAGGCGCCAGTACCCGGCGGAGGTATCCCGACAACTTGTTCAGTGGTGGCCGTGTGAAGTCAACAATCGGGCGAAGTGGTACCTCCTTCTTGTGTATCTTGGGCACCCCGTATATAGCTGGCGCGGAGCCGTTGTGACAATGTAGGCGATTGTAAAGGTAGCCTTTGTCGGGGGGGACGAACTTGAAAACATCAGTAAGAAGTTTTTGCAGCTCGGACTCGATTTTCTTTGTAGGGTCTCGCGCCAGCTTGGCGTACGTCGTTGTGTCCTCCAGAAGGGCGTACATTTTTCGCACATAGTCGGTGCGGTCTAAAACGACAGTGGCGTTACCCTTGTCAGCAGGCAAGATGACGATGTCTTTGTTCTTCTGCAGCCTGGTCAATGCTGTTTGCTCTGCGGGTGTGATAGTGCGAGTCTTGCTTGTAGCAAGCTTAGAAAGAGCTCCAATGGCCCTTGAGCGTGCTTCGCTTTGTAAGCTGGGGGCGACCTTGCGTATAGCCTCTTCAACAGCGCAGGTCATGTTAACAGCATTTGGAGGAGCGCCAGTATTGAAGTTGAGGCCTCGGAGAAGTAGGCTGCGTTCATGCGGATCAAGCGTGTGCGAAGACAGGTTGCATACACTCGCTGTCACCCCGGCCTCAGGTGGACTGGCCAACAGCTGCTTGAACTTGGCATTTTGTGCCATATGTTTCAATTCTTGATTCTTGGCGCCCTCGCTGTTGGCATGCAGAAGAACATCAAAGAAGTCCGCGGGAATGAGCTTTTCCAGGAACTGTTGGGCGCAATAAATGTCATTCTCCAGGCGTTTGATTGTGCATTTTGTCTCGAGGATCCTTGCCTGCAGTAGTCGCTTTTCAGCTTGAGCAATGGTTTGTCTTCCAGTTGGCGTACGCACAAGGATCGGTAGCCGCAGAGACTTGGGAATCAATCCATGTGATTTGCAACGAAGATTGAACTGGAGGTGGCTTTGGAACGAAGTCAGCCTTGTCTTGAGGTTGACGAATTGTCGAATCTTGGTAATAGCAGGCGGCCCATGTTTCTCGCGAAGAGCAACATAGTTGAGGGTTCGACGGAAACCCGTCTGGCGAGGGAAATTCAGCATATCCTTTTAAACGAACACTCGCCAAAGTCATAAAGGAAAAAAAATAACCGTAAGAGAATTGACGTTTCGGCACCACTACGGGTGCCTTGTTCACAATGGGATGAAAAACGAGACGGGCTGCTGCTTATGTAGGGAAAACGTTGCGTATCGTGCGGATGTATATCTCGGGTAGATTGCCCTGCGTCCTGTTAATCGCTTGGCTTGTCATTTGTATGTGAAGAAGGAGGTACCACTTCGCCCGACTGTCGACTTTACACGGTCACCACTGAACAAGTTGTCGGGATACCTCCACCGGGTACTGGCGCCTTTGGCAGGAAACACGCCTACGCACGTCAAAGACTCGGCACATTTCATTGACCAACTGAAGACTGCCACTTTTGGCGATGATCACATTATGGTGTCGTTCGACGTGAGGTCCATGTTTACTTGCGTGCCGGTGGACTTCGTAGTCGAGTGTTGCAGGAATGCTCTGAAGAACGACTTGTCTCTGCCAGAACGTACGCCCATAGAGACAGACGACTTGTGCCGGCTCCTAAAATTCTGCTACTCAAACACATACTTTGTGTTTAACAAGACGTTGTACAAGCAGATCTTCGGCACAGCAATGGGAGCCTCCATTTCCGTAGTCTGCTCCAACCTGGCCCTAGAAACGATAGAGAGTCGTGCGCTTGCGTCGTTCGACCCGCCACCGAGGTTTTTCCTGCGGTACGTCGACGACTGTTTCTGCATCATCCGACGACAGGATGCGGAAAAATTTCTACGGCACTTAAACTCATTTCAAGAGAGTGTTCAGTTCACGATGGAAGAAGAGAGCAATGGGCGCCTCCCTTTCCTCGACGTCCTCATCGAACGAACAGCAAACGGCATCACGACGAGCGTGTACAGGAAGCCTACCCACACAGGGAAGTACCTGAATTTCCATTCTGCGCACCCAATAGGGCAGAAACGCTCCGTTGCCGCGGCGCTTTACAATCGTGCCTTCAAGCTTTGTTCAAGCCCATGCAAAAGAACTCGTGACGTCCGCCGCATAAGAAAGGAGCTTTCAAAGAACGGATACCCGCGTCAAGTGCTACAATCACAAGAACGACACGCTGCGGCCCCTCAAGCCGAAGCAAAAGCAGCCAATAAGAAAAAACGTGCAGCCATCCCATATGCCCCTGGTGTCAGCGAGACGTTATGCCGGATACTGGCTGACTACGACATCCAAGTTGCCCATGTCCCATCCAGCAAGCTCAGAAACCATTTGGTACGAGCAAAGGACCCGCTTGAAAAGACCAGCTACCCTGGGGTAGTTTATAAAATTCCTTGCAAAGAATGCGGTGCAGCCTATATAGGCGAAACAGGGGACTTCAGGAGACGATTCAAAGAACACCAGCGTGACGTCAAAAACAAAAAAGTGACTTCTAACGCTCTCGCCGAACACCAGCAAAACACGGGCCACTTGATTGACTGGGATTCCACGCGCATACTTGAGAAAGAAAAATCATTATCTACTCGTCTGCTCAAGGAATCCCTTCACATACAAATGACAAGCCAAGCGATTAACAGGACGCAGGGCAATCTACCCGAGATATACATCCGCACGATACGCAACGTTTTCCCTACATAAGCAGCAGCCCGTCTCGTTTTTCATCCCATTGTGAACAAGGCACCCGTAGTGGTGCCGAAACGTCAATTCTCTTACGGTTATTTTTTTCCTTTATGACTTTGGCGAGTGTTCGTTTAAAAGGATATGCAAAAAAATACTTAATTTGACGCCGCTTTCTGTACGATATCTCACTGCACTGCGATTTCTTGCTGAACCTTTAGATGTGTTATTTTTATTTGGATTACACTGCCCCTGGAAAACATGCATGATGGATCGACATTGCGAATCTGTTGTTTCTGCTAAAGACCATTTCGGTGGTATAATGATTGTACACCTAAAAGAATTGCGTGCCCAGACCGAGTTCGAAACGGAGTGGTACTCAGTCTTAATGCTGTGCTCTTCATTGCTTTTTTTCTAGTTCTTTGTTGCTCAAATGTGTTGTATTATGATGTATTAACCATGTGCTCTGTATTGACTCTCTTTTCGTGCTTGGTTGCTTAGGCGTGTTGATTTGCCAGTTTTCATAATGTTTGAGCATAGCCCATGTACTTAAGACATTGCATCATTGTAATAAATACCATGTTAAAAAAAGCGGCGATAGCCTAGGGCTCTCGTGCAGAGGCCGGCGAAGCTGATCTGTTAGTGGCGTCGCGGGTTTGACTCCCAGGCTCGTCAATGTTTATCTTTTATTTATTTATGGTTTGGCTCGGTTACACCGACGGCGGCGACGCGGATCAACCCACGGTTTACGTCTTGATATGTTCACAGACAAGTGTCCTACTGTCGACTTGCTCATCTCATCAGCGGCCCCTCAAAGTGTGGCTGTTCACATTTGGGACGTGCTTCGTTTCTGAACTTAATGTATGTATGTCCTCAGGTCAACCCTCTGAGTAGCAGCCCTAGTGTCTTAATGAATGCCACTCATGAGCAACAAGTATTAAAAAGGCAGTGCAGCCTTTGAGTGAAGAGGATCCTAATTAGGGAGCAACGCTCCTGCTTAACTGACAGGTATTCGATAACACATAATAAGGCTCATTAACACAGAAATAAAAGCGCGTGTGCCTAGTACATTTCCCGCACTAGCACTCGCCCGCGCTGTGTCTCGAAAATAAATATAAAAAACCGTTATTAACGTAAATCTAGTGCGAATACGTGGGGAAAAAAAACTCCAGGCCAAAACTGGGGAGCAGCTGCGGAGCGCACATTATCAGTGACTGGCCCGAACCCATCTGTTATTGCTGGCGACACCTTCATTTGCATGAACCTCTCAGGGAGGAAATGAACCCGTAAATACGGCCACGGCACGAAAAGGCAGCTTCTAGCGAGGCTCAGTTAGGAAGCGGTGCGCCGAGCAATCACGGGACTTGATCAACCGCAGATCGGCGGGGTGGACGGGCCGCGTTCGGGGGGCGCCATTGGCCTGCACTGCAGGGCTGCTCCGTTGGCGCCGCGCGTCCACCGCTATTTCGGCGAAGCGCCCGACGCTCCCGAGGTCCTACATACACTGGAAAGGCGGGGCTCGCGAAATCATTCTTCAGCCGACAACCCGCCCCGCTGCTGAGGGTCTCTACGGCGTCGCATCGTGAAGGGGAAAATTCAAGTGCGTTTTTTAATATCACTGTTGCGCCGCGGTCACAGAGAAAGCCATTTGAGTTGCGAGGGCGGCGGGAAACGGGGGTCCACTTGAAAGCAAATAGGTCTCCCTTCGGAGGAGCTTAGAGCAAGTGCGTTTTAAAGCGGCCTCCTATTTCGAATTCCTCCCGTTTCAAATTTTTGTGCAGATTGAGTTTTAGAAGCGACGGGGAGGATTTTATCCACAGGAGCCCGGGCATCTGATGCTCTTCAGATATCACGTTTCTCGTCTTTTTATACGCACATATCTTGTAACGCAGAGGTCAAAGTGATCCAGATATACTAAGCCAGGGAAACACGCAGCCATACACGCGCATACATGTCTTGGGACATACGGACTCGACACGCGCTTCAGTTATTCAAACCTAAAGAAAGCTCCAAACGTACTTATAGAGCTATAGCTTGAGTTGACAAGAGAGGGCGGAAATCTGTATTTTCTCGCGCTCTGTGGTTTCGAATGCAAAGTTCTCTGAATTATTTCACGATATGCACTGCACTCGGCGTCCTGACTATCGGGCATTTAAGTAACGTATTGTGCAGCTTAAGCTAAAGCTCGCACAAAGAATATTTAGAAATGCGCAAAAGAGGAGGTAAGAAGGCGGAAGTAAAAAGGCATGACCTGTACGAGGGGGTGAGAGAATGAAATTCTAGATAGCTAGGAAAAGAGTCCTCAGTTAAAGCTAAAACATCATACTTCGGTATACTATATCGCATGTGCATGGAACGCCAGCACGCCCCACAGAAAGTCTGCTCAACAGAATTCGCACTCATTCCATCCAAATTTGGCTATGAATTACGAACTATAGCGCGAACATTTTTGCGGTGCTATCGTAAGAATGCAGAGGCAAATGAGCTCACACTAGGAATTTTCGTTTACTACTGTAACGCTTTTGATTGGATTCGATGCATTCGACGCATAATTAGCATTCGTGGTGTATTAGACTCACTTTTTACTAATATATTACTAGGCGTAAACAGTGTGTTGTAGTAAATATTTTTACTTTTTCACTTCGCCAGATACTGTGTGGCGTGCCTTAGGGCAGCGTCTTATATACCTTTTTTTTGTTCAACGCGTGTGTAAATGACGTTAGATCCATTGATGAACGCGCAGAATTCGTACTGTACGCTGATGATACGGCTCTGTTGATTACGTCCAACAAATTTTCTGGCATCTTTTGTTCTGCGAGTATAGCGATGTCAAAACTACTTGTATGGTTCGACAAAAAATGCTTGCAGGCTAATGCCAAGAGATATAAAAGCATATTATTTGCACCTAAAAATAAAAACGTTAATGGAGCTACTATTAGTGAATTAACACTGGATTTGTCTCGTACTGATATAGCCAGAGCACAAAGTTTTAAGAGTCATGTTATCCGAACGATGGCATGAGATGCTCTTATAGGTGTGACGTGAAATAAATTATTTTGTGCTGTTGGTGCGCTACATCGAGGCCGCGACTTGTTTCCTGTCTATGCTACGATTCACATTTGCAGCTCTCTTATCCGCCCCCATATAGACTGTTGCAGATTAGTTTGATGTAAAACTACTCAAAATAACATTAATAGTGCTACTTTTAGAAGAAAAAAGGCTATTTGTTGTGTTACCAACGTAACTTATCTGCACCCGACGAAAAATTTAGCTGCAAAGCCTAGTATAATTAGTATTCAGAAGCTTTGCAACTACCATTTTCTGTACCAGTTAAATTTTCATATCGCCATTTTCGGGACCTTCTGAAAAGTTAATCAGGATTTACCATGCGAACTAATCCTTGTGGAGCAAGTGGTTCTGAAAAATGGTTGACACCTCATTGTAGAACAAATGATCCATTTCATTGATTAATGTGCACTGCCCCTCTCAGTTTAAACAAGCTACACAAAAACTCCAACCTTAATTTGCCACCCTCACACGTGCTAAACTATGCAATTAGTTTCTGCCTCATGTTTCCAATTAAGAACCACTTAGTAAATACGCACTTTTTGGAATATCTCTTGCGTATATGTACTTTATCCAGCATATAATTTCTCATGCAGTTAGTCTATACGTGCTTGCTTGCGCTGTGGTCTGCTCAGAAAGCGGTTCAGCGAGCGCCGTCAAGCTGTTCTCGCAGATTTTTGACAGGGAAGACTGTCAATCAACATTTTAACAGAGTTGAAAAACAATAAATTTGATTTGATTTGAGGCTGAAACATCACGTCGACATCAAAATTATGAAACAGGATGCAGAGGTAGAGAATGTGGCCAAAAATATCAGTTCGTCTTAGTTTCAAGCGAGTTGCACATTCACTGACCGTACCTTCGAGTGAGAAATCCGATTTCTAAACAACAAATTTTTAAGCCATTAAAATTATTCGTCCTTATATATGGTGCACAAAATGAACAAGTTAAACGCGTGTGTGTGTGTGTGCCGATATTTTACTTCCTTAATTCCCGCACAGTGTTCTCCCTATAACGCTTGTACAGACGAAATGAAACGCTGGCACAGGGTGTTGTTATTCACACATAATTATAGGCACGAGTAAAACGAGCATAAGAATGAGGAGAGCGCAGTGTTCGTGGTGTTGTGTTCCGGACAATGCTCCCGCTTATACAAGAGCAAGCTTGCGTTGCGTCAGAACGATCGAATAATCACCCCTCGTAAATTTTCGTCTTGTACGTCCACGGTACGAAAAGGAAAATTTCAACGAATGAAACGACTCGTGTGTTATTGTATGATGCAGTTGTGCAGAGAAATACCGTGCAGTTTCCGCACCACTGACATCCTTTGTGGGCGGCAACACTGTGTGGCTGAACAATGGCACAACAAAAGAAGAGCCGTCCTGTTCATCAGTTCATTAGTTCCACGCGGTCGCGGCAGATTTCTCGACCCGAAGAAAAGAAATGCGAATGCCTCAACCGCACCTATAGACGCAAGCACCGGCGAAAACAAGCGTGGGGCGGGGAGGTTGAACACGAAGAAGACGTTCCCCGCGGTCAAAACACGGCGGAGAAAGATACGAGACGAAGCCAGTAACGATGGGACATGTCCATCAAAGAGGACGAACCATTGCGGGGGCTATTGATCCCTCGCTCACTCCCGCATCCGAGCCCCCGGCGAGAAGACGTGGGCACACGAAGGAAAACAGTTCTCCCATCGCCTAATCCCATTTTTCCGCCCGCAAAGCAACCACTTCCGCTGTCCACTGGCGCCATCCGCGCACACACGCAGAGTGGGGCCCTCGCGGACCATAACCCTTAACTGAAATGACTCAGTGACCACGAAGGAGGGGGGCAGCAGTATGGCACTCGGCCCGCTTTGTCGACGACGGGTCCCCGTGGCGGCTCTGAGTAATACCCCGTTCAGCCCCGCCGACGCCCGGAAAGCAGCGATTTGCCCCACGTTACTGGGTCTCCGTCGAGCGCGGCCGCCGCGCTGGGAGGGCGACTGCGCCGAGCGCTCGCGTAGACTCCCGGCACGGGTGCGCGGAACGGCGCAGCTGCAGGGACGCGCCGCTGCGCCAGCGGCGACAGCAGCCCGCAACTGTTTTTGCTCTCTCCCGGTGGCGTGGGAGTGCTCCCCTCGCTCCCCTATGCGCCAGCAGCGGAGACCCCCACGGCGCGTGAAAAATGAGCCCCTCGCTCGCCGAGATGACAACGGATGCCGGGGAGACATTTTTGCTCCAAAAGACGGGGAAATGGCCGCGGCCGATGGACAGCGCGCCGGACGGGGACGGCGACGCGTCTGAGAGCCGCCGATGAGAGGAGACCGCGGAAAACAGTGAAGAAAAAAATATAAAAGAGAGGGGAAAAGGGCGGGAAACGGAACTGGATCGGGAAAACGATTTCCCGGTTTCCGGAGCGGCAATTATGACGCTATTGTGAACAATGGGCGGTTTCCCTCAGCGGCAAGTGGCGCTCGCGCGTGCGCAGGCTCTTTCAAGGCCGAGCACTGGCAGTGGTACTTCAATTTTTCTTGCCCTTTTTGAAACGCTGGAATACCAATACAATACAATATATATCTATATACATATATTCATATTTTCCAAGCGGAAATCAACAAAAAAATTTCCGGAACTCTCTCATTTTCTGCTTGTTACGTCACCCAGTGCGTATTCTAACGTAAATTCGTGTACCGAAAGTGTAAATCGCGTCCATAAAATGGCATATAGTTTGCGATTTTCTATGGGCACTTCACAGCACTCTCAACTGGACGGGTTCGTGTACATGCAGGCAAACCTCGTTCGAGGGAGAAACATTTTAGAATTCCAGAGGCGTGTGCACACCAAAACAATAGATTAGAGAAAAGATGATAAACGGCTTCGTGAAACCCTTGCCAAGTGGACGTTGCAAGTTCTATCCCTGTGAAGGACAAAGCGACATTTCGCGGCCTAATCCGGAAGATGCACGCTATAAGGCGCCCGAGCACTTTCGCCGCCGACCAACTGAAGAACAAAGGGCAAGGCGCCAGCTTTAATATGTGCCCCCAACAAATGCTGCAATACTGCTATCGCACTTGCGCCAAATTTCACTTAAACTGCCGACAAAGATATATATATATATATATATATATATATATATATATATATATATATATATATATATAACCGAAATGAAAAGACGTTGATTTCCGGGGTATGCAGCTTGTAAGAAGAGGGCACTGGCGAAAAGCACTTTATTACTAACGTTTCGGCCGGGGTCCGGCCTTCGTCAAAGTGAACAATATCGTTGTTGGCGGGAGGCTTTTAAGCCAGCAACTCTCAGAATATCAAAACCTTATCACGACTAGGAACAAAGTACAGAAAGCATGTGGCTGCGTGGATGCATTCAGGAATGACAATGAAAAATACAGAAAAAAATGCGGTAATTTAAAACTTGGCACACACATGTGGTCAGCAAAACTGTTAGCGGGGCAGACAAGATAGTACACCGGGACTTTCGTTTAAACCAGGAGAAACAGTATCAAATTTGTAAATGAGATATGACTCACCCGACCGCGGCGGCTGCGCTTTTATGGAGGAAAAACGCCAAGGCGCCCGTGTGCTGTGCGATGTCAGTGCACGTTAAAGATCCCCAGGTGGTCGAAATTATTCCGGAGCCCTTCACTACGGCGCCTCTCTCTTCCTTCTTTCACTCCCTCCTTTATCCCTTCCCTTACGGCGCGGTTCAGGTGTCCAACGATATATGAGACAGATACTGCGCCATTTCCTTTCCCCAAAAACCAATTATTATTATTATAAGATATGACTCACGGGTTTCTCTATCATGATGTGTCCTAAAACCTGACTGTAAAATGGTAACTCTTATTTTACCGAATGAGTGACCGGGAATTCTGACGTGTTTAGATAGCGGAAGGTTGGGGAGAGAGGTGCTGTGAGCCTTGTGGTTGTTGAAGCGTAAACGAAAGGAAGTTTCGGTTTGCCCCATGTACTGCTTGTTGCACACAGAGCACTCCAACAGATACATTACGTTTAAAGTGTCGCAGAAAAAAGTGCCATTAATTCTTATCTGATAGTTAGAAGCGGTGCTTGTAACTGTTACTGGGGTAGTCATATGTGCGCAGGTTCTGCATCTTGGCTTATTACATGGGCGGCAGCCTTCCGAGACATGGTGTGAAATTCTTGAAGAAGTTAACAAGTAACGTAGATATTTTTGACCGTCTATAGACTACTCTGGGCGGGTCTGGGAATATCAGTTTGAGGCGTTGGCTTTGTCCAATGATGGTATGATGTTTGCGAAGAATGCCGGTGACGTCAGGAATAGAAGCTGAATGAGTCAGAATCAAGTTGGTTTGCTGAACTAAGTCAGGGCGATGGGATGTGTCCAAGAGCGCTCTTCGGTCATGCTGGCCCGCACGTGCAAACGCGTCGTCGATTAGTGAAGCGGTGTACTTTTCTTGTGTTAATGTCTTTTTCAGTGCCATGCAGTTATGGTTGAAATCAGATTGGTCAGAGCAGATCCGTTTGTAGCCTGCAGAGTGCTTGGCCGTAGGGAATACTGGTCTTGCAGTGCTTTACGTGGCTACTATGGAAGTGAAGGTGCCGGTGTCTGCCAGCGGGTTTCTTCTAGAGCGTCGTAACTAGTTTTCCATCATGTAGGAGCACTGTCACGTCCAGAAAGTTAATACGATCAGTTGAGTAAGCGTGCGAAAATGATATTGAATTATGTACGTCATTAAAAGCAGCGATGAAAGAAAGTAGTTCAGGCTCGCCATGCTCCCATATTAGGAATATGTCGTCTATGTAGCGTTTATAATAAGAAGGCTTGAGTGAGCGACCGGACAAGAAGTTGTTTTCTAATACACCCATGAATATATTCGCATAATTAGGACCGACTTTTTTTACCCATCGACGTGCCGCTGATTTGAACATAATGTGTGTTATTAAATTCAAAATTGTTAATCTCAAGGATTAATTTCAGCAAAGCAGCAAGGGTTCCGCCATCGACACGATTATTAATGCATAAAGTCTCATAGACTTGTTTTACGGATTGAATACCGTCCTCGCGGGGTATGTTTGTCTACAACGAACACACATCTAAGGTAACGAGAAGAGAGTCGCATGGGATATGAAGGTCAGCAATGTCGCGTAAAAAGTGGTTGCTGCCTTTTATATAAGACGAAAATGTAGAGGGGATATTGCTGATCAGGGAATCAACAGAACGAGGAAGGTTTTCTGTTACAGTTCCTATGCCTGAAAGAATTGGTCGTCCTGGGACGTCAGGCTTGTGTACCTTCGGCTACAGATAGAATCTGCCTGAAATTGGATTTAGTGGAAGAATGGAGCGCTTGTCGTGATCAGTGATTCTTTTTTCTTTACATAGCTTTTCGATCTCTTCTTTAATTATGGAATAGAACTGTTCATTGGGATCAATTTACAGTTTCTTATAGAACATAGAATCAGCCAATTGTCTGTGAGTCTCCGTGACGTAGTCGTTCATGTTCATAATGACGATCGCACCACCTTTGTCGGCGGGCTTGATGACTATATCGCTGCATGGCGGCATAGTCGTCATAGATTTTGCGCGTCCTATTTTCGACTTTAGCGCGACAACTTCAAGTGAGATTTGACGCTGACCTTCGTGTACACTTCATTCTCAAGGGTCGTGAAAATTCGTTTCATCGCGAAGCATATGACACCCAGTTTTGAATCCATCTGCTCATAAATTTGTGTGTATGCATCACTTGGCACCCAAATTGAAAAAAAAAGGGAAATGTAGAAACAAAATCGTGGCCCCACATTGCACTGGTTTGTTCGCGAGGTCCACAACACCAGAAAGTACTCAGAGTTACAGTCCATAACTACGCGAGCTTCCTTTGTTGAGCACGTGTCGACGTAGTCGTTACCGCCGGGCGCAGGATCCGCTGAAGATCCTTTACTGAAACGTTCCCAAATTTTTCTACCCACGCTCTGCTGCCAAGGGAAGCGTGCTGAGAGGGGCGTTGAAGTTACGAAAACATCACAAGAAAAAAAAATGAAATAGACCACGAATGGCCGATACTGTACTTCAGATTTCACAAAAGCGAAAAAGGCTGAGTGGTTTCCACGAACAAAAGGAAAACTATATATGCAGATATTTTTTGTGCAAAAAGGTGTACTTCAAAAAGACTAACAGGAAGCAAAGGGAGTGCCGCAGAGCGCAGCGTGATAATCGTAAAGTATCCGTATTTCCCATGAAAAATCATGGAACGGCTGCTGAGCAGCGAACAAAAAAGGCACGAAAAATTGTTTCCAAGAGAATGCGCCCCTAATGAGGTTCTCTATTGTGGCCACGACCGCGTGCGGGTCACGTGCCGTTCCGATGGACGAAGAAGGCGGCCGACGCGCCCCCTCACCGCCCCACACCATCAATATGGCGGCACCTTTGCGGGGATTTCTTTCACGGCGCTTTATGGTGCGTGCCGCGCGCATCGGGCGCGCCTCCCGCCTGCCTCCCGCGGCAATCGGGACACATTAGGGGAGCGCGGGACGCCAGCGCCGCACGGGCCGGATCAGCGGGGCGCGTTCGCCGCTGGCCGGGTCTGTAGCCGCCGCTCCGGACGGTCTGCCGCAAAGTGCTGGCCAAAGTGCAGTCCGGGAATGCACGCGTGCGGTCCGCTGGTAGGCCTCGTCTGGCGAGCTAAAGGTAACAAAATCAAGCGATATGAAGGGCGGAAAGACGAACGCGAAAAGAAGAACAAGGCAGGACAAGCGCTGCAATTTCAACTGGGTTTATATTGGGGAGTTCAACGTTTACATATGTAAGATTGGTTTATGGTTTATGGGGGTGTTTAACGTCCCAAAGCGACTCAGGCTATGAGAGACGCCGTAGTGAAGGGCTCCGGAAATTTCGACCACCTGGGGTTCTTTAACGTGCACTGACATCGCACAACACACGGGCCTCTTTTACATATGTAAGATTCGTGCCGTCGAATTGCGATCTGTTAAGTACAACGAATTGCAGAAAACAACTGGTCGCCTTACATACGTGCAGTGACTTGACGACACTTCTCTGCAAGCAACGATGTTTGGTAGTTGCTCAAAGGAGTGAAAATTTTGCCTACCGCTATCAACGTCATTCTCCAACTTCGTGCGTATGGTGGTAGAAGCGTGGGCGAAGTTCCGCTTTGCATTAATCAGCGTTCATTCATGCGACCGGAAAGAGGCGTGTTCTTGAAAAATAAAAGTGCCTCCAGAATATAGGTGAACGTTCTTAATTTTCCAGTCAATAAATGCGGAGCCTTCGTCAGTAAAGCCGCGTGCTTCGTTATCAACTTTCTACAGGGCAAGGCACGATTCTCGAGACAGTTGTGCGGTCTGAACTAAGCAAACCATGAGGCTCACAGGTAGAACAGTGATAGACACCGAGTTTATAAATCCATCAATCTCTCACTGTGCCGCTCTCTGATTCGATCAGCTCGCTCGCTCACTCAGAAAGTCATAAAGCTGTGAAGCGCAATACAATCGCCCCCCCCCCCCCCCCCCCCCCGCATTTGCCTCTGGCCATTTTCAGTCGTGAGGGTGCTGCTGTGCAAGCTTAGCATGCATTGCTTTAATAAAAAAATATAACGACTGCAACAGAAATTGTGAAAAATATTGGGTGGGTTCAGGCCAGCTAATTAGGCTCCTGCTATTCTTATGTTCTGAAACTGCGCCGTGCGAACAGTGGGAACAAGCTACATTTTCAAAAAAAAAAAAGAAACAGCCGTCTGTGACGCTCTCTCTTCTGCTTCGGAATTAAAGGTTATTGCGACAAGAAGCAGGCTTCATAAAATATCACGATGCTTGTTTCCAAGGGACGCAGATTGTGCAGCCTTTCGTACGCTTGTGCACGACGATGCTCCGCGCAGAACCCAGCCGCGGCGCCATTAATAGAGCCGTCAAGAAGTGCGGCCACAAGTAAACCCACGCGGCGAGCACGTCTGAGGGCCCTCGGTCGGCGTCTCCCGAGAAAGGGAGCTCTGCGGTTGGCCACGCATATTGCTCTTTGTCGGCGCGCTCATACATCAGCGCCGTAAATCACGCAGTGACCGCCGCATTAGGGTTCCCTTCCGCCCCTGACCTGGCCGCAATCAGGCGTCACTCGCTTATGGATCACCGCGTCACCGAAATTGCACTTAATAGATGAGCCACGTGACCTGCTCCTCCGTCCGGCGGCACCCATAACCGTTTAGGCGCCCGCGACCTGGCGAGAGGACGCCGGCCCAGCCTGACAGCAAGGCACGTCCGCCGGCGACACCCGGCCAACACGGTCCGCGAGGGGGAGGGGACAGCGCGTTATTCATATTAGCAAGCGGACAACAGTATGAGCGACAACACGTCTCCCTTTCGAGCGACAAAACAAAATTCCTGTCGCGATTCCTAACTGGAGACGGATCACTCTGCCGGGAAGCGCGTTCGCCCTGTGTCGGAGCGCAGAGCAAAACGGAGCCGTAGAGATGAGATGGTCCGCGAGTGTCTTTGTCTGCGTTTGTGTCATTTGGGGGACAGATCGGCGGCGGCGGGCGTTTTTTTCGAGGCCGGGCGTCAAATGCGGGCCGTCGGGCGAAAATCGCCCAAAAAACGCTTCATGTATCCCGGGCTTTACACGAATAGGGCGCGAGCTAAAAAAATATACTGACGGAAGGAGCAAGCCAACTTTCAAGCTTGATTCAGAGTTCTGCACTGCGTGTGGAAGTGTACTATTCAGCTGAAGTGTTTACTACAACACGATCTAACGACTATAAAAAGAACGAAAAATAAAGTGTCCCTGCCCGTGCCACTAAGATAACGGGCTACGATCTATCCAACGACTGGGCGAGATTAAATTCCCATGTTCAAAAAGCGTTGCAGGGCCTCTTTAATAGGCTAAAATCATCATCATCATCATGATCGTCGCCGTCATACCAGCATCATAATTATGCCCGCTCTGTGGGAAAATTGCCTTTCCCAATGTTCTGCAAGTATGTCTGTTTTGTTCCAGCCGCAGACATCCCATTCCCGTAAACTTCCCTAATCTCATCTCTACACAGGGCTTTCGGCCGGCCCCGCTTACGTATGCCACCAATGGTAATCTTCTCGTTACTCCAACAGAGTGAATTACAGGATTATGCTGGGATAGTGTCTTCTGAAATCCGCGTTGCTCTCTTTCTGTCTATAGCAAGGTTACCGCAATCATTTTCCTTTCCGTAGCAATTTGTGTTACGCTAAATTTATTTTCAGGCTTTTTCGTTAGACTCCAAGTTACAGCCTCATAGATGAGTAAAGATAGTATGTAACTGCTGTATATATAGATAATGGGCCACCTTTTTTCTTTTTTTTTGTGCGCATAAAAGTGCAAGCAAATAATCAAAATAGTGTCATAATTTACGAAGCGATCAGTTAAGATACCATGTTTACGCTAAACGCAAATGTACAGGTGAGTTTGGTATTTGTCTTGCTTTTCAGCTTGTTCCTGCGCTTGTAGGCGGTACTTTTCACTCCGAACATCACTTGTTTTACGAAAATATGGAGAAAGCTTGATTTAACCAAGTGAAGAAAAGTAACTTAGAATGACGTGGTTGTTGACCAGTTGGTTGGACATGGTGAGGAGCAAAACCGCAAAACAGGACGGGACAGAGGCAGGCCACAACACAAGGCGGTAACTCCGCCCTGTGTTGTCGCCTGCCTCTATCTCGTCCTGTTTTGCGGTTTTGCAGCGCCCTGTGTTGTCGCCTGCCTCTTTCCCGTCCTGTTTTGCGGTTTTGCTCCTCACGATGAAGAAAAGCCGCTAAAAATTTTGTTAAATCGGGAAGTTTGTAAAAACGAGAAAGGCATCTTTCGGCCCTTGGAAATCTAAAAGTCGTAACATCGAGGCACGGGGCATCGTATTTGCCGCAAGCCCACGCCTGCGCGTTTGACAAGTCCGTGAAGGCGTCTGCATGAGTGCATGAGAGCGTAAGAAAAAACAAACACTCCTCGGCGTTCCGCGGAGTTAACTGCCTATTTATTTCGCCGAGAAGAAACCCGTGACCCTCCGCCTACGTGCGCTGCACTAGCAGTGGGCGTACACTTTTTTCATAGCCTACAAACGCATTCAGTGCATTCTCGGTACCCTCGTGAGCCCCTTGTAGCAGACCGGCTAAGTGGCCGATGGCTTTAATCACCTGGCTTGTAGTGGGCACGGGACCTTCAGCGTTTTCCGTGCCGTCCACATGTTCCGACTCCTCAGGTGCACCGGTAACGAAATGGACAACACGTTCGTCATCTAAGGTCACCGCAGCGTGCAGCACCGTAAAAACAAACCTAGCGCCGCGTCTATAGGCGCTTAGATGTTACTCATGGCACGCAACCAACCAGCTGCGAAACTTTGAGCAAACTAAGTACGAAAAACCTCTTTTTTTATTTCTTTATTCCCGAAAAACTCCGTTTCATCGCGTTTAATGTCAAGTTAGTTTTGTTAATTCGAGTTGATGAGTGAAAACATTGAATCCTATGGGTAGCTACCAGGGAATCAAAATTAGTTCGTTAAATCGGGAATTTTGTAAAATCGGATTTCGTTAGATCGAATTTTAGCTGTATATATTGTCACCGTCGTGTTTTACTCAACAGAGGACATAGGTTCTTGTTGCCGGGTAAATTAAGTAAGAAATGTTCTTCGACTCCGCCCACCCTCCCCACAGAAATAAATGCTTTGGTATACTAAAAAGCTCGTCTTGAGCCTTCGCACCAATGAAAACGCAGCGCAAAAACATGATCTTGTAAATGGCCGCTGTTCATAGATCGTGAACCTTCACCTCTACGTCCTGCACATAAAAAAATGAAGCAAGTAAAGATGAGAAGGGCACAATACAAACACGTTAAAAGCTGGCGCCTAAATGGTCCTACGGGGTAATACACGCTCGTATAAACCTGAACTTTTCTTGACATTATTAATGTTACCCCCCACCGGTGGATGGGCAGTGCCTGCAAAAACACAAATATAAGCGCGCAGCAAGAAAACATGAATGCCAGAATGGCTCTAAATACAAGGAAAGAAGGCCCATATAGGTTGACCATAAAACCATCGATGCAAAACACGTGAGATCACGCGCTCCAATATAGCGCACGTACGCAGCGTCCGTTAAACCTGGCGTAGATAAATCACCGGTTCCTGCGCGGCCGGCCAAGCCGCCAAGCACGTGAGCCTGTCAAACGGTTCGCTTCTTTTCTCGGCGTGCCAGCAGAGAGGAGGGCACCGCCTACGCACGAGGTGCCAGGGCCGCCGAGAAGTGCGTGCCTCCCCACCCACGTCGAGCGGAGTCTTCGGCCATTGTGCGCCTTTAAACGCACCTCTCCACTTGTAACAGGCGGCACAATGAGCCCCCGCTCCACGGCTGGTTTTATTGCGCGCGTGCGTAAGCGGAGCGGTAAAATGAAGAACGCCGAGCGATGCGCGAGCAGGTACGAGTCAGGACAGCGAGGCTGCAGATGGGAGAAGATATGGCTCTTACCCTTTCACCTTTGGGCCCACCCTAGGGCCAAAGGACGCGCCGGGAGGGCCATACGCGGAGCGGGAAAAGGCGGGAAGAAATAAAGGAGTCAACTTGTTAATGGAAGCAGTTTGGAATCGAGAGATGGCCGGGCCGATAAGCATCTTCCGAAGGTGGCGCCAGGTGGGGCCGCAGAGGGCGCCTCCGGTCACCCCGCCGGGAGCCGCCCGCAGCCACTGCTGTGGAGCCGGCTCGACGGACAGCGCGCAGGAGCAGCTCCCCATGCCGCAAAAAAAGAAAAAAGCAAATGCGCGAGGATCGGGGCAGGCTACTGTGAAACGCTCGTGCGCGCTGTGCTCTGCAGCCGGCAGCGAACTGCGGAAGAAAAGCGACTGTGACTTGCGGAGATTGGGATCTTCATAAAAGCGCGAAGGGCTGGAGAATGGGCAGCAGGGAGTATCGCTTAGGGAAGATCGTATCTCCGGCAGCGCCCGCGATATGTAGGCTCGCGCGAGCGGTTAGCGTTTTTTTTTTTATGTAAAGGCTGCGCGGAAATACGGAACGAGCTTTTGTTGCACCAGCGAGTACGAATGGGCGTGTGATGCACAATGAGCCCGCGAACTATAAGAACCCCGTCCTTGATCCAGGAGTGCTGTTCGGTGTCTTCCTTGCGGAGGCCGCCTCTTTTAAAGAAGGTGACAGGATTTTTCTGTCTATCCTTCCAACAAGGGGTCTTGGAAGCGCCCGTTGGCAACGGTGAATGCGTTCGGAGGAGCCGAGGAGTTAACAAAGAAGGCAACATGTTTTCCTGTTCATCCTGAACGATGCCAAACTTCTTTCCTGACGTTGAAGCTGAAGCCAGACAAAGCCATAAAATCAGACGGCGCGCCTAGTAGTCCGGATCCCTATTTTAGTGTCCCCGTATAGTACGCGTGACAGTAGGAAACTTACAACTCTCACGGTGTTTGCACAGTGCGAAAATATTATTTAATCGCTAGACAGGTAGCTCAAGGATAGGAGAAAGAAAAGCAGGCCGAAATCAACGATGAGATTCTAGTCAGCAGTCACAACTGAAGTGTATAGCTCACCATACGCGGAAACGTGTACAGCTTAAGTGAGGAAAAGCAAATGAACAGTCTGAGTTGCATAAAACAATTTTCGTTTTGGATGTCAAATGAGAAAAACGATTCTGAAGAAATTAAATGAGACGGCACTTCATGCACTGAGACGTCCTCATTACGGGGGTCCGCATTCGCTTCTTAATAATGCTCGATCGTTAGCGCCTGCGACACTAAGAATAACCCTAAAAGTGTTTCGATTACGGTTGCGCATTCCACTGCCATGTGAATGAGACACATTTAGGGCCTTAAACCGTAGGCTATGATCCGGGGCCTTCATTTGCTCATAAAATTCGCAAAGAGAGGTGACCCTCGGCGCCACTACAGACTCTCGCGTGAACTAATGCCGTTGATGCAATAAAACCGTATACATGTCAGTTTGGTGTGCTTCGTACGCTGGCTTGAGCGGCGGGTCATGCCGTTAGCCAAGTCAGGGCGACGCAAACATGCGGCTTCTGGTGCACACTAACCTCGCTTACTTGCCTTTCAGGGTTTCGCTAATAATGCCATGGATGATGCGGAAATTCATGTTAGAACGCGCAAAATCCAAACGGCCGAACTATAAAGGCACGCTGGTCGCGAAAAAATAAAGTTTGGTCAAAAATGCATTTACTTTCTGAGCGCGGCTTGAAGACCCTGAACTCCATTTCCTACAGATGTAGCTAAACGGTCCCAGAAATCTACTTCAGCATTTCTTCAATCCAAGGGCAGCCGACGAAGATGCGGAGCAAGAAGAACGTATGCAGAGAGCCAAAGCTCTGCAGGCGAGTAGAGGAAAATGGCCACAGTGGGCGGAAACGATCGCGTGTAAGGACTCCGGGGCCAGAGGTCGCACCGGCCTGTTACCGGAAGCGCGGTTGTGTGAACAAGTGCGGGACACCTACTCATGCGTGCTGGGCCCCTGCTCGCCGCGAGGAGAAGCTCAACGCTGGCTGCCGAGCGGTGCGCGGCCAGCACCGTATATATACTATACACCACTCCTGCCGCTCGGTCGGCCTCCACGAAATCACGTTGAACCAATTTCGGCCCAGCGCTTCTCCGCTTACCCCGGCACGCACGCGGAAACCCACGTGCGCAGGTGAATCACACAAATGCGCCGTAACCTCCTCCGCTGGCCACCTGCAGTCGTGGCGCGCCATGCGAGCGCCGCCGACAGCGGGACACGGCGACGAAATTGCCCCACTGACGTCTGCGCCGCGGCTGAAATATACGCTACAATTAGCGTGCGCCACCGGAGCATCAGACCAGTCGGTTGTGGACTACGCTCAGCTATAAACACAGAGCACCGTGGCCTACGAGGGAGGCGCGCCTAATGACGGGCAAGCTCCTGCGGCGGCTGACGCCTGCAACGCGACCGATCGGAAATGCGATGGCGACATACTCGGGCAGAGGCTGGTTTAGTGGACCCCTTCGGAGGAGCCCATCGCCCAGAGGGCAGCACAGACTCCGCCATTTTTTCTTAATGCGTCTGCGGGAAATTCCCCGGGGTGGAGTAGGTTTCTAACGAAGGCATAATTATGGTTAGCGTCCATATGAGTGCAATCATATAGGCTACGAATGAAAGCTATATGCGGCCTTCTCAGGCTTGCATAGTTGAAGAAGAATCTGTCATAGTTTGGGGATCCTTCAGAGGTCAACCACCTGACCAATGCAGCCGCAGTTTAGAGACACAGCTAACCAGCCTGGCTGGCAGATGGCAAGGCGAGGCCGAATTGATGAACTGAAAGCGAAAGCACCGCTATTTAAGGGGGTGTGAGCTGATAAATTCGACTTCATGCTCGCCATCTGTTGCCTTTGCTAGCTTTATATGCAAGCCCTGCCTTATTGTCTGAAGCCGGCACCAGTTTTAGCATTCGAAAGAGAACGAATTTTCGAAAACTACGGAGATTTAAAAATAAAAACTGCTTGTATCCGCAGTCATACGGCTGTGTTCAAGTGAATGTTAATTGTTATTATTCCTATCTTAGTCCAGCGAAACTTCGCGAGGGAGGGAGGGCGACTGTGGGGCTTGGCATCTTCAAAGCATCTAACTAAAATGGGAGATTTTTGAGTGGATTATTAATGTAATTTACGAATAAAAAAAGATCAAGAGCACTCCCTTGAACATATGCGACTGTAAACTGACAACGCTGAGACAAATATCTGGAAAACCGTGACACCTTCGTCGTATCCTGGCTTTGGAAGGCAGATAAAATGGAAATGAAGTGCCACTGGACAGCGCATTTTGACGTTTGGATGAAGCTGAAAATTGCGTTTATCTCAATCGATCATATGCGAATATAGATGTTATTTGCGAATGTAATGATTGAGTGTCTGATAAAAAGCCTTTCCTTAATTTCTGTTGGTGATGAAAAAGAAGCGATTTGCTTCAACGCGTGATAGACGTGAAACACTTAAATGTATTCAAGTAACCGAAGAAAAAGTTAGTTGAACGGGAGGAATAGTAACTGCTTACACCCTTGAACGAATCAATCGCTACAGTAGCTTTCCAATCGAAAGGCACGCATTAAAGATCATAATAATTGCTTGAAATTTGTACACGACAAGCGACTGAAAAAATGCAATGTTTTGCTTTTATATTGGAACGAAAGGGAAGATGATATAGGGCACCTTGTACCAACCGTAGGAAGAGCCTTTGTAAAAAGATTGAAGCGAACAGTGAACCGTTTGTTTCGTCAAAGGACCTGATCGGAAGTAGCATATGATAAGGGCCGGTAAGATTAAAACAGCACTTTCTACTCTCTAACCTTGCTGTGAAGAACAGCGAGACTTTAGAGAAAAGCCCTCCACCCCCCGCGCCTTCAAAAATCTTGCAGGAAAGCAAGCACCGGCGGCCTAAACGTTATTGCACGAGACCAAGCCGAATCTGGCCTCGCAAGCCACAAATTTTTAACAAAGCTGTACATTGCGCAGTAACTAAACATGAGTCATGAGGGGGTAATTTGTTGCACAGTGAAATGCAGATAGGAACACTTCACGGGTGAGGAGAGATGAAGCATTAAATGCAACTCGGCGTTCATTGTCCTAAGGATGAATTTCTTCTGTAGCCATCTAATACGATGCGATGCGCCGGAACGAACAGCAGCAATAACATCTCAGGTTTACTGAGGTTTCTGATTAAAATCTAGTAGAAATCAGACAAAAATTTTATGCCAGAAAATAATTTTCTTTCCTGCCTTTGTAAGTTACCTTTGAATTTTGCCCAAGGCTCACTGCTGATCGTTGTTGCTATTTTTGTACAAGGAATTCATTTCCCTTATTTCTCAACATTATAGGTTATCATTGCCAATTAGGTCCTGGCCTGAACCAGTGCTTACAAGACGGTGCCTGTTGTAGGTTCATATGTAGCGTTTTTTTTCGTATCTCATTATAGCGTGCCTTTACCAAATGTTTAATTAAACGACCTTTTTTTCTGACTTGATTTTTTGCAAGAGGAAACAGTTGATTCCATAATTATGGCTATCTCAGTGAGTAGAAGCGAGAATAATCTAGTTTCATTTTAAAAAACTTAAGCTAAGCTTTTATACCTCGACTCTTATTAATAGAAAATTCGTCCAACCAGCGCTCATTCTGCGAGTCTCGCTGTGACTACGCCAAGCAGGCCATAACAAAACTTGGTTAGTTTTTGCTCCGACGGAGCCAAGCCCTGTTCGCGTTCATCCTCAGTGTAAAAATACAGAAGGGCTAATAGTCACAGTCGGTTTCCTGTAAGGTTGCAATATTTCTTTACTCAGCATTTGCTGCTGCAAAGTTGAAGAAAAAAAATATTACGGGAGGAACAAAACGCCATTGTCGTGGTAGCTGACGAGGTTTGCAGCTCCTGCCTTGGCATCGGTGGCAGACAGACAAACATGGTAAAGTACATTCTCCGCTTGAGAAACTTATAATATAGTAAGCTTTACAGCCCAAGTAGTTTTCATCAAAAATGTCCACTGAAAAAATAGGTTACTAATCGCATGTATACCGCTGGGAATCGTGTAGACGACCAAAGGCTTCTTACTCTTCCACACAACAAGACTAAACGTGTATGGCACTCATATACAGGAACAAAACTATACAATAAACCAATACAGCGCCAAACACGCATGCAAACACAGTTTATACATTCGGTTATATATTCACAGGTTTTCAGCACCTAATCAACAACAAAACAAAACAAAATGAGTGCAGAACACTGAAGCCCATGGATTTCTTTTGCCGCGCGTCGCAACTTGCTGTAATGGTATAAGTTCTTGAAGCTTCTATGTGAAAAATAAACAAGGACGAAGCGGAATGAACACTACAGAGCGCTTCGTCCTTGTGTTTTTTTTTTTTTTTGCCGCTGACGCTGAAGCCTCAAGAAGTATTCATACCAACATACCTAACTGTCCACTTTGTTTATATTCATCGAATGTACTATAAAGCTCATTGTTCGGTCCAAAATCTCAAACTAAATGAAAGAAGTAACAGAATTTTCGAACACGTTCCCTAGGATAGGCCTTCAATGCTGCTCCAAATGTTTTCTTGCTGTTCCTCGACGGCCTTTTATTCATTTTACATGGCTGACTGTCCGGATCCAAGTCGGCGCGTGTTTTGTACCTAACCAGCAAAAACATAACTGATATCGGATAGATAGCGCTTGCATCATTTTGTATTGGATTAGCCAAGAAGCCAGGTCGACTAGCCAAGAACAATCCTCCGAATATAAAAAAACTATGCATTGGTAATTTCTTATAAGTCAGTAAACATGTATAATAGTCCAGCTTATTCCACTGATTAACAGCCCTAGGAAGAAAGAGTACTTAAAACGGTTTTTGCGACAGGAATAGTGAGTTAACAATCAACCTTGATTCCTGACCAAACGGAATGCCGTTACACCATCGTCTACAGAGGAAGTTATTGCTAGAGGGCGCCTCTGCCGTGCAGCATATCCTGTAGAAAAAATATTATGTGAGAAATATGTACTTTGTAATGTCCCTTGATTAACTGAAGCAAACTCTTCAGGCGCAAAACCCATTTCTTTCGGTTGAGGCGGGCAATTTAGTTTCTGTTAAAAGTGACATTAGTGAAGTACGTCGAAAGCTTGAAATGAAACGACCTGCCCTTTTGTATATTTTCAATCTGATTAACATGTTTCTGAGTGTAGGGGCACCACAGAATAGCCGCATAATCTAATGTGAAAAGTACAATTTAATTCTAAGCAATAAATCCAACAGCAGCGTGGACAGTTTTAACACTTTAACGCTTTATGTTCTAACGCAAAAAAAAAAGAGTTTTTGATTAGCACAGCTGATTACAGAAATGATTTGTTTGGTCCAGGTTGGATCTTTAGAAATCAATAGACCGGGGTACGGAGATAAAATGAAGAGTATTCTTTTTGCGGGTAATGTTTATAAATACATTTTTCTTTCAAAACTCACCGTCATTTCCCAATCTTCACACCAAGAGACAACTTATTGATTAGCCTAACTTAACTGTAATTTATCACCAGCGTTGTTAACTTAAGAGTAAATAATACAGTTGTCAGAGCATAACTTAATCTTGACATCAAAATTACTCACAATTTCGATAATTAATCGCAAAATTAAAAGAGCTACGCGAACAGAGCCTTCGGGGACGTCAGTGCAGACAGTGAAGTTTATGGAAACAATGACCACTGAAGGAAACATCGCCTATTTGAAAAATAACCTAAAATAAAATTGACAAGCTGGTTTTTTTCTTAATAATAATAATAATAATAATAATAATAATAATAATAATAATAATAATAATAATAATAATAATAATAATAATAATAATAATAATAATAATAATAGCTTTATTTCCATCAAAACGATGGAGGGGCCGTTGGTAAAAGCTGCTGAACAGTAACGTTATATGCTAGTCTTTGTCGACGGCTTTTGTTAAGACCATGAAAATCGCATTTACCAGTTCACCAAAATTTATAGTGGCGGAGAAATTTTGTGCGGTAGTGACTAAATAAGTAGGCGTGGAAAAGCCTTTCTAAATCCATGTGGGGCGCTAGATAAAATATTGATAGTGTAGAGCAATTCAGAGGTCTGTTTACGTATTATATTCATAAAAAGCTTGCAAGATGCTAAAATTAATGACACAGGGCGACAATTCATACTTTTCTGTATGTTATTGTATGTTAATTCTCATAATAACTTTACTTCGGCTGTTCCCCAGTCACTCGCAATCTGGTAATCACATGTACATTTGTAAAGTTAAACATGCAAATATTTGGAAACCCAAAAATCAAAACGCTGCAAAAAAAAATAATTAGGAATGTCATTCTGCCCAGGCGAGTTATTAATATCAAGTCTGAAAGGAGAGTTGGAGATGCCCTGTTTATTGATAAAAAATATCTTGTATTGGAGGATATGATGCATGGAAGGTGATAAAACCGCTAACGATGTCGCTCGCTTCATTCTACACAGTCTTGTTCTTCGTCACGGCGCCCCTAAAGAACTGCTAAGTGACCGCGGCCGTGTTTTTTTATCGGACGCCGTTGAGGCCCTGCTAAAGCAATGCCAAATCGTTCATCGCTGCACCAGCGCCTATCACCCCCAGACCAACGGCATGACTGAGCGGTTCAACCGCACACTCAGTGACATGCTCGCCATGTACGTTGACACCGCCCACTCCAACTGGGACCAAGTGCTCCCTTTCGTCACGTACGCGTATAATACGGCTACGCAGACAACGGTGGAGTTTTCTCCTTTCCTTCCCTATCGCCTGAGCCTTCCGAGACCACATCACTTTCCGAAGCTCACCTGTATGCCGAAGAGTGCCGGCAACTTGCCCGCTGTTTCACTACACAGCTCCAATGACATCAGAAGCACCGTCGGGATTCCTCGGACCCTCCCGCGTCATACCCATCTGGCGCCCTTGTTTGGCTCTGGGTGCCTTCCTCCGCTCCCGGCCTCGCCACAAAACTGCTTTCTCGCTATCACGGACCTTACCGCGTTGTGAACAAACTTCTCCCGTGAATTACATCGCTGAGCCGCTCGATCGCTCCCATTTCGAACCACCGTCGCCGGGAGCGCGAAACTGTGCACGTCGAGGGCCTCAAGCCTTATTATGATCCGCTCATGCTTTCCTCTCCTAAGTCGCCAGGATGGCTCGTTTTTCGCCGGGGAACTAACTGTAATGGGACCGACTGGCAGGAGTTGAAGCAGCGCATCGAAGAGATACACGAAGTGCAGCTGGGATTTCGAGTGACGCCTGTGCGTGCGGCCGTCGTGTCGCCGTTCGACCAACGCCAACCGACCTGCGCTTCGAATAAACACCTATACACGCTATTTGATTTTTGTTAACACTAATTTGATGCTGCTCCTAGGTTGTTATGGCGCAAGGGCATCTAAGCCCAAAGAACGCCAAACAAGAGACACTAATTTAGTAATTTAAAATGAAATTGAAACGCATTTGTGATTTCACTACTATCGTCACTTTCAAACACGTTAATTTGAAACACGTCACTCATTCGAGTGATCAGCCTCCAAGAATTTACCGGGGGACAATAATATTAAATTCAAAAAGTTCTCCCACTAATATCGCTTCTTGTGAGCAGCTACTTAACCTTTAAGCTGCAGTGATACCTTAGAAATTTTTCCCCATACAACTGACGAGTTCTTCGCATTACGCCTTTATTTTTTAAGTGGTTAGGTTGCCTTTTAAGCTGCAAAGTCCCTCGAAAAATCCAAGGGTTTCTGCCTTTCATTTTCTTCCCTGTTAGGGAAACAAACTGATCAATGCAGTGATTTATGTAGAACTTAGTGTTCCCAGAGAACGTCAATACCTTCAGTGCAGCTCAAAAAAACAAACAAAAAAAACAAGCAAACTCGAATGAAAGCATATCAAAAAGGCACACATCTGCACGCGAAAAATTTGGTACAAAATTTTTTTGGGGTGCTTGTTTAGTGAGAGATCAGACAGTGTTAACACCACATCTTGATGGACAGAGATGGGAGGAAGAACCTCGCACTTATTCCGTGCTCTAATTGAACTGCTTACGAAGAAGAGGTCTAATACTGACTCGGAGCTAGCTGTAATCCTCGTGAAATTTTCAGCAACTCGAAGTAGATCATAATTTCACTACGCATATCTGTTGGAACGTTTAGGAAAAAAGAAGGCCTATCTACATGCAGTAAACTAAAATTCCCGGCTAAAATAATCCGATCATCAAGCTTCCCATGCTCGACCAGAGAGTGTTAAAGGCATCAAGGGCTTCAAAGGAAGAGTTAGGTGGTGAATAAATAGATCCTATGAGATATCTTATGTTAGCATGGTAGGCCTTGCAGCCCAGGCCCTCGCACAGGCATGTCTGGCACTCTTATAATTTGTTGGGAGCCTGAAAGGAACATCTACTCCGAACCCTTTGCTACCACTCTCTTACCTGTGGATATGGCAGCTGCACGAAACAAATTCGCTATCATAAATTGTGCTCCTTAATCATGTCTCTGTTAGTACAGCGACATCAGGGTCATAGGCTTTAAAAACTTTTTCGAAGTCCGTAGATTGATTAAAACACTCCTGCAGTTCACGTGCAATTTTCAGTAAGTGGATGTCGCGTTTACTCCGTCAACTACGTCCCTCCTTACTTTAACTCGTATGCCCTTTTCTTCTTCCCAGTGTAACAACTCACCATCGACACTCAGTTTGTCATGAAGTAGCTTCAATTTCAGGTCTTCGTCTCTATCTTGCTCAGAATTTTTCCAGAGATTTCTGCCTTTTTCACGAACCCTAAGTCAAAAAACTTCCGAAATCAACTCATTACAGCTATTCAGTTTGTGTACACTCTTTATTATAATATTTTCTCGATAGTTGAAGAATTAGACGATCAAGGGCCTTGTTTTGTCTCCGGTTTTACGTCCAAGCCTACAACATTTTAAGATACTTGATGATGGTGAATTTTTATGGCGCAAACCCACCTTTGACCAAAGAGTCCCATGGCATACGGTATTTCATCTACACAAGTTGGGCTAAAAGAGCCCTTTCCCAAACATTTCAGCCCAGATAAGTCTAGTACCAGGCCAAGGAACAGCTTGTACCCATGGTATCACTGGTACCCGGTGGTACTGGGTACCCACCTCCAGTATGTGGAGCGGGTGCTCAAACTGCTAGCCACCGCTGCGCTATCTTTCAGTACTTGCTACTTTAACGCCTAGCTTATTTTCAAAGAGCTTATTCACTGCTCCCAGAAGTACACTCAATTGTTTCACTGTTCGGTTCATCTAGCTCGTAAATGACTAGGATACTTGTACGTCTACTATTTTCCAAGTGATACTTTTGCTTGCGAGGGAAGCTAGTATGGACTGAATTCCATTCATATACTCTTTCACGCGCTTCCGTTGAGTAGTTACTAGGTTTAATGTATTTACTTGGCGCTATAAACTAAAGACACGCTCGTATCAAATATTTGTAGGTCGCATAAGTTCTGCCTTAGGGGTGAGACGCGAAAGCGGTAATAATTATTTGCTACTTGTTTATTAATTAGTGCCCCTTTTCATTTGCACACACTCATTGGCATGAATCAGTACGCATACTAGACCACGTGATACACCACAAAACACACGAGGTCTCCCTTTAAGAAAGTCAAACGAACGTTCCTCAATGGCCTTTTCTCATTGGACTTGACAGCCTATGGAAAACGCGCATTTTAGACCACAACGCTCAACTTCTTGTTTCACCCAGAAGTCATTTTAGCCAAATGATGCTCCAGCTCAGGCACATTTATGATGAAAGAGAGTTTCTACCAGACTGGTTTCCACTGTTGATACGGTGTATATCGTTGCCGCCCTTTTAGTCATGTTGTCTTCTGTCAAGCTGTTAAGTGTAGCCACTAGCTGATGTATTTGTAAATAATCTGTATATAGCCCCTTCTGCACATACATAACATCGTATAGTATATAGCATGTTGGGGGAAAAAAGTTCCTAAACCTAAGGGCACCGCGTCTGACTCGCAGCCCAAAAGTGATAGGTTCAATTCCAAACCAATTACCTTAATTTTCATTTCAGCGTAATAATTTACGTCCTTCTATGCCATATTGATGTTTCAGTCATGCTACGACCTCATGGTCACAGTTGAACTCAAATTTTAATCATTTTCCTTTCCCAGCTCAGCGTGTGACGTCACAACCCTCTCGACCAATCCTGAATTAGTGTGACAACGCACACGGCTTTTCCTTCGACCATCCCCTCTGACGCTTTCGCGTCAGCATCTTTCTGAGTGGCTCTTTTAATCGTGCTCTGAACAGCAAGTAACAGTGCCAGAATTTCTTTTTGAGAAGGGCCTCGATTAGCTTCCACATCCGTGCAAACCAGTTGATCAAAAGGAATAGAAACGTGCAACAAGGTATTGTACGCGCGGTGGGAAAGGCAGCAGAAACAAGACCTGTTATTAGGATAACACTCGGCAGGCAAATAGCAACTGACCTGGATCGCGAAGCAAAAAGGGTTGCTTAGCGCGCTGTCAGTCTTCCTGCTGCCATGTCCACCAACGCATGGTAGCGCGCAACTGGTGCCGGAATGTAAGCACTTTCGGTGAGCATACTTCCGTCGTGCCTTCTCGTGTGAGGATACCTAAATGTTCACAGCACAAGAGAAACGATAGAGGAGAACGAGGAACACAGAAACAAAAGCTGCTGTTCTTGCCGTGTACGTGTTCTTCGTCGTTTCTCTTGCTCCGTATACCTTAAAATACGCCTCACTAGCTACCCACGCTGCCACCCTGGTGAATTTCGTTTCCTGGCAGTGCACCAATTCGAAGCCCTTTAGCATCTTTACAGCCGTTCCATCAAACAGTGATTTCCTTTCAACCCGTTCAATAATTACAGGTAATATGCCGCAACTGAGGTCACTCGATGTGTTTCTTTTTGTTCGTCTGGCTTATGCCTCTTTTGGCTTCCGCTCTCAAGCGATACCAAAGTACGTTGACGCAGCCTGCGGCAACGTCCCTCCTTTCACTTCCTGCGTCCAAGCGGGCCGGTTGATAAGAGGACCACTGTTGTATTTGTATGCTGAACTCAGGTTTCCAAGCTTGTAAGAAAGGTGTGCATCCCGTCTGCGCCTGCTAACGAGCCATTTTTCGTTCCGACCGAAAGGAGTGTTCTTTCTTTTCTTTTATCATCAACAGTTCCACGAACCGTAGAGAGGAACGAAGATTAAACCGCCCAATTTTCGCTTGATGAAAACGGGCCTGCGGGCCCTCTGACGAGTTCATTTCGTTGCCTGGTAGGATTTCTGGCTGTTGTCCTCTCTAGGCGTGGCAAAATGACAAAGAAAAAGAAAACAAGGAAATAGAGAGAGAGAAGCATAGAGAGACTGGCGTCGGCTCGAGAGGAAAGTTATACGAGCAGCGGCCTAATTTAGCGGCTTCGTGAACGGCGAATAAGACAAACAACCTGCTCTGCCGTCAACGCAGACGTTCTCGCTCGCGTCTCGTCCCGCTCGCGTACTTCGGGCGGAATGAATGCCGCTACGTGACCCGCATTTTCGCGCGCTGCGGTGCACTCGGGCCAGGCGCCTGCGGCGGGCACGAGCCGCCGCTCAGCACGGTAGGCGGCGGCGGCGTCGGGGTGGGTGTTTATTTCTCAGCAAATACATCTTCCACCTGCTGAGGCCGCCTTTCGCGGGCGCAGCGCGCGCGTCCACGTCCGCTGCGCGGTGGCTCCCGGCGATATGCGCGTAGTACACTCATGCTGCCTCCGTGGCAGGCGCGCCGCCGGACACGCTCCTCCGACGGCCGCTCCTGAGCGCATCCTGCCCCCGGGATAAGGCGTATCATGTACACGCCGTCCGACGGGTACGTTTCGCCATGATCGATGGCCTTTCTCCGCCAAGAGCAAGCGGAAGCGATCCCTCTCCTTCACCTTATGTAATCTCGCTAAATGACGCCCGTCGTCTGCATTCGACCGGAGTTTGGCCAAAAAGATGAACAGGCAAAAGCGGAGCAGACGGTGTCAACCTTTTTAAAAACGGGAGACCGCTCCAACGAATCCGTACCGCGGAGGCGTGTCGAGGCGTGTACGTACGACAACGTATACTTACTTGGATGTGCCTCGTCATCTTTGCGGTAGAAAGCTGCTTCCCGCGGTGTTGGACACGCTGTACGTTTTAGAAACGCCCGCCCCAACGTTTGCATGCGCCTTATCGACAGTCTGAAATTCGGAGACTTCCGAAAAGATGGAAAGACGTGAGGTCAGTTGAGGCTACTGAGACATGGTATGCGTGACTAATGAGCGCGTAGATAACATTGGCTCATGGAATACCTACAGAGAGGAGCATCCAGTCAAGGAGAAATCGAGTAGCACGTATACTTCAGAAACAATTAATTTTATGTGTCGTAACATTTATACTTATTTCTCACTTATGGTAACCTTCTGTCACCGTGAGAATAAGTAATATTCCTTCATATCACTAGTACAGTGCATGTGACTGGTCGTGCTATGAGAAAAAAATCTGCATATTGGAAACGAACGTGACACCCCCCCCCCCCCCCCCCCCCCTCCTCCTTAAGAGGCAGGCTTCTTTCATAGATTTCTCCCTGCCACTTCGAAGAAAATTTAAAGCGGGCCTTCGGTTGGCAGAACCTGGGTAACAGCGGAGCCAGAACCAAGAATTTCCCCTGTTATTTTCTTTTCAGGTCTCTGAACATTTTTTGCCTCCAGACTATTTACTTACTACCTTTAGTTTAATCAATAAAATATCCGAAGTTCTTCAGGGGACATCCGATCCTTGGTGTTTACACCCAAGTAAAAGCAAGTGAGGGCCCCATTTCTGACCAAGCACACGATGAGCCTACAAAGCATGGGGTTCTTAATCAAAACTCCTCGGTATGATGTAGTGCACAGAACCTAATGTTACGACCTCATCTCGTCACACTTGTGGCTTTAAAAACAAACAGACTTGCTAAACGTCACCTGCAGATTCTTCACCAGCATCAGGTTCCGACATTCGTGACAAATAGTGGTGTACCGAGCGATAACAGATTGCTATTTTTTTTATTTTTTCCTACATTTACTGATTGTCTTCGTTCTTTGATGCAGTCGGCCTCCCCTTGCTGGATGGGCCTAGGAAAGTTGTAGTTAATTTTTTTAGACCGAAAGGTCTACTTCACGACACAAGGCTGCAGAAGCCAATTCATCGCTGAACCCTTGACTTTGAATAAATAAACATCGCTGCTAGCGGGATTCCAACCCGCGTCAGCGCGGACGGATCAGCTTGGATGGCCACTGCTCGAGAGCGCTATGCTATCGCCGCAGTCTATGACGCCTCGTGTTAAACTGCAACACACTCTCACGCTGTGTAATGCACATCGTCGTCTTCACGCACTTCCATCAGTGCGCGAACAGATTACATCAGATTAACCTCGATCAGAGCTTCACCTGTGTAGAGTATCGTCGCCAGACTCACCGACGACCCAGCAAAGCAAAACCATGAGCCAATCAGGCTGGACACATGCTTTCGCGCGTCTACTCGATTTAACTACGTTAAAACTCTACAATTTTCCCCCCCCCCCCCCCCCCCCCCCCCCCAGTAAAGCATCTACCCATGACTGCACGATACCTTTACGAGCCCATTTAGGTTACTCCTCAGGGCACTGCATGATGAGTAGGGCAAAAATGTACGGAAGTGGACTCGGAGCTTTCTTCAAAACTAACGAAATACGAACCTCACAGCGATGTAATTTATCCAAATACTATGAGCTGCCCTCGACAACGACACACCATCATGCAGATAATGTGGCCTCGTCACCGACAGTTTCTTCACTCAAGCAAGCCTGAAGATACCTCAACTTCAAATCTGTTCCCGCGGCCACTCAAAAGAAATCTGTTGTCACAGCCTTGTTCAAACGCGCAGAACGCATATGAAGTTTTCCTGAAGATCGATTAATGGAATTTGATACTGTACGGCCAGAACTCGCGCGCGGCGATTACCCAGCTGCTTTTGTGGCATCCGTAGAAAAGCAGTTATCTTGCCCGACACGTGATACTCCGGTGTTGTCCTCTCTGAAACGTTCCGCTGTTCCCTACACACCCGGAATAAGCGAAGTCTCGTCGCGCATTTTGCGCACATTCCAAGTTCACGTTGCCCATGTCCCCACAAGAAAACTACGGCATGCGCTGGTTAACGTCAAAGACGTTCTCCCCAAAGAAAAGTACCCTGGCGTTGTTTACAGCGTCCCGTGTTCCGGTTGTGACAGCGTCTACATCGGAGAGACGTGATTTTAAAAGGCGCCTAAAAGAGCATTGTAATGGTCTTAAAAAGCGAAAGGTGAACTCCAATGCTCTCGCCGAACACTCCGTATCAACTGGCCACGATATTGACTGGAGTAGGGCACACGTGCTGGCAACTGAAAAGAATCTGTACCGTCGCCTTCACCTCGAATCATTATTCATTCAAACGACTAATCGCAGCCTCAGTCGCAACACTGGAAATCTATCCATGTATACGCACGCTCCCTGCGCCCTCTTTTAAACGCATTTAATCCCGATGCACTACCTAATACTTCTCATTGTTAACAAGGCTTCCGTACGGGAGCCGAAACGTCGTTTTGTTGTTTTTTGTTTTTACTTTTGGTCGGCGTCCCTCCTTTTTAAGTTTTATTAAGCACGATTTACGTGGGCACATGTTGCGCGTTACACAGCGCTTATAGTATGTTTTAGCACAAACATATATACATATACCATATATAATACATACGCGTTATGCTCCGCCTTAGTGAAGCTGCCTTGTTTCTATAATCTCTGGCTAGTTTCTCTTGCAGAAACCTTTTTGTTTTTTCACCCCAAATACATGAGCCAGATTTTGGCGTGTCGCAAGAAAATCTTGCACCTGCATGCGCGGCAAACGGCAACTTCGCTTGATCTGCCGTGGCTGCCCAAATGATGGCTTCATTATCGTCGCGCTTCTGAGGTTGTTTCGAACCGAAACCGCAGCCAACCTCACTGTATGTGCCAAAGGGTGCAATTACAGCCGTGTGACCGAAAAGATCATTAATCTCTTTCTCGAAAGGGATCCGTATTATCGCGCCGCGGCTACGTGCAGATGTGTATCGCGCAACATGCCCGCTTATCTTTGTATCTTCTCCCCTGGCTCGCACGCCTCTGCTGATGCAAAGCAAGACATCCTGCGAAGCATGCCGCTAATGTATACGTGCGTCCGCACAAATTACCTTGTTCGTTAACGCTGCCTTTCTTTGCGACTCGTCCCAACAGGTCGCTTCAGAAAACTTTTGCCATCAATTTCATTTTTCTCTAATTGTGATCCATGTCATCCATCACACCCTGCCAGACAAGAGTTACAGCTCAGGAATGTTCGTTCCTGCAGTGAACTTTTGAAACGGTTACTTGCAATTATGATCAATTTATAATATCTTTTTTTTTTTTTTTTGCCTGGAGTGACATAAAACGAGGCATACTGCAGCAAAATATCTTCAAGGCTCGAGCTGGATGTCCTCCTGAGGCCCCAGGTGTTCTGAAAGCACGTAATGCAACGCAAGCTTCATCATTTGTGAACTAAGTATTTTTTTTTGACGACAAGGTTAAGGACACATGGGGCACTAATTCCTGGCAGAGTCCTGAGATTCTTTCAATCGCTCGCCATCCATTTTGGCGTCTGCTCGCTCTACAGCATGCCGAGCGGAGATAATGTAAACAGAAAGAACTGCCCCGTCAACGAATAAAAGAACTTCAAGCGTTTTTTAAGATTACAATTAATATTGCGGCAAATGCTGACTGCCGAACATGTGTCATTACTAAGTCTCTAAATCTCCTTCCCCCCCCCCCCCCCCCCTCCCTCCTGTGAACGGTAAAAATAAACTTCTTCCTCTCCTGAAATATGTCCTTTGGCAAATGGCGAGTGTAAGTGGCTTTCTTGGCGTCAAGATAACTGCAGAAAGCTTCAAGCAGTCGTCGTTTTGGCAGCGTTCGTCGTGAACATTGATGTTTCAGGGGCGTTTGAATAATGCATTTTCAAAATAAAATCGTATTCGAATAGGCTCGAATCGAATACGATAAAAACCGCATCGAATCAGAATCGAATACGAATCAGGTATTTTTGTGATTATTCGCTATTTCTACATGCGATCATTACTATGAAAGAAAATGCATGCGAATTAGTGAACCGCTAGCGGCGGCGCTCTCAGTCATGGATTTCCAGCTGTAAAGGACAAAAGACGCAAGACTGATCTCCACTTGGGGGCACGCAACACGATGTAATACGCACAGTAGAATTACCTTTCGGTGCTGATGACAGCAGCGAACTAGCGCCAAAACTAAGTTGTGAGAGGGCTGAAAGTCTCAGCCGTGACCTCGAATATTGGGCATGAAGGCAGGGTTTGCTAAACCTGGCTGAGCCTTATCGCGTCACCCCATATTGAAGCCCATATGCAATAGTGTTATGAGCACTGCCACATGAACGGACTGCGTCGCGGCGCTGAAATCTCCTTCCTGCACAGACAGATCGCGGCAGTGTGCCGTAAGGGGTCCGAAAGAGACCTGTTTTTACCCGACAGTGTTAAGGGTCCCGTGTCGCGGAAAAGCCGCTGTCGTAGTCAGCGTCGGTGTCGCTGGTCGTGGGCAAGAAATCTACAAAAAATCCCCAGAGGAGCAACCTATGCGGCAGCTGGGCCACCTAGGTCATGTGACCTTGTGACTTCTTCACGACCTGCTCGCCTGATTGTGAGCAAACTACTCACCGTGGCAGGTGGCAGTTAAATTGATGATTCAAAGTTAAATTAATGGTTCATCTCCAGAGGCTGCTCGGGAAGAAGAACCTGTGTCTCACAAGCCCCATCGGTGGCAGCACCTGCTTTCGCAGGGCATTGGCGCATCGCTTAACCACTGCACCACTTCTCCAGGAGTGGTATGAGGACTCCCAGGGATGTATGGATGAAAGTAAAGGATGACCGATTCCGCATATACATGTGCATTAGCCCATTTACGCTATCGCGTCGTACCCTTAAGGCAGGGCTTAAGTGAGCCCTCCAGTTTTATAAACAGTCCTCATTGCAAGTCCATGCCAATTGTTGAAAACTATTCGAAAACCTGAGAACAAATGTTTTCACTCGACACTGGCTCTTTCAGCCATTCACTGTCGTTTTCGGGCAATCTCTATGGGGGTCGCCTGCCCAACCAGTCAGCACCCAGCGACATTCTGTTACGTGACGAGTACATACCAGTGAAATTTAGACAGTACCAAGCGCCCTGCAGGAACGGCTATTATTTGCGCTCCTTTCTCTTCGACAAATCTAGAAAAAAAAAAAGAAACGAGGGAGTTGCCCCCAGATGCAGAAAGAAGGTGTCGCTCCCTTCAGATAGCTCAGTTGGCCGTGCCAGCTGAACGAACTTCTCGCACCTGCCAAAACAGCCTCCCCACCGTGCATGCACGAACGGAGACAAGAAAAGGGGCGAAGGCAGCCGCCGTCGTGCGGCTCTGGACGGCGTGCGAGGCGAGGGCTGCCGCCGCCCTGAGAGCAGCGCACACACGCGCCTCTCTGCCAGAAGTGTTCTCGGATGTATTTACAGCCAAAAAGTGAAGTGGCGTCCGCTGCTGCGCGACAGTGAATGGACGGCTGACGCCCGGCGCTGGCTCGGCGTGTCACCGCGACCAGTGCTCCGGGGCTCGATCAAATAGGCCTCCGCGTCGGCGGTCCACCGCTCTCGGCGTGCGCCTGCTTGTCACTCAAGCAGCGACGCTCGGACCCCAGAATCGGCGCCCCTTGTTTCGTTAGCGGTGCGTCAGTCGCGTCGAAAGCTCGGCGACACAAACGTTGACTGCGCTGTCCTTCTTCCCCAACCCCCCATTCTCTTCCGCGCCAGAGCGGGGGAAACAAACACGGTACCTAGCACTGCCCACATGCACGCACGGCAGCCAATGATCGAGCGTGCCCGTCGCTTTGAGACGGCTGCGTGAGCGCGTCCGCAGTGGAACGCGAGGCTTGAGAGTCGTGACGATGGCTCTGCTAGCGGCGGCCGTTTTTCGACTGAGGAACAGGCAGCCGTTGGCTCCGGTTTGTTAGCTATAAGTACCGATTATCGAGTGAGTAAAATAAACTGCCATATTATGCGCGAAACACAGGTACCGTGCGACCGCCGCATCCGCTAGCAAAGCAATGTTTAAAGGCTTCGCTTGTCGGCCTGGAATCAGCGCGAAAAGATACTGCTTCTACGCTGCGATACTTGCACTTCAGTATCACGGTTAGTTCTTTTTTTTGGGGGAGGGGGGGGGGGGGGGAGTGTAAGATCTCTATATTTCGATTGTTAGTGTCTCCCAGTAAGATCACTTGCAGACAAAGCCCAATCTGCGCGCAGCTGGCTCAGTGCAGCCAGAAGAATCTCCATTTACGGGACCTGGGTGCCCGGCGCGAATAGAGGGGTGCGTCAGTGCCTCCTGCTGTGTTCCCACACTGACGCATAGATTTGGATGGCATGGCTCTCCGGAACCCAGGTTCGGGTAGGTGTGAGCATGACAATGAACCTCATCTGGCGTCAAGGACAATATGACCGGTGAAATTTTCGCGTGCACGTTGATGCATATTTCTTAAAAATGCGCGCCGCCATGTGATGGCTATCCTTTTTTCTCCATTTCACCCGCCCAATAACGTATATGATCACAACAACCACACGACTGATCTGCTTAGACAGAGCGTAGGCCATGTTTTGATGTTCTCGAGACGGCGGTACAGTTTTGTGATGTCGCGGCCATTTGTTAAAAACCGCAGAGCCACGTGCGTATGTAATCACCTTACCAGCTTTACCAGTTAAACTTGTTAAAGATACCCTTGAATCATCCAAGGCCAGACAGGCAAATGCGCAGTGCCATGCCACCCATGCCACCATACTATAGGAGGGTAGCAAGGCAAGGCCGACGTATTAAAAGGGAAATTTTTCGTAAGAATAGAAAGCATTTCAAGTCGTTTGTAACTTTCGCACAGCAAGCTACTCCACTAATCCCAGTGCGCCTTTCAGCCCGTTCACGTTAGTTTGTCTTTTTGTTGGCGTATACGGCATCTTTGGAACGTATCAAGCAGGACCCAGTCCTGTAATCTGTAAAGCATGTCTCTGTGTGGGCTCATCTCAATATGCACTAAAAACGCTTTGTAGGTGATCCAGCCTTGCAGAAGCCTTTTCGGCACTTGCTGTGCCTGCATTGCAGCAGAGCGAAATTTCTATCCCGTTCCGAGGGCCGAGTAGCGCAGTGTCCTCTGAGCGTCTCCCGAGTATAGCTGAGCCAATGCTTACCTAGCATGCTGTAAGCTGCAAGGGTAAACGATGGGCCCGACGCGGTCCATAAACATGAGCCAGCGTCTAACGTTGCGCAACAAGGTTCGACGCTGTTCTGCAGAATTGAGGAAAATCATGACACAATGTTGCTCAATTTCCACGAACTTCCAGAGGCGAAGGTGCATGTTGAATTTTGCGTAACTGCACTGTGCAGGCAGGCAAAGTCTACCCAGAGACGATACGAGAGAGTTCACAAAACCGCTGTGTAAACGCCTGAAGTGTTGAAAACTCAGGCAGCGCGAGCTGTTTCGCGCTAGTTGCAATGAGCTTTACCTCGGCGCCACCGATGACTCTGACGTGACTGGAAACCCTTTGGGAGCACATGGCCAGTCCTTCAAGGCGGAGCTGTTTGGAGGAAGTACAGAGACCGTTTAATAAATTTATCCGATGAAAACTAGCACCCATAAAGGGACCTGGCCGCTATAAAGGCCAACTATTAGCTGCCCATTCAGGCGGGTGGAGGTAATGGTGCTACTTCAAATGAATGGCATTCGCTAAAATTGCCAATCGTTTGCTGCTGCACACAAAAAATGTCGCATTTGCTGAAAACTACAATGATGACTAAATAAGTTGCGAAAGCTCATCTGCATTCGTTTTACAACAAAATGTTGTCTCTAAAGCAGATTTTGCAGCTACGCAGGTAAACCGCAGTGTCAAATCCGAAATCAGGACAAAGCTACCATAGCAAACATCAACATCATGAACACTGATTTGTTACGGAATTAAAATAAGCGGAATAAATGGTTCACTATATATGGGCCAGAAAACACGGCTTTCGAGGTATGTCGCTGATCATGTATGTATTCAATCATTCAACCTGCTGGTTGTATCTTTGATGCCATTAAAAGGAACGTTTATGGATATTTAGTCTTTGATGTGAACAAGGCATGCAGAAAGGACTCTGAATGGTTTTCAGTAATTACTATTTTACAGCATAAATGCTCAAAAGGATAAAACATTCGTCCCGATGCCTGGACGCGCCTTTACTGCTCTCCGAAGTATTTTTTTTTTTTGAGCTCAAAAGAACATACGCAGGACGTACGAACACACGCGCCACACGTGCACAAATTGGAAGGCTCCGTTGCCCGTTAACGCAGTTGTCTGTTTTCATTACGGAGACAGTCCCGGATTTTTTTTCCCCGTTGCTTGCTCTGCTTTTCCATACTTATGCTTTGAGAGCAGGAAAACCGGGATGGATTTTTTTTTTTTTTCACGCTCAAGAAGCGCAAAAACATTGCAAGTCGTAAAGCGTTGCGCACAACTCACCTCTCCTCCAACTGTAGTCTAGGCACTTTAAGAGAAACGTTGCTGGTCACTTACGCATTGGTTCAGGCTGAAGCGCTTTCACTATGCACTTATTCAGGGTGTTGCATCCACTTTACGGGGCTCTTACCGCGGCGAGCTGGCGGACAAAGAGCGGGCAGTTCGCAGCAGGCGCAGATATATATAAAAAAACTTAAAACCTTATGTCACTGTGTTAATGCCCTCATCTAATGAGCTCTGAGGTCCAGAGCCAAAATTGTTCTCGGGTTCCTTTATTTTTCTTTCTTTTTTGCGTCGTTTTAATGCGAACTCAATAAAGAGGCGCGCCTTATGAAAGGTGCCTCGGTAATTTAAATTAATCGAAATGTGTTCAGCGCACGCAAATTCTCCGGAGTGAACTTAGGACGAAATCGCTGAAAGAGAATGTAAATATCCCATAATTACGTCTCTTGGGAGATGGTCGAGCTAGAAGGGCCCCAGGCGCGACTTAGGAGGACGAGGAAAGGAAATCAGGTTATACTTGCGCGGAGTAATCGGCATCAATTCGTAATGTTTCGTCTAATGACTTACCATGTCCAACGTGCATCTTACTTAAGCTGCCTAACGCAGTCATTTAAATCGTCTTCCATGGGTAATTCGAAACGAATAAACACCAGAGTGAACATTTTATGACTTGCGTCTTGCGCAATATCAGAGTAGGTCAAAACTCTGAAAGCCTGCTTGCTAAAATAGAGCCTGCTCACCTCGTGACACTAAAAAAAGAAAAAAAAGTAGCCAAGCGAATTTGCTTTAGATAAGTCCATCAATTTAAGAGAAAAAATTTGAAAATTGCAAAATTGTGAGATACTTTTATGGTAATATTGAAGGTAATCGTTCATTCTTCTGATATACAGCAAAATCTTTTAAAGTGTTTCCATTGGTCGCATCGAACAGTCAAGACTCCCGTAGAAAGCCAATGGGGAACGCTTTCAGCGATAGCAAAAACGTTAATAGAAAAAAATTCAAGACCGCCGTTGGGTGATCTTTAGATGTAATGATTTTTATAGTGAAATCATACATCATATGAAAAAATTGCGTTCGTATATGGTCTCTTGCTCAAAAATGATTTTGTCCAGAATTGCTGGGTGTGAGTGCTAGAAATCAACTTGGTGCTGTTGTTTCAGGACCAAAATTCACAAATTCTAGCCCGCCTTCATAATCTTGTGCAATCTTGATGCCTAAATATTATCTTTGCTTCATAATTATGCAGTTACAGTTTTTTGTGCAGTTTATCTTCGTCCAGACCGGCATAAGCAGAAGCTGTAAGCACTCGCATTGTTTGATCTCACATCATTTTAAAAAGTTTTAGTGTGGGAGACTGAAAACACGTCATAAATATAAGCTGGCTTGGCGCATGTGCGAGACTGGAAGGGCCAAAAAGTTTTCCGCTAAGCAACCACTCTAAATATTGAGGACTCTCTTCAGTGTCTGTATTTCAAAGCACTCGCATTAAAACTTGAGCTTGCAGAATGTACACGAGCTTCGCTGTGAAAATAAAGCTAGAAGCTAATGCTCTGGAGCACATAGACACCTCTAAAACTGCTGTCGCATTTTACTACGCTTCGCCAGCCAAGCCTGACGAAGGCCTGTCATGACGAAGACCTGACATGCGAAGCCCACTGCCATGGCCCCAATGCAAAGCATCTCAGCAGAGCTCGAATTCTCCATTATTTTTCATTCTGCCAGTGACCCTGCCACGTAAATGACTTGTTGGGGACAAAGCCGCTTGATTTTTTGCCCCTTATATTGGCACAGACAATGCAAGACTGGCGACCTAAATTCACACATCTATGCAAAAGGAAAAAATACTGTCTTCGGCTTACTGGAGGAAAATCGGACATCTTAAACCTATCTTTGGAGGCCGAATATGTTTACAACGGCCGAAGGACAGCAAAGAGGGAAAGGGGAGGAGAGGGGGGAGATGTTGACACTTCCGATTTTTTAGGTACTGCTGAGAATTTTTTATAGGCCACCGCCATTTAGCTCATAAGGGAGCAAAGCATCGACGACAACAATGAAAATGCAAAAGTTGATTTTCAGATTTGTTACATACTGTGTCACAGACTAAAAGAGATGATGTTGATGCCTATGCTGCTGCTGCTTCCGACAACGGCATGTGAGATTTTGACAGTAAAATGCGCTCAGTTCGCGTGTTTGGGGCTTTCTTTGCGGGGGAGAAAAATGTCGGCGTAGCAGTGCACACCGCCATAACTTGCGAATTTTACAGTTAAGCGTTTAACATTCCAAGCCATACATGAGGTTCGCGTAACATTCTGATACAGAGTACGACCGCTGTTTTGTTCCTCTTGTGGTTGTATTTGTTATTGTTGCTGCTGCTGATGGTATTTATATCAAGAATATTTGAACCACTTGATGGGTTTCACCTAATGACGCAGCTAATTTTGCACATAATGTTTTTACGGCTCCTATAATGATGCAGCAGGCATACGCGTGGGGTCTTTGACATCCAGGTAGTTGGTAGATGACTATCACACAAGCTTCCTTTTACTCTGGAAAAAAAATCAACGCGCACTATTAACACAAATATCTCTAAGCCCTTGGAATATCCTTTGCAAGAAGTATTATGTGTCTAGGCGAACACTGAATGCACTGGACTGGCTCGAGGGCGTGCAAAGATATAAAAGCGTTGCCAATATGGAGGTTAGTGGGCATCATAATGTTCCACAGCTGAAGGCAATCCACTTGCAGGTGAACCACTTTCCCGAAATTCTTATACCTACCATGTCCTACAAAATATCGATTGTCTAGGCTCGAGCTCAATCCACCAAAAGCCCCTCCGGGAGTGCTGTGCGCTCACTTACGAAAGCGTTTTTTGCTGATCACGGTACTTAACAGCTGTGATAGATTTATACGCAAGGCGACTGCAAACCCACACGTCCATCGGTCTGAGAGCACGTCTATGAGCGCGCGCCTCGCCCTTTTAATGTGAGTGGCTCGAAGCAGAACTTTTCGATGTGTGTAGCAGCGCAAGCGGACATTATCACAGCTTCGCGATAACTCTATTCCTTCATTTATTGCTTCGATCGGCTGAAAAAAGAACTATTGTTCAGCGCGTTACGTAGTCAACATATGTATGCTCTATATAAAACATTACAAGTGAAATATTGATAACATCAGCATTTATCGTTGCCCTTCCCGGAAGGGCGAAAACAGTACACTCGTGGGGAGAGAGTTCAATTCCTAGAAAACGGAGAGTGCGCGCTCTTTACAGACCCCACGCGGCTGTCGAGGAAACAAAACGACCAAGCACTGACACAGACAGGAACGGGGAACCCTACCGGTTTGTACTTTTCCTTTTCTTTCTCGCCCGATTCACGCCACGGGGCTACCGCGATGGTGTCACCGAGTAGGTGTGGAGACTCTTCTGTCTACAGTTTTTGGACAGACACAAAATAGACGCTGGATAGACTCGCGTTTCTCCCTCCGACATGCGGGCTGCCTAGCTACAGCGGGGATCACGCTCTCATCTCCTGGGAGCGCAAGTCAGGAAGGCTGTTTAGCACGCTGGGTGCTCGCTGACAAATGCGCGCACGTCAGGATGCGATGCCGCATGGCACGCCACCTGCAGTGATCGCGATTCCCAGAACGCGCGATGTCTCCCGAGCCTAGACGTCGCGAAGCGACTGCTTGCGTCTGCTGCACAGGCATGCAGTGGCGTTTGTAGCACGCATGACCACCACATGTTGCGGAGCGACTCGAGGCTGACTCTCCGCAGCTGACCCCTTTTACATCCATTCCCGCGCCCGGCGTTTTACCTGGTGCCACGAAGGAGCTCGGCAGAAACGCAGCACTGTCTAGGCCCAGCGGCTGCTATATGCAAGACCGTCGTGAATAATAGATGGGCCAATTTTGTACTGATGGCGGATGTTTGAATAATAAGTGCATAAGTACGGGAATCACGTTTGTTGGGGTCCATATTTCGTGCTTCTTATAGACTGGATGATTTGGACACCAAATGATATGTAAGTTCAATTCCTGGGTTAGTAGCGGCAACACGTCCTGCGGCGTTGTTGGATATATTTTATCATGCATATGGATAGCGAGCAGTCAAGACGCTACTGGCACAAGTGACAGTGACGAAGCGCTCATACAGAATCCCCAACAAGTGAGAGCCCTGCCACCAGACAGCTAAAGCGTGCGAAAAAACCTCCCAACTGAAAGCCCAGTGCCAAGAAGCCCCATTTCTTCTTGTTCCGTCTGCGCTGCTCCGGTTGAGCGGACGCGGCCAGAGGTTGTGTGTGCTTTCCTTGGCGCGATACTTCAGACGTTCGGATGCGGCCGCTCAACAAGCACTTCCGAGCAGAAAAAAAAAAAAGGTGAAGTGAGTGCTCCTTCCGCCGTGGCTGCGCAGCCGCCCCTTGCAAGCATCGGATGGCGGCGTGTCGCCGAACGAAGACGCGGGCCCGTCGTAGCACACGTCAGTGCGCACGACCCCGACAAGCGTTTGTTTCAGCTTGTTAGGCGTCCGTTTGAAGAGGCAGCAGAAGCGCCAGTTGGAGAAAAGAGGGGGAGCGGGAAAGAATGAGAGGCTAACAAGCGTCCATCGCCGCGGCGGCCACGTGTCCAGCCCGGAGGTGCGGAGGGCAACGGTCGGGAAAACCTAGGAGCGCGTTTCGAGCTGTCACACCTGTCGGATTAGTGAAGATTGATCAGGTAATCCGAGTCAGCGTTTGCTCCCCTTTGCAACGCACCCCCCCCCCCCCCCCTACCCTAGCGCCCCCCCCCCCTTCCCACCTCGCGCTGTGTTTCGCTTTTTCCTGTCGCCACTTTGAGTGCTTAGAGTTGCGAGATTCATTCGGTCCTGGCTTGTGTCTTTTTCTTCACTTGCCCCTATCTGTTTTACTTTTAACTCTCCATCTCTATCGCTTCTACCTCTCCGTACAACAACTGCGTTACGCGAATCGCAACTACTGACGTCGATAGCAAAGCGCTCGTGAAGTTGTGATCATAGGTGCCATTTTATTTCATTTCTGTATACTTGTGTTTCAGACCATCTGGACGTAACTGCATGTATATATTATCTGTGCTTCATCCCGCATGTTTTAAACAGCGTTAATCGATTATTTTCTTCAATATCTACGATGCTTTGTCAGTCGAGGATTACCTCGAATGCGTTTTATAGGTTGAAGGCTGCCGAAAAATATTGAGTGAAGGTGTTGTTAGTGCCATGAATTTGAAGACTCCTGATAAATTGAAAAAAAAAAAATGGCACTGTAGAGAAGGTCAGTAGCATTACGAAACCATGGGCTGCAATACCAGAATTACAGGTTTTATCGCCAAGACTTATGGTCGAAGTGCAAAGGAACTTGGCAAGTTATTGTGCGAGTTAGCTTCTGAGCGAACTATGGACTGGAAGGTTCAAAATCTGTAGCAGCAAAGAAAAGTCTGTTATGACTACTAATATATTGTGTATTGCTATATTAATCAACCATAAGCTATCCATCGTTTTGATGACGTCCTTCCAACAGTTATTCATCCCTTCTAGACATTGTCCGACCGACGTAAGCAGTTTGCTGATGGCCATTGTAGTGGGATAAACATTCGACTCCCGAGAGTGTGGCGCAGCGGGTCTCGCAGGTGCTCTAACCGTGGGAAAAAGCGCAGCCACATCTGCTTTCAGTCGAAAGATCGGCTTATCGGCGGACAGTGCGTCCACGATGAGTGCGGAGACAGAAGTGCCAACTCCAAAACGAGTGATTTGACATAACATGTCACGCCCTTTCGCGTCACGACGTTCAGGGAAAGACCTACTGCCGCCCACCTTGCTCGAGGTCTGATAACCGCGAAAGATTAATATTTGCATACTTTTGAATTTTTGTATCTATGCAAACAATAAACATTGTATCTCTGATGAGTAGGACACTGAATAAGTTGGTTTGGCAATGTAAAACTAGTGGGTAACGTGTTTGCGAAGGGAACGCAAAATTACGGGAAAATTGTCTCCTTCAGCTGCTTCCGTTTCCAATATTCTGCCACACCCTGCCAGTTGCATTGTAGTCGCCGTGCATCCTGGCGTAGTTTATTCACTCAATTATCTGTGCTGAGACATCGCTAATTGTACAGCACCCTCGTAAGATCAGCGCATGCTGCGTATGTGCGTGTCCTGAGCGCATAATTTGACAATCCTGAAAGGCAAGCGTGTTCTGTTGTTGCCTGGTTAATATGTCAGCGTCGGCTGGCTGCTATGCGAACGCGCTGCAGTAGGTTTCAGGTGCGTTTGAACTAGTTTAAGGTGTCGGTCATTATATATTTGTGTTTTCGCCGCACTAGTAAGTGCTGAAACGTGCACAATTTAGCAGATGCCAGATGTTTGGTTTATGGTTTAGGGTTTAGGGTTTATTTGTGGGCCCATACGTTAAACCCGGGTTTAACGTCCCAAAGCGACTCCGGCTATGAGGGACGCCGTAGTGAGGGGCTCCGGAAGTTTCGACCACCCGGGGTTCTTTAACGTGCGTATGCATCGCACAGTACACGGGCCTCTAGAATTTCGCCTCTACCGAAATTCGACCGCCGCGGCCGGGATCGAACCCGCGTCTTTCGGGCCATCAGCCGAGCACCACAGCCACTGAGCCACCGCGGCGGAAAGACGTTCTTGAAAATAATTATTCAAGAGATTGTGATGTCTGGTAGCTGTTCGTATCAGAAGTAATTAACACTAGGGCTGAGTCATGAGCTGTTGTTTGTGTCCCTGCTCTATCGATTCATAAATAGCAGCACAAAAACAACACACCAAGTAAAAGATGAACCGTATTTGCTCGCGTTACGAACGCGCTCGCATATTGAACGCACACCCACTTTGGCTGTCAAAAGGCGACATTTTTTTCCATGGCTCAATGAACGCACCCCATTCATTTGACGCGCAGCCAGCCTTCTGTTGATTATAGTGAATGCTAGTAGGCGCCCTTAAGTGAACGCCGGAACAACTACGTAATACTCTAAAGCGCCATCTGTCGAATTTCAACACTGCTATACCTCACCCTATTGGATGAACAGCCAATAAAATGTTTCGCGATGAATCCGAGAACAAACCACTCCTGGGCACGAAGAATTTCTCCGGTCTGTCACCATATTAATTATTGTAGCAGCTTTTTGAAGTTAGGCTTCGCGCTCGATGCTGTGAGCTGTGCTAGAGTGAACTTTAGTTACGCTCTCTTCGGACAGCATTTTGGGCGACTACGCGTGTTATACGTGTGAGTTTAAGATAAATGCTGTTGACTATCATATGTTCTGGAGCACTGAAACCATGCAAAGGAGTGCGATTTGTTTTATTTTGAAGGAGTGTTGTACCCGATGAGATATTTATGCCACCATCCTACTTTATGTTCCGTTTTTGCCGCTTGAAATTTTTTCTGGATATTTTATCCTTAGTGATAGCCTCCCCTCCCCCCCGCCAAAAAAAAATCTGAAGAGATATTTTTGAAAAAAAATGCGTTCAATACGCTAGCAAATACGGTAACTGTTTATTAAACCGGTTCTTCAATACACCTAACCCCTTCCTTAAAGAAACAAAAAAAAATTGGCTGGCGGTTTAGGATTAGCAGGAAATATTGTGCGAAAGCAGTTTTTTGCAGGTGGACACCACCGCCACGTACCTGAAAGCGCGATTGAGGTGTTCACTGCCCTAAGGAGCCAGCTATGCGCGTCTTCACCTTTTTCACCGTCAATGCCAATTTACCCAATGTGTGCCGGCGGCATACATACTCCAGTGCCGCGTTTCTGCAGCAGTGTTGTCAACCCTAACGTGTATTGCTCTATAGTGCCGTGCTTCGGCCACAGCGTTTTCCAGCCAACGCATGCAGCGCACATCTCTCTGTCACTACCGCCGCATAGCTCAAAGCGCGAATATTAATTTGATAATAGCATTAGTTGTTGAAGAAGCCCATGTGCAATGCACAGCGCGAGAGTGTGTCGGAGTTTAACACGTGGCGTGATCTGCTGCGGCGATAGCCTAGCCAGTTCCTGAGAGTACGACTGGCTGGCCATTCGAGGTTTCCGTATCCTAGATCGTGAGCTGAAAGTATTAGCTTATGCAGATTATCTGGCATTTTTCTGCGCAGATAAGCCTAGCGTGGATGAAGCTGCTCGCTTAACTGAGCACTTTGACCCAGTTTCGAGTGCCCAGATGAACCGTTCCAAGAGTTGCGGTCTGTGGTTTGGGCTGTGGCGATCTACACCAGCTGAATATGCTGACATGGCATGGTCTGGTGCACCGCCCAAGCACGCTGGCATACTTGCGCAGCGTACAGGCACAATGAAAGCTATCGGAAAGATCGCGTATCGGCTGTACAGCGCTATGCTCAGACATTTGTCTCACATGGTCTGTCAATATTTGGCAAGGCTACCGTCTGTAACTTGTTTCTAAGAACGAAAGTGTATTATGTTTCGCATATTATTCACTGTGCCAGGATTTCTATTCATCACTTCCATAGAGTTTGTGCGGCAGAGTTACCCGCTGATGTTCTTTTTTTTTTTCGCGACACTTCCTACCAAATGCTTCGAGCATTTTCGCAGACAAATTTAGTTCATGTTTTTCCCACACTGATTGTGTCCTCCAACTTCTTTGACCGTCCTTGTTTATGAGGGTTTATGCACGAGGTATATTTTGATGCGTGTTTTCTGGCAGTCCATTTTTCGGCAGAGTTCTTATTTTCAATGTTGCGAAAGCGTTTGTACAACATATGATTTCGAGCTTTTCCTTCCTCCTATTTACCGCTCATTGTACTTTGGATTGCCAGGACATGATGTTTTTACGCGGGTGCGAAAAACGTTACTTTCATCGTGCACTAAGGTATGTAACTTCTCAGATGTGTAACTTATACAAGTTAATGTAACCTCTACAAGTTGCACACGGAAACATTGTGGTGAAGACTTGGCTTCAGAAAAAGGGCACTTTTGTGTCATCTGTGAACTGCCCCTCTGTTATGTTCCTAAACAATTGAACATTGCTTCATCTATTGTAAGGACGCAATTCTGTTCTGGGATGTCTTACAATGAACCTTGAAAAAGCGAATTTATTTGACTTCTCATACAATAAGATTCGGAGTGCAATATGTTGGTGAACCTCTTGAAATGTGTCTTTCTGATTGCCCTCTGAATCAGTTGTTTCAACAAAATCTGCTTTCTTCCAAATGACTGTTCATCTTAGGGAAGTGTATGAACAGATAAATAACAGCGCGACAGACGGGACAATAAGGAAGAGACACAAACACGAGCGCTCGTGTTTGTGTCTCTTCCTTATTGTCCCGTCTGTCGCGCTGTTATTCATGTGTCATGAACCAAATGGCCCGGCTAATTACATACTTGTATGAACAGACCGACTTTAAACTGGAGTGGCACTCCCTTTTGGTGATATGCTCAGCCTTACCTCCCGTCTAGTGCTGTTTTGCTCTCTCTTTTTGAGGTGTCTTTCGTGGCTCTTCCGAAACATGCAAACGGAACATAATTTCAGCGTAATAAATACCACGTCTAAAAAAAATGTGGCGATAGCCTAGTGCTTTTGTGGAGTGGCCAGCGACGCTGATTTGTTTGCGCCGCCGCAGGTTCGAATCACAGTCGCGACAATATTTATCGATTTGTTTATTTATTTTTGGTTTCCCCATGGTCTTAGAATGCATCTTGAAACCGCGCGCAAAAAAAAAAAAAAGACAAGGGACGAGGGAGAAACCAGCAAGACAGAGCGTGGTTTCTTCCTCGTCCCTTGTCTTTCTTGCGCGGCTTCAAGATGCATTCTAATACTAGTCACCAACTACCCCGCCTTTCTCTGTCCTGCAAGGTCAAGCATCACTCAAGCCGGCGAGCCGGTTTGACCTCGGAAAGTAGTGCTTCCGCACTAAAGTACACAGAACTAGCGGTACTATATATATGACACCACACACGAAAACGCGAGCATTATGGCCAATTAATGACCAAGTAGACGAGAAAACCTAAGACCTGAACTTTAACAGCAAGCATGACCAACGCAATGTCGCAATGTTTTTTTTAAAGCTGCAATGACGACGAAAGGAATGTATTTTGCTCTAGAAGTACCGATAGAAGTGCACCCAAGAGATGCGGTCTAGTTGGTCAAACATTACTGCTTACGACGCCAACCAAAAAATTCAGGGGGCACTTCGTTCAGCTAAAGTGCGGTAAGGTGAAAGCCTTTAACGCGGTGTTGCTGCCTTTGTCATTGATGGGTGGCTAAGATGTTAATTAGGTACACAATTGTTTGCGAATCTTAAATTCTTGAGACAAAGGAGGGTATTTGGGAGACATCCATCTGATTCGACGCCTTTCCGCAAACACTCTCCAGCGTCCTAGACAAGGAGAACTACATGTGCGTTGCCAGGAAGTAGTGTAGTCGTTAGCACGCTCAGCTGCAGAACGGAAGGGTGGTGGTTCGAATCCCATCGTGCATAAAGGCTTTTTTTTCTTATCGAGTGAGTGCCACGGACGGACGGACAGCGCGAGTATGAGCCATTAAAGGCTTTAGCCTTAAAAAAGGTGGCATTAGAAGTGCTGCCCAACACAAGCATTGCACAACGCAGCGCTTGTGCTATGCAGCAGATTTAAGGTCATTTTTTAGGGTTACCGCTGTTAAATTTCGTCATGCCTAAAGTTGCCTGTCCATGATATACAGCCTCGATGGTAGCAATTCAGTGGCCTGGAGACAAAGTGATAATCTGGCCCGCGCTTCGCGTTGTAAACAACATGTTGTCTGGCCTGCGACGTGCACTTCGTTTCCACCCGTGCAGTGCAACAGTCGTGTATGCTCTGACCCACATCGGAGACATCGAAGTTTATTTCTTCATATTCGCGTAGAGGATGTACTTTTGAGTGTCACATATACGCTTACCGGTACCCAAAACATAAAATTGCATGTCTGCCGAAGAAAAAAAATTCCAGCTCCGGCTGACGCAACCAAACAGGCGTACCATCGTCCCAAGGCGACCGAGCAAAAAAAAAAATGATAATAACAATTGGGCACAGTTAGGATGTCCAACTGGAAAATATCCACCTAAGTATTCCCAATCATGTATTATTCCCAACCTATGTATTCCCAACCAATGGGAAGCACCAATTGGACGTTCCAGTAAGGAACTGTTGGCTGCAATTCAAGTTGCAGCTTGAAGTGGGCCATAGGTAAGCATGCATGACACATAAACCATAGGAAGACTACAAAGCTGAAGAGGCGACACAACACCGAAGTGAAAAATATGTGTCGACTGAACAGACTTTTCTTCTTCGGGCTTATGCACCCCATTCGTGGAACTCTGCTCCTGGACCCGGTTGCGCTTGTCCGTTGAGAGAAGTATTTCGTTTAATCAAGGCAGCAGGGATGGCGGAAGTGAGAAAAAGAACTCAGCAGAGTAAGCTGGTGTTATGTTTTTACAAGAACTTAATTAGTTCGCTGTTCTGGGTTAGTAGAGCAGTATGCAGGTAAGAGTCAAGGAAAAAACTAGCTTCCAACTACAAAATTTCCAGTTGTGCATTTGCTACCAATCGGAAGCTCGAGTTGGAATTTCCTATTGCAATTGGATGATCGAAATGAAATGCCACAACTAATTTTTGTGCCCAGCTGGAAATAGGGGCACCAAGTGAACTACTCAATTGAATGCGTGAGTGCAACTTACTCTCCTATTTAGCCCGTTTCAATATAACTGAATCCATTTGCACTGAACAATTGGAGCAAATGCTTCTTTTTTTTTTTTGCCTGGAGAGGATTTATGAACAACGTCGGGAACTGGTAGTGAAGCAATGGAGTACTGCTACCATGTCGTCGCTGACGTGGCAGCGATGTTTGAATGTTATTTCACAGCTTCACTTCAGTTCAGTAATCTGGTCATACCATGTGGCCACATACGTGGCCGCTTCGATACAAAGGGTTGAGCATATTTTTTAGGATGCAGCATCATCCATACCGGCATAGTCGAAGATAAGAAAGAATGTGATCAAATTTGTGGCAATACTCTATTAAAAAACGCCTTTCGAATTGTTCAAGCCCAAGTAGGAAAAATACATACTAAGGGAAACTTGAACAACTTTTAAAAAGTAATAAAATCTTCAGCACTTGGAAATACTGAATTATGGATTGCGATAATGAGAATATGAGAGAAAAAAAGGGAGGGGAGCCTTCGAAGGAGGTGCTGATGCCATCCAATTCATCCATCCATCACAGTGCCGCCGGCCTGAGCGAAAGAGTGAACTCGCGCCTTTCGACCTGGCGTCATTTGCTTCTTTCTTAAGCGCGCCTCTTTTTCACGTGCAAGCTCTTGTAGAGCAATAATATTTATGGCTAGTATTATTATTTTCTGATTCATACATTCATCTATTTTCCTGTTTTCGACGCTGTACTAGTTGCTATAACAATGTCTGGCACTAGCAAGCACGCGCTGCTTTTAATTGCCTCTGGCGGTCTGGAACGGCTCGTCCTCTTTTTCATGGCGAAGGTGACAGACTGGCTCTGGTTACAGCGCCGCCAGACCCTCCGAGGCTTGCGACACGCGGCACGCAAAACAACCATGGGGAGGCACGCACGCGCGCTGCGCAGTTCCACAAGGGCACCAACAGGAAAACCCTTGTCGCTGTGGGCTAATCGCGCGAGGCTGAAATACGGCGACAGGCGCCGACGGCCAGGCGGTTTTTCGTGCACAGGCGCTCGCACCGCCCGCCTCCGGCAGCAGCAGCAGGTGCCATCTCTGCAAACTCGGCGGTGCAGACGGTGCCGCGCCTTGACCGCTTGGCCGGCCTTCTCCGGCGGTGTCCCGCAGTGCGCCGGCATCATACTGGCCGGCATTCCGCGCACGTACGCAGGCCGTGGGGGGACACGCGCGCGCGCGCCAACCACGCGCTGTTTTCAGCTGCACCGCCCGAATCGGTGTAAACTTTTGCGCCTCACACTGAGCGTCATAAGAGCCTCGCGCAGGTATTCGCGGATGACGGATGACTGTGGCATATGTGCGGAGCCAGCTTCTGTTGACGTGCGCTACGCCAGCTGCGTAGCACGAAAACTGCTGGTAGTGAAACGACGATAAGGAATGGCAATCCGCATGATTTTTATGATGACCTTTTGTTGGTATCTACTCTAAAGTCTCTAAAAAGTATGTTTTCTCCTTTCCATCCAGCCAAGCGTTGTAAATTGGCTAATGTTTCATTCCCAAAATCCCTGTAAAGAAGGCGATAAGCGCTTCTCCACTGGCCGCCACACATCGTCACTATCGGACTTGGGACCGAAATGACAACTTATGAGAATTGAGTTGAGGTGTTGAATGCTACCGGTGATGTTAGCCTTGCTTTATCTGCCGGCAATTGCTCCACCGTAGCGTCCCTTCTTTATTAACAATGTCCTAAAGCATGTCGCATTTACCCCGCTATGCTCACAGTCTCTTATAATAGCGCACATTCTCTCCCGCAGTCACCATCTATGCACACAATCAATCCACAAAGTCCACATCACAGTCCACTCCAGAAGTCACCATCTATGCACATATTCAGTCACACTAGAACAAAGGCCATTGTAGTGCCACACTCCATACACACATTCACTCACAGTATAAAGTAGTCCACTCCGGAAGACACCATCTACGCACACATTCAATCACAGTAGGCCATAGTCCGTTCCTGCTGTCACCATTTAAAAACAAGATCCGTGTTCTGCAGAAATGTTAAAAGAAGGCGTGCAGCCTCCCTTCTGCATGTCTGGTTTCCACTCGGGTAGACAATGTCCTGAATTGTACTGTAATGGGTTCCTGTCTTCTTGAAGGAAGCGAACATCACATACCTTTCCGAGTTGCACTCAGGGCAGTACATAATATAATGTTCGATATCCCCGCACACACCACATAAAGAACAGAGAGGAGACGATGCTATGCCCGTCTTATGCATCCAGGCTGGAGTGCGAGCAGAGGCCGTGCGAATTCGATGTAGTAGGGTCGCCTGGTATCTTCTCAGTCCCTTGGTCACACATGGCTTGTGGGGCTTTCGGTTTGTCCTATCCACGTCTATGTTCGAACAGGAGCAAAGGGGGTTTCACCGGCAGTTTATAGCAGCCGGAGTGGTTTGAAAGTGCAGCGCCCAGTGGACGCAGAGAGAAATCTGGTGATGTTCGGAAGGCTGAGTTAAGCACCTTGAATTTGTACCGCATGCTGATCTGGTTGGTACCGCTCTTTCTCTTGGCTGCGTTCGTTTTCTCTCTACTACACTTCTGTCCTGTCTTCTACTTTTTCGGTCGCTGTGTAGTTCAGGCGCCCACCGTTCAGCGAGATAGTTATGTTGCCCACAGCCATTTGTTCTTTCTTTTTCTCAGAAAGAACCGCAGCGCCTTTCTTGTTCTGACCGGCTTTCATGTCCTCTGCTGCACTGGGGAGAAAGAGCGGTTTTAGGCGGGGAAAAATGGCAAAATTTTGCACAGCGAATTTGTCATTAGGTCAAGGCAGAGCAATGGCGTTGGTGTGAATCACCGGTTCACACCAACGGCATTGCGCACCAAAACATACAGAACATACCTATCCGATGCTCGCGAGCAGGCTTGGGTTGCGAATCACAATTCGTTTTAATGAAATTCAGTTCAGTTTATTTCGGACATAGACACAAAGATGCACTACGTCCACGAGGGGTACCAAAGGAGATTCATATGTCTCCTGACGAGGCCTTCACTCCGGGCGTACACATCACACAGACTGTACCAGGACCTTTCATGTTGATAAATACAATTATAATCACACTCGTTGACCCATAACAAATTAGCATAAACACAAACAGTGGAATAAAACGAGAACACAAAAACAAGAAGATGATGCAAAAACGTTTAATACTGAATAAGAGGACAAGAAAACTCGCACACGTCTCACGCGATATTTACTGTATACAGCCATTAAAAAGACTTTCTCCATTTGAACGCCAAAGAAGATTGCGCTCGGATGAAACCTCCATTTATTCCTTTTTCGACGGCCTTCCAGGCCTCAGTTGCGGCCAGGCCGCGGCCAAGGCTCGCCGGGCCACCGTGGGGTGCGCGGCGCTCTGCCGGCGCGCCCAATCGATCGGGCGCATCGCGAGTGCACCTTCGCCGCGGTGTCGCCCTCGCGTTGACGCGATGAAGTTAATCTGCTAATCCATTAATGGGAGGCCAGAGCGGTTGCGTGGCGGGGAGCAGGCGCCTGTGACACACGTATAAATAAAGGTTCGCGCCCCGGAAGGAATGCATACGTGGCGCGAACGGAAGCAGGAGCTAATGCGCCGGGTTGCACGCCCAGATACACCACTTGTGTGAGGAGGTGTGCGTGTGTGTGTATGACGTATAGAATATAGGCCACAGAGGGCGCTCTTACGGGGGGGGGGGGGGGGGGCATTCTTGATAGGACCCAGGAAGGCATACGGAGGCGAGAGAACGAAGAGTACCGTCCATGAAAGATGTGTGGGGAGAAACGTGCGGCAAGCGTGGGCAGTCTGCTCGTTTTAGGGGCGTGAGGAAATAAGGGAGGAGGTGGGGGGCTAAAGCCCCCTTCAGGGTTGCAGGCAACGAAAGATTCACATCGTAGCGTTGGTCCTGCGTCCCGACTTTCCTCGATTGTCCCTCCTTGCCTAAAAGTAGCGCGAACCACGCAGCGTAAGTAGCAGTTAACAAACATGAGCGAACCTTACAAGCGCAGCGTGTGCGATAGAAATTGATGCTTCGTTTTGAAATGTATGAGATGTAAAACCGTACCATTTCTTGTTTCTTTTTTGGGGGAAGGGGGCGGTGGGGGGAAGCGGCTATGTACGAGAATTTCTCGCAACCATACGTGAATTTATTGCGAGAAGTTCAAAATGTAATAATTGTCGAGGCTCATCCCTTAGCTTCTTCTCTCTTTCTGAAAAGTAAAAAAAAAAAGAGAAAATGTTAATGCAAAATAACGTGAAAGAATCTTGATTCTGTTGTGCTTCGAGCGGCGTGTTGTTTTTAGCTTTAGCTTTAATTCGATAACTGGGAAAGGCAGGAGCAGACACCGGTGACAGGTGCCTTATTTTCAATTTTGTAAAAATACTGCTACCCTGAGATAATGGCGTAAGAAGTGGCGTAATAGCGTTGAAATATAAACCGCGTGGCGATTAAAAAAAAATGTCCAAAGCCATTTTACTGCCTTTTTGTTCTTTGTTACTTTCATTGATGCATTTCGACAGTGAAGTTGTGCTTGCATGCACCCCTAAACTGTCATGGTAAACTAATATTGTGCGACTAAATTTGTGGCTGAGTTGCAAGAAATAAGTAAGAGAACTAATACAAAATAGTTTCGCATCTTATGCACACTTATTTTTGTAAGCACGTAAGCAACTAATAGAGGCGAATTTAAGGACGGGGGGAGGGAGCGATTGGGATTGGGGGGGGGGGGGGACCTAATTCCCATTCCTCCTGGTTAAAAACTTCTATTGGGTAACCACGCGGAACCCCATTTTTTCGAAGCAGGAAGTCCCAGAAATGCAATGCGCAAATAGGACCGCACCGTCCAAGAGTCATCTATAAATCCGCCCCTGGCAAGTAAGGTGTCAAATGAAAGCATTTTGAATGCACAGGCTTTTTGCAGATGTTGTCAACTCCTGCAAGTTTATTTATTCATAATTCCGAACAGCGCGAACGAACACTGATGGACAGGGAAGCTGTGGTGGTAACTTTATTTGGTTGACACATGGCAAATATCTTAGTAAAGCTTCAAAAAGTGAATTTTTAGCAGAATCTAATATTGGTTAAAAAAATTTGGCACATTACGCATTTTGACATGGAAAAGCGATAAGCTACGTTTAGAACCCGTAGCTTTGAAAACTATAATAGACAGTCCGTGTTAAGGCATAATATAAAGCAGTGAGAAGTCATTGTTTCACCCGATTTTTTCATATGGCAGAATGATGGGAGGTTCAAGGAATTGACGCAGGTGCAGACGTTTGGAGGTGAAGAGGAATGGAGGTAAGCAGTTAGTTTCAATAATGTGACCATGTACGAACGACTTCAGTTGCATTTTACAAGCACCCATCTCGTTACGCTGTAAATGTCCTAATGTGTTCTCTTTCTTACAACAGCTCGGCTATATAGAAGACGGCGTGTTAAAAGTGGCAATGTAAAAACATTGACGGCGTGTCCGCAATGAAGTTTTTGTAGCGTAAGCTACACTGGCCGAGGTTTACCAGTTTCGCATGCATCCTGGAGAGCCGTGCTGTGCATGCGAGAGGAGCAGTGACTGCACAAAGGTGAATAGAAAAAAGCCCTGTGCCGAAGCTGGAAATCGTACCGAGGCCTTTGGTGTTTGAGGCGGAGACGCTACCACACTGCCACGACGGCTCTTTTCTTTCTTCATTGCATGGAAATAGTGCCGAAAAGAAAAGTCTAAGCACGCTTACGGCACAAAACACCAGGCCACCTTACCTCTGCATGAACCCTCCTTCCAAAACATAAACAGTCTGGGCGGCACACACATGCGTCCAGATAGGGGAGCCAGCTAGGCGGCGCTTGCAGGGCAGCATATACTCCCCGCACCAAAGCGCATTGTTCACGAAACAAAGATTTCGATGACTCGATGTTTTACCGTGAATAAAGGCGCAAAAAAATAAGCGCAGGGTATCCGGCATAAGTAAGTTTAATATGGAGAGAATCGAGCATGCTCTAAAGAACGGAGGTAGCCTAAAAGCGGCGAAGAGAAAAATAGGCATCGGGAAAAAACAGATGTATGCGTTAAGAGACAAGGAGGGCAATGCTTAACAGGGTAAAGTTGTAGTAGGCCAGTTGGTGCGACGTTAGGAATGAGGGAAATATCATTAGCAATATGGATAAGATAGTTAAATTAGTCGAAGTAGCCGGATGGGGTGGAGCGCATATGGCAGGTTCTCTCAGATCATGAATAGCAGGTTACCAATATCCCTAAAGAGAAAAGTGTACAACAGCATAATCTTACCGGTACTCACCTACGGGGCAGAAACGTGGAGGCTAACGATAAGGGTTCAGCTTAAGTTAAGGACCGCACAGCGAGCCACGGAAAGGAAAATGTTAGGCGTAACGTTAAGAGACCGGAAGCGGGCAGAGTGGGTGAGGGAACAAACACGGGTTAATGACATCCTAGTCGAAATCAAGAGGAAGAAATGAGCTTGGGCAGGGCATGCACTGCGAAGGCAGGATAACCGCTGGTCCTCAAGGACAACGGAGTGGATTACAAGGGAAGGCAAGCGTAGCAGGGGGCGGCAGAAAGTTAGGTGGGCGGATGAGATTAGGAAGTTCGCAGGCATAGGGTGGGCGCAGCTGGCAAAGGACAGGGTTAATTGGAGAGACATGGGAGAGGCCTTTGCCCTGCTGTGGTTGTAGTCAGGCTGATGATGATGATGAGTGAATGCGCGCCTTCCATATATTAACTCTTCCGAACCAGATGTCGCCGCGCTTACGCTACGTATATCCTGGCCTAGCAGGGCTAGGCCATCAACAATTTTATTATTTCGTATTCTGCCTCTATCGTGCGGCTGCTCCATTTCCCACCCTGTTTTCCCCTATCGCTCGGCTACTGATATGTGCGAATGTTGAAAGTCTAAGACAGGGTGCAGCTACGTTTTTTTTCGTCTACTTTCGCAGAAATTCGTGGTCCAAATATGATGTAGATAAATATAATTGTATAAATTGTACCAGACGCCTGACAGGACTTGCGCTTCGACTGAAACTCGGCAATGCTAGGCACTGTCCGACTCTCAAAGAAGCGTAACGTGCGTACAGCTCGTAGCGTGAGCAAGAGTTGCCCTGTTTAAAGCTTAAATCTGGTTCTTTCTCCGCCTCGCTAAAGCCGCTGACGTTGGACTTGGTGCGATGGATGACGACTTGTGCCTTGCCGTATCTCCGTCGCCGCTGGACCGCTGCACTTCGTGTCGCCATCTTCGTGTCGGCCTTCCACCACTGTGGCTCGTCAGCCCTGGAAAGCAAAGTTTGGATAAGCGGGGCTATGAAATTACTACAGCTACTCATACTATTGTAAACCGTACCATTGTTCTGGACGGCTTCGCCAAGAATTAAAGTAACATTGTTAGGGCTGATTCAAATTATATTAAATGCTGAGACTCAACGCGAACGGAAAAGGCGCACCTGTTACAGAAAAAAAAAACGCTTCGTTATGCATGTAATGTAAGAGTAATTTTACTTTGAATTACAACAGGTGTTACAAGAACGGTACATTAGAACCATGTTGGTGGTGGTTCTGTTGAGTATTCTGTCGAAAGCATTGCGTTACCGCCGTTGGCGTTGCCCCAAAGAGGGCGCAGGATATCTGCGGTGATGCAGCCCAGATTTGCGCGAACTTTTGCGTTACGGCTGTAGAGTTCACTTGGATAACTGTACAGGTACAAACTCACCTAACAATCATGACCACTCATGTCTTTAAAGGCCTATAGTCTGTATAATATATACACTGCAAAATTACTTTTTAAAAGAAGTTAAATTGAATCTCTAATCACTTTTTGGACCAGCTACCAAGAAATTAATTTACATTACCAGTTACCGCTCACAAAAAGTAATGACATACAATTGCTACCGAAAATAATGCAATTACTTTTAAATTACTTTCTATTTTTTGCAAACAAAGAACCAAAGTAAATACATAAGAAACTTCATATTCCCTCCATCGACGCGATGCAAACATTCCTTGGTCTTCCTGCCATCTGCCCCATCCCTCTTCTTTCCTACAGCATGGGTTATTACAAAGATAAGAGAATCTAAATGAAAACAGAAGCATGACCAAGCACTCGTCACTATCACTGGGCTCAAGACAAAAAACTAGGGACAAACCCAACGCCTTGCTGCCCGAAGCCGTCTCCACTGTTTGAAGCTTGCGAAGCAGGTCTCAAGAATCTGCAGCGGCAGGCAGCCCTCGGTAATGTTCCCGCCATGCGCATTGTATCGCTTGTTCCCCCGCGCCCAGTGGCGACGAGCGTAACCGAGCACCGCTGTGTCCATAGCCGACGTAACCAGGGAATGCTTCTGCGCGCGCACATTGCACGTCTTGAACTCCGATGTGCGCCATCCGCCCCTTGGGTGCATGCCACAAGCGCAAGCACGACCATAAACATTGAGTCTCTCTCTCTCTTAACTAACGTGCACTCTTGCCTATCTCTCGTATACGCGCAGACGGCGAACCGACGGCACAGGACACCGGCGGTCTCAGACACGCGGTCTTTCGGAATTCTTTTGTACTTGGCGATTTCTTAACTGTCGCAGGCTTGCCCCTCGTTGTTCCTGATTCCGGGCCCCCCGCCGGGCATATGAGAGAACAAAGCTTTGCCGATGCAAAAAGCAGTGGCGCATTTTAGAAACAGTAATATCTAGAGTAGTAAATTACTTCTGCGGTGAAATTGCTTCCCTAAAGCAACTCATTAAATCTTTTAACTAGAGTAGACAAGTATAATTGATTACATTACAAATGACCGCAATATGTAATTTACTTACTATAATTCAATTTGTTAGAGTAATTTAATTACTGACGTGTCCGCTGTAACAGTATGTACGCCATGAATAGCGTATGCAGTCGAACCCCGCTATAACGAAATTCACGGGACCCGCGAAAAATTAAGCGGAAGCTTGATTGTAGTGAAGTCGGACCTTGAACACTGACAGACTGGACCGGACGGTTCGTGAACAATGTTCATTTTCAATGGTCGCTCCGCATTGTTCTTTCGCCGTTTCTAAGTGAGCGCCGTTGCGCAATTTGCTTACTCCGGAAATACCGAACAAGGTGTATTCGCGAGATAATGGCACCATAAACACTGGTTATAAAAATCCGTAATATTTTTCTTTTTCGCAAGCGTTATAAAAGAGCCCGTCTTTTTTTCCTGTGAAAGTTCGTACTAGGACCGCGCTGCCTGGAAGCATTTTGGCGTTGACGAGGTGCTCGTGAGAACACGTCACAGTGCGTTAAATAGGGGTCATATGCACCTCGAAATCGATGCTCTGGAAGACGCGACAGATATGCGGTTGCTCCGATTCTTCGAAAACGCTTTCCGACGCGTGGTACGATACCAGCGACGTGTTGTTGTGTCGACTCGATCAGCCTATAGAACCGCCTTTTCAAAGAGCGAAGGCTCTGTGCAGCACGACCAAAGCTGCAAAAGCCGTTTCGCTGAATCCTGACCTTGATTTGACCTTGTGAGCCTAAATAAATAAAATAATTATTGCAGCGGCTGGCCTGTACACGAGAGCATTATGCTATCGCCGCAGCCTATCACGCCTCGTATTAAACTGCAACACATTTTCGCGCTACGCATTGCACGTCGCCGTCTTCACCAACTAATACTAATATGGAATGGATATCGTCGCCAGACGTGCCGACGACCCAGAAAAGCAAAACCATGAGCCAACCAGGCTAAACACATGATTTCGCAAGTCTTCTCGGTTTAACTGCTTCAAAGCCCTTCCACTTTATTAGCCATTTGCGCGGCAGTTCGCGTACTAGGCATTTGAACCAACAGAAGGGGAAAAAAAAAACCCTAATATACTCGCCTGCGGTGCAAAGCGAACTTTGATTCCATGCACGCGGACGGTCCACTTCCTATAACTGCAGCGGCATGCTACCCGCCGGCACGCTAGGTGAAAACAGATTGGTTACGCGCCGCTTGCACGGTGTCTCTATCCTTAACGTGATCCGCACTGAAGTCCTTTGACTCTTGCCACTGCTTACTATAAAGAGACTAATTAGCGTTATTGTTACCTGCTACCGCGGACACGATAACTTCGCATTGAAATGAACAAGTGATTTCCATAACGCCTTCGTCAGCACAGCGAGCTAAAAAGAAGGCCAGCAGCAAACCGCCTCGTAACAATGGCCGCGGGTAGCATGTGCGGAATCTAAGCCGTAGGCCAAGCAGTAGCAGCTGGTCGTGCGCTGGATCGTATACATCGTTACGCGCACTTGTCTGTGCTTCAAATCAGTTTCCGCGGGGAATATCAGCGGCGCAATTTAAAGTTTAAACTTACTTCGGCGCCCAGTTTTGGTGGAACGAGATATTGAACCATGTATACCCATATTTTGGCGCGCAGAAAAAAAAAAGAAAGCTTTGTTGAAGCGGTACTTGGCTGCGATAATTGTTCGTTCTGGGTGAAATAATTGCGCTAATTGCATTGTACGGTTTGCTAACTGGGAATCGGAAATTATTTGTTATGGCGGATATCTCGTCGTAGCGGAGTTTGTTGCAATGTAGTTGGACTGTACTGCATACATGGACGCGTATCTAGCATGACAGGCTGTCCATATTATCCAGGGGAGCTTCGAAGAAGACGAAGATGAAATAGAGGATATAACACGGGGGCTTCCGTGGGTAATCATTGGGAATACATTTCTGCAGTGGTTGTACCTATAGCTTTTTGTGTGAATATCTAAAAGCTTTTTGGCGGCATAAAATTTTTAGGTACCGGCTTCATCGAATTTATGGACACATGTTTCGAGCTTATGGGGAGGTGATGGCGCAATATTCTCTGCCAGCCCAATAACGCTTGCATTGGGGGACAGACCGTGAAATGCGATGGGCGAAGGTGCACGGATTATGTCGAAGGTGAATGTGTTTTTATCAGTATTTTGAGTAGAGGTGGACAGATTCCCTCCTTTTTTGTTTTCCTCTCCAACTTTTAAAACATTCCCCCTCCCTTATCATCAGTCTCATTTCATAAAATTTGCTTGCCCTCTCTCACCCTCACTTCTTGAAAAAAAAAGTATTTACCCTACTGCTTCCTCCGTCCTCTCTGTCAGCAGTTTTCAATTTCAAGTGTCTTTCTCAAGCTGCCGACATGCGCCGATATTACTGAGTAACAAATGCATAATACAAGTCCCCAACGCGCCATTTGGGCGAGATGATTTGGACCTGATTCTGCAAAGCAGTTACGGTTTTATAAAAAGCTCAGCGTATAGGAGCAGTGGCGCACGCGACCAAATCGCTTGACTCGTGCATGCCTCGACATACCTCATGCGGCGCCTCGAATACATAGGCATCAGGGTAAATCCAGAACCTACAGTCAGCGTGTCTCCGCTTTGTCGCTCTTGCTTCGGAAATCAGTCTCCTTTTCCCCCATAAAAGCATGACAAGGGGAAGAAAAAGCATAGAGCGTTTCTGCCGCAAGGGTTTCCATGGTGCAGAGTACAAGAAAGAGCAACAAAAGACCTGTGAAAAGTTCGTAGACCTACGGTTTGAGTCATGTGGATACCTCGCAAGGAGCTGCCGAAACTATGTCTTAAGGGAGTTCTGATAGGCATCACGTGCACCGTTACGTAATGCCGAAAATTTTTCAGACCCCGTTTCGCTCAGCGCTGGCAGCAATAAATTTTAGGGGACTAGCTTTACATCGAGGCTAGTGGACTGTTTGGGATAAGTGCGACAGTTCGTGTCCTGAAAATCACTTTGAAGGAACTCATACCCTAAGGATAATGCTTCTCGACATGTCAAGGGTTGGGGTCGCCATAACAGGAAGGTAGGTGTGCTTCGTGTAAGGCATTTGGTTGGTGGCGCAACCTCTGCGGCTGCCATTGGTGAATGTGACCAAAAATCGATAGCTTGATAATGTTATCGCCGCGTCAAGATGTAGCGAAACACGCGATAGGCTGTCATGCCTCCACTGTGGGCCGGAAGACGAAAGAATACGCAGGATGGGCACTGCACCGACTTGTCTATATATCTGCGTGTTCACCTCTATAGGAATAGCTATGACAATAGTATTCTATAGCAATCAACAATGACGTAACCACCAGGTGCACTCGAGAATGTAGCGCTCCGTTTATTATACGTGATAATTACGACCCGCCCTTTTTTTGTTTCGAATGGTGTGTGGCACACTGCTTGCGCACCTGGTATTGAACTTCTGAGTTCTTTTTGGTCGCTACAATCTTTGGCACATTTCTGTTTGTTTATAGGCTCTTAGTGGATTTGACAGTATGCTATTTGTTAGTTCATTCGCCTGTGTTTATGCTTCGACGTTACAAAGTGTGGTTGGTTGGTTGATGGCGTTTGACGTCCCAGAGCGACTCAGGCTATGAGGGACGCCGTACTGGAGCGCTCCGGAAATTTCGACCATTTGCGGTTACTTAATGTGCACTGACATCGCACAGTACACGGGCCTCTAGCGTTTCGCCTCCATCGAAACGCGACCGCCGCGGCCGGGATCGAACCCACGTCTTCCGGGTCAGCACCCGAGCACCACAACCACTCAGCCACCGCGGCGGGTGCTACAAAGTATGCTGCGAACAAATAAATAAACATTATCGGTGGTAGGCCTGATGAGCCTGGGGTTCTTACGTTTAAACACAGAAGACTAACACATGCGACGCCGAGAAATGATGTAAACGGCCACATGGGGAGGGTGGGTGACTTCCTGCCTCGCCTGCACACTGGGCACATTGCTCTCTTTCTCACTCTCCCGTCCTCCCATTTGCCATCTCTCGCCCTCAGCTATTTTTCTACTCCTGTCCTCCCTTGCCTTCACTTCATCGCGTAAGCCTCTCACTAAGATGAGGGTGAATGGGTCCTCACGAGAGCTTCCACGTCTGATTTTGCGTTTTATATGATATCGGGACATATTACTAGATTTATTTGTCCACGAGACCGGCTCCCCGCCGTAATCTACGTAATAAACGGACTGCCTTATGTGAACGTAGTGTTCTGGCTCTGAGAAGTGCAAAACGACTGAACCAATTTTTTTCTTCAACCGTATGCATTATAATGGTTCGTTCGCACTTGGGCATTCGGCGGCCAGAGCAAGCGGAATCCGCCGCCGCCGAAATGCTTCCTCGTTCCCACCTTCCGACCAGCACGTTGCCGCTTCGACTGCGAGCTCTCGCGTTCAACGTGTTCCTCCGAAGCTTGTCGTCTGCGTGCCGTCTGCTCACGGCGCACACAGATATGGTTAGAACAGAGTATAAATCGACGCTCTCTAGGCACCATCAGCGTATGCACGCTTACGTACGATAAACGCAAGCGTTTTGCTGGACGTTACGCCATTTGTCACATTAGAGAGATTTAGCATACCGGAGTCGTACTAGCAGGTACGTAAACCGGTTTTACATACGCCTGCTGCGCACGCGCAGTCGCCATACCCGGCCACGCGCTTGCCACTGCACCTGCGCAACCGGCGTACGTAAGACCGGTATACGTCTCCGGTATGCTAAATCCCTGTTTTAGCACGCTTAGTTCAGCGTATGCAGAGAGGCAACAATGAGCTCAGCCGAGTGGTGCCATCTGGTTTTTAGAACGGGAACCATTTTTAGAATCGGCAGAATCGTCACTCTAAACAATAATTAAAGCAAGTTTGCTGCTCATACGTTTTGTTATAGACAGGTGAGGCGAGGCGAGATACCAGTGCTCCATTTATGACTAGTGAACGCAGTAAAAACGGAAATAACAACGACGAATTCAGTTCGAAGGGTGCCGCCATGGATGTCTCCCCGGGAACGCAGTTTGCTCTTCACCATTCTATTGGCCGATGGAAATCGGCTAAATTTTTCTGTCGGCAGAAATTGGCCATGGACCGATCAGCCTTTCTGCTGGGTGTTTCGGCGGAATCTCTGCCCCAGCTGCGAATTCCGCTCGCTCTCGCTACCCAATGCCCAACTACGAACCAGCCATTCTTCCTGTTACAAGTCTTCTACGGGAAACATGCGGGCATTTTTTTTTCTTCTGTAAGGTTATTCTGGAGTCAGCTGCACAGCACAGATATTTTTAGTGGGCTGCACTTGCTACTAAATGTTTTCAATGACCACACACTGTTTTAAGTGGTGCCTGATGGAACATAGCAAATAATTATTATAAAAAATAATCTAGGAGAAAAGTGCATCAGCAATCCTTCTGTGACATTAAGTGACATGGACATTCAATATCTGGACTTGCACATGGCATAGGTTGTTTACCCCCTTTTGTCGTATTTTCTTTTTTGATATATTTTACGTTCACTATATACTACCGCTTTTCGTTCTTCAATAAACTCAGTTGCTAGTCAGCGCTTGTCTTGCCTTTGTTGCGCTGTTCACCCACCATAAATAAAAACGGCCCTTTGCGAGGGGAAATCATTCATAATCTCGTCCCCGACAGCATGCAGGTTTCGAGAACGTCTTTCTTTTTTGGATTGAAACGCTTAATTCATGGCTTTTGTCGCTGGCAGAAGTAATCTATGCGGTCATTCACCATTATACTTCTCGCTGGTAAACCAGGAGCGGCGTGCAGAGCCGCTGAACGTCAGTAAAGAAGTAGAAGCGTTTTCTTGTCCATTACTGTCATTACGAGCGCAGATAAGTGTCGATACTAACTGTGCATGATGTACGTCACGAAAAAGATCTTCTCCCACCTTGCTCCTCAAACCATACTCAAGAAAAGAAGCTCTCAGCTGCATCTGTCGCTGTGGGGAATTTGGCGTTGCGCTAGAGTCCCTCCGCGAACGCCGGTCCCGCTAGAGGGAGGCGTGCACAAGGAGGAGAAGAGCGCGCCATAAAGATAGAAGTCGCGCCTCGGCTCCGGCTTCCAGTGTCGGAGAAGCGGCGAGCAAAAATGCCACTCCATTCGTGCAAGCTGTTAACGGCTGCGATCGCAAGGAGCAGAAAAGCCAGAGACATATGTCGGCACTTCTCAAAAATTACGTCCGACAAGTTTCCGAACAAGCTACTTTCGACGCGACGGGCCAAGCCGAAAGCACAAAAGGCGCGCGTGGGGCCCCCGCACGCACGCACGCACGCACGCGGTTCGCGCACGAGGTTCTCTCGGCGCACTAACAAGCGGCGGCTGTCGCGCGAGAGGAGAGCGGCCCGAGCCCGGCGCGACACGAGAGACCCTGGCGGAGGAGGGAGAGGAGGAGGGTCGCGCTGGCGGGCCCCTCTCTCGCCGGGACCCATAGTGGAAATCCATGTCAGGCATCAAGAATGAACACCGCTAAGGAGAGGGCCGAGCAACAGCGCCAAAATAAAGAGCGGCGGGGGCGCTTCTGCCGCCTCCCCCCCTCCACTCCCGCGACTTCAAACGAACATGTGTCGATCTGTAGGAAGGTACACGGAAAGTACATTAGTTCCTTCCCGCGCTTCTTTCCTGCGGGATCCAGTGCGTGCGTGAGTGGGAGCCCGGTTAGTCGCGGCTCTGCGCCCAACTGACTCCCACCGCCGGCCCGGGGCTTTCGGCATATCCATACGTCCCCGAACCACGTGCGCGCGCGCCTTTGCCCGGACACCGAGGCACGCGCACTCGCCGGCTTCGCTCGGGCCTCGCTGGGAGAGCTTCCTCCCCCGCTGCCACTTCTCGCCGATATCGAGGCACGGCGTGCGCCCGCAGCGCCTCCTGTGCAGTGGGCCGTGACTCCTGGTTGGGGCAGGGCGTGAGCACCACCAAGACTGAGCCGTTATTAGCAGTTTTTAACGCTCTCTTCCACTGCGCTTCGGGCTTTAATCACACGAGCCGCCAACGCCCCAGAACTATATATACGTGGAGCGTTGAAGCGTTGCACCTGCACTTACATCAAGCAGTTTGTCTGCGAAGCGTCAATTCACGCCTAACGCTGCAACTCAGTCGAAAATGAGCAGTATTTTCTTCAACTGCCTCACGAAATTAAGAGTGTGAACATAACTCCCAAAAGCCCCATTACAATTTTCTGATGAGCGCAAGAACATTTCACTGGCGTCTAGCTCACACATGCCATTCGGATAATCGCTGTAGTTAAGACCTATGGCCTCATCGGAGAGGTAGACAGCTGTGAGAGAACTGTAACAGGATTTTTGCTGCAAACGAGAGATTCTAATTTAGCAAACTATAGGTAGCTAGCCCTCGCTTTCATTACAGGTATACTTAAGCGACTACGCGTAATGGCCGCCTGTGAGATTAATGGTCTTTACTGCTGTTTCATGCATGTTAGAATGTAACAAGTCATGTAGCGAAACCTAACCCTGCATTTTTTTTTGGCATGACGGTTAGTCCGGAGGGTTCGCCTCAATATTAGCACCAAGCAGCGTCAACCGCAGCCATCTCTGGAAGAGGCGGCGCTGCGCTAGAGCTGCTGCCGCGTCTAGTTCAACCGCAAAACTTAAAACTAAACAAGTTCTCGTAGTTATCCGCAATTTACCTCGTCGGTAATCCGCACTCGCCATTCTGGGGAGAAGTACTGGTATGCGCGAAGGCAGACACGAGTTCTTCTTTTTCTCCCTAATTTTTTTTTTGAAGGCAATTTTTTTTTGTAGCTAATATTTATGTATTCTCCTCAGTTTTATCAGGCAGTAAAAGTAGATGAACCAAATACCGACACAAGGGAAGTACGGAGGAGGCCAGGTACGCTTCCAAGGACCTAACCTTGTGCAGAGGATCAACGCCCAGTGACAACTCTGCCCATTCCGACCGGATAATAAGCTGGAGAAAACCAAGCAGTGCAAGTTGCTCCCTTCTTCACCTGCTCTGCGACGCACACTTTTAAGTTTTGAAAACTGTGCAGGCGGGCCGCAGTGATCTGACATAGGTTTCTCTCCACGTATTACCAATTCAGGGGCAGAGAGAGGCGCTTCTCGGCCGTACGGGCAGGGAGGGAGAGAAGTGGCCCGAATCGTCGCCAAGGCGGCAGTCGCCGCTTGGCGAGGCAGCGCAAGCGGCTCCCTGGGGACTTACTGCGACAGAGCGCTTGGCGCGAACACCGCCGCGGAACGCGCAGGAAGCCGTATTCTGGGAACCGGGGTCTGCGAGACACCTTTTCTGGCAAATCCCAAATGCACTCCGGCCTCCACGACACGCGCCTTTCTTCCTTCGCAGCGCAGCCGGTACAACTCTGTTTACACTCAGATATAAATCCTGTTTACTCTTTCTCGGTGACGCTGCATTCTTCTCCCTCCAGCGGAGGCGGCGGAGGACAGCAACGTCGTTCCCGCGCGCGGTGGGGTCATGCATCGAAGCGCTATGGGTGGCGAGCCAGAGACCCGCTTTTGTGTTTCTCCCGCTTCTGCTGCGCCATTGCATCGAAGCAAACGGGTAACTGGAGCGTTCTCGGAGCGCTAAACAGGTAGTGGCAGTTGCATTACCGTGCATGTGTCCGAGAATCGTCGCACAGATCCGTTGTTTTCCCGTGTTCATCGCACCTAACATCAAGTGATAGTTGCGATGTACACTGTCTTTCGCCTGTATTGAGGTGGAATATGCATGCCCGGTGAAATGCTAGGATTGTGGAGGAAAGACGCTGTTTTTCTTTTTTTCCTCTTTCCTGGCCCAGTTTCTTCATATTTTTAACGCGATAGATTTAAGGGGCTCGTGGCGCAGTAAATCCGGCGTCGCTGTCGGCGCCGTTGACCGTGAGCGAAAAATACGCGAAAAATCCTCAGAAAAGCAACCTACGTGGGCAGCTGGGCCACCCAGGTCACGTAACCTTGTGGCGTCATCGCAACCTGCCAACCGGATTGCGAGTGAACTGCGCAACGTGACAGTCTGCAGTTAATTTAATGATTCGTCCAATTGGTTATTCTCTAACATTCATAGATCCCTGGGTGTCCTCATACCTGTGTATGGAGCAGTGGTGCAGCGGTTAAGCGCGCGCCACTGCCTGCGATGGCAGGTGCTGCCACTTGTGGGGCTTGTGCGATGCAGGTTGCTTTTCCTCTTGCGAAAAAAAAATTGAATTTTTTTTTTCGCGAGAGGAAAAGCAACCTGCAACATACAAGTGCCACCGGTAGCAGCACCTGCCATCGCAGGGCAGTGGCGCATCGCTTAACCGCTGCACCACTGCTCCATACACAGGTATGAGGACACCCAGGATCTATGAAATGTTAGAGAATAACCATTTCGGCATATACGGACATTAACGCATTAGCTATCACGTCATACCCTTAAGGCGGAGCTTAAGTGCCCCATCCAAGTCTTTCTTCGCGTCTAACCTAACAACAATGGGTTGTAGTCTGTGAAGCGGCGTTTGATTTTCTTTCAATAAGGACCCACTAAACACAGAATAGTAGCCACAAAGGAACTCGTTCGCTGCATGTCATATCTCAAGATTGTGGCTTTACAACCTTGTTCTATTCATCAATACAGATTTGAGGTCACTTGCAAGAAAAGCCTACATGCAGCGCAGCAACATTCACAGGTATACGCAGATGAGTAATGCTTCATTTTTTGTGAACAACGCCGAGTACTTATCACGTGCAAAAATTTCCTTGTTCTCGCACCGTGTGTTTCGCGCGAATACATGCAGTGCTGCGCTTTACTCGAGGAGTGGGACTCAACCCGCGTTATTCCAGGCACGTCCACGGTCAGCGCGACATCTGCTTGTTAAGCTGGAGGCAGTCACCATCTGCCTGAGACGGTGGAAACAGGAAGCCGCGAACGGCAGTCGCCATGATTACGGCGCGCCGCCGTCGGGCTGGGCCTGTCCCCGGGGCCCGGCGACGTCCCCCTTCGCCCACCTGGGCAGGCCGAGGCAGGAAGGTAACCATTTTAAACAATTACCGGGTGCAAACTTGCGGCTCCTCTTACGCTGCCCCTGGCTATCATATATCTTGTCTGTCACGCGCTGCCGTTGCCCCCTCGCCTCGGCACCGGTGGCAGTGAGGAACCTGGCAGAAATCGCGCGCGCGTGCGCGCGCACACACGTGAGATAGAGCTGTAGGCACAGACGCGCTAGACCCACTGGGGCTCTCCGGCGTACTCGGGGAGGTCCCTCCCCCTTTTCGCGCGCGCGCCCCAACGACATGAGCGGCCGTGTGTGCAAATTAACTCCGAAAGCTGTTTAAAAGTTTGGGTATAGCTTCTTTTAAAACCGAATCGAGCAGAGCTGTTCTATACCTGTAATTAGTTACAGCCTGGTCAATTCATCTGCTGGAATCTAAATACGATAGAAGAAGAAAATGCGCCCACGTTGTTCGTTGCTTTTACTTTCAGAGACTCAGGGCACGACTCCGCAGAAGCTATATGCATAGTGCTCTCATTCAGTATTAGTGAAATGAAGAATGAGGTTGCCAGAGATTACTCCAGGGAACCTCAATGCGACGCACAGCACTTCTTGAAAAGTTTGTTCTCATAACTGCTGAATCTAGCTATATAGGGTAGCCTATGTTTGGGATCCCTTCAGTACCGTTCAACAGCAATGTTCAATTGAGAAACAGTATACAATCGAATTTGCTTTTAAATCACTAACCCTTTGACACGTGGGGCGGCTTCACGTTGTCCGAAGTCGTGCGCTCTTATGACGTCACTGTCACGTGGATCGTGAGCGCACCGTCTGAGACGATGGGCTGTCCAGAACAGTACTCGAAATAATAGCTTCGCGAGCGTCGCCACGGACGCGAATGTAAGCGACGACTACTTAAAGAAAAGAAGTTTCAGTCCTCTGAAGCGGAGCGAAGGCGTCGATGGCGAGCGGATCCTGACGTACAGTCTTCGCCAAAAGTAATGAAGCAAGGGAGTTTGCTTCACCCGTATAGCGGAGCCCTTACGGCACCCCTAAGGACCAGAAGGTGGAGGACAAAGGTTCTTACACAGATTTAGAGCTTAAAGGGTGCCATAAGTTTTCCACTATGCGGCCAAGAATTAAACGACATGGCCTGATTACCTTTGACAAAGATGACACAGCCGAGCTCGCGACAACAGCTCCGGAATAAGAAAGTGAGATCCCTCAAAGCCAAAGCCACCGAAAGCAAGTGCCCGGCGAGCTACGATGGTGCTCTAACACATTCGGCTTTTAGTGCCTGTTCAGCGAGAAACTGTAGAGGATGCTGTCAGTTTGAGCGGTAGGTGTACGCTGAACAGCCTCGCATTCATCAGTAATACCATAAAGAGGCGCGGTTAAGCGGCCAACTAGCGCTGGAATTCGTGGCACCACTGATGGCCGCCTGGCGGTTTTTTTCTTCTGCCCTTTTGTTCTACATTTATCTCTAGTATTTAATGCTGGCTATTTTATTTCCTTTTTGTATGCTCTTAGCACATATCCAGTACCTTTCCAGGTCTCACTGTTTAACTGCTGTCTATATGAAAAATCTACGGCGGTGGATGTGCATTTGAAAATAAATGCTGAAGAAGAAATGATTGTATGAAGCGCCTGTTGAACTTGACAAAAGGAACGAAAATATCAAGCTGCCCTGTAACAAGATTAAGTTTAGTAACTGATGACCATGCCAATATGTGCTGACTGTGATGGAATCACGACTAGTGGTGCCTTCGTCACTGCCGTATTTTAGCTAGACGCCCGCATCCTTTTCTAGTGAACAGCGACCATTGGCATATGAATGCACCAATGCCTCAAGGTCATGTTCTTTAAAGAGCTATTTTTTTTATTGTGACAGTGTGTCTGCTGGCACAAAGTATTTACAAATATAGGTACACACTGGATTCGCTTTCGTTTTCAGCAAAGTTAATTAGCCGTGACGTAGCGCCATGCACCTTACGCTCGCTGGCATGCTAGAGTTTAAAGTTAGTGCTAAGTGAACCTCTCTTTCAAACATCCTCCAAAAGTGTGTATTTTTATCCTGAACGTTTTCGGTAAATTAATGCTTTCAGGTCATGAATACAAAGCTGTCATTCAAGGGATATCACAGCTGGAATTAAGTATGGGAAAGACGACGGTGTACGAAACAGTTTTTATGGCTAATAGTTACTTCAAAGCGCATAACGAGGCATTAGGTGATCAAGCGTAAAAAATGAAACCTTGAAGAACTTTCTCTGTAGTCCGTGCAGTACCTTTCGGCCTGACAGATAACAACACAAGCATTCACTGCGCAGTTCTCGTATGCTCATCAAGCACCGCTTTAATAAAACATTAGGCCTGTTAAAAAAACTACGATATCTTGCCGACTGCAAGAGATCATCTGAACGATTTTTTCCCGAAAATCATATAGAAAACAATAAGGTGCGCATCGTCCTCACTCGGGATGAATAATTTTATGGCTGGCATTTGAACGACAGCGTTAACGTAAATATTCCATCCAGTGAATGAATAATAATAAGTGCAACGGATGAAAATAAGAGATGTATTGCGTAAGGTTGCTTTCTTGAACTAGTCGGTCGTTCATCAGGTAAAGAAACTGCGCGACTTTGACAGGACGAAAGAAACAGACAGATACAGAGCTCACCCATGACTGAGGATCTTTATTGCTGTCACGCAATAAATACGTGAAAAATGTGCACAGCCAACATAACACGTGGCACTGCATCAAAGATTGACTACATAGGAAAAAAAAAATTGGTATTTTTTTTTATTCGCCAATGTGGGCAACGTGAATCGCTGGCGTTCCAAAGCGTGTTGGATTCATTTGGACAACGACCAAAGATATTCTGGTATTAGAAACTTGATATGATGATCCCATGTGCGAAAAAGAGGCTGACCCCGAAAAAACTTGTCATCACCACAGCACAGAGGCCCCCGTGCTGCAGCATGGCAAACGCCGCTGTGCAAAGGATCGGGATTGGTTCTTCACATTCATTCTTTAGCCAACCCCAACACGCGAGCAGCCCATCAACGAGGGCAGTGAATAGACGCGTTGCTACAGTTTACTCAGCACGCCATTGGAACTATGCCCTATGTGTGCACTTCAGTCGTAGGCTGCAATTTTTCAAGTGACTGGACTGATACGACCGGCGAAAAAAAAGAGTCCGAAAAAGTTTATACAAGCTGTCGTGCCGTGCCAAGTAACTGACCTCTAGCTGTTTATTGAAGGAAGGCTTATGGAAAAATCTTGAACTTGCAGAGTTCTTGCAAGGACCGTCCACAGTTCCAGGTTTGCAAGCTTATCGGACGTTGGTGCATCCGCGATCAGTTACCAGCAGCCATTCAAAATGTACCGACCGTGCCAAAGAGACGTCAGCGTCTACCGGTTGGAAGCACTGCCTGCGCCTCGTGCGGCCGTTGCGCTATCAGGGGGCATCGTTTACTTTCAAAGAAAAGGGAGGCGCAGCTCCCACACGTCGCATATCCGGCCCTCCGAGCAGGAGCAGCACCGGGTGCCATTTTGCACGCTCAGGCGCGCAGGATCTGTGAAATCTATTGTCGCCCGCTCTTTTCGGCCGGTGTCCCCAGCTGGGGGTTCCATCGTAAGCCGCGTTTCACGCCTTGCCACCGAAATCCCCTATCTACACAGCGGACCCTCGCCGAGGCGAATTTCAATCTCGAGGCGGCGGAGAAACGAGGAGCATTTCCTCTCCTGCGGCCATTGTCGCGTCGGTCAATGCGAAACATATGTCTACGGGGCTCGAGCCCGAGGCACACAAAAATGTTTCTCTTTGAGCGACGACGACGTGGCTCCCTACAAGAGAGATTCCTTTCTCGACAAATTATTGTACACACTAGAGGGCCCCGCTCTCGGCGCATTCTCCGGTTCTTGGCCGCGCATCGAGGCGGTTAAAAAAAAAAGAGCGCGTCAGACAGCGGATGATCTGATCTTGTAAACAGACCGCGTGTCACTCATCTCGCCGCAGCCTCGCCAAACACGAGCGATGCCGCTGCGCGCACATGTGGCCAGAAAGGTGCTCTAATCCCACGACAAAGGGTGTCCTGTGAACGAGGTTAACTCCCGGCCCCCACCGCGCTCCCGGCCGGGTGTCGCCGAGTGACAGGCTCTCTTCAGGCGCGCCCGTCTCTCTGAAGACCGGCTGCCAATCACGGCGACACCCGGCTCACTCCCCCGGCTGCTGCCATTGTGCTCGCCCTCCCAACGCGGCGGCCGCTTCCACAATGGAAGCACGCTTGTCTGAATCGTATCAAGTCGTCCAGCTTGTGCTTCCGAGACCTGATACCGGCCTGCCACTTCGCAGGCAACCTGCCAGGCTTCCAATGCGCGCTGAATGGTCGCGGAGCAAGTCGAATAATCGTCGCCGCTCAACGTGGGATGACTTCCGCAGCTCTCCATCCTACTGAACAAAACGTCAGAGACATTTTAGAGGTTAGTAGGGATCCACATAATGACATAATATCATTTCCCACTTTTTTTTTGTATACGTGATGCTTAGAGCTGTCACAGTCGACAAAGCACAGTGTGAACTGCAGACTGACGCATTCACAGGCTCAAGCAAGTAACGGTGCAGCTTATATATGTGTTTAGACTGTGCGTTAAAATTATCGCAGTGCACTAATGCTATCTGCATGTTAAAAAGTGATTGCATCTGCTTAAGGTAGTAGTACAAAGCAATGTAAAGACACACAAGATGAGCGCAAAGCCTTCCACAAGTCGTTTATATCTGGAGTGCGGAAGTTTTAGTAAACATATTCATAATAATTACGGCGTAAAGCGTGCGATGAAAATTCGTTTGGTCAGGTATAGTGGCGCCATGAAAGAAATACCAGTCAGGGATGGAGGGGGAGGGGGAGGGGGGAGGTTTGATTAACGTTTCAAAACACTTAATGTTGCCTGTCCGTAATGCGCAGCGGCGAACATGCAACACGAAATGGCTTCGAAACGCCGACTTTTGTCGCCGTCATTATGACTTTCAGTGGATTTTCTCCATTCGTATTTTGACACACAAGTTTCATTTAATTAATCTACAGAGGGTTATAAATAATAGAGGACAAATTACACAGTATAATTCGCTGCGTTTCCGACGCAGATGGATCCACTCTGATCGTTCCATTTGGGTGAGCGAATAATGACAGAAAACTCGGCGGCAAACCGTTCGTGAACTGGAGGTGCCCTTGGGACCTGCGCGTCACTCACTCCAAACCGCGGAGGTTTCAGTTACTGCTTTAACTTTCGCGCTTATTGGCCTGGTTGTTGCCCCTGCTTCGCTCAACGCTGGAGCGTACGAACGAGTCCGCATCGAATTTCACAAAAGCACCCGCGTGCGGTTGAAAGAAGTAACACCAAATGGTAGCAAATGTTAGGATGGCAATTTAAAAAAAGAAACGATAAATGCCCCCTTGCCTAGTAGCGTAAAATCGAAAACCGCAGTCTGGTGGATAAAATTACAGCATGGTACGGGGACGTAAATACAGAATAAAAAGTGCTTCGCAAAGGTTGCGCAATGCACCCTTTAAATATTATTTTTGCTGGGTTAACGGTTCAATTCCCCATCCCAGCACAGAACTAACAATGCAGTGAATATCGAACGCTTGTCCGCAAAGTGCCAAGCAAGCACCCTTTTGGCTGGTGATGCCGTCAAGAGCCCCATGGGGAATACATGTAGGCTTGCATGCACGCTCGCGCACGCCGTGCAGTTCAGCAGTCATCGGCTACAAAATGTATCAGGCATGCTTTGTTATGAAGCAGTTTGTTTAGATCTACGCTCGTTCTCGTAATGCATGAAATGCACTCTGTCCAACTGCAATGTCTGCACGCCTTATGTCTCTATCATGTCTCGTCAACGTCGCACAGTCGTTGATGCGAAGGCGCTGTGAAAAGGCGGAGCCTGCTCTTTTGCTCAACATATTTCTGAACAGACAGTTCGCATAGGCTGTCTGTACACCCTACATGGACTTTTAAAAAACTTTTCTGGGGGAAGTTTGTGCAGCAAAAACACAAACAAGCACAAGTGGCTGTAAAACACAATCGAAGAGTTGTCTGTAAAAGCTTAGTCATCTCTATCGTCCGATACTTGACCCTTCCAGGTTTTTTGTACACCTAAAATTTGACCTAGGTCGACCAGAGCAATGCAGAGCACTGCTTTAAAGCTGTTAAGTACAGCTACCAGCCCTTGTTACAAAATGTGAAAAAGCAGCGATAATGAAAAATAAAATGAGTGCAGTTAGATTACTTTATGACGGGGACGGGGAGCTGTTCATGCAACGAAGAAATAATTTGCGTGACACACAACAGAAGGTATTGGTGAACTCTGCAGAAGCACATATTTTCATTCATTCATTCATTCATTCTTCATTCTTTTTTTCTCACTATACAGTGAAAAAAGGAGCCAAGGGAAAAGCCGTTCAAGCACGGCTAGAGTTGTCCTTGCCCCCCCCCCCCCCATATCAGGCATTGGCAGCAGCGTGAACAGCACAAAAAGCAATGCTCTAGGACGCAGCGAGCTCAGTCAGTATAAAGCAAAATATACAGCAATAAAAATGGAACCGTAGCAAGTGGTACAAACACTCAACTTATCAAAATAAACTACATCACACTGCATCAATTGGGCGCATATCACATGGTACAGAATATAATAGAGTAAGATTCAACGGATGGGGGGGTCATGGCGATGAGATCAGAAAGTTGCAGCTTAGAAATGTCAATACATTGATTTATATAGTCATTTAACATACGTGGTAACAGATCGTGCAGCATTTGTTGACCGTAATTTGTCCGACAGGCAGATATTTTTCAAAATGGGGCAGACCCGGTGGTGTATACTGAATCCGCTAACCATAGTCTGGCAATGTCGGTAAGGGTATTTCTTCCGCGCTTTTGACTAATATAATATTCTTGTGATAAACTAAACCTACATAGCTCACTCTGAGTATATTGAACTGTTTAAAAAGCTGAGTGGTAGATTGCAGGTATGGTACGTTAGCAATAATGCATAGAAATTTCTTTTGTGTTATTAGTAACTTGTGTAGATTACCGTCTGTGTTTGTGCCCCATACTAGAAATGAATAATTTAGGTAGGATGCGAACAGAGACCTGTATAAGATTAACTTCACGCTCTCAGGTAAAAGAAACCTATTTCGATTTACTATCCCTATCGTACTGCTCAGTCTGTTCAACACAAAATTTACATGGTCATCCCACGGCAAGTGCTCGGAAAAATGCTCTCCAAGAACTTTAACGTACTGCATAATTTCAATCTTCGAGGATTTAAATATTAGGTCAGTAATCATAGCGGCCTGTTTACCTCTAGGATGAAAAATTATTGCTTTTGTTTTTGTAGCATTAACCTTTACACTGAACGTTCGGGGAGGCACACCACAGCGCCGAAATACGGCAGCTCTATAAACGAAGATTTTCCTTTATTTCACCTCGTCTCCTATGCGCACAGAACAGATTATGAGGGCTTGGAGAGAATCATGCGATAATGTTGGCGTTCTATACAGTATACCTGTGCTTCGAGAAAATAAACGGTATTTACTTCATATGGCATCGACGCCGCCTTCGTGGATGACGCGCCTTCAGCTGCCGCGTCGGTATTGGGAGCGATCCCTCATGCCGGTCACGAAGGGGCGACAGCGCGCTCACGAAATTGGTGATGGCCGGAAGAAGACAGGGCGAGCAAGCTCCACGAAAGCTCGCGCTCCCACTCGCAGCAAAAGCCCCGACCGCGTGTACTGGCTGCGGGGGATAAACCCTTCGGCGCCTCGCCGCAAACCGGTGTTTATGACGCCCTGCCATGGAGAACTGCCAAATCCTCTCCGCGTGTCCGACATCGTGTAGCAGCTAATAAAGGCAGGCACCGCCTGGAGGATCTAAGGGGTGCGCGTCCGCCGCTCTGCTCGCTCTGCCATCTTTGTACAGCGCCGCGGGGGCCCTTCATAACGACGCTGGCCCGGTCATTTGGAGGCTGCGCTGCCTTGCTAAATGACAGAGCACGATGCTCTCCGCGCAAAAGGTTCGCAATCCTTCACCCTTTGGTCGTACGTCGACCGTAATATGTGACTTCAGTGCAGAAAATGCGTCATCTGAAACTTCCCATGGTTGCAGGCATATGGCTGTCTCGCGGTCCATGTCTGAACTCTACAACTTTTCTCTTGGCTTGGTGCGCTAGACGAGGCTTCATTGTATACAACACTGCAAGTGTTTTATTTGCATGATAAGTTATTTCGCGAAACTGTTCCGTTCGCCAACTTCTGCAAGCGCGCGGCGGCTGAAAATGTGACTAAATTATGTATGTGAGTGTATGCAGGCATGCATGAGTGTGTGTGCATGTATGAGTATACTTTTAGATTTTCTCGGTGCTACACACACTAAATGCGATCAATTCAGTTAAAACAACAGCAACTTGTAGATAACGATATTAGTAATGCCGTTTGCCCGCAGATGAGGCCCGGAAAGTTTGTAAATATTCTGGGAGCCCAATTTTCCGCACGTCTGAAACCTGAGTGCATGCGAAGAGGGCTGTACTTCAGCGGGCCACGTTCGAAGACAGCACAAGTGTAGACGCTGGTCGCCACTTTCACTCAGGCAGTGGGCGAAAAAATAGTTCCATATAGGGAAAAAAAAGGAAAATAAAGGTACAGGCTTACTCAGGTGCATGCGTTCACGTGTGCGAGGCTGAGTGTTTTTGCAGCCGACCGTAAAGTCAATCAGGGCCGCAGTGAGCGCACACTCGCTTGAGTCCTTCAGTTTGCACAAGGCCCACTGCACCTACGTCTGCCTTCAGAACTGGCAGTGATCCCCTCGCGAATAAATTATTCTCAGCTTGCCCTACTCGCTGAAAGTAAACAGCGAGCGGTCCGGCAAGGACATCGCACAGCACGGTTAATCCAGTCTGGCACAAATATAATGCATCCCTGAGCTGACTTCACGAATTATACATGTTCCGAAACATGTAACAAACGAACAGTTGACGGGAGTTCGAAGAATGGTCTGAACGCCATATCTTTTCATTAATAACATGCGCTCCTTTGTGGTGATGTTTGTCAAACGTGTTTCAGAACCTCCAATTTTTCCTTCTGCCGTCATTACCATGGGGCAACTTGTGGTGCCAGAGTAACAACACTATGCTGCTGAATGAATCAGTAAAGTAACTAATATATGTAATGCTGTCAGAGGGAAGAAAAAAGACGAATCTCACAGGGGGCCGCGCGTATACATAGTTAATCGCCGCCTTTTTTTTCGATATGGCTTTTGGGCCTTTTCTTACTTTTTTTTTCACCTTTGTCGGATGCCTAACAAGGGGGGTGAACTGCGGACACCTCTGTTTTGCAAGATAACTGTGCTCCATATGTATTGCAGCTTTTCCTGCCTATAGCCGCCGCGGTGGCTGAGTGGTTATGGCGCTCGGCTGCTGGCCCGAAAGACGCGGGTTCGATCCCGGCCGAGGCGGTCGAATTTCGATGGAGGCGAAATTCTAGAGGCCCGTGCACTGTGCGATGTCAGTGCACATTAAAGAACCCCAGGTGGTCGAAATTTCCGGAGCCCTTCACTACGGCGTCCCTCATAGCCTGAGTCGCTTTGGGACGTTAAACCCCCATAACCCATAACCCATTTTCCTGTCTATAAAAGATACTGTAGCGTTTATGCTTGCGGCTTACTCTAGGGTATACAAGTGTGCTTCTAGCGCACCATTTGGAGCGTACTTATCATAAAATGACGTTTTGTCATGTCGCATTAAGAGCACTATTATAAGCTCGTGACTGATGCGCTTGCACGAACAGGGAAGAAACCCTTTCGCTTGGTGTTATGGGCTCGTAATAATCTTCCAGCTCCCTCCGGTCAAACTGCTCTGCTGCGCGTTGCAGCAGCGCGATGTACAGAGATGTCCGTCACGACGGACGCATGCTCAACATTCTTCATGATCCAGTAATTTTTTGTGTCTGTGATGTTGCAGCCGTATGAACGCAACCTGTAATTAGCAGTCGTTCAGGAGCTGTGAAACGCGTGAATGAATGAAGGATAGGTGAACGAGGACAACCAAGGGGCGTGCCAGATTACATTACGACGGGTCTTAAACAGAAGGCTGGCGTCCGGCTTTCCCCTGATTCTCGGCAAACTACGCCCTAAAACGGCGGACATCACGTAGCAGAGTTCCCGCCCACATTGCCTGTGCCTAACACTACCAATTTCTTATCGGTGTTCATGAAGACTTTACTCGCTGCTAACACGTACAGCTGTGTCAATATTGTTTCTTTACTGGGCTCTGAATCTTCAAGATTCTCATGAGTTTGATTTTGGCTAGGCTCGCATGGATACGTAGCTACCAGAGTAATTAACGAAAAGGAGGTGCGTACTATTTTGTAATGCGTTCCGTGCTTCCAGCAGAGAGGGGAAAGCGGAAGCAATAAACAAATTTTATGAAAAAAATGCCTATTTTAAAGCAAACTTGGCTGTGTACACCATTACTGGGCCGTACTCAATGTGTGCCAAACAACTTGCACGGGGCCTCCGGGACTTCTTCGGTAAGTTCCACGAACTGCATGCATCAGTCGTCTTTTTTTTATTTTTGCTTTTCACTTGATCGGTTTATTCCAGGACTGAGATGAATCTAAAGCTTATTTATTATTGGGCTACTTTCTACTTAGAAAGGAGCCTGATTTATGCAGCTCTCAGAAACGATGAATATTTTGTAAGTTATTTTTACTTGTCAGTAAAGAAAAAAAACCCATTAAACTCGCGTCACAAAACCCCTTAGCCATCGCAATAATAAATCGGGTTTCAAGTATGCATACAAACGACCATTTCAGCCTTTTCTAGAAATAATAGAAACGTTGGCAGCTGGGAAAATACCTAAAAACTAATTTAAGTGTATGTATACGTTTGCTACGGCTTACTATTACTTTTCCGACCCTCGTTGGACCCAGAAAGCAAGTCGCGCTGTCGGAAAGGTTGAGTTATGGATTGGACAACTCACAAGTTAGCATTTTCACGTGAACAATTATTTCCTGAAAAATATTTTAGCGGGAACAAAATCGAAAGGCAGCTGCTGCAAAGAGGATGCAAGCGGCGATAATGCTTACGCTTCCTTCGAAGTTTTGAAGAATGATATGGTGAAAATGGACCAATTATGAATCAATAAGTTATCCACTAGCCCCTTCCTTATTTTCATTTGCTGCCGTACTATTTAATATGTGCAGAAATTTGAACAGATACAACACATTTGTTTTGTTTGTGTTCATGTGTAGCCCCTGCCCAGGTTTATTAACAAAATCTCAATTCCGTGTAATCTTCAACTACAAAAAAACCCTATATTTCGGTCTCTCATTAAGTGCTCATTTTACGCTGCCATGAAAGCATTTTTTGGAATAGTGGAAGCATGCAGTAGCATTGTTCTGTAAAAAAGCTGCAAGTTAATTGAGGCCTTCTTTCTGCGCTAGTGGTTCATTGTATGAGCTGAATGACTCTTCTGTACAATCAAACGCGTAGGTATCGCTATATCTGAGAATCACATGAGACACGAATATCCAAAAAACGTACTTTTTAAGACATAGCATAAAGATCTACCCAACCCCTTTTGTACACAAAGCGATGCAGACTTCTGCGATCTTCAACAGGTGTTCCACGTCACTTGACACAAGAGTACACCTTAAGATTTAGGATTTCAAACATGTGTAGACGACGTTTTATTAAAATAAAATATACATTAGAGAGTGACCAGCCAACCACTTTCATAGAAAACACCTCGGACTTGTATTATGCGATGCGAGAAACCTTTTTACTCAATTCTATTTCATTCTGATCATGCGCCAGAGAGCCATTGCATAGTCTGTGGCATTGTCCGGAAAAGATACCAACCCAATCTGAGCTCTCAGGTTGTCGTAAAAGGCGAATAGGGAAAGCAGGTTTTAACAAAAAGAGATCCAGAAAAAAATACAGGGCCTTTTTTTTTATTTAAAGGATTTCGAAACCGCTGAAATGGGGCACTATAGGGAAATAGGCTCGAAAACGCTGTTTCTCTTACGAATATGTTTGGTGTATAAGTGGTAGAAATATGTGAAAAAGGCATAATTAATAACTCACGAGGAACTGAAGGAACAACGATGTTGGTGTTTAAAAGTTGACAGACTCAGTTTAAATGAAATAGAATTAGGCGATGTTTTCAACCAGCACGTTAATTGTTAATTGGCCTGTCCAAACCCATAACTCCCTTCCCAAATTAGGATGATCGAAACCAAACTCATAAATCTGCTTTAAGAAATTGAACTAGTGGCAGGTTTTAAAGATTTGCGTAATGAAACATCTCATGTGATTAATGGACTCAAAATAAAGTCCATTATATTTTCATATGAAAACATTCCTCTACTAGAACATAATACTGTGCACCTGTTTCCCGAATATGATTTCCTGTCGTGAAATCCAAGTCGCGCGTGTTTCTGTAATTCTCAAGAAGGATCACAGAATACGAAAAAAAAATTACAAGCCGCATCTATTCTGCCGATATTTTCAACACTACTAGAAATAATAAACTGCTAACTTTAGAAAACTTTGAGCAAAAACAACGAACATAACATAACTAACCTACAGTACGGCTACCGAAAAGCTCTACCTAATTATCGCTTTATGAAAAAAAAAAGATATTCTTGGAATTCGAGTAGGATAAAATTGTCGACGGTCTTTTTCTGCATTTAGCTAGTGCATTTCCCTTATATATTACCAAATATTGATTCGTAAGCTGGAATGTTATGGTTCTCACAGTCACGTGACATGACTTATGCAATCTGATCTGCAACGTACACCGTCTATGAGCAGTGAGCGTTAACGGCTTTTTATCAGATGCGCAGCTCAACTGTCGCAGCTCTCGGTATGGAAGCATGTTTGGCCTTTTATTTACCAGTATTTTCGCGACAGTGACATCGCGCACATTATCCTTAGCGTAAGTTTACTGCGTCGTGTGACAACTAAGGAATATTTGTTACAATGGGGTACATATTGAAATATTTATACGAAGGGACTTTCATGAATGCGCTACAAGTTAACTTCGTGAAGAACGATATTGTTTTCTGAATCAAGAAGGATTGAGGTCTTCTAAGGAAGGTTAAATATCCTAGATCAACACGCATTTAAGGTTGTACCGGTTCTCAAAACAGCAAGGATCAATTTCTACAAGAACAATGTACTGGGAGGAGTATATTTTCATCTCGCACAAAATGTATCGCGAATTATTCGTCTCATCATCCAGAATCGTCAGACCCTATCATAGCGTAATGCTACTGTTGTACAATTCATTGCTTCATTCCCGCCTTAATTATTGCATTTTAATCTGATGTGCGACGACTCAATGAAGCATTTAAAATCTGCTTGCGCGGCATGAAAGGCTCTTGCAAGTACTGGCGAATGTTCCTATAGTCCCACCACACACAAGAAAAGCGTAATTTACGATTTTTTTCAGCAAAATACCAAACGCCAGTTAATCTTCGGCTTTTATACGACACTTACTGAATTAAGTGTTCTCAAACCAAAGGTTACTACGAGAACCGCTGACGACTAACTTGTAAATGTACGTTCAGAAGTGACCACCGTTTTCAGAGCTATTCACAACATATTACCACTGATACTTATGCCTTTACATGCAACGCTATTTTCATTAAGTATGCTAAATTCCAAAACCTGTTAAATAGCTTCTTCAATAGAATTTACTTTTATTAGCCTTTCAAGTCATTCCTGTGCAACTTTATATTTGTATTTTTTCTCTCGTGTGTTAAATGCCTCGAAAGCTCGAATTCTTACATTCTTCTTTCATGCTAAGTCCTACAATTTTTCTACTTCTGTCTTTTATAAGTGTGGAATTTGTACTATACATTGTTAATGGCTATTTTTTGCCGTTCTAAATGACAATTTGATAATTTTGTGTATAATATGTACCAATGTATTGATGCCAGAACGTGGGTCGGTTGTTCCCATGGACCCCTGCCATCACGTATGATGCGATGGAAATCAACTGAAAATCTGAAACAGGCAATGCTAGATGCGCATGGGTAACCTATTGGTAATGCAGACCATGGCGGAAAGTCTATAGTGCCCAGAATATGCTACTGTATTCAAGGCACTATAGTATTTCAGCCAATAGTGAAAGGTATAAAGAATCATAACACAATAGAACTGGAACATAACCGTTGCAATATCTCGGTGATTGGCTTCTCTTCCATGAAACCCTCATAAGCGTCTTTCTGGTCTCGTGCTAATGAAGTGTTTAAACGCCACATCAGTCTCTGCCACGCTCTGAACACTCCCCGGTCAAACGGACGTGGTTGGTTTTTTTCTTGCTGCAGGGAGCATATATCATTGGTTGTTTTTGCTCATCGCTTGTGGAAGTGGTAAACGCAGAGAGTAAGGCACTGTACGCACAGTACTACGGTTAGTACTATATGCACGGCTATATGCACTATATGCAGGGTACTATATATGTGCGGCTATAGGAAGAACGTTGCTGGACTGTCTCGAGTATTTTACCGGTGCTGACAGTATGGGGGAACGCAGGCGAAATACATTAGGGTGCTGCATAAGAAACGGGCTTATTTCTGCGGGGGAAAAAGCTGTAAAGCTGATCGTTTTGGTTTTCGATCAATTGGTAAGATTGCGACACCGTTATGCTTTGGCAGATGTTTTACTGAAATGAAATGGAGAGGCTTACTCAAATAAAGTGCTGTACAGTTTCGTGCGCAATAATGAATATGCTTAGCCGAGCGTTCGTTCACCACTTCGCTGGAACAGACTCGGTTGTGTGATTTTGTGCCTCACCGTCAAAAGTTTTCACATTCATTTGTTGAGTCGCAGCCCTTGTGTGCCAGTACAGCGCCTCAGTACAATATTTTTCTTTGTACTTTTTCTTCGTGTTTTCGCTTAGAAACTAACTCAAAATTGGGTTCACGAACTGCTCGCTGCCAAAACATTGCTGGAGCTAGGCAATTTAAAACGTACCTACACTGAAAATGCTGGCGAACATGCTAGACATCTCTGTAATGAAATGTTAGACACGCTGTCAGAGGAAATGGCCTTTCACTATGTAGTCAACTTCCCGAGAAGTCCATGAGCATGAACACTTAAATTTTTTAGGTTGCCAACAGACATGAAATCTTTATAATGAAAAATATATAAAAGTACCAGCGGTGGTTCCGAAGCTTTTTTTTTTTTTAGTGCGAATCGGTAAGCAAAGCGTAGGTATTCTTGGCAAATTTGGAAATACCGCGGCATTAATTCTTTGCGCAAATGCCAACGTAAAGGATAGGAAAATACAAGCTAATAGTTACAGCAATATTCATGAAACAAGACATTCATTCCTAACATCCTACTAATTCTAGTCGGCTTTATGAGAGTGCAGGGTACCTTCTCCGCAAGGAGTTCAATTTGCAGGGTCTGTTATGTTGTATTACCAAACGCACTGTAGACAACAATTTTCATTACCGGCCGCTAAAGCTGCTTTGGCCAGAAATATTGTGTTTCTATAGCCTGCACAGCAACAAGTGATCAAGCGGAAAGCCAGCTCCGAACGCGAGCTACCGCCAGCCTCTTGCACGGAGTATCATTTGCTGCAGCCATGGGATTTTACAAACACTCGCACAAGCCTTGCCTAAGTTTTGACTACATCGACAGTGAGACCATCCACGCCGTCGACTGGAAAGGAAAACTCCTGCATTCTGACGCTGCACCAAACATGAAAACCTTGGTTACGAATGTCCGTGAGCTACTTTCCTGTAACCCAGGGGAAAACCGTCGCTCTTCTTAGCGGCCACTGTCCGCACGTTTCAGCAGTTGCGACCGTGGAAATGCAGTTAGAGCTTTCAGGACGGCACACAGGTGACCGAGTATGTTATTACCGTCTCAGGGAATAATAACCAGCGAACTTTGCGTCTTTCGAATTGTGCTGTTTCAGCACTTTTAGGTGCCGCCAGTGGCGTCTCATTTTGATTGCTCTCTCCGATACGCCGACAATAATAGCGTCTCCTTCCATTTCATCTCCGGAAACACACACACAAAACGAAATAATCTCATCCCAACATAAAGCTCTGCAACTCAGAATTCCTTGCCCCTGCGGACTAATCTCTGTAAACAACATAATTTGATATGAGGTACCTCCGTGGTCATCGCAGTTTAGTCCTCTGTTCTCCAACATAGAATTCCTTCTTCGCAGTGTACCTCGCTGCTTGGAAGGTGTAGGTGGAGTATGTGTTTGCGTACGCTAACCGAGCCGTCGTGTTTTATCACAGAGGAATAAGGCCAGTGGATAAATTTTGTTTGGTTTTGTACTGGCCTTGTACCTTCAGAAAAAGGCTTAAAATTTCAAGTGTTGAAAAACTAGCGGTTCTTTCCTTACTGGGCTTCTGTAGCCTCGAAATCGCGGTCAGGGTTCGTGGGAGGAGCGTCGGCATTGTCTAGGCGTGGAACTTGGTGGCGTCCGCATTGCATATTACTCGTGTCCCGCCCACTTTGCTGCGTATGTTAGGAGCCCGTGGTTTATAGTAAAAGCTAATAACTGATACCGCTGCCGTCCCGTCACGCGTAATTACCACGCCTCCTTCCCCCCCCCCCCCCCCCCCCCCCCCCGTTTCAAAGCACTCAACTGCGTTATATTGATAGCAATTTTCCTTGTTATGTCGAATGGAAGCGCTATTGTCGCCGCAGCGGCAGTGGGAAGTGAGGGGTGTCGTTCACTTGTTCCGCAAGCGTAACAGCTCGTGCAGGTGTTAGACGGGATGCGGCTTCAGCACCCCGCTCGGCAGGAAGCCAGACGCTCAGGATAAACACTGCCGCACCGCTGAGGTGTGCCATCTCTCGGCGTATCAACGCAACACTGAAAAAGAAACGCCCGTCCGTGCGTTTCCTCGTGCGGGCCGAGGAAGTAGTGTGCGCCAGTTGCAGTCCACGATATTTTGCAACGAGAATTCAAGCTGTGCTTCGGACTTTCCGCGCCTCCATCAAAGGGCACAGTAACTACCTCCTTACTACCACCTGTCGCCTTACTACCTTCTAACTGTTTTTTTTGTTTTTTCTTGCCTGATTAAACCTTACGTTGTCAGCTGTCTTCGCGCTTCATGCTGAATAGCTGAGTTGAAATATCCGAACTTGGTTGGCTTTGCTTGACGTGTCGCCTGATGAGCAAAGGACAGTTTACTATGTCACGAAATTTCAGCTTTCAAGTCTCATCAAGTTCGGTTCTAAGTAGAGAGAGTATAAAAACAAAATAAACATATATTATTCGATGTTCCAGCAGAGCGCTTGTTCTGATATTTTTTATTTTTTTTTTTTGACATGTACAGCTGGAAGCAATATGAGAGGGAACACGGCAGAAAGTGGTCGCCGCAGTTCGCGAACCGCTGCCACCGAGAGGCGGCGAGAATCGGCGGCAGAGGTGAATGCCCAGTAGGCATGGACGGCTCTTCATTGCGCGCATGCCCCTAGTGCCCCCCTTACCGTCGGCTGCCGGCGGCAGCGCTTTGCGGAGCGAAGAGGCCGCGCGCTTCCATGTTCCCACTCATGTTGCTTCAACCTGTACGAATAAGGAGTGCTAATGTGCACGTGTTTTTGAAATACACATGAATAGCCAGTATTAGTATTCTTCATCGTGCAATTGGCATAGAAGCGGCATTGAAAAGTGCCGCGCGAGCCCTCCGTCTTCGACGAAACAAGCGCTGCCGCCATGCTCCGTCAACGCTCTATGCGCTATCTTTTAGGAAGTACCTTTTATGCAAGCTGCGGTTAGTAGCTGCACTCCAGAAACTGTGGTCTTGTCGTCGTCGGTGTCAGCGCCCACAGAGGGGAGGAAACCGCGTGTCGAGAAAGGGGTCAAGCGGCAAGGATGGGCGAGCAAGACGCTGCTAAGGAGTCTGCGCCTGCGAACGCGATCCTTTTCGTCTTTCTTTTCACCGCTGATTTCCATAACGTACCTCGCTGGGCGCTCGGCGGCGGCCGGTGATAACAGACCCCGCTGCTGTACCAGCGTTACGACGTCCTCAAGTGCGGGAAATGAAGCGGAGAAGCTGTCAGTACCCTGCACTTCGTACAGGGCATCATGCGAGACCCATCGTGCCAACAGTCAATGCCCTGCAGTGCATGCGGCCGAAGTCGTAGCGAAAAGGGAGCGGACTGAAGACCCACGGTACTGCGCTTCGCCTAAGCTAAGGCAAGGCAAGCATCAGCTTCCAAGTCCTCACAGTGCGTGTCGCACGAGCAAGGAAACATCGGAGGCAAGTGGAAGCCGATGCAGCCACGAAGGCGTTTCATAAGCAGTTCCGGGACAATCCATCTATTCGCATGTGTGCGATCGTATATGGTTACGCAACGACCTCACGCCTTACCAATTCCAATGGCTTATCTCTCTCCGCCGCAAGAGGCGTTTCCGTCTACAGACCTACATTGCGGTTGTGCAGCAGATGTCGCGGGATTTCACGTCCTATTGCCGTGATCATGGCGTAAATTTTTGTTCTGGCAGGCAACAGACAAATTAAATATAGTAGGAAGCGACCCCCCGCGTCCTTGGTGTCCACTCTTCCTCTGTCCGTGCGTTTTCGTGCTGGAAACATAACTCATAGTGTAATATGTTTTGAAGTCATCAGAAGGTGTAAAATAGCCCGCAACTTTTCGTTCGTGCCTGGGGCCAAAAAACTTCAAGGATAACAGAACCTAGCTCATGGCATATTCTGGTCCCCACTCATGAAACCCATAACCTCCGAGTCCGCCTGATTCCCAAGACCACAAATGTCAACACATCCCACAGACCCACGCTTTCCTTACAGCTCAGGCCCACTGGAGTAACAGCCTTTCTGCCCACTATACGTGAAGGCGGGAGTTTTCAGATGCAACGTAAGATGCCGGCACCATTTTCATCGGAGGAGTCCCGTATGCAGCTATCGCTGTGAAACGTATCTAGCGCCAATTTTTAATTTTAGAGCTCTTCTTTTCAAACCAAAGGCCTATTCTTCCCTGCTCCTTCCTCCGTCCCATTTTTCAACGGAAGTGTATTTCACAACGTTTGGTCAGATACGATTTCTATACTCGAAAAGGTACTTTTCCAAAAACGTAGATTGCTGTTCGAAAATGTGCAGGTACCGTACGAAGCCTCGTAGAAATAAATCAGGCCTATTTCAAAGCATCTTATCTTCCTTCAGTTAATATTTGGCTATTGTAAGCTTCCTTCGACTTTGCCATCCATAGCGGGACGTCCTATCTGGCTAAATTGGAAAAGTAAGAGCTACTAGAAGCGCTCCCCAAGTAGACAAGCAGTGGCCTGACGTTTTAATGGCATAATTTTGTCAACGCGACCCCCAATGCTTCAGCTATACCAACATGACCCAACTCTAATCACGGCGTGCTATAACGCTATTGTGCTTTCCATGTAGACGCTGTGAAGTTGAATGTCTTCGCCGAGTACGTGCAAAGGAGGACAATTATGGACGCGCAAATGCCGACCTTGTGTACAGTAATCCGCACAACAAAAAACTATAACGTTGGGGAGAATACAAACATCTTCGTGAGGCACTCTGCCATTAATTAAATGCTTGTCAAAAGAATAAATAATAAAAATGTACGCGGAAAATTACAGGGCATCAGGAAGAAAAAGCCGATTAGTGCTCAATTTTCAACACACTCATAAACAGCTAAAATAATGATAAACGCGCTATCGAATACAATTCAGGAATGAAGCGGCAGATGCCCCTCAAATGAGGCTTTCCAGCCAATGACGTCGATTGATTGTCTCGGCGTCGAGGTCAATCCGGATAATCCGCGGTTAATTATCATCCTTCAGCCAGCCCCCTGCAATGTCATGTCAGCATGTGCAATAGGGTTAATCAAGACGTCATTGAATCACTCGACGCCGTTTCCAGGAGGGCCTCCTTTGCAGCTTCGTTCTTGATTTGTACCTGAACATACAGTCTTTGTCAAAAGTATACAGTCCAAGGGATCTGCTTCTGAGCCCTGCAGCGCGGCCCCTCTGTCATACTCAGGAACCATAATCTCACGAAGGGGCGAGGAACTTACGTCCTCAACCCTCCCGATCTTAGGACTGTCATATATGCCAAAGAGCCCCGCTACACGGCTTGGAAGCAAACCCCTTGGGCTGTATATTTTTGACAGACTGCATACCTTAGTTCTTCCCTACATGTATAGCTTTTGTATTCCGATGTTTTTGAATTCCAATGTTTATTTCTACCGCGGTCTCTGCGTACCCATTGTGCATAGCAGTCTATGCCGTGAAGAGTTTGTGGTCATCCAGATTGCCTTCCGCTCCCTGTGCATTGCGACCTCGGTCACGTAAGTCCAGCATTCTTGGAAAAAAATCGTGAAAATTGGAATACTGTAAGATACACTTATGGAAATACTGAAAATAATGGTCCATTTTTTGATACGTAGCTAAATATTCCCGGTGAAGTTTTTCTATCGCTTGTATGGAGTACGTAATACTGCCATAGAAAACCAATAGGGAACATTCTAGACGATAGTAAAAGCGTTAATAGCAAAAAAATGCAAGCCTGCCGAGGGGAGATCTGCAGATACATTGATTGTTATAGTAGAATCTTACAATATGTGAAAGAATTGCGTTCATAAACTACTTCCCGCTGAAAAATGCTTTTGTCCAGAATCGCTGGGTATGATTCTATTTATAGCACTCACTGTGTCTTTTCCCTACTTGTGCTGATTACTGCATTGATTGAATTGTACTGTACTGTACTGTACTCAATTGTATCGACTACTGTGCTGCTCATCATGCTCTTAAATCCTCGCGTTGCTTACCAATTATGTTGTGTATTACTTCTAAAAAATAAAAGCAAACTTACTCGAGTTTCTGTGTTCCCAGTTCGGCATTAATCATTATCATGTCGTTACCTTTTACTTCCACCCCCGAAATGACGTTAGCTACTCCTGTGACAGTTACTGGTTGTTTGCGGTGTTGTGCTTCGACCTTGTACTTCCTGCACTTTTTTTTTTGCTTTTCTGCCTGCGCTTTTCGCACCAGTGTTCCAATGTGTTTGCGTTGTATCCAGCCTCGGCAGCCTCTCTCCTTGTCGCTGCTTGTACCACACTCGTCAGTGTTTATGGTTTTGTATTGTGATTCCTCCTAGTTGATTGTAATCATGATGTCGACCTGCCTCTTTTCTTCGATTCTACCTCTGCGTTTATGGATAACGCGTCGCTGTAAGTCGTAGTTATCCACCCCGACAAATATGGCGCCATCAGCTCCACCGAATAAAAATGTACCCCGCCCACAAGCGCTCGACGCTTCCGCGGTTAAGGTAGTACGTGTAACCTCACACTGAATAAAATTGCGTTTTATTCTACGGCATTCTATTTAACGCACTGAACAACTTTCATGAAAAACGACAACGACAAACAACGCGCGAGCGTTTCTTGATATTGTCGTTCATTGTCCTCGTTTTTTCCGTAAGCTGTTCAGCATGCTACATAACTGATAAAAAAATGGCGCCTAATCTTAAAGCCCCCCCCTCCCCCTAATTCGAGAAAACCTTGAGCTACATGCATTTAGCACGGACCGACAATTACACTTAGGGATGCGTACTAGACCACGACGTATAGAAATGACATAAGCGCCACCTTCTCGCAATGTCACACCGTGCCCCTTTATATGAATGAGTAGTTTTCACGTCAAAGAGTTCATCAGCTCTTTAATATAGCAAACTACACCTGCATGTTAGTGTCCAAACGAGCTTGTGAATCTGTTGTATGTAGTTGTGTGAAGACATCACACAACGTTAATAGCTTGCCATCTCACGTTCTGTGAACTCTCACCTGATTGCGCAATCGAGTCTGCTCTCTTCAAGGTGAAAGAGAAAAAAACTGGGGGGGGAGGGGGGGGGGGGGGGGGCTACTACGAGTCACACGTTGCGACGACGGCTCCTCACCGCTGCGGCAAGCGGAGCGCAAGTTCCTGAGCGACCACTTAAAGGAGCCACTTCCCCGGAGCCATAAAATCGAAGTGGTCCTCTCTCGTTTACTCGCTCTGAGGGAAGGGATCGATGCTCGGGAGACCGATGTCTCGCTCCCCCCGGTGCAAATAACAAGTCCGGTCTCTGAAACAAAAGTCACTCAGCGGCGGGGCACTCTGTCTCAATGGCGGCGCCAAGTGTTCGACCCCAGGCCGCTTTTAGCCCCGATTCTGGCCTCCGTCGGCCACAGAGGGAACCGCTCCCGGGTGCCTACTCCGGCGGCCCTCTAAGCCGCTCGCGTCAGAGTAAATAAAAAGGTGCGAATCGGATCGATCGCTGAGGGGCGTCCGGATAAGCCGGTTTTATGCTCGTGGAGAAAGTGGCTTGGCCTTTCTGGTCCATGTCGGAGAGCTCATCTAAGGCTCTCCAACGGCCTCGCCATTTTTCTAACGCTTCCGTTCAATGTGCTATAGCACTTTGCTTGCTGCGAGCTGTGTGTCACTCACCTGATTTAAGCCATGTATTGGATATTTCGTTTTGTTTTGGGCCAAAAGGAATGTTGAGATTGTGCTTGTGCGTGCATGTGTCAGCAGATTTTTTGTGTCTTGTCGCTCTCAACACTGACAGATAACGCCTGTACTACTGAGTAAGCCCTTCTCTCGTGTTGCTGGAAAGTTGAAGATTCAGGTGGACTGATATGCGAAGGATTAACCCTTACAAAAATGAGCTTTGAGTTTCCATTTACTTCTGTTGAGATTTCCTTAGCTCAAGAGTTTTTCAATGTTAATCAGTTATTGAATTTGTTAAAGGAGCCGCCTCAATGAAATTGTCGTTGAGTATTTCACAACGAAGTATATGTTGAGTGCATGTTGTTGAAATAAAGTTGTGAAGGCTGTAGCTAAGCCTAACTAAAGTAAAATAGGACTAATCTAGATGTGCCTGTTGTACCTCAATCTTAGTATCTACTTTACGCTCAGTGAAAACGCAGCACCTGTAAAGACTCTAGAATGCCGCTCAGATTCTCCCTTTCACAGGAAAGGAAAGTGCCGATGCTACAATGCGCCCTCAGGCTTACGTTTTCTGGAGGTTCGTATGTACGCTCATACAAAGGCGACTCTTACTATTGGCTTTAGTTTTGGTGTTCTTCAAGGAAGCAAGCTATTCAGCTAACAAAACTTCACATGTGAACCTGATTGTGTGACAAAATCAACAAATAGCTACAATAATAATACAGATAAATTTGATGATTGGCAGTTTATTATCTGCCTCCATCGAGACACGCCTGTAGAGGGGTCATTGCGTACTTTACAGTCCCATCTACAAACTGTTCCATGCTCTGTTGTGTGTGCGTGTGTTCGCTTGCTGCGTGCATCTCTTGAAGTTGAAGCAGATGTCCCCACGAATAGCGTCGGCAGTGGTCCTTCCGGCGTAAATTTTGTGCAGTGGCAGTTCTCAAAAATTCCCTCCAAAATGTCCGTAATAAAACAAAAATTTCAAGCCAAGAGTACTTAATAAAATTTCAATGATATTTCAGTGGCCAATATTCAAGAGGTCGTCATGATCCTCAATATTTTATCAACACAAAATTCAACACATTCAACAAAATTCAACAATTCAACACATTGACCAATAACATTCCAATTATTTTTCAACAAAAAAATGGAAAGGCCTAATTAGGCATTTCCGACTTGGTTCGTGCAATGTAAATGCAAAATTACCGTAGCTTCCAGCGCGTGTACACACTTCTTGGTGCATGCACTGGATACCAGGTGTGCGGTGTGGACGTATATTGAAGAGGCTTCTAGAGTGCACACGTAACAGCGAGGGTAGATTTCTTCTCCTGACCTGTAAGCTTAGATCAATTTCCTTAACAGCTTGGAATAGTTATATGTTCCGGTCAAGAATGAATTAAGAGAACGAAATTGCGCTTTATCCTAAGGGCGCATTCGCTCGTAGTTTCGGTGGACGAGTGTAAAGTTAATTTAGTTAAAGCCTCTGTAAAAAGTACACATCCCAAGGGGTCTGTTAAGCAGTGTAGTGGGGCTCTCTAGCACGCCTGGAAATCCCAATCAATGTAGGGGTGAGGAGGACAGCTCGTTTCGCTTTCGATGGATTCAAAACGCTTGCTATCTGTAATGAGCCGCATGGAGTAGCTGTAAAGCAAGCCAGGTAGGCTAAACCCTTACAAAAATTTCTTTAGACAATCTATAGACTACCCATAGAGTTCTATCTATAAAGTATATAGACTCTTTATATACAATCTCCAGAGAACAGTCTATAGGCAATACAAATCCTGTAGACAGTCTATAGACAATCTATAGATTTATGGCTCTACACTTTTAGTAGACTGTTGTCTATAGACAGTCTGTAGACTATCAATGGACAAAAAGAAATATGTATAGGAGGACAATAGAGTCTATATAAGAAGTCTATCAACTGTCTATAGACCATTTTTATATGGAAATATTTTGAGAAAGGCTGCAGATTAACCCTCTTCAGGCTCCGCTGGTCATTTCTCTTCAGAAATATGGTTTTTCTGTCTAAATAGCCTACGCAGGCCTCAAGAAAGACCATCAGCCTGGTTTGCAGCGGGACACACCAACGCTAATTGTTTTAAAGGAATGTACAAAATTTCATACAAAGTATCAGAATGGTTGGAAATTGTAGCAGTGGTACACTATGTAGGAATTTTCTAGTCGGGACTTGGGAGATCAGAGAGTCCATATTGCTTGTTGCGAAGGTGGGCAATGTTTCAGGCACTGTTTCACTCACTCCAGGCTCACTGTTTAAAAAAGCACCCCATTGAGGAATTAAAAGGTGCTAAATTCGTCTTAAATAAATAAATCATTGCTAGCTGTTGCGCACGCCCAGATGAAACTATGAATTTCAATGTACATCCTTTAACAAAAGTTTTGAGCCCAGGGAGTTTGCTGCCAAGCCACACTGTGTGACTCGTAAAGCATCCCCAGCGCTGCAAATCACCTGAAGGTAAGATTTCTCGTGCTGCTCCCTCTGATATCCAGGGTGTTTCACCTAAGGCTTTACACAAAATTTAAAGCTAGGCTTTTTGAGTTAGAACGCTTTTTCGACAAAGCATTTTCAGCGGTGTTGCACATCAGATAACAGCTACTACGTGCTAACAAGCAGGATGGTTAACTGATACTCAGTAGTCAAATCTTTAACTATTTCTGGCAGGCTTCTTAATTATTGAGAGGCGTGTAGCCCACCGTAATTAATATCCAAGTCAGTTTTTAGAATTTCGAAAACGCGGTTACCCTCGGCGTTGAGGCCCAAGAAATTTTGGCTACATCGTGCCAAAGTACATGCGCCTGCGAGAAGCTGGCAGGCAAAGCAGCCTCTCCAGAGCACGTAACTTGTCGAAGTAGCCAAAATTTGTTGGGCCACAGCGCCGAGGGTAACCGCGTTTTCGAAATTCTAAAAACTGACTTGGATATTAATTATGGTGGGCTACACGCCTCTCAATAATTAAGAAGCCTGCCAGAAATAGTTCAAAAGTTCACTGTATAAAATTAGTTAAAAAGCTTGTTGTTTAGCACATCCTAGCTGTATTCTGATGTACTACACCGCTGATAATGCTATGCCGAAAAGAGCGCTCTTTTAACTCCAAAAGCATATTTTTAAATATTGTGTAAAGTCTTAAGTGAAATATCCTGTATAGGACTTTCATGAATCTTGCAGAGCCCCCTACGCGGCTTTCAAGCAAACGCTCCGGGATCTTTACTTCTGACAAAGGCAAGTTGTACACAGTTGTGTACAGAGCGTTTTAAAGGGTTTAAAATCGTTACGCGGCCTTTTGCCGGGCAAAAAGGAAAGCACGCGCGTTATGAAAACAGAACGTATGAATAAGGCCGACAATCTTTTTTTGCCTCTTCTTTCAACATTAGCCCCCTGTTACCGCCATAAAATCGAGGAAAAGGTAAAATTAAGGCACGCTGTTTTTCGATTTGCGTGCAGCGGTAGCCACTGTGCTTAAGCGGGCAACAGTGCTCTGTGAGAACACAGTCGCCGCAAAAGACATCACAGCTGTGACATCCGGGTCTAGCTGAACTTAGTATCGTTAATCTGTTTCGACACTGTTTTCTCTTACAACATATGTTATCATAAATGACTGATATGAGTGGTATTTCTGTCTTTGTAACTCTTGATCAGCATCGATTGTTTTTTTTTGTTATCAGTGTGTGTGCATGCACGTTTTTTACATGTACTATAGCCTGTCGCTGCTCGAGGGGCGGACGGGGCTTTTGTGAAGCTGCGAAACTTGCAGCTTTTTCTCCGCCGCCCTTTTTCACCACCTGTACACTTTGTTGGTGACATAAATGCTCATTGATTGATTGAATCTTACCGAATGACATATTCCGGTGACGGTGCAGGCGTCGAGCCTCTTGAGTCAGTGATGGGTGATGAAAAGAATCAAACAGGAACAGAACTGACGTAGAATCCCGGCCCTTGACAGCATTCACCTTCACTAGGTACGAGCTTCAAGTCAACGCACCTTTCCACATCGTTCAAGCAACCTGGGTAGCACAAGCACAAGGGCCGTCGCCTAACCGCTGCACCACTGCGCCAGGGGTGGTATGAGGGCTCCCATGGATCTATGGATATAAAGTCGAGAATGCCCAATTCCACTTACATGGGTGTTAACCCACTAAAGCTATCGCGTGGAGCTTAAGTGTCGCCTTCATTTTTTTTTTTTTTGACAAAAGCTCGCCATCGATGTTGCAGTTTTCAACCACTGGGGCATTTTGCAAGAAATTTTGCTCATGGTTGTGAGCAATTCGCGTTTTGCGTTTCAAAATTAACCACTTGGCTTTCTTCAGGCCAGACTTTACTACTAAGGTGAAAACGTTTGTTTTCGATCTAAATAACGAGCGTCTCCTGAAAGGGATGTGGTTGCCAGAAGTGCTGCAGTGTGGTTTTGTTAAGGCTGAGTTCGGGCTCTATTTTGAAACGATTTTTTTTCGATACATTCCCCCCGCCCCTTTGCCATTGCTCTGTCCTGCCATTGCTATACTAAAGCCGGCGGCTAACGCTGCTCGTCGGCTACCAGCGTCGACGTCAGTGGCGTTAGCCACCAGAACTAAGGGCGCAGAAGAATGGGTCGAGAAAAGAGTCGTTACAAGATATTGCCCGCGGTGTTTTCTTTGTTGGAGTCGCACGGTCGGTGAGCACGTAAGAAGACCTCCCGCCGCCTCTAGATTTTACAACAATCCTGTGGTACAAACAAAGGAAATTTAGCCTGAAATCTTCCGCGTGCCTCGAAATAAAGTCAGCCAGTAGAAATCAGTAGAAAACGTTTATAAACAAAGTAAGAGACAGCATGCGTTTATTTAAGCATTCATTGCAGTTATTTTTTATTGCGGTACTCTGCACAGGAACAGCTGTCTTCGTTTTTGTACTCCCTGTAAAAAAAATACACGTGTTATTCAAGCAGAAACGCAAAGGCAGAGCAGAGATGCAATTAAGAGCAGTTGAATTCAAACGAAACAACAAATACTACGGAACTAACGCACGTGCACAGAACATCGACATGAAGGCACAGTCAACTGGGTTGAAAGTAGGGCAGCCTTCTGGATTAAACCAGGCACATGACACGCATATTTTTATAACATTCATTTCCTTAGAACTCGATTCTCATGACGCGCTTTAGCGATGCTTATAAAGGGAAGTGTTGTGATAATTCTACCTTGTCATATCTGCCAAGCATGTGAAAATCTTTTTTGTGAACGCTATGAACTGAAACTAATGAAACTTGCAGCAGTAGAAAAGACACTGAGTGGAGTTTTATTCTTCAGACTGTCCTGGAACAATTTGATATACGTCTCTATTTGTTCGTTTTACTGAAATTTGACCACAAACTTGCACAACGCAAAAAACATCCCTCAGCGCGATAATCGGCCGTCGTCTGCGCTACTGCCATTGCGTACTTTATACCGGATGCATCGACATCATTAAATGACACGCGACTGCTTTTCGTTAAGCTATCATGTTAGCGTGCAAGAAGTGCGGCCATCGTAAGCCTTGTTAACGCAACACCACGACGGAAGGTCAAACCTAGCAAGTCCGAGGTTTGTCTTTATTTCTTGCGGCACATTATCTGTAATCGTACTTTTTGATAAATGCCAACCAACTTTTAAAGCACGTACAAAAAAAAAGTTTTGAAGTTTAACTTCAGCGCTTGGAAATTCATTTTACTCGGTGATAACAATCCAGGCAGTATGACAACGGTCGAAACTGCGTTATCATTATGCATTATCTGCATTATCAGCTACGTCTGTACGATGCACGAAAGAATTAGAAGCCTGAAAATACAAAGATAAAGTCATACCAAGAGCTTTCGACTGCCATAACGAGCATAAATGCCATCCATGTCGCAGGGGGACGAAAACACTTCCACGTATGCGAAGCCTCCATGATTGCGAGATGAGAACCATTCTGCGCCGACTGCACGAGCTCGGTTCGTGACCTGCAACCAGTAGTCGAAATTTTCAAAATAACCGGGAACGTTCCGCACAATAATTTACCCTGCAAAGAACATCACGAACACAGCGGCAGCTGTAGATGAGCGAAAGGAGCGGTCATGCAGAGTTATTTGGAGAGTATCTTAGAGCTGCCTGTGGTATAGCCGCTCCCTGGTACCTAATTTCACATAGCGGTGGTGTAACACGTTGAAGCTACAGAATTGTTACACGCTGTCGTTAGAGCGAAAGCAGCGGACGCACTCTATGTGCACACACACTACACGTTTTCGCTAACCGTGCTAGAAGCCACTGTCGTCCACTTCTTGATTACCTACAGCCCTTAAGAGAAAACTAAAGGTGCACTAATCTGACTACAACGATATTCTCATATTATGTGACTCAAGCTGGTATCATAATGGCCGCTGTCACCATAAAAAATTTGCGGACAGCATCCCGAAGCTTCAGAAATCAAGGCGCTCAGAAGTACAAAATTATCATTTTTAAAAAGATTTCAACTGGCTTGGAAGCAGCACAAGGAACGTTTAGAGGGCCTTCACTTTTGTTTGTCCTTTTGAGCGAACATTTTGGTAAATACCAAATTGTGCCGGCCAAACATCCGCACGAAACTATGACGGTACCATGATGACGCAGCAGGGGTTTAGCCCCATGGAGAAAAAAACTCAGGAGGGAGCATCCGGCGCTAACCTCGAAACTTAGTCATAAAAAGTAAAACGGGCAGAGTTGGTCCCGCCCCGTGAATGCACCATGTGATAGCGTGCGGTGATATATGTATCACCGCTGCGTGCGCGCATGCGCGGACAAGCGCGCCAAACCGACTGCAGATCAACCTCCTTGCTGTAGACGCCTGCGCCATGGCCCGCGCGAACTAAATGTACAACACCAAAACATTAGGGACTGAGCCGAAAATCGAAAAACGGGTGAGGGAGAGGCTTCATGAGCACTTGGCTTGTGAAAGCTAGCCGCGTGACGTCACGTTCCCTCCTGAGGTTTTCTTTTTTTGTCCTTGTTTAGCATAACTATCACAACGTCCTCACCGCGCTTTGAGAGGTACTAAACTGAAGAAGCAAAGAAACAAACCGCAAATGTTCGAGCAAACGCACACACACAATAAAAAAAAACATACTACCAAAACAGGCCCACACAACAATTTACAAAAAGAAATGTTCAAAAAGCGCTGTCCACAATAAATCCGAGCACCACTGAAGAAATATCCCAGAATTACATGCACGAAATAAATTAGATTGTGCTCGTTAGTGCGTGTTTCCATTCGGGAGTAGGCAAGAATTTTGCAGCCTTAGTTTTTACGCCAAAGCTCGGCACAATCATCAAAATCTCGTTTTTTCCGACACCAGCCAGTCTTTCAGAGCCGCAAAAGCTTGCAGGAAAAAAAAAAAATGCGGGAAGGTGTCGCGGCGTGCAGAGGTTTAACGCCAGGCACTGCCGATCCTGCCGCACGCAGAAGCGCCGACAGTAGAGAGAGAGACAGAGAGAGAGAGCGAAAGAGAAAACCATAGAAGTTCTTGGGCGGTGGCGCCATCTGGCCCATGGCTACGGAATTATGCCTGCTAGCCACCGTGGCTAACCTGCGGTCAGCAAAAATGCTTGGAGCGGCGTATGGAAGAATATTTTGTGCTGTTTGTTCACCTCCCATAATGACCACTTCATAGCTGCTACGATCGCGCGATCTTTTCACTTTTTTTTTTCTGGAAACGCTCTACGAGTTACATGTCCATTTTCCTTGAAGGAGAAGATATAATGGGACGAAACAGCACAATGAGAAAACGAGCTGCGAGATCAGACGTGGGATAATGAAGTCACACGCTGAGAACAAAAAGAAAGTGGGCTAATTATGCCAGGCAGTCGTTAAAACAAGCTCCTTAACCGCGAAGACGGATGAGTGTTGGTAAAGGAAACGCTGCTAATGAGGACGTTGAGGACAGCCTCGTTAGCATGACACAGAAACCTACGAAGTCCTATGAGAGGAAGTCTGTTGTCCACATTTTTGTGCTTCGTTCGCAGCGAGGGCAGAACATTGTCACGTACTTAGTCTTCACGGACGTTTAAACTCTAGTCCGAAAAAGAACATTAAACTCAATTTCACTAGGCAGGCCGCTTATATTCTTCGAGATTGTTCCCCCATTCCCGTTGTAGAAGGTACAAAATACTAGAGTGCTGATATGTACTGCGCAACATTAGCACACGGGGCTGCGTCAGCTTCTTTTCATAAAAGTAAACGTGTGTATTTTTAAGCGAGGAGGAGAGAGGGTGCGGTCGTACTCTGGAAATCAGCAGTAGTGCAGCTCGGGAGCCTGGTAAAAACGACCGTGTTTCAAAGTGACTGAGTGAATATTCAGAAACCACTGATGGCAGTTCAACTTTTCAAAAATGAAATGGGTCCTGCAAAATTTAACAGCGCGTGCCGTTGTGACGCCTGTAAGGAATGCCATGGCGCTTTTGGTGGACCCATATACTGACTCTAGAGGGAAAGCTGCGCATTGAGCCCGTGCATGTCATGATCCAACGGTTTTTGGGTTGCCAGCTGTTTAGACGCTTGCTAAATCTGGGCAAAGAACGGAGTTTGAACCTGGCAACGTAGTTCGTGGGAAGGTGGCGACATGAAATGTAGCTGTCGACAGCGCTGTAAACATGCTGTAAACTTTAGCATCCGCCAACCGCTCCCTCGGCCTACTAAAGCATAATCTCAGACTGGCTCCCCCGCACCTGAAAAAACTCGCGCTCATCACACTCATTCGTCCGAAGATTGAATATGCGTCAGCCATCTGGGATCCTGATCAAGCCTATCTCATAGCTAGCATTGAGTCCGTGCACAATCGTGCTGCGCGTTTTATTTTTTCAGACTACTCACATACTACCAGCGTCACTGCCTTAAAAATCGCACCGAATTACAAGACTTGTCTTACCGCCGTAAACTATCATGACTAGGACTTTTTTCAAATCACCATCAGCCTTCTTTCCGCGGCTCGACCATCCGCACTAAGTTAAACGCATCTTGTGTCATTCATCTGCATTTGCGAAGTTATTCATACCACGCACCATCATTGAGTGGAACAGTTTACCAGCGCACATAGCCATTGAAACTTACGCCTCCACATTTCTTGCTGTCATGCGCAGCGACGTCGGCATTTGAAATGTTCGTAGTGTTCGAAAGTTTTGAATGTTTTCTTTTTTCCATTTGCTGTACTTTTGTGATTACTTCTGTTCTTTTCGTGCCTAATATGTACACTGTAGTACTTTGCATCTCCGTTATGCCTAATCTTTTTCTTTAAACCTATAATTTGTATTAGATTGTTTTTATCGCCTGCTTTTTAATTATTCTCTGGTGCTTAATTATTTTTTATATGCTATACCTAGCCTGTTTATTGTTCCCTTGCGCGTTAATGCTGTTCTTTGACGTGGTTGAAGTACTGGAGCCCACTCAACCCATCCCCTGGGGATGGGAGGTATGGGACGTAAGGTGTGAAACGAAGAGGGGGATAAAATAATAGTAGTACTACAGATAAGGTAGACAAGCAGGAGAAGCAGGGCGCAGGAAATAGAACCCAGGGCAGTGGCCGGATAAATGCGCGGGCTCCGAGCAGAAGGTCGTGAGACTACACGATGGAAAGGGAAATGGGGACTAAAGGAATAAAATGGCCCTAGCAGTGAGCTAAGGACGAGTGAGTGGCTTTAGAGTGTCTGCAGCTTTGCGTTCAGCCATGTAGGCAGCGTACGAACTGCGATGGTACTTCGACCGCAAGATGCATGTCCGGTTTATCGCTTCTGATATACGTGAATGCTTCCTTTGGGGCAGATGCGATATTTGTGAGCGCTGAGGGACGAGACATCAAAGAATGTGGGGCACAATACGGCTTAGGCATAGTAGCAATGCAAAAAAGAAACACACACACACACACACACACACACACACACACACACACACACACACACACACACACACACACACACACACACACACACACACACACACACACACACACACACACACACACACACACACACACACACACACACACGCACACGCACACGCACACGCACGCACACACACGCGCGCACACGCACGCACGCGCACACGCACGCGCACACGCACGCGCACACGCACACACACACGCACACACACACACACACACACACACACACACACACACACACACACACACACACACACACACACACACACACACACACACACACACACACACACGAGAAGAATAGACACCGAGAGACACGCACAGTGCGTGTCTCTCGGTGTCTATTCTTCTCTTGTGTGTGTGTGTTTTGTTGCCCTGCTGCTATGCCTAAGACAAGTAACCAACTCAACCAAGAGCTCATTTTACTGATACAATACGGCTTCCTGGAATACCGTTCCCATTAACAAGTCAGGAAGTGTCATGCATGGTCCTTTGCCTTTATTTGTACACATACAGACCTTTGCATTGGGCGAGAATTTCCGAACGTCTCCTTTCTGGACTGTCGGAAACCGGTTCTGCATTCGCTCCCAGCGTGCTAGTGCTAGCTGCGCACGAAAGTTCAGCGAACAATAGACGTTTTTATCATACCGAAAACGTACTACCGGAGACGTATACCGGTGTACCGGACTCCTCTTGCGCATGCGTAGAGGCATTGCTGGGGTGAGGGGGAGCCACTGCGCGTGTGCAGCCGGCGTCTGGTAAACCGTCTGGTAAACCGAGAAGTCCGAGCTTAGTCCGAGAATAGGGCTTCGATTAGTATTCAGTTTTTTTACATTTTTATTGATGCATTTATTAGGCCTATATTTATGGTCCCTTGGGTTTAGCCCTCAGACTTGCCCGAGGGAGGGGATAGGGAACAAGGGTGGGAGCAGCTCGCCAGGAGGTGTACTGGGCCATTGGCAAGGTGAAGGACAGCCCCGGGCATCGAGGAGTCAGGCCGAGCTGCTGCTGTGAGTTTGCTTAAAATGTTTCTAGGCGAGGCGAAACTGAGGCACTCACAAAGGAGGAGCGATGACTTAGCCAAAGTGTGACACACTTGGCATAGACACCACACCTTTGCAATGTACAATAGGAGGTAAATTTTTATGTGGGATGAAAAATTTGTTGTTGGGTCGTGGCAGTACTGCACCATGGACGTACAAACGAAGGCAAAGGAAAGCGTGTGCAGCGTAGAAATGATTAGCGCATCGTGTGCCGCCAATTGCGCTTGTTCATTTCCTGTGACGCCTAGGGATGCACACAACTCACAAAGTGACACTGCTCGCGATATGGGAATGCGCACTGCTGCGAAAGGAGATGAGCAGCGGTGTAGTAAAAGTAGGGGAAGCACCGAGGGAAGGGCTCTTGAGAGTCCGCGCGGATGCGAAATGTTGAATGCCAGGCTATTGAGGACAGCGCCAGGGCGTAAGTAGGGGCATGAAGGACGCGAAAAACTTGATATTTGTACACCTCCACCTTTCTTCCTTTCGTTAACTCCTTCTTTCGTTTTTATTCGTCCATTCTAAGCATCGGGTCGATACTTCTGAAGAGGGTCATAATGCAGCAAGTTTTGTGACTACATTGGAATTTTTTTAAAGTCCTTTTTGATCGCCTGCGGAAGGCGGGCTTATCAATCCCTCCTCGCCACGCGAAGCTAGTTATGTTTCGCAAGGGCCGTCGTTTCCGTGGTGCCAAGTTTCTCCTGTAATTCTTCAAGCGCAGCATATTTCAGGCAGCGATGAAGACGGCAGAAGCCGGCACACTTCTTTCGAGACGGCACTGCACAATCTTCCGTAAGTCATCTGTGCTAGTATATAGCCACTGCGACAAGGTGGATTGTTGATAGACGCTTCAATGATGGCTCGTGTTGGCGGATTCACGAGTCCAAGGCGTTCTCAGTTGTGTGCGCTTCGGTGTGGAAATCAGCGATGGCATGCAGATTCTCTGCGTATATGCATGAACGACCACGCCGAACACTTGCTCCTTGATGTCCCACATTGGTAAGCTTTCTCTTCTCTGACATTTCGAGGTCCGCTCTACGAAAGAAACACACCGTTTCTTCAACATACGTGGTATATGGCCTCGGTTTTTGAATCAGAGAGTGCAGCAGTGGCTGGTATTTCTCTTTTTTCGAACGATGCTTGTAAAGCCCTCAAGAGTTCTCTTTTTAATGCAACCCACATTCACTGGAAAGTGTCGAGATTTTCTCGGCAGAACGTCTAAGGGGCAGAGAACGTATCGCAACTACGTACCGTCTTTTCAACTGAGGAGCGCAGGCGTACGCTAAAATTGGTGAAGCCATCCTTCCGAAATATTACCAGGGGAGCCGATGACGTTAGGATGTACTTGGGAATGGCGCCAGGGGCAAGGTCATGGTCAGCGTCAGCGCTTCAGACGTGTACCGAGTCATGTCAGGAAAGAGCACGAATATGCCGAAAGGAGACCTGAAGTTGATGCTATTTTCACTGGGTGCCCTTAGCCTTGAAATATCCTTGAAGGTCTTATACGCCGCGAAGTTTCATTCGCCCAGCATGCAGCCTCATTTTCTTCAATTTGGCCCGAATTACGCTCTATATTCTGTAGATATCGACTTCAAAGGCAGCTGCGCTGGTGAGCTAATTTTCTGGAATGCAATAACATTTTACGCCGCCGCGGTGGCTAAGTTGTTATGGCGCTCGGCTGCTGACCCGAAAGACGCGGGTTCGGTCCCGGCCGCGGCGGTCTAATTTCGATGGAGGCGAAATTCTAGAGGCCCGTGTACTGTGCGATGTCAGTGCACGTTAAAGAATCCCAGGTGGTCGAAATTATCCGCGGCCCTCCACTGCGGCGTCCCTCATAGCCTGAGTCGCTTTGGGACGTTAAACAACCATAAACCAAACCAAGCAATAACATTTTATTTTCTATTTGCGGCTCTTGTCTCTCTCTTACTGGTACCAAAAATTTCTTCGCAGTAGGCTATTCTGAAGTATTTGCTGTACCAGCAGCCATTAACAATTCCAGTTTCTAAACTCAGGGAAAGATACGGATTGAAGTCGTCAGATTCAAGGGCTGGATCCGTGCCTCATTGAAGGTCGGCAGTGCTTTGAGGATAGCGCCAAGCTGGTGCCCGATGCACAACCAGGACCGCATGTCCGATATTATATCCCTGTGTGCTGCATTTTCCCCTCTGCTCCCCAATGGAACTCGTCAAAAAAAACTCGAGGGCCTCACACAACGTTTAAAACGCTTCACGTGCATGTGAGCGTCAGCTGTGCCTACTGCCGTGAAGTGACGCTCAAAATTATTGTTTGTTTGGTTGCTTGTTTTCACCTCAAAGGCATTACATGAGGAGTGGGCTTGTACATCAATTAATTAGTTCCTCGATGGATGACTTCAAGCGCTCAGGGGCAGTGTGGATGGACGCCTGGGTTGGCAGTCTCTTCCAGTCACTAGCATACTGGGCTCAAAATGACTTGAGATATAGCAGAAGTGGATGCTCGAGGTTGATAAACGGCTTTCGAATGGTTGATGCGAAGTGAAAGGCGGTGTGCAGGGATGACAACCGAATGACTCAAAGGTTAATGATAGAGCTTGTGAAAAAGACAAAACGTGGTTATTTTCCGGTTCTATTCAAGGCTGAGAAGTTTGCTATTCTTTTTAATGCTGTAACGCTTGTATGGTATGAATAATCTGAATATATAAACCGTACTGCACAGTTTTGGATGGATTGAAAGGCTTTGTTAAGGCAGGTATAAAGTGAAGGTTGACTGAAGTGCGGAAAACGAATGGTACGCCTCTCGACGCGCAACGCAGACTGCCAACAGGGACAACAGTCCGCGATGTTTCTGTGGCATGACCACTGCGGAAGTAAACGTAACGACGTTAACGTGTGTCTGCATGTTATTGGCAGCAATTTGGCAGTGGCAACCTTACTTACGGTACCTTTTCATTACGAATCAAGCTTTATGCCTCTACCCTTTGCCTCAGAAGAGAGTGCTTTTTTCATCTGGGGGGATAGAGGTCTTTCCCTGCTAGCTCTTCACAGAACCAAGGAAAAGGAGAAGCCCAAAAGCATGCAACCACACAAGAAGAAAGGACAAGACACAAGCGCTTTTCCTTTTCACCTCTGTTGCTTACCTTATTTAAGGCGCGCCTTCCTTCAATAAAATTCAGTTGTTAGTCAGCGCTTGTGTCTTGTCCTTTCTTCTTGTGTGGTTGCATGCTTTTGCGCTGCTCCTTTTCTTTGGTTCAAAATGCACAAACTAGCCCAAAAAGAAGTTTTACTGTAGCTCTTAACAGTTAAAAAGTGCCCTGAACCACCGCTCCACGACAGATAGTCAACACACTCAGCGGCTGTTGCATGTCGTCATGAATAGCTCGACCGAGTTACACAGTGCTTTCACAAATTGAGCACAAGGTGGGCTCTACTTCGTTTCTTGCATAGCGCTATTGCTTCTCAATCGCCGTCATTATGCCATCATATAGAGGCGTGTGGTATGAGGAAAGTAAAGGCGCAGTAAATGCCTTACTCAGGGTGGACGCTTGAACCACTCCGGGAATAAGGGAACGAAGGAAGCGTGAAACAAGGAAACAAGGAAAGACTAGTGTAAGACCGCTATGCCTAACATTAGGCGATTGCGGCGCGCCCGCCGAAGAAACATTGGCTGTGATTTAGCTCTGGTTAAACCTGGAGTGACGCGAGAGCTATATCTGACTGAGTGGGACTCGCTCAATCTAACTGCAAAGTCAGTCTTTTGCCGCTCCGTTTCGCTAGGCGTTCCTTCTTCATCTTCGTCCCTGGACGTGGATTCACTCTCTACCCCTCTCCACTCCCCCTCCCCAACTCGGTTTCGCCGGCGTGCTGTGCCGCCGACAGCAGCAGCTGCTCCGGACTACGTGACCATCCACGTGACCAGCCACGGCACTGCCACGGAGCTCAAGGGATGGCACGCTGAAGGCTCGAAGTGCTAGCGTAGTGTAGCTCTCGCTACAAAAAGAAGGAAAAATAACTTCTGGAGCACATTCGAAGGCTCGCGCTTCCGCAAGCGCGTCCCAGCGCACGGCCCAGGCGCTCATATATCCCTGCGACCTTGGCGGGGTGGCGTGCGTGGACTGAGGGTTCTCTTGGGTTTTCTGTGTCTCTCTTTTCTGTGTCTCTTGGGTTTCTGTGTCTCTTGTGCACTGCATGCATCTGCCTTCCAAGATTTACATATTTGATAACCATGTGCTATTTCGACACAGTTTTCTGTTACAACATATGTTATCATAAATGACAGATCTGAGTGGTATTTCTGTCTTTGTAACTCTTGATCAGCATCGATTACGTTTTTTTTTCTTTTGTTATCAGTGTGTGTGCATGCGCGTTTTTTTTACATGTACTATAGCCTGTCGCTGCTCGAGGGGCGGACGGGGCTTTTGTCAAGCTGCGAAACTTGCAGCTTTTTCTCCGCCGCCCTTTTTCACCACCTGTACACTTTGTTGGTGGAATAAATGCTCATTGATTGATTGATTGAAATGGTTCGAGCGCTAGCGAGAACACATGGGGACGAAAACGCAGCTTAGCGCGCCTACTCCATTTCTCAGCGCCACCGCCCGCTTCTAGAATTTTTGGGCTTGGTTGTTTAAGAGCCTGTTGCGTAGAGTAATGCGGTTCTAGGTCAGGCTTCGCGCAGCGAAGTAGGCGGGCCCCGGCATTCGGCAAGTCGTGATGAGAGAGCGTTGAGCTCAAGCGTAACTTACTGCGTCAGCTCCGGTAGCTGAGCCTGAAGTGTTGAGTTAGCTTTGGTAGTTGAGTGTGAAGCTTCTGTTACTTTCGTGCGTATGCATTTCTCTACTGTTGTTGAAGTGTCATTATAAAGTCACATTATGAAGTGTCATTATAAAGTCACGTGGAGGGAAAGAGAAACTACTCTTTTCCTCCATGTGTCATCCGCCCATCCTTGTATGCAAGACTGTGTGCTACACTACACGCCCAGCGCGGAATCAATGTACACCTCGTAGGAGCGAGGTGGAGAAGAACATGACTTTACTAGTAGCTATATCGGGGGCTCTGGAATAATTTAGACCACCCGAGGTTCTTTAATATGCAGCGACACCGCACAGCACAGGAAAATTCACTGGAATTTTTTTTTTTCAGAGGACCACATTCCACATCTGCATGCAACCGGATCTAGAAGAATTATGGCTGACGCTGCCTAACGTTCCCAACACAGGAATCACCTTTGTGGTGCCCTTTGCATCAGCCTTCGCAACGTCGGCATTAAATGGCAACTTTAGCCCATGAGTAGCTGGAAAAGCCAACTTCGACGATGTCATGAACTAACCCTCAGACGAAAAGAGGAAAAGAACTTTCGCAACTCGTCCGTGTAGCACTTTGTGCAACTATGCATGTTCGAGTGGACAGCCAAGGTATATTATATGGGCGTTGATCTTAACTAATTCCCAGCAAAAGTTAGCTCTCGATGTTCTGTAACACTGGACTGCAACCCAGAGGATGAACTTGTCTTGCATTCTCGGTTCATTTGATCAGGAGAAAGCCTTCAACGTCATCAGCCATGAGTACCACTTTCAGGTACTTGAGGGGGCTGGCATCAACTCTGATTTCCAGAGTCTGGTAACTGTCTTGTACTAAAAGCCAACCTCTGTGCTTATGGTTCAGGGACTCGTCTCGGAGCCTTGCGTTGCCGGACCATGGAGTTCGGCAAGGTTGCCCTTTGTCTCCAACCCTGTATGTGCTGAGCCTCTCCTCAGATTGGTAGGTTTTCGCTTCCACTAGATTTACCGCCTTTCGCCATGCCCTAATACGCAGACGACCTGCTCAATATTGTCCCTGGCGAGGCATCCGTGTGCTCCGGCCTCTACGTCATGGAAGGGTACTGCGGGGTAAATGGGCATAAGCTTAATCGATACAAGAGTACTGCCCTGCATTTCAGGCAGGCGCCGCATAGCGCACAGCTCGTTCACGGTCTCCGTGAGAAGAATGAGGTTACGATCCTAGAGATCAATTTCAATTCCGACGGCCTATCGGAGACCAACTGGCCTCTTGCCAAAGAGAAGCTTGAGCAGAAAGTGAGAGTACAGCACATTGGCATGACCCCTCACGACACAGGCTGCTGTTCGGTCACTTCTGCTCTCGTTCATGACGCTCGTTGCCTGCATACCACCTCTGCCGACATGTACGAAGCTCCAACTAAAATGGATCCTTTTCCATTTCCTCTCGAATCACGGATCTGATCGGGAGACCTCTGCTAAAACAGCCCACAGACAGGACGGACTTCGGCATCACAGATCTCACTCTGAAAATGATCGCGCTTGAACTCACACTTAGGCCCTGATTTAGGCGTGAAGCGTGATGCACGTGTTAATGATGCGCGAATGATGTTTTCAGCAGCACATGACCAAAAATACACGTTAGCTGATTCCCTCCAAGTGTGAGCACGATACTTCGTGGCCGGCTCAACCTTTCGCAAGCGTGAGGCATCAGCCTACGCGTGACGAACGCATACGCTGAGATTCGAGCTTGTCTTTCCGTTGTCACGCATTAATCGGTCGGCGCTCACGCCACCTTCAGCTGAACGCCCGAACTTTCCTTTGTTCAGGCCGAAGGAGCTCAGGCGACTCTCCGGTCTCTCCCAGTGTCCGGGCGCAGGAAGCAAACCTCGAAGAAGTTATAGTGCTTGATTGGCGTCATTACTTCCGCAAGGCGTTGAAATAGGCCGGAGTACTAGTGCCGTGGTATTTCGTCGGGATGTTTACGTAAGTCGACATCCTTGTCCTTCCGCGCGGACGTTGCAAGCACTGCGATTGTTACTGCGCTGAGTTCGTGCGCGATGCCTCATACTGATAACGCAAGAGCCGGATCTCCAAGCGGATGGTGCACTTACTGTGGCCATCCTACAGCCTTTCATGGACGGTTGGACTATCTCGGTAAGAACAATGCTTTTGTTTAGCTGCCTTCGCTACAGGGTTTTCACGGCTTATTGCGAGGCGCTGTATGTGTCTCAAAACGCGTTCCTACTACGACGTTGTCACCGTGCAGGAGAGAGAGGGCACGTCAAGGCAATGTCGCACAACCAGGCAGTCTGACCATGCTCGGCTACTCCATCAGCGCAGCTTCATAGAGAATGCGCTCCCTTGCCGCCCTGTGACGGCATTGTGTCTGACATTGAAACCATATTTTACAGCTCAAGGCAACTGTCGAGCAGTGTCGAGGAAGAAGCGCGCGCGATTGAACCGGTATATCCGGTTTTGGCGCGGTACAGCTTCTGCGGGTGCGTTAGACGCTGCCTGCACCCCATCTTTCCGCTGAAGCGTATAAATATTCCGATTGAACGCTCTGCGCGACGAGCTCAGAAATAACGAGAGGTTTTTGTTTAAACTTGCCAGTAAAAGCATTTCGGCAATGACATCATCACTTTGAAGGAAACGGTGTTATCTTCTCCCGCTGTGTCTAATACATCATGTGATCTGACTGCATGAGTTGCCAAATTTTGTCAGCTGAATCTCTGCCCAGTTCTTACAACGCGGGCGGTTCCGTGCCACGCATGTGAACATTTAAGAGGCGAAATCTTACCGAGCATATTCATATCTGGCTCGCAGTAATATTGGTTGATGCCGGCGTTCTTACTAATTTTACGCCGCTGTACACGAGGTATATTCTCCCCTTTGCTGACTCCGGGAACTGACGGAATCCGATTAAAGTGACACCATTAGTGACGTTCGAACAAGCTTTGCGTCTCCTCGACGATTGTTATGGCGGGATTGCCGCTTTAATTTGGTAGTATAACTAAAGGGCCAGTCCAGAAATATAACGGTGGCACAGATTACTAAGAAGGTGATGATTAAGGATTTTTATGGCGCAAGGGCATCTATGGCCAAAGAGCGCCGTGACACAAGGTATTTTCAACTTCTGAAGGTGGGGTCAAAGACCCATTTCCCAAGCATTTCACCCTAAATAAGCCGAGCACCAGACCAGGGGAGAGCTTGTACCCATTGTATCACCGGTGGGCATCCGGCGGCACTGGGGATCGAACCCCGCACCTCTCGCAAACCTTGCAAACCGCACCTTGCAAAGCGGTCCCATTCACGAATCCAAGGAAATCAGAGACATCGGACTCTTCACACACAACCAGCGACGCTGCGACACAACACTCGCCAAGCTCCGGCAGGTGGGGGGGGGGGGGGGGGGTGCGCATGATCCGCCGGGTTTCCAACTACTGCGGAGGGTTACGATGCAAAGACGCCTTGCGACTGGCGAACGCATTCGTGACCAGTCGAATCTTGTATTCGACTCCCTACCTCCACCTGCGGAAACAGGAAGAGGATGCCCTTGAGGTCATCCGAAAAATCCTGAAACGAGTGCTGGACCTCCCGGTCTCTACCTCTACCAGCCGCCTCATGGCACTGGGGACAGTGAACACTTTCTGGGAGGTTCGGGAGGCCAACCTCAACAACCAATACACTCGTCTTCACATCCAGCCCACCCAATTCACAGCGCAGAGATACCGCCTTCCCGTATACTGGAGATGCGCCCTCCGCGTGCGGCCTCTCCCCACCAACATGTCCAAAGAGGACCATAATGGCAGGCGCCTGGCGCGGGCGGAATCCTTGCACCGCCATTTTGGGAGCAAACCAGGAACCTTCTACGTGGACGCCTCCGGCCCAGACCCCAGGGGATGGTACACGGCCGCGGTCGTCCACGAGGGCAAAACAGTAGACGGACTTACTTTCAAGGCCCAGTCAGCAATTCACGCAGAAGAGGTTGCCATCGCCCTGGCAGCCTCCGACTCCTCCTCCAAATACATAATCACCGACTCGCGAGGATCTTGTCGAAACGTCGAGCAAGGGTGGGCTACTCCCCTGGCTTATCGCATCTACTAAAATTGTAGCCGAGACTCGGATCCTGCGCACCGATCTCTCGTTTGGGCTCCAGGTCACCAAGGCCTCCGCGGAAACGATACAGCCGACGACGCCGCCCGCGCGCTCTCTCTCTCCGTGCATTTCCCACAGGACCCAACGCTGACCAGGACTCCGATTTCAATTAGGTTCACACTTTTAAGGAAATATGCGATTATTAGAAATCCACGCACTAAATTCTTCCCACCCTGTGCAAAGGGCTGGGGAAGGCCAACGAGCGGGTACTCCTGCGCCTGCTCACTAACACGATGCTGTGCCCGGCAACTCTAAAGCATTTCGATCCTCAATTCGACGGGTGGTGCTCACACTGCTGGGAGGTGTCTGACACCTACCACATGGTGTGGGCCTGCCAGCAGAACCCATCCCTACCCCCTATCCCGAACCCCACCGGATAGGACTGGGAGGCGACCCTGTCCGGCTGCTGCACCCTCGAGGCCCGAAGTGCCTTAACGCAGCGCGCCCGGGCTGCAGCAACCGCCAATCGGGTGCCTGACTAGGCATCCCACCTAGTGGTTGTAAGGACGTGACCGTTGTAAGGGTTGTCAGGTCACGACCCCCAACACCTCTCTCTATGATTAATAAATGTTTTCACCACCACCACCACCACCACCACCACCACCTCTCGCATGCGAGGCTTATTCTCAACCACTTGGAGATTACTAAGAAAGCATAACGGACTGTGTTGTAAACTGTATTTAAAAGGATAACTTCCGAACAACCTTGAGCGGTTTCTGGGCGAGTTAAGATGCGTTTTCCCGCGAGAATGGTGTGTTCTTAAGTGCAGCCCTTTATAAAAGCTCGCTGACGTGGTGTTGCTTACAAAGTTACATTTAGCAACATAAAATTTCTTGATTACAACTTTCTTTGAACTGCCGCAGTTTCCAAGCATGTCATCGCGTGTTTAATACCCGCAAGCATGTGACCTCCCACTCCTCCCTTCTGGCCAATGTCATCTGAAGATCGTAGTCTCTGGTCAGCTTGAGACGTCTATGGACAGACACATTTTATAAATTCCAGACAGGAACATTAGCAGGGTTAGCACTTGCATTTTAGCCTAAGGAATAGCGAAGAGCTCGTTTCGGAACTCCCTGCAAGCTTATATAGTTTTATTGCTTTTTGCACTATGCATGTCAACAGCTCCATACGAGCTGCCCTGTTGGCAACGTGTCTCGAAAAAAATTAAAATTATGAGGAATAAGAAAAACAAAGCAGCACTCACATGTTTTCTCATTTAAAATACCCGACTGAATGCACATGTGCTAAAATTTATCTAATTTCTCTACCTGTAAATATTCCTATGCCTGAGCACCAAGACAAGCAGCGACAGAGTCCAGCGGACGACGGAAAGATTTCTCATGACGAACCAACGACAGTGGAAGAGCATTCCAACGGTCCACCCAGCATGGATATTTCAGGTAAGTGTTTCGCAGGCAGCCTAAGCTATTTGATGTTACTGAGTGAATAGTTCCACCATCGACCTCTTTATTAGCACTCCACCCTATGTATATTTTACTGGGAGTAGGTAGAACTACAGAGCATGCTATAAACAGTGATTTCTGATGAGAAGCTTGCTATACCATATAAATGCGTCGTAATTTCAGCAAGGACGCAGAAATTCGCAACCGCCCTTGGGAGGCTGTTCTTTTTTGGACTTTCTTGCAGACAAACTTTAATACCGTACCATGCCATAGTGTCATAGTATACTGTCATAGTGACATGATACAAGACGTAATCCAGGTTATTGAACTGTACCTTGCCCATAATTCAACTTCTGCAGTAATCCTTGAAACATTGAAATCAGTATTTCTTTGATTATCCAGGTAAACTTTGTTTACCTCATAAATGTGATTGATCGTTATGTGTTGTGTTGGGTTTAGTGGCGCATAAGCATCTAAGGCTATCATGCGCCAAACTCAAGGTATAGAGAAAATTTTGCGTGCAGAATTTTACAAAAAAGGCTAAAACAACGGTGGTGTAAAGGGCCTAAAAAGTTATTTCGTGCTACCTAGTGATTACAAAGGACAAGAATTTTATAAATGGCTAATGGTACAAGCTTTAAAGAAGGCGGGTAACCTCAGCGACCGCCCTTGGCTGGGAAAGAAAGGATCTCGAGGCTCTCAACCAATCGAATAAAGGCCTCAGCCTTCTTCTCAAGAATGAGAAAGTGGCTGAGGTGTGGTTAAAGTCTGTTTGTTGTAATAAATTGCCTGTATTTTATGAAATCTACAGTTTATTTAAAACGTCTGCTCTCTTTAAAACTTGAAAACATGTGACACGTCAACAAATGCATCTTCACCTAAGAGCAAGGTTGGATAGGATGGCAAGGGTTCGTGGTAAAAAAACTGCAAAATGCTTTTTTCTTGGTGTTTCAAGTTTTCTGAATGAAAATAGAACATGGTTTACTGGTAGCTCATTTACACATCATTCACATTAGGGTTTGTCTTGTTTTGTCAGTATGAAGGTGTCCGTCCGTCCGTCCGTCCGTCTGTGTGTGCGTGTGCGTGTGCGTGTGCGTGTGCGTGTGCGTGTGTGTGTGTGTGTGTGTGTGTGTGTGTGTGCGTGTGTGTGTGTGTGTGTGCGCGTGCGTGCGTGCGTGTGCGTGTGTGTATGTGTGTGTGTGTGAGATAATCACTTCTGTCGAACGTTCTTGGTGGGTGCAAGACTTCCATTCACCCTAAAACTGGCTTTACAAAGTGTACTTTGTTATTTACTTCGTTGTTCGACGCAGACTGCCATTTCTTTGTTACGTTACGATGAACTAAATTCATCTTTAAATGGTATATGCACTTTTTTATTTACTTGCCACAAGATTGAGAAGCGCAGAAGTCTGCTCTCTCGTTGCTTTTAATTCTGACATGACTTGGTACCCAGCGAAGTTTTATGTTTTGTGTTTGAGCTGTGGCTATATTTATGTTGTGTACGATGTCACCAAGTAGCGGTGTGATTACGTTTCCAGAGTGGAGAGCTGTAAGTACCCTTAAGGAGTCTGTGTAAATAATACTGCTTGTGAGGTTCTCGTTTACTGTTTTTCGTACAGCTGCGCAGAGAGTAACATTCGGCAGTGAAGATCAAGGCACATTGTTGAAGCCTTACTATTTCCTTCTCATTCCTTCGTACCAGTGCGCTTCCAAGGTAAGCATCTGTTTTTGAACAACCAGTGTAAAAGTGAGTGAAACCACTGTATTTTTCCTCGTGTGCAAGAAATTCTTGTATATGTTGTTGTGCAGGTTGTTTTTTACAGAACTGTGTAGAGCGAAATCAGAAAATCAGGAGGAAATCAGGATTGCAGGAAAATTGTACCACGGAGGCAGTGGATATCGTTTTTGTGCAATGCCAGGTAATGTTTCTAGTGCACCGAGGCTCTGGCACATCTCTTCAAAATGCAAGAGCAATGGCCTGAAAGCTTGCGGTTTGTTGTTAAACAGTGTTCTGGATGGACATTTTGTAACTGTTGGGTGACAGATTTGTGTGGTAGTGAACGGATTTTTAGAATGTATGAGCACGTGAGCACGGTTCTTCTGTCTGTAAGTGATGTTTCATTAGTTTCTGCATAAAGACTGCTTATCGGCGACGTCCTGTAGGCACCAGTGGAAAGATGTAAACCTAAATTATGTACTGCATCCAGTCTTTTAGGGTACGATGGTCTCACTGACCCATATATTATACATCCATAATCCAAGACAGAACGTACCACTGAGCGGTAAATTTGTATGAGACGTGTCCTACTTCTCAAAATGTAACCACTTCTCAAAATGCAGATCAGGCTGCGGTGCAATATTAGAAAATGACTGCTCAGACTCGTCTGGTGTGTAGGAATTGTGCCTAGTTTGGGGAAGTGAAATAATAAATGAACTCTCAGAAGAACCACAGAACTATGAACAAATACATTCAAGTATAGGTGACTTCTGTTAAGCTAAATGAACTCGAAGCACGTCGCAGGTGTTGCAAAGCAGCAATAGATATGACAGTACGCGCCGTAACCAACATGTTATTAGAACAAGGCGTTTCCCTCGACGCTTAGTGCCTTTTATGAGACCATGCAATAAAAGGACACCACTATACAGGGTGTCCAGGCTAACTTTAGCCAAGGGTTAAAAAATGAGATATTTTAGGTAGGCCAGTGAAACCACTTACATGCACCTACCAACCAACTGGCTTGCGCATCATGGCCAATTTTTGTTTTGCAATTAATTAATTAGCAATTAAGATAATTTTTCTAAGTGCGTAAATATTGACTTTACACAGAAAATGTGAATAGCAAAGTTGGAGAGCCACCTTCAGAAACCCCCATTCTATTTATTTGTGATAAAGAAAGCCCCACGTGTATATTTTTTTCCGAGCTCCAAAGAAAGCCCGCGAAATACAAAAAAATCACGTGACTAGTGCATTCGCGCTCCACGATTGTGCTGCTCTCAATCTTGGCTTGAGAATGAAATCAGCTGCTGGCAAGGCGTGACGACCTCACGCCTGCTGCGGCAGGCCGATGTGTCGACGGTGGTTGCGACGCCCGCGCGAGCCAGTCTGCAAGCGTGACGCCGCCTACGGCCGCAAGACACCGGTACTCCATGAAGTACTCACAAGGGTATGGTAAGAGGTCTGGGTCTACTTGCGCCCTGAACAGCGTTTGTCATCTGCGCAGTCTCTGCAGGCGCAATCTCAGTTACGATATAGGCCGCATTCAGGAAATGGCTGCCCTTCGTGACACCACAAGTGTAAAGGAGGTCCGGTCGCTTCCTTGGCTTCCTGCCACGTAGTTGACCCAGGGTTCTCTAGTGTTAGGTGCAGCCGCTTTGAGCGTATCATCACACGACATCAACCATGTCCGGACAGGGCCGTTGTCCCGAACCAAAAAACTCTGCCCTCCCCCCCACCCTTCCCACTGACCTGCAGTATGGTGGAGTGACGTAAGGGTGAATATGATAGGTCGATAGGATATTTGAGAGCTTCGGACACGGCGCTTTCGGGTGCCACGCCCCCCACCCATCTGAAAATTGCAAGCATGAACATATCTCATCGACCTATCATTATGTGTTCATACCGCGGGATGTGGCGCGTTCGGGCATTAAGTACCCCTTTTATCCGGCAAAGGTGCATTGAACGGCGGCATCGATATTACCTTCCATGCCTGGTGGCGTGCACAAAAAGGAATTTGGTGCTCTTCAATATTTTCCAGTGGCTCCAAGCGTGTCGATCAAGATAGTGGAGATAGTGGAGGCCGCAGCAGGCGAAGCGTCATTCCCAGAGAATCAAGTCGATGGGAGTATATAGAGGAGAGAGGAACACCGAAAACTAAACATTGTTCCTTTAATTCCTCCTCCCTTATCACAGGTTTAGAGAAATTTCTATCTGGCAGGAACCGCTTGTAGAACACCCAACTGTTTCTAAGCCGTTTGTTATTGACCAAGAGATGTTCCAGGATACCTTTCAATTTCCTCACGAAGAGGATTCCTGCTAGCTCAGTAAAATTCGCACATCATAAACAAGACATTAGCGTACTGATATAAGAGGTGCTACGTTTATTATCGAGCTTTTCTGGAAGTTTTACTGTGCGTGTGCGTGCGTTACGAATTACATGCTTTAAGTCGCCATCTAATTCAGAGGAGATAAAGTAACGCCGGCACAGGTTATTCAGCTTCTTCACTTGAATTATGCGCTGCCGAGAGACGAGCTTTGTAAAGAATAAAAAAATGGAAAAAATATCCAGGCCGGTAGTAGCTAAATGGGGCTGTGCTACCCAGACGTTGCAATAGCGGCACTTCTTTTTGTCGTTTATTATTCCCGCCATTTATTAAGCACCAACTACTTAAAATACACTAAACAATTTTTCGCCAATCACGAACATTTTCTCGTTCTTGCTCGTGAGTGTACTAGCTAACACTTTGAAGCTCATTTTCTCCTCTGGTGTGATTCATTATTAGAATATTAACACGGTGCCTTCTGTCTAAATCTGCTTTAGTTCAAACGATACGGGCACTCTGTGTTTACTTGTGATTCTCTTCTAAAATCTCATTTCTGCCACGTTATACCTTCTCAGCACGCGTTTCATCTTGCACTGTACATCCTGTACGAAGTAATGTGTACATTTCCTGTTTTTTTTTGCATACTTGTATTCCATCTTTCGTTACGTTGTGTTTGCGCTACATTTATGACTACTACCGCAGCAGTATACATAAAGAATGAACAACTCTCAATGCGGTAGTGGTGCTACCTTTCGTTTCCGGCTTTATTCGTGACGTTTATATGTCGGTGAAATAACGTTTACTCTGAAAGCCTATCAAAGTAGTCGAGCCGACTAACTAGAGTTGGTTCTGGTCTGTAGTTAAGCAGCACCAAAGAACAAAAACAGAACAAAAGAAGGACAAGACGCAGCACTCGTCTTGTCTTTCGGTTGCAGCTGTTCTAGTTTCTTTTTTTTTTGCTCTTTTTTAACTAACGGCCCATCAAGACATATGGCTGTTTTTTTCAAACGTCATGCTTACGATCGTTATTCGTCTTACCTTTTATTATGTTCTATCCCAGCGCACTTCGTCCTCCCACACCGCCACAGCGCGGATCTGAAAAATCAAATAATAAAACATCAGTTCAGGCGCCCGGCCTACTTCTTGTGATCCGCGTGCTCAGCGACGTTGTTTCTCTGTAGATCTAACACGGCCGTCGCATGAAACCTGGCGTGTCACTCACCACGTGTTTTCTTGGGAGCTCTGAATGACCCCCGAACCTGGCAAACAGCTTTTCTCCTGCTGCACCATCATGATCCTAACAAAGGGAAGTGTCCGCGCGCGCTCATGGCAGAACCATCGCTGTCTTCGGTGGTCTGCTTGTTCAATGAGGCTTTGTGTTCAATGAGGCTTTGCGGACGGACCAACGTCCTTACACCGAAATTCGCGCGGAGTCCCTCAGGGTGGAGTGCTGAGCCCAGTTCTCTTCAACCTTGCTTTTATCGGCCTGGTCGACGTATTGCCACAATCTGCTCAGATCTCTATATATGCATACGACATCTGTATTTGGGCATCAGGGGTGACCCGTCGTCAAGTTCGTGCAAGACTTCAAAAAGTGGCATCGATATTGACATCTTATCTTTGCTTGCAGGGCCTGAACATTTCGACCGAAAAGTGTTCACTTGTGGCGTTCACATGCAAAATAATGTCACGTTACACCATTCGCATCAATGGCGAAGCCATTCCCTATGAGAGAAGCCACAGATTCCTTGGTGTTGTGATCGACAGGAACCTCTCGTGGAGTCCACATATCTACGACATGAGAAAGAGACTAGTTTCGATTGTCCACGTCCTCTCCTTCCTCGGGGGAAAGTCCTGGGGCGCATCAGTGCGCTCGATGCTACAACTGTACCGTTACCTATTTCTCGGCTACATGCGGTACAGTCTTCCGATATTCAGTTCCATTAGAAAAACAAATATCAGGGCTCTTCAAAGTGTGCAAGCGCAAGCTCTCCGTATCTGTCTTGGACTGCCTAAATGTGCATCAACAGCAGCAACTGTTCTTGTTGCCCGGGAACATCCTGTTACTACATACATTGCTGTTGACACCATGAGAACACATATTCGGCACCTCACACGGGTTCCCTAGTCATCACCTCGCAACACTCCCAATAATTAGGCCACGTACTGCATTCCCCAAAGTCATTGAAGCCCATCGCGCATATCTTCCATCGCAGTTCACCCCTGCGTCAAGACCATGCTCACCCTTATGGAGTCTTCATGAACCTCATGTTCACCTCTATATTCCTGGCATTACAAAGAAAGCTGGTGTATCACTTCCCGCTCTCAAACAACTGACATTGAATCACCTGCATTCTTACCACAGTCACCGCATACATATTTACACAGATGGATCAGTTCCCTCGACCAGTTCTGCGGGGTCGGTGGTGATACCGGCCAGATCCATCTTCATGAAAGTGAAGACGACCTATCCAACATCTTCAACTGGTGTGGAACTCGCAGCCTTACGGGCTGCGGTAGAGTTCATCAGTCAAGAACCTCCACATGACAGGACGGTTTTCACCGACTCCAAAGCAGCCCTTCAAGCCCTGCAAGCTGCGCTACGCCGCGGGTCGCAGGAGCAACTTGTTGCTGAGATCCGTCTACTGTACCACGGCACAGTTTCCAAAGGTCATGACATCATTTTTCAATGGCTGCCAGGACACTGTGGTATTAACGGTAATCACCAGGCCGATGCGGCTGCGCGTTCTGCTCACAACGACGGACTTCCAGTGAGGATCCCAATATCGAGACCTGACGCTGCGTGTGTGCTTCGCCCTTTGGCGCTGGAGCTCACACTTTCAGCGTGGAACACGGGAGAGTTTTGCAACCTCCGCCTCAAGGCACTGGACCCTGAACTGCGCCTTCGTCTTCCACGTAACTTAGAACGTCGCGACGCAACACTGTTATGCCGTTTATGGATCGGTGTTGCATTTACCAATTACTATGCTTTCCGGATGGGGATGGCCGACAGCCTTGCCTGTGAGAGCTGTGGTTGTGAGGAGACCATCGCTCATCTTCTCTGTGAGTGCCCTGCATTTGCGAGTGCAAGACATACACTGTGTTGTGCCCTGGACCGCCTCGATCCTCGCCCATTAACAGAGCAAAAGATCCTCGGTCCGTGGCCACAGCAGTCGAATGCCCTCAAGGCATACAAGGCATCTTTGCCTACTTGAGAGCGACTGGATTGAGTGACAAATTGTGACAACGTTGTGCGTGTGTGTGTTATGCCTTTTTTCCCTTCTCTCTTCCTCCTTTTAGTCCCCTGATCCCTCTTCCCCAGTGCAGGGTAGCCAACCGGAACCTCTTTCTGGTTAACATCCCTGCCTTTCCCTCCTCCTCTTTATCTATCTATCTATCTGTGTAACATAGTTCCTTCCACCATGCCACGTTTGAGGGCGCTAGCGTCGCGAGGGGGGACCGCGTAATCAGGTGAGTTTCAAACATCTGCGGTTCACTTTAAACTAAAAAAAAAGATCCACGATGAAGTTTTCAGTAAAAAAATTAATGAAATCGGAATTTCTGAACGGGCTTTATAATTTATGTATACATTGAAAATTTTGTAATGTTAATGATAAGAAGTGTACTAATTTATCCTAGTTAATTAGCAAGTCAGGCGCATTTTAAAAGATGGTGAGCTGGTCAAGGCAACCGTCTACAATCTTACACTAGTCCAATCTCCGCAGAGCGAGTCGTTATTTTTTAAAGCTTGTTACTTAGCTAAACTAACCTTTATATGCAGATCATAATGTGCAGTGGATATCGAAATTCTCAGATCACAGCACACAGGCACGTGAAACCAAGTACGCCAAGTTGGCGAGGAAGTGTGGCCACCGAAAGCTTCATGTGAGAATGAAGCAACACCTATGGAGCAGCTATGCAGCTGTATACCATGATCTATACAGCAGCTGAATAGCAGCCCTACACTGGTGCATCTTTTTTTCTCTCTTATAAATGAATCAGAGCACTTCATTCAGCTATCAGCGCCAAAGTCCTAAACCGAGCTTCTCTGTAGGTTGAAGCGGACTTTGAAAAGTGCGACACACTGACACGAAGGCATAAAGTGTTCCTGGAAGTTCACACTACAGCTCCGGTGTGATGCAATGACATCCAACAAGCCAAGCCTGTAACCAAAACGCGACCTGATGAGCCCTTTGAACATGGGCTTTATAACTCAAAACAGACATTGTTTTTGGCAATCAAGTTCTAGCGGGGCACGTGTGTTAACGTGCCATCAGTTAATGTTACAGATTATAACCTCGCTTGTCTCCATTCTGACTGGCTCAACTAAAAGAGACAATATGCTTTTTGGGTGTGCACGCTAATTGCTTGCGAGTGAGTGTATTAATATGTCCGTTCTGTACATTACACTCATAGTTCATTATTCGTGCTTGTGTGCGCGCGTGTTTTCTTGAGTCCTGTTGTCCTTGGGAATTGAAGAAACAACGCATACCAACTCGCCAAACTGTGTGCGTTATTACCACGTGACGTGGGCCTGTGAGGCCTCTGATACGCTGAGCGCTGAGGCCTCTGAGCGCAGATAAAATTCGGCGACATGATTGAATAGCATCCTTGATAGCAGAGCTCGAAGAAACACGGTCGTCAGATATGTCCCCCAAGAATAACCGAGCATTCATGCAATGAATAGATAAACCTCTACCCATCAAGGAACGCTGATGGTCGTCAAAGTACTACTCTTTTTGTGGAGTAAACGAACACTTCTCTTTTGAATAGCGACGATTTTTCTACACCTTGCTCTTTGACGCAGCAGACCACCCATGCCTCTCTGCTCGAGGCCCAAAACGGCCAAGTGCAACCCAATACGACACCGTAAGCATAAAAATTTAAGTACACTAGTACTGGACCCACCCGAGGGAAACGTCAAGCAACCGACGCAATGTACACGCTAATAAAGTAATGCCACAAAGAACACTTCCTTAGAGCTCACCGAGTGTCAATGTGCGTGCAGAGCTGAAATTAACTTTGGTGACCCAAGTTACGATGAAAGAATGTAAGAAGTTGAGCTTTCTACCGCGGAAGTCCATGCGACGAAAATTGGCGTGACGGAGAACATTGAACGTTCTCTGGATCTGTAGAAAACATATGTAAGCAGACATGTATGATTAGGCGGCCTCGCGCCCTTGGCGTCTTTGGCAGCACTCTTCGTGGAAACAAAGCTAGCAGTGAAATGAGGCTTCTTCAGCTAATGTGAGGTATGTACACCATTGCGTGATCAGGCACAGAGTTAGATTGCAAGTTCTTCTGCGCCGTATGCATCCAACGTCTCCTTTGTAAGAGCGTTATGCTCCACATTCGACCTGGGATATACCTCAGGAAAATCACAGTGACATTTTCCTCTACATTGCTGCCCATTAGCGCCAATGCGGAAGTGATTTTAAAAAAATAAAATCAACAACCGGCCGTCTGTTTCGCGGCGGCCTAGGCGCGCCCGTATCGAGCCCTCGCAACCGCGCGCATACGACCCTATATGGGTGCTCGCCACGAACACATGCCGAAGCCATTCACGGAAGCAACCGTTTTCTTTATTCGTTCCTTTTTTCTGTGTCTCATTATCTAAAAGCGGCCGCCCAAACGACGGTCGTATTGCGGCGACCATTTGGGTCACCCAATCCCAGAAGCGGCCGAAAAAGCCCAGGCCTGGAGCTGCACATTGGAGCATTTTCTCAACCAGAAGTCATTACCTTGCGCTGGCTGTTTTTACAACGCTATGTCGTACATGGGGTTTAATATTTGAGGGCGTGTTTCCGGAGCCTCGGCGTTTCTAATTAACAAAATGCGGGCGGTCGCCCGCGTACGGCCGCCCCATCAGGGCCCCGAGCCCGGCGCTAGTTCCGCAGCAGGGGCTCGCGGCTGCGGGCGCCGTCTCCTAAATAATGGCCGCAAGCCCTGCCGCAGGCCACGTATTCTGCGGTGCGCCCTGTGTCAACCAAATTGCCTCGTCTTTACGTTCGCTTATTCCTGCTTTTTACTTCCTCTGACTGCGTTCTTTTTTTCTGCCCATGAATTATTGAAGGGCACACAGCCCAGTGTAACGGAATCTTGGGGAACTCACCGTCGATTGCTAGCGCATCCAGGGCAGAAGTTGGGTCATGTACTACCACTGCCGCTACTGCAACCGTAATATGCGTTTAGCAATACACATGTTAAATGCCCCACGCAAAAGCCAGACTAGATATTTACGGTGATGCTAGAGATCGGTAGACATATGCTATACCGGAAAAGGGAGAAAGAAGCGTCCCGCTATCAATACACCGGCCGTGCGGTCGGAATGGCCGGGAAGTGCAGAGGCAAAATACATTATTATGGGAATAGCACAGCAGGCTTGGAGTGTAGGAAAAGTGCTTTGTATCTGGATACGAGTGCAACCTCAATAGCGAATTTCTGAACGTAAAAGGGTAACCACGTGCCGCCAGTGAAGAATTGTATAATTACGGATCTTACACATTAAATTGCAATTTGTTTTTTCAAGCCGACTGGCGTTTGTCAATTACGTGGTTGGCATCAGGTACAGTTGACCCTAAGGCTTTGAGACGCATCGACCAGGCCTTCGTCGATCGAATACAACTCTCGGCGTCCTGAACTAGGGCTAACTGCGTGCTGCTTCCAGCGTGCAGACGTCTTAGAAGGAAGAAATTTCCAGGATCCTCGCAAAAGGAGAAAGACCAACTGGATGTTATTATTCTAAAGGCAGTTAAGACGGCGCTGGGACTCCCTTTATGCACATTCACTAAGCGCTTACTACAGCTGGGGATCCATAACACCATCGACGAACTAATAGAGGTCCACCGTGTAAATCAAACTGTCAGGCTCTCAACATCTAAGCCTGGCAGAAAAATATTACAGAAGCTGAGAATCAGTCCACCCCAGGAAGTTGCTGACAAGATCGACATGCCCATGCAGATGAGATCACACATCACGACTCACCCCATACCAAAACGCATGGATGAGGAATACAACAGAGGACGGAGACTAGCCAGAGCTAGACACCTCTCTAAGCGCTGGGATGGAAACAAGGACACGATCTACGTCGATGCGGCTGGACCCGTTAACGGAGTCGCGGCCATTGCAGCAGTTTCACCCCGGGGGGATATCATTGCAAGCAGCCTTATCCAAGCGGTGGATACCACATCGGCTGAAGAAGCAGCTATCACACTAGCGATATCAAAGAGCAGCGAGAACACGGTTATGTCGGACTCACAAGCAGCGGTACGCAATTACCTCAGAGGCCGCGTTGGCGCTCCGTGTTGGGAAATTTTAGAAAGGTCTAATCCTTTCAACATCCAGATCTTCTGGACGCCAGGGCACCTCTCAACGACGGGCAATGAGGCGGCCAACACAGCTGCTCGAGCTCTCCTCCTCCGAGCATCTGGAACGCAGCCTCTCTCTGACACAGTTGACAACCCTTCACCCTTACTAAGCTACGCAGAAATTACGGAGTACTATAAGATCACAAGAAGGAAATATTCTCTTCTTCACAAAACCCTAAGTAAATATGAAGAGCACATAATCAGGCGACTACAAACTAATACTCTGCCCAATCCTTACCTAATGAGTAAATGGTACCCAGACACCTACCATTCATCCTGCCCCTTCTGTGGAGCAGTTGCCACACTCTTTCACGCGGTTTGGAAATGTAAAGAAAACCCAGACTTGGACAGCAATCCCGATCCGACTTATGAGCGCTGGGAGGCAACCCTCCATAGCCACAGCCCCCTCGACCAGAAATCGTTGGTTGAGAGGGGCCGGATTATGATGGCGACAAATGGGTTCTCGTACTGAACCCACCCGGTTTTTATGCTCTGAATAAATGTTTTTCCTCCTCCTCCTCGCGTGAGTCATGAGTCAGTGCCACTTTAATAGAACATTTTCGGTTTGTGTTGTTCTGTGGGACGAGCTCGTGAACGAATGTTACCACACCTGTCTTCCGTAAATGCTCTCACTCACGAGTCCTCCCCTCCTTTCCCTCTTTTTTTTCTTGGGGCATTTTGATGTGAATACCCTGAGGCCCTAATTCCGCAGTCGACCAAAGGCCTTGTTTCCGCTATCGTTCGCCAGTACCATATAAAACAGGGGTTCCTTTTCCCGCTTGTAACCAATTATTGTTCTAGGAAACATAAAAAAAATGATGGCAGATTTCCGTAGTTAGGCTAAATGTGAATTAGACACGCTAGCACTTCGGTTTTCACTTCGGTTCTGGTGTTCAGATACAGTGTTCACCGGTGGCAGTTGTTCGGAGAGCGTAAAATGGGTTAATGCCCATATATGCGGAATAATTCTCTTCTACATTCATTGATCCCCGAGAGTCCTCATACCACTCCTGGCGCAGTGAGGACGCGGTTAAGTGACAGGCCACTGTGCTTCTATGGCAGGTGCTGCCATCGGTGGGACTTGGTTTGCTTGGGGGATGTGTTGAGAACTAGTTTTCTCTTACCGAGCAAGCTCTCGCGATTAATTGAGCAGCCACCTGCCACGGTGGACAGGTTGCTAAGCATATGTATGTATGTATGTATGTATGTATGTATGTATGTATGTATGTATGTATGTATGTATGTATATATATATATATATATATATATATATATATATATATATATATATATATATATATATATATATATATATATATATATATATATGTGTGTGTGTGTGTGTGTGTGTGTGTGTGCACACACACACACATAGTACACACACACACACACACACACACACACACACACACACACACACACACACACACACACACACACACACACACACACACACACACACACACACACACACACACACACACACACACACACACACACACACACACACACACACACACACACACACACACACACACACACACACACACACGCGCGCGCGCGCACTATAAAGGGCGCGAATGTCGAGTTAAAGCCAGTCATTTTCATTGAAATCACAACAGCTCAGCTAAGCTGCTTCTTAACACGAACCATTAAGCGAAAAGGTCTCCCGCGCCGGCGTTGCCGGATACTGTTCGACATTGCGAGGGACATTATGTGCGCCACTGCGACATTGGTTCGAGGCACCGCCGATGGGGCAGCTAGTCGGTACGCATTTCTCTTACATTCGCGATAGTACCGAACATATGTCGCGTTCATCTGCGACGAAGTTTGCTTTGACGGCGAAGCCTTCCGCCTCGCTTGCGGCTGCAGCGCTAAATGGAAGCAGCCGTGCCTCCGCTCTGAGCTATGCAAGCCTGCAAAGAAGACAAGGCGGCCACGGGCGCGTGAGGTGCGCTCGTCCTATAGTCACGTGGTCTTTCTGCAACACTACCGCCAGCACCGCCATGCGACCTCCTCCCTGGGCCGCAAAGGAGACGGAACTGGCCACGGGCGAGAGCAGAGCACGCGTGCTTGCGTTGCACCTGGGCGGTTCTTTACGTTTCAGTGAGGCCCATCGTGGTCGAGCCCCCTGTGCCAGCACTTCGCTGTAGAACAAGCACAGTACACACATCTGACGCGAGGTAGGCTCCGTGCGCCGATATGTGAAAGCTAGCGTCATTTCGTCTGCGCGACTCGCTGTGCCAATTTATGATGTGAACTCCCTGTTTAACTGACACTATCTTTCCTGGTTGGATCTGTCGAAGGCGAGACCATTTCCACCGTACTTTCATCGTGCACCCTTTTATATTTACTGTCGGTGCGTGCAGGGTAACTGGCGCCAATTATTCAGCATTAGGTTGTTCATCTCTGCACATCACTCCAGAAAGCTCGATATATGCACATTAGCATCTCAGCTAACTCGCCTTCATAATTAATGCAAACATAGCTTTAATCACATCAGTTTGAAAACTCGGGATCAGAGTCTGGAATCTCACGTGACCAGTTTCTGAGGCTCCGCCTGTTAGTTCTGGTGTAACGCTGCCCTTCAGCGTTTGGGCTACGTGCCTGAGCGGCTGGTCGAAACACACGGGGCTGCGGTGCTCTGAACACCTCGACATTTAGGGACAGTCATCGAGTCCGATATTGAAGCATGGCTGATGTTGGGAAGATGTTTCGCAGCTGGTGTGACAAAAAAAAACTATGCTCCCGCAGTCGTTCCCATGTCGGCCGAACCGTAGTTTTGAAGAACCCTATGGGCATTGTAGCGTTGCATTTCCCTTACAGTAATTTTCGTATGAACATGTGGGTGTGCTCCTATTAATCCACTAAGTACGCCATCTTTTCCTTCAATCTGTTTCTCGCAGACGGCAAAGAAGCCGCTCTTGAAAAGTCCGTACATACAGTTCGACAACGCTGACCAACGCAGTCATCGCGGTTAAAAGTGCTATCCAAAGCAACACACTTGTGCAGAAGACTAGTTTTGAGCTTTTGACGCCGTGTATTGCTTTTTAAAACCTTCTTGAATGCTGTGAGAATAGTCGCTTTGTTTCTTTCAACCATTACTATTACACACTGCGGGGACTTGTGATTGAGGTTCGCAAAACCTTCCCGACGCGCGCGCGCTTCCTGGAGGGCCGACGCGCTTCACGGCGGGGTGGGGGTCGTCATTCAGACTTCGTCTGGTTGGTTGTCACAACGGGCATGTGCTTGCGCGGCGGTCAGTCGCAAGGCGCTCTTGCGCGACATGAACCTAACCCATTTACGCGGCACTTTTCGTGGACCCCCAGTTGAACCCCTCGGTAAACCGATCACGCCATGTAAGGCACGTGAGTAATGGAAGTATGCCTGTATCCTGTTGTATTCGTTTTTAAACGCTCATATATTATATTTCACTAAATGGGAGTTTCTACCAAGGGTAGGAGTTTATTTACAAGGAACGGTATAAAGAGGTCGGCCGGAGCTGATTCGGGGAAAGAGGAAAGATAAAGGAGTGTTATATACGGGACGGAAGAGAGGCGCGAATACGTACAAACACGTCATCATTGCGTACGAAACTGAGGAACGTCTGGACTGCCCGCAGAGCTTTCCAAGCCTCTGGCATGCCGTTCTCCTGAAATGGCCTGCTCCTTGAACGCGCCATGGACACGGCCAACTCCACTCTTTCGCGCGTACCTGTGGGGCATACCGCGATGTGGTCCATGGTCTCTGTAATATGACATTAAGTCGAGCGCCTGTGCGAACACGTAAGTACCGACGCGTAAAAGACACTCAATCTCAGTTTATGTAGGCGGCTTGCGTGAATATCTGCCAAGTTCTGCACTTTGAACGTGCTACAGTAGGTCACCTAAGATAACCCAGTGGGCGCATGTTCGTCTTCAGCGGTTCGCCGCAGGCGTAGAACCTTAACAACTTTCGCAGTTACCTGAAGCGAAACCGGTCGTTGTGATCGTTGAGTCACCAATGGAGTACCTGGAAACTGTAAACTTAATCAAGAATTGACACAACGCAACGGAACGAGGACGATAGGAAACACAAAACACAGGAAACATGCGCTGTGTCAGGCTGTGTAGTATAAAGTGTGAGCCAACTAGCCCACACCAGAATCCTATTAGAACGTATTTCTCCTACATTGGGCTCTTTTTTCTGTCAACGTGTGGTGTGTCAATCTGTGTCGTAGAAAGTGTGAACCAATTAGTCCATACCAGGATCATCTTAGAACGTAAACTTAGTATTTGACTTCAGTAATGTTTGGCTGAGAATCTGACTTTCCTTGCAGAAGAATAATAGAGGTCTCTAGACCAAAACAACAAAACAAAAAATGCTCACTTGACATCAGGGCACGCCTATGGATCGAACGCTTAGCCGCATAGTGTAGTACTAATGAAAAACTGCAAAAAAAACGAATGATTTCAAGGAATTCAACCCTGCGCAATGTGACAGTAAAGCTTTGAACATCTCAAAAAAGACCGTGGCAGTAGCCCATGGCACAATTACTTAGACACTTGTAAGTGTAGAATAGATTAATTCCCCTGTCCATGCCTTCTATATACAGGCACTTGCCACTGAGGTAATCTCGGACTGCGCCTTGCTTGCTTGCACCAAATGCTAGCCGTCGTGCCTCGGCCCTAGGGCGCAAGCCCTGCTTCGTTGGTGCACTTTAATTGCGAAACACCATTTCGAAATGAGAGCATGTCTCGCGATTAGGCGCACCTGGGAGCTTTGTCGTCGGCTTACGGCGGCCCCGTGCAGCTGTTCTTCATCCACATTTTGAGTAAGCCTGAGCAAATCGTTTGATTGCCGCTGCTGGCTCTGCAGTGTGCCAGCCTGAATATTTCAAGCCAGTCAGCTTCTCGTATTCGAAAGACGTGCGGCAATTGGCCCGCCGCGGTGGCTCAGTGGTAAGGGCGCTCGACTACTGATCCGGAGTTCCCGGGTTCGAACCCGACCGCGGCGGCTGCGTTTTTATGGAGGAAAAACGCTAAGGCGCCCGTGTGCTGTGCGATGTCAGTGCACGTTAAACATCCCCAGGTGGTCGAAATTATTCCGGAGCCCTCCACTACGGCACCTCTCTCTTCCTTTCTTCTTTCACTCCCTCCTTTACCGTTCCCTTACGGCGCGGTTCCGGTGTCCAACGATATACGAGACAGATACTGCGCCATTTCCTTTCCCCCAAAACCAATTATTATTATTAAGTTTTGCAAGTGGTACGATTAAAGGGTATAGGTCCGAGCCACCATGCTGGCTACATTGGTAGTGGGTCGTCATTCAGCAGATGGCGCACATTTTCTCGGTATTTACCAGGAATTTTTAGCGCGCTTCGCCATCCTTGCGCGCTCTTGCATTAATAAGGAATCGTGACTTGTGAAGCTTTTAGTTAAATGCTCCACTGCATGAGAATTTTCTGCCGAATTGGTTGGAAAGCTTTGAGTTATGCTAAGAGAAACTGGTGCATACTGTTAGTCTTTTCTGCTAGACTTCGCAGGCAAAGCTTGGCTTTCGCGGCTAATTGTGGCAGTCGAGGTTATCCATACTCCTCAGTTTCGACGATATTTTGAATTCAATGTGCATGTTGATTTTCGACCAGATCGGACACAGAGGGCTTGAATTATGTGATTATGCATTAGGCGATGTGCGTAGTGTATGCCGCCCCCAATTGGGGCGCCGCAAAAAGAAAAAAAAGTTCTCTTCCATGTAAGTGGAGTTTTCCGACTATGCATTAATCGATGTGCGTCCTGTGCTCCACCCATGAGTGGGGCGCCGCGAAAAGAAAGGTAGCTTATATTGGTGATGAGTGCGCTCGCGATAGGAAGTCCGCCCGCCCTGGCAGACGGCGTTTATATAAGGTACTTGTCAACTAATGAGTCATAGTGTATGTTACTCTATGAATGAGCGTTGCGGCCTATTGCTGCAGTTACTATAGGTGAAATCCTCCGTCGGCTGTAGGCAGGCGTGTAGGCTGTAGGCGTGAACTGTCAAACTTAAATGCAAAAGTTGATTAAGGAAACATGTAATGAAATAAAAAGCAAAAATAAAAAAATCGCCGAGGTTTAGCTCTGATCAACCCTAGTTGAATTGCGAAAGCTTCGTTTCCTCGGCACGTCGTCTACTCAGCGTCTCATTCCGACGCTCTCGAGAACTCAAATCGGTCTTTTCCGCAGTTGAAGAGTCACTCCGGGACGTGGCACGACTTCTAGCCGCATCTTCGTTACGACACTTCTCGAGTCGTGCGGCGCGTTCTTCTGGCGTCTCTTGAGCGCGTTCTCTCTTCCTCGAATCGTTCTGCCGTTGCTGCGTCTCTTTCGCGCTCTCCATAACGACTACAATACACTAAGAGAGAGAAGTTGTTGCCAGGAAGAAAGAAAAGGAAAGTGCGCAGGCCTGCCCACTGGCTCAAGCCGAGCCACAATCGCTACCACGTGCAGATAGTAGGAGAGTTGAAAGATGGGATAGAAAGACAGGATAGTAAAGACGCGCTAAAGACAAGGCCGATCCCGGAGGCAGTGCAATACCGGGCCAACCGGTGGCGGGAGTGAAGCATCCTTCAAACTCTCCGCCACAATTCCAAAAATAAGTCCAATTGGACCCGTAACAGTTACTCTACCGGGTCCAACAATACACTAAGGCGAAGCCCATATATATATATATACCCCCCACCGCCCCGCGAGGTGACACCTCCTCTCCCTCTACCCCAGCGGAGCACATCTGGTGGAGCCAGTGGCGACGGCAGCGACGCCGACGGCGGCGCCATCTGTTGGAGCGCGGCTGTGGCGTTGCTAGGCAACGGCGGCTCAAAATCGTTCGTCGGCCACGGCATACGGCTGAAGTGCGCGATGAGCCGAAATGGCTTGCTGGCTGGCGTAGTAAAGCTTTCGCTTTAAAAGTGCATGCTTAAGCTTCGTCTTCAACAGTGGGGCGCGACAGCGTCTTACAGCGTTGCCAAGGGGTTCACGGGACGCCACCGCCCGTTCGCTGCGATGCATTGCCCGTTGCACAATTCAAGGAAATGAAATGACGCCTGTCTCACATATCTCGGTGGACACCCTAACCGTACCCGTAAGGGAAGGAAAATGAAATGAAAATTGGTTTTAAGGAAAGGAAATTAAGCCTGTCTCACTTATCTCGGTGGGCAACCGAATCGCGCCGTAAGGGAAGTTAAAATAAACTTGGTTTTAAGGAAAGGAAATGATGCCTCTCTCACAGGTGGCCGAAATTATTCCGGAGCCCTCCACTACGGCGCCTCTTCCTTTTTTCATTCACTCCCTCCTTTGTCCCTTCCTTTAAGGCGCGGTTCAGGTGTCCGCCGAGATGTGAGACAGATACTGCGCCATTTCCTGCGCAGTGTCTTCTACATTTTAACAATGTAGAAGCTGCGCCGGTCGTGCAGCTGTGTGGAAGGTCGGTAAGATGTGGAATGTCCGCAACAGGTGGCCGCTGCCGGTCGGAGAGCTGAACGCGGCGACAATGGGTGAATCTATTCATGGCTGCAGTTGCTCTTCGAGTTGACGGATGACGAAGTTGAGAAGCCGTGGTTGTGTTAAATTGACACCCGCTGTGGTCGCGTTCCTGTTTTACGTCATGCGCATTGCTTCACTATTGCATAGTGCAAGGGGTGCACACATGCGCGGTGTAAGTTCGCGGCGTTAAAAGAGCCTTCACAACCTAGAATGCAGCAGCAATTTCTTTCAGGAAAAGTGTTCGGTAAATAGAAGGAAAAGTAATTTTCTTCTTGCGGCTGTGGTAACTCCAAAGGTTTTGACGCCACTGCCAGTTATGCCATGAAAGCGACCGGAAGGTTGCAACAGCTGGAAGTAAATTACTGAACAACTGATTCTCAATAAACATGTGAAAAAAAAAAACATTATTGTGGAGCAAGAAAACAACGGCGAGACGTATGAGGCATCAGCGGTAACAATAAGTTGCATGCTTAATTGTTCACATAGAGTCGGCAATGCTTCGTATTACCAGTTTCTTTTTATGTGCGACAATTTTCTTATTATAACTTATTATAACTGTTAACGGAGTCGCGGCCATTGCAGCAGTTTCACCCCGGGGGGATATCATTGCAAGCAGCCTTATCCAAGCGGTGGATACCACATCGGCTGAAGAAGCAGCTATCACACTAGCGATATCAAAGAGCAGCGAGAACACGGTTATGTCGGACTCACAAGCAGCGGTACGCAATTACCTCAGAGGCCGCGTTGGCGCTCCGTGTTGGGAAATTTTGGAAAGGTCTAATCCTTCCAACACCCATATCTTCTGGACGCCAGGGCACCTCTCAACAACGAGCAATGAGGCTGGCAACACAGCTGCTCGAGCTGTCCTCCTCCGAGCATCTGGCACGCAGCCTCTCTCTGACATAGTTGACAACCCCTCACCCTTACTAAGCTACGCAGAAATTACGGAGTACTATAAGATCACAAGAAGGAAATATTCTCTTCTTCACAAAACCCGAAGTAAATATGAAGAGCACATAATCAGGCGACTACAAACTAATACTCTGCCCAATCCTTACCTAATGAGTAAATGGTACCCAGACACCTACCATTCATCCTGCCCCTTCTGTGGAGCAGTTGCCACACTCTTTCACGCGGTTTGGAAATGTAAAGAAAACCCAGACTTGGACAGCAATCCCGATCCGACTTATGAGCGCTGGGAGGCAACCCTCCATAGCCACAGCCCCCTCGACCAGAAATCGTTGGTTGAGAGGGGCCGGATTATGATGGCGACAAATGGGTTCTCGTACTGAACCCACCCAGTTTTTATACTCTGAATAAATGTTTTTCCTCCTCCTCCTCGCGTGAGTCATGAGTCAGTGCCACTTTAATAGAATATTTTCGGTTTGTGTTGTTCTGTGGGACGAGCTCGTGAACGAATGTTACCACACCTGTCTTCCGTAAATGCTCTCACTCACGAGTCCTCCCCTCCTTTCCCTCTTTTTTTTCTTGGGGCATTTTGATGTGAATACCCTGAGGCCCTAATTCCGCAGTCGACCAAAGGCCTTGTTTCCGCTATCGTTCGCCAGTACCATATAAAACAGGGGTTCCTTTTCCCGCTTGTAACCAATTATTGTTCTAGGAAACATAAAAAAAATGATGGCAGATTTCCGTAGTTAGGCTAAATGTGAATTAGACACGCTAGCACTTCGGTTTTCACTTCGGTTCTGGTGTTCAGATACAGTGTTCACCGGTGGCAGTTGTTCGGAGAGCGTAAAATGGGTTAATGCCCATATATGCGGAATAATTCTCTTCTACATTCATTGATCCCCGAGAGTCCTCATACCACTCCTGGCGCAGTGAGGACGCGGTTAAGTGATATGCCACTGTGCTTCTATGGCAGGTGCTGCCATCGGTGGGACTTGGTTTGCTTGGGGGATGTGTTGAGAACTAGTTTTCTCTTACCGAGCAAGCTCTCGCGATTAATTGAGCAGCCACCTGCCACGGTGGACAGGTTGCTAAGCATATGTATGTATGTAAGTATGTATGTATGTATGTATGTATATATATATATATATATATATATATATATAATATATATATAATTAAATATATATATATATATATATATATATATATATATATATATATATTATAAATATATATATATATAATATATATATATATATATATATATATATATATATATATATATATATATATATGTATATGTATATGTGTGTGTGTGTGTGTGTGTGTGTGTGTGTGTGTGTGTGTGTGTACACACACATAGTACATACATAGTACACACACACACCACACACACCAACACACACACACACAACACACACACACACACACACACACACACACACACCTGGGCAGGTTGCTCTCCACCCAGTGGGCAGGTGAGTAGCGTGCCACAAAGCTGGTTCAGACAAGCAAGCAGACAGACTAAAATGTAAGGGCGACGACGCGCTTGCTGTAGGAATTGCTGGCCCTGTTTACACGAGCTGGGCGTGAGTATTGCTCGGGGAAAAAAAGGAGCGTGCTCGCTACTGTAATTGCAATCCCCTGGTACACACGTGCGAACGATGTGCATGTAGGGCTGCACTTACAATGTTTGCTTTCCATGAAATGCACGCGAAGAAAAAGGGAAACGAAAAATAAATACCATGCTTCCTATTTCCGGGGTGCAGGAGCCGGCGTGATTGGCGCGGAACAGTTAACGCTCACATTCGTTCGCTGACCCGGTGCGTGATGCAACATCATTGGCATGTCTGAGTGTGATGGGCCAATATGCTGGAGTTTCCGCTACTTCCGCATCAGAATGTCGTGCTAATGTATCTAATACAGCCGCTCTCTACACGCACTAGTGCGTGGCAGCCTATAGAGATGCTGCCTCCCGTCATTTCCCGCGAATGCATCTCAGTGATAATTAGGGTGAAAAATTAACTGATATGAAAAAGAATGGGGGATGTGTTCCACCCAGCAGCCGATAAGACATGCAAAACCTGGGGTAAAAAAAACAAACAAACTAAGCGTATTAAGGAAGTATTTTCTTCGAGAAGGACACTCTACAATTTCTAGTCTTGGAACTGTTTATGCTTTTCCCCAAAGAGGACGGTGTGGAGAGAAGCGAAGACCTCGAATTCGACGTGCGCTTGTTCGCTTTGTACGACATTGAACAAAAAACTCAGACTTGAAAATTGTTTTTGTACACTGCAATTTTAAACATGAACTCTGGTTTAAAGCAACTACAGAAAAAAAGTGCAGCGGTACAATTTAACCAGGTCCAATGTCTCGCCACCAAGTGCTGCACAGCTTTGGTCAAGGCCGAAATTTAAAAACTCCGTATATTGGGTAGGCACTGCGCAGGGCTCTCGGCCGGGCTTCATTACTAACCGTTTCAGCCGCAAGCCTTTTTGGATGGCTGGACAGACAAAACGGCAGCGATAAGGAGAGGGTGGTAAAATCATCCGGCCTCTTCTACGCAATGGCGGAAGTGTAGCATTGCCGTACAAAAGGGCAAGTTCCTTTTTTTCGTGTTCCTCTGTTCGCTGAAGAGGACAGTTAACTTCTTTCTTGTGAACAGTAATCCTTAGAGCATGACAGACACGCCGCGATGTCTTCGACGTATGGCGTTCGGCTCCTCAAGCGGCGGCCACATTTCGGAGGAGACGAAATGCAGGAGGACGCCCGTATGCTGTGCAATGCCAGTGCACGTTAATGAGTCCCAGAAGGCAAAAATCAATCTGGCGCCCTCCAGTAGAGTACATTAAACCTCATGTAACATACCTTTTTTAGAGGGCAAGTAATCGGCCATTCGTTAATTAATATTACATCACAAATACGCAAGAGGTATGCGCCAGTTAAAGCCGATAATGTTGCTTTCAAGCCTTGTTGAACGTCGCTCCAGAAATTTAAGCAGGGACTAACCATGGACAACTACCCCCCTTCCAAAGATAAGTACATCACATACCGGCAGCTACAGCGCCACGAAGAACTACAGCAGTAAATGGCAACGGTGAACAACTTGCAAACGCTTCTCCCTACCTTCCGTGCTTCCTGCTTTGATCATATGAACCCATGCGTGGATCATACCGGTACAGGGCACGGGGGCATAGCGCGATCGTGCCAGCGGAAGCGTTGCCCGCAAACACTAGCACACTTTGTCGCTGCGGCGGCATTCAGTGTCAGCTGTTACTGCGACGCGGTTAATAAAAACAATGGAAACGCCCCTAGCTCTTTGTACACGTGCAACGTTATACTTCCGAGGCTTTTTCGCGAAGAAAGCTCCCAAATACGCTGATGAGCTCGGTTCCTTTTCCATGCATTTTCATGCTTCAAGGTCCTCAGAGAAAGCAAACGGGTATACGAATGACGGCGACCCGGCACCTGCAGACAACAACATCGATGTAGCTACTTTTCTTGGCATATAAAATCTCAACTGGTACTGTTCGCGCTCTTAGTTTGGAATGGTCATGTCCTCTCAGATACGTGAGTATGGGAAGACACCGTATCGGACGCCTGCCTGAGAAGATGCATGTTTCTGCATAATACACGCGTGTTTTTAGAGTATGACACTGATTCTATAGGTTCTATAGGCCTTGTGGTCTGGGCGGCCGCTTCGGTTGCGGGAGGTGGTTGATTCGAAGCCAACCACCGGACACCCACCAGTAAAAATGGGTACAAGCCACCCCCGGCCCGCCGGCTTCTTCAGGGGTGTGTGCTTGGAGGAGGCTCCGCAAACCCCACTGCGCCCCTTCGGGGGCAAACCCATTTTCTAACAATTCAGCATGCAAAGGTGGTAACCAGCGCTGACATCAGCGTTCAAAGCGTAACCAGCGCTGACATCAGCGTTCAAACACTAAGGTCCCTTCGTCAGAAGCGATTCAGAGTATCACTGCTTTCTGGCTGTCCGACCTTGTGAGAAAAAAAAAAGTTAACAGTTGACAAAACAGGTCGTGGCCTAGTGGTCTGGGCGTCCGCTTCGGCTGCGGAGGCGGTTGGTTCTAAACCCACCGCCGGACACCCACCGGTAAAAATGGGTACAAGCCACCCCCGGCCCGGTGCCAGGCTTCTTAAGGGGTGTGTGCTTGGGGAGGCTCCGCAAACCCCGCTGCGCCCCATCGGGGACAACACTCAGCCTGCAAACAGGTGAAAACAAGTGAGGAGCACAGAGTCGATCACGCTTGTCTAGAGTGCTCGAGAGGTGCCATCCGGGGAAAATAAAGCAGAATTCTAAAGCAGGTATTGATTTTCACTGATAATGGTTGTGCTGGAGAGCAGCAGAATAGACACGTGAACCGCACAGGCACCAGCGCCTTACCGCTAGCAAAGCAGGTGCGAAAAGATTTCACTTCATTTGCTCTGCAGCACACCGCCCGAGCGCTCTAGACAAGTGTGATCGACTCTGCACTTGAATTCACTCATAAGTCCGGCTCTGCGTCTTCGTTTCACTTGCAAGTGAACAGTTCGACTCAAGGCTCGTACGCTCTAACCGCGTCAAGTTCTACACTAAGGTCCTTCGTCAGAAGCGATTCAGATTATCACTGCGGTCATGGGCTAGTCCGGCTTTTCGGCTCTCCGACTTTGTGAGAAAAAAAAAGCACCACGTTTGTTGGTGCTATTCACCGCGCCAACAAACCCCTTCTAGCAGACAAGTCAGCTCATCTTAAACTCGTGAAACAAGGCATCATTAACCTATGCATGCAAAATGCTTTCGAAAAGTCATGCCCCCATTTTAGCAGCTTCAGCTTTCAAGTACAACTTAGAAGATTCCTCGAAGCAGGGTATCCTAATGATATCAGTGTTTCAGTGGCTGAAATCTTGCTTAACAAGAAACTTCAGGAAGAAGGAAGAGTGACAGATAAAAAGCAAGGTAAGACAGCTGTCATCCCTCATATCCATAGTCTGTCGCACAATCTCAAGAAAATAGGAAAGAAGGCAAATGTTCAGGTGGTTTTTACAGCCCCAGATAAACTAAGTGTCATGTGCAAAAGAACCCTGCCCGCAGAACAACGTCCCCAAAATCTGCAGTGTACCATCCGCCACCAGAAAAGATTTGTCAAATGCACATGGGGCATCGTGTACAGCATCCCGCTGTCCTGTGGGAAGCAGTATATATGTGGGACACTCCGGTAGGTGCCTCAACGAAAGGCTTCGTTAACACAACAAGAACATGAAGTCCTTAACGAGCAGCAATCTGGCCTTGTATTGCAAGGAGTGCGGGTGCGTGCCATTTCTGGATAAATGCCCTGTCGTTGCCAGAAGCGGAGATAAACTGACAAGAGAAATCATTGAAGCAACACAGATAGCTACTCTGCGTGATCTGTGTGTCAGCGAGCCTTCTATATCCTTATCGAAACTAGAATTGGGATTACTAGGTTTGTAATAGCCTTTATCATCTTACGCTTATCTTTTTCCTTTGATTTCTTCGGCTTCCCAGCTTTGGCGCATGCACTCGGTCTTTAGGCTCAGGTCCCGGTCGACACAGTGTTGGGTTTTTCCTTTAGTCGGAAGTTAGCGCTCGTGGTGTGTGCTCTGTTTTCGTCTGACGTCTTGTTTTTCGCTCTCCTTTTCTCATGAATCGATACCGACTCGCCCAACTTTCCGCCCTTGTCAATCACAGTGAAGTCGGCACAACTCGGCCGCGCTTTGTCCTTTCGGTGCGTTCGTATGCGAGACCAAAGTATGGCCGTCGTCGAGTCAGCACTCAGGTGAGAAAGGCAGGAGGTAAAGTTCAGATTAAGTGATTGACTGAAATACGTTCCTCGATACATTCTCCTTAATGTGCGTGCGTGCGAGCTCCGAAGCAGGTATCTCCTAGATCCACGATTGTGTGAGCCGCCTTGTGGCGAATATTGCCTTTCGCAGCAGCAACGCGCTTCTCCAGTGAAGGCGCACTGGATAGACTACGCAAGCCCCGAGCCGAGCACGCTTTAGCCACAGGCTGCGGAGGAATTCCCTGTAACACAAATGGTCCGAGCACATCACACTGCCCGTAAATACGTATAGAGGGTCGTTCAGAGACAGTAAACGCGAAAGCGAACGTGATGGGCTGAGAGGAGAGGAGAGTCTTGGTAACCGACTCGGCTACTCGAGCTTAGTAGCGCTTGTCATTGCAAAGAGGAGGAGTTCGCTTTCTAACGCCAAATATGCAGGCCAAATATGCTCGTACTGAGCACACACACACACACACACACACACACACACACACACACACACACACACACACACACACACACACACACACACACACACACACACACACACACACACACACACACACACACACACACACACACACACACACACACACACACACACACACACACACACACACACACACACACACACACACACACACACACACACACACACACACACACACACACACACACACACACACACACACACACACACACACACACACACACACACACACACACACACACACACACACACACACACACACACACACACACACACACACACACACACACACACACACACACACACACACACACACACACACACACACACACACACACACACACACACACACACACACACACACACACACACACACACACACACACACACACACACACACACACACACACACACACACACACACACACACACACACACACACACACACACACACACACACACACACACACACACACACACACACACACACACACACACACACACACACACACACACACACACACACACACACACACACACACACACACACACACACACACACACACACACACACACACACACACACACACACACACACACACACACACACACACACACACACACACACACACACACACACACACACACACACACACACACACACACACACACACACACATACACATGCGTATTCTTGCACATAGATACACGGTAAACGCACTTTGATAACCACGGTGTCAAAACACATTAGCTCGGCGGTTGCCAGTGCACTCATTCACAAGTAGAAGGAGGGATTGTCGTTTTCTTCTCTCAAAAAGAAAGCGCGGTTTCAGGTGACAGCATACCGTGACAAGTGCTTTTCGCGTAGGCGTACGCAGCACAAGTTTGAAAGATCGCGAACCATCCACTTGAGTTTTTTTTTATTATTATTATTTCGAGCACGCGCTACATCACGAGTTAATGATAACTCACTCAAGCTCGTGTGGACCAATTAAGTCACAAGGAAGCTAATGGGTTTGCTCCCTCTCGACTGAGAAAACTGCTTGGCGAGTTGGTGCGTGTTCTTAAAATGGAAGGCACAACAAACCGTACAAGAAATATGGAACCGCGACCACGCAGTCACAACTGACTTCTTGTTCGTACGTTGAGGTCATTTTGCACAATTAAATGAATGTAATTTTTTTTAAGTCCACGTCTAGTTGTTTTTTTACGACTCCGCACGCAAAAACTACTTGGGGCCTGCGCAAACTCGCTCCCACGTACAATGGACGCCTGCGCCACCTCCACACGGTTGTTTTCACCCGCGAAAGAAAGAGGCCCATGTCCCCCAACAATAAAGGGAAGCCAACAGGAAATCCAGTGAGAATACATACTTGACGTATAAAGTATCCACGGTGTAATGGTGCATATAACACGCTCATAACCGACTTCTCACGCAGTCCGCGGCTCATGGTCATACCTAGGAGGACTCTCAAAAGTGTTAATAGCCATACGTGCGACGGCAATGGATCATTACAAAGAAACAAAGCTGGAAGGAAAAGAAGTACTAAAATTTGCTAACTGCGCACATTTAAAACACCGCAAAGGAGTGCATGTAAAAAAAAATGGAGGCACCAGAGATCATCTGAGGTCAAACCGCCGCCGTCCGACTCGAATCACTTAAGACCGGCCACTGGGAGCCTAATGCATCTTTGCTCAAATTTTTTTACAAGCATTTTTCAGCACAAGCTGTTGTTAGGACGGGAGCAATAGTTTGTAGCAGTTCTATCTCTCTATAATGTCTGGTCCCAACATCATTGATACCTTCTCACTGTAAGTGCATGGCTGGGTCTTTTATCGGATGGGTTGACCGGTGGCAGAGTATATATATTTACTTAGAAAAAGAGCCAATATACAGATATAAAATTAGGTCTGCGCAAATTACGCATCGCGCTACGAAGTGTAGCGCTGAAGCTGTCATAAGCGTAAATTAATCGGGCATTGAAGGTGTCTGCATCGCGCACCGAATTCAGCCTGGCGTGCTGCAATGCAGGTGCGATCGAAAGTCACTGCAGTGCTCGTCCAAGCAGACTTTATTGTGACGCATTTAAAGTAAATAAAAAAATATACTGCCTCGCTCGCATCACTGACATCACGGGCGTAAAGCCAATTGTAATAAGAAACTTAGATACTGTCCTAGAGCAGACGAATAGACGAATAAGTTTGGCACAACCGATCGTGGAAAAATAAAATATAAAGGAAAATGCTACTCAGCGACAGCACAGCCGGGGGAGAGGGCACGGAGAAAAAAAAAAACTCAGGAGTTACCATCCGGCGCCTAGTTATAAAAACGGAGAGAGTCGGTCACTCTGTGATCACACCACGTGATAGCGTGCGGTGATCACCGCTGCGCGCGCGTATGTGCGGACCAGCGCGGCATATCCCTTAAGAAAACATCTAATGACTTTTGTTAGAAACTCTAATGGCTTTTGACAATAGGCTCATATGCCTTTCTCATGACTTTCTGGTGCCCTTTCCTGATGCATTTCTAATGCCTTTCAAAACGAATTGGCCACCGTGGTTCTAGTGTGTTCCTAATGAATGCTTTTCTGGTGACTAGTTCTTGACTCTCTGATGTCTTACCGGCCTTTGCAAATCCTGACGCAAATACAGGGATCAGTACGCAAAATAAGCGGCAAAACAAAAAAGTAAAGTAAAAACAGAAATCAGCCATATGGCGATTCGAACCAGCCACCTTCGGACCTATAAACCCCTGCGCTAACCACTCCACCACCACACCTTTTTTTTCTTTATTGCATGGAAATAGTGCCGAAAAGAAAAGTCTAAGCACGCTCACGCCTCAAAATACCAGGCCACCTTACCCCTGAATGAACCCTCCTTCCAAAACATCAAAGTTTGGGAGGCACACACATGCATCCAGATAGATTAGCCAGCTAGGCGGCTCTTGCAGGGCAGCATATACTGCCCGCACCAAAGCGCATTGTTCATGAAACAAAGATTTCGACTACCGTGGTGATTCGCCGTGGCGGTCCATCATGCGGCTCTTCCAGCAACATAAATAGATCATATGGCACAACACTGTTTCTTTCCGCGGGCAAAAAACGAATACTGTAAGGTGTGATGTCAATGAAACCACAACACCTTTCTTTTTCTCTAAAGCCAACTTAGCACGTCATTTACAAACCAATCACACGAACAACACAACACAGATGCTAAAACTACGTCACCCGCCACTTGGGGTTACGTGAACACTTTAAAATTCGCGCATGTATAACATAGCTTCCATTCTCGGAAGCCACTCAGGCACTGGGTCTCGTATCTTGTGGCTTCAATAACTCTTCCAACAGATTCACGAAAATACTCTTATCGGCCTCGCGTCAATGTCTGCATGACTAGCTGCCATCTTGGATCGCGAAATACTGTGCAGGCCCAATATCATGATACGCCGCATGTTTCTCACTTGGGTTTTTCTTGTTGCGTTCATTTTTGCACTGCTGTTTGGAGGCAAAGTCTTCGAAGAGAGCACTCGCTTACACTCGCCGTTTGAACCTGCGAATGAGCGAGCCTTATTTCGCTGTTCATTGCTGTACCCCAGTGTCTTCGAGCCTATATTTTGCACTTTGCAGTAAAAAACCTGAGTACTTGCTTCACTCTTGCCTGCAAGACGTATGTTTGTTAGCCACTCATATGAGCGCCACGTACGCTACGTTCACCGCGACGGATAAAGACAGAGGTAACGACCACTCATCTGGAAATTTAAGACCAAAAAAAGAAATAGAACTTTAAATGTAATGTACAAATAGCACTAATCAAACAATGTATTTTTTCCCAGAAAACCTTCTCTGGCCAGTGACCCACCTCTCAGTTTCAGACTGCCGGCAGAGTCACAAAAGGATACAGCCCATCCTCCTATTCCCCCCCCCCCCCCCAATGCTTCCGCGTTTGGTCCAGTTCTTTCATGCATTCCACTGTACGTCCCATAAGGAATGCATGAAAACAGCATAGGGTTCTTAATGTGTAATGGCTTAAGTAAATCTTGAGTATCCTTGCAAAAGATTCTCTGTTGAATTTTATTGTTTAAAGACATGAATACCCCTGACTTCCTGATGACCCTGTAATGCATCACAAGGAATGCATGAACAAGGCGCCAGGAACTCAAAGCTCATTTTTGTAATACTGACTGTAGATCAACCTCATTGCTGTAGAGACGCCCGCACCTTGGGCCGCGCTGACGCGCGCACTAAAATATACCGACACGAAAACATTAGGACAGACTCGGAGAGCGAAAAGCGGGCGAGGTAGTCGGCTTCATGAGCACTTAGCCTGTGAAGGCTGGCCGCTTGGCTTCGAGCTCCCCCTGAGTTTTAAAGCAAAATCTTTACTGGCCTAGCGGCGCCGATTTCGTCGTGGGCTGCAGTTTGACCTTCATTTGACCGGAGCCTGCGCCGCCCGCCGCGGCTTGGCGCATGCGCTCACAGGCTTGGTCTGCGGAGGCGCCGCCACCTGACGTGACTTACCGCGCGCCTGGCGAGGAGGAGCGCCGTGCTGGCCTAGTCAGTGCGAGCAATGCCTCCTGAAGAACATGCCTGAAGCGTCAGCTCGATTTCAATGGACGCCGAGATCGCCACGACAGTGCGCAGGACTAGCCACGAGGCGGCGCTAAAAATTGACCCTCGATTTCGGTTTCAATGGCTGGGGAGACTGCGATGCGTGGCTCCCGATCATGCTGTTTCATTCTTTCTTCTGGCGTCGAGCAAGAACGTTTAGTTCATTAACGACAAAAAAAAAACATGTTTTTTGGATGCCTCAGAGTGCGGCCAATGCTTAAAAAGTCAGCTGACTTCCTGAAAGAGATCATCAGTTTCGATTTGGAAATCTAAAAGCTTGCTTTGCACCCCGTTCTATCATGCCGTTAGGACCTTTTTGTCTGCTGCATAACCAGTAACGTTTGACGGTTTGCAACAAAAGAAACATGTTCGAAAAATCAATATTTAAACAAGTGCTTGAACTGGCGAGAAATGCCGCAAAAGAAGTATTTACACTGCATGATGCATGGTTGTATATTGTACTGCTGCCAATGGCAAAAAATCAATAACCACTTCGGACAAGGCAAAAGGGCAAAATAATCCATGAGATAGAATAAGGACAGGAGGAAGTCCGGAATTACCTGAGCTCTCAACTGTAGCTAGGTGACTCATAGCAAAGGAGAACTGCATATGGCGCTCAATGAATGGAAGCCGGAGACGTCGCGGTAACTTGCCTGGGGAGTCGCTGATCCGCAGGGGGCACATCCCTCATATCTAATGTTCTGAGAACTTTGCGAAGCGCACGTCTGTTACAATCTTGCTGCGGAGCATTGCGAGAGATGTTTCGATCGGGTGAAGCAGATCTTGAAGGGCCCAGCCCGCGCTGTTTCTAGCCATTTTCCCGACGAGCTTTCGCCGAACGGTACCTCCTTGAATAACGCGCGTTGACAAATTTCACATAAACACATGCCCCTCTTGTCTATTATTTCCGCAAGAAACACAGCTCACTAGGTTCCTGCGTGATGCACACGCATACAGTGACTTTGGGAGTAACACAGCCGGTCTGACTGACTGGGTTTCTCCAAATGACAAGCACGCGTGCGTTGATGAAATGACAACTGGAACAAGGGGAGTATCAGACATGGCGAGCGACTTGTGAATATTTAAAAAAAACTGCTCTTGAAGGCACAGACACGTGCGCCCTTACAAAGAAAAACGGCCTGCGTCGGTGCGATGAAGGCGGCGGAAATCGTTTCTTACTGCAGTTTCAAGAATTTTCGGGAAATAGGTTTCTTGTTGTACACCTTAGCAACCGCGTTCTTGTCTGAATGATAGCGGCCACAGGGAAGCACTACTGCATATGACCCACAAGACGTTAATTAAACCGTTGCTATATGTCAAATGCATGCATGGTTTGTTAGCAACGGTTTAATTAACTTGTTGCATATAATATGCAGTAGTGCTTCCCTGTGGCCACTATCCTTGTTCTCACACGTCAGGACAGGCACACTCGCTATTTTATTCATACTAGTTGTGTGAATAAAAATTAAAGTGGCCTTTGAAAATGCGTCCGGTATTTGAGCATGATATCGACGAACTTCTTGAAACCCTGTAACACTCTTCGGAGTGCTGACGTCGGGTAAAAGAGTCCACCCCGGTCTTGGTGGGCAGTCAAACTGTCTACAGTAGCATTTCCTTGGCTGGAAATGCAAGCTACAAACTGAAGAATAATTTGATGTTGGGCTTGGCTGCCAGCTTTTTCCTCTAATTACCTTGAGCCGTCTTTCCCGGAGTTCTAAGTCGGCAGGAATTTCATGGAACGAAGTAAAACACGTTGCGGGGCTAGTTGGTTATGCATATTCTTTCGTTAAAATTTAAGCATGTCTTCTGTGTATTCGTCCTAAAAGTTAGCGCTGCTTAAATTTTAACGAAAGAACATGGAACGAAACGCCGGGCTTCTTGTTTCGCTGACTGGACGTGCAAAACGGAACGCAACAGCAATGCATTTTTGCTCGCTACTCCCTCCAGAAACTGCAGTCATCAACGCGTCACTTGTTGAACGGTAACACTAAACACACCACACTAATAATATAAGATACAGCGCCCCAGAAGGCATACTTTTTGCTGAAACGGCAGTCACAAGAAAATTCTGTGCTGCCTGCGTGTCGTCTGCTAGAGGGTCAGCTGACAGCGCCGCCGTATGGCGGACGCGCGCTCTACGGTGGGCAGAAAAACCCCTGACGCTTCAGGCATGTCCTTCAGTAGGCATTGGTGCGAGCTTGTCCATGCATGAGGTCGAGGCCAGGCCGTCTTCTCTGAGCGTTGCGCAGAAGCGGGAGGCTTTGAACTGTCGTCGGAAAGCGGCGTCTGACCATCCCGCGGATATCGCCCGGCGCACTGCTTCACTGGAGGGAGCCCAGAATGCCAATCGCGCGGAGTTAGCGTCAGAGACCGAGGAAGAGTGAACTGGCGCGACGGGCGAGCACAGACGCCATGGGGGAGAACGTTGAGGAGCCTGCGTGCAGTGCACGCGCGTAGTACTATCTGAACCAGGCAGAGTATGATCATCCAGCCGACAAAACTCGCCGTGCACAAGCCATGGAGAACAAGAATGAAACTCAAAAAAACTAATAGAGGTGCCGAAACGCCGGAACAGCGAGAAGAGCGCCTTGCATAGCACAATTAAAGCTTTCGCTTGTATATCCAGGCTTAGCCACAGTTAAGCCACATCCATTTTTTTCCCTCCATTGCAGAGGGCCAAGGAGACTCCCCTAATCTTCCTTCTGACGTGATTGGAGGGGATGGGCTGTGACGAAAGGGAACTTGGATGCTTATAGTGGGTCATGGGATTTAGGTAAGGTTGCGGACAGCGTGAAATTTTTTAACGAACTCTGATAGAGTCCAGCTCCTCTTCAGGCCTCCGTGGAGGGCGAGTACTTGCTCTTTGCCTCATCTGCAGCCCTCGGCCTCCAAGCGTTCTCCCATCACCACTGAACCTGCGTCTCGTCGGGGTCTCCAACCCTCTGAGGCAGGGAATCCTAAGAGGGGTCCCGATCTGGGGTCCCCTTCCTCAAGCCAGGTTCTCCAACCACGACCATCCTCGACTACTATCGATACGTGTTTCCAATTGGCACAAGCGTGTTTTCGCTCTTACTCTAAAGTAACTCGTCCAAGCAGGAATAACGAATGCACCAGTGTGAAAGTGCTTGCCAGGGGCGAATTTAACGGGAGAAGGAGCAAGGGAGAAATTCCAAGCAGGAATACCATGGAAGACCATGCGGACCACCCACTCTAAGAGGTAGTGGAGCTTGTCTAAAAATTTGCTTGATGCGACAGGGCAGGAGCACATGAAGTTGTCGCGCGTTAGTCTTACCTCTCGTATACACAGCGAAATGCATTTAGCGTTCGTGTTTAAACACTAACGGAGATGGCACGCAGTTCGTTATTTTTGCTCACGTCAGGTACGGCACCGCTAACATCAGCATTTCGTTCATTTCCTTAATTTTACGCGACAAAGAAACACTGTATGCTATGTGGAGGAGGGGAGGGAAAAACTATTCCAGGAGAGTACTAGGGCCCCGGGAATGAGTGCTTGAACTGTTAAAAGGCCCGCTGTCCATCCGCTGGGTCCGAGTGAAACCAAACACTCAAGGACGGAGGAGGAAGAGGGACAGGGAGGAAACGAGTAGAGACAGGGAGGAGGGGAGAGAGACTACTTTCCTGTAGGTGTTCACAGGATAGAATGTTTGGATACCTTACTGAGTGGAGCGAACAGCACAGTCATTGCAGGGGATTTTAATTCGCACCACTGTGTCTGGGGTAGTCGCTGCGACTCCTGCGGACAGCTTCTCTGGTCATGGATGTCTATGAATGCAGTGCGCTGCTGCAATTCCGGAGCAGTAACCTTTATGCGTGGAGTTTCTCGTTCAGTCATAGATTTAACATTAGCATCTCGTGGGGTTGGAGTACCTGCATGGTCAACAGTAGACTCAGGTACATCTAGTGACCACTTTCCAATAACCTTTACTATTATATCCTCTCCTATCATAAAAGGTGGTGCAACAATGAAATTTGTAAACCACATTGCATATAAAAATGGATATCTGCCTCGCTTCCCTCCATAGTTAGCTCAGGTCGAGCAGAAAGAGCTCAGCGGGCAATTTCCTCTCTGCAAGATGCTGCTGAGAGCTCTGTATTCTCTGTGTGCGCTACTGCCCCTGCCAGACAGCCGTCTCCTTGGTGGACGGAGGAGTGTGAGAAAGCTTATCGTCGTAGAAAAGCAGTATGGAAAAGTCTTTCCTATAATCAGAGCCCAGCTAATTCGATAAATTATAAGTTCTACTCTGCATCTTTCAAAAGAACTGTTAAAAAAAAGCGAAGGAGGATTATAATCAAAATTTAAACACGTATTTCTCTAAACCCCAGAATAAGAAGGCTCTATATAGATTCATGGCGCAGAATAACAACTCTCCGGCCTCCAACCGCATAAAGTCAATGGTATGGTCTCCGCAGGAAGCTAAGCAACAGCTTGAACGTATCTCTCAGGGGCTGGTTTACGTTTCCAAGTGCAGGAAACGGAACCTTTGCACACTCTCACCCCCAGCTCGGACTATCCTGAGGTGGACGCGTCGGAGCTCCTCCCAACTGTTTCCTCGATGCAGTCAACTGCCCTGGGATCTAATGGGGTTACTGTGGGCATATTAAAGATTTTAGCGCAAGACTTTCCAACTCACCTTCTGGATATTGTAAATGCGCCATTGGAAAACTCTTGGATTCCTTACAGTTGGAAAATTGCGAAAATAATTTTACTTTTGAAAAATGCAGAGAATGGATTTTATTTAGACAATATTCGGCCGATTGCTTTAACCTCAAATTTAGTAAAGCTAATAGAAAGAGTAGTACGCAGTCGCCTCACAGAGCATGTTCATCACGTTAATGGCCTTAACTCCACACAGATTGGCTTTCGTCGCGGTTGTTCCGTATGGTCCGCGCATGTGGATCTCGAGAGCCGAATACCACTCTCAATGCGCAAGAGAGAAGTTGCGGCCTTGGTGACACTTGATGTTGCTAAGGCCTATGACAGCGTTGAGCACACGGTCCTTATTAACAACCTTGCTCAGCTACATCTACCGCACTACATCTATGCTTGGATTTGTGAATTTTTAAAAGATATATTTTTATTCTGTACAGACGGATATTTCTCTTCTAATACCTACGTTCAATCAAGAGGTGTGCCACAAGGATCTGTTGTGTCTCCACTGCTTTTCAACATATTGGTTTGGGACCTACCCATTCATCCAAACATTACAGTTTATGTATATGCAGATGATATAGCTTTTTTCGCATCAGCAAAGGATATTCATGCACTCTACGAGTGTTTGCAGGCATAACTGAATGCCATTGAAGTCAGGTTGAACCAAATTAATTCATCACTTAGTGTCAGCAAATGTGGCGTGCTGGTATTCCCGTCCGACACTTCTTTGTACATCTCGCTAGTATACCGCTCCACTCCGATTCCGCAGGTGGAGTCGGTTAAATACCTAGGCGTTACTTATGATCAAGGTTTGGACTGGCGACACCATATTAAGAATAATGTTATTAAAGGGGAATGTGCTCTGGGTCGGTTGACATGAGTTGGCAGTAAAAAGTTTGGCATGCGTCGTGACACGTTACTGTTGCTCTATAAGGCTTATATGAGACCGATTCTGGAATTTGATTGCGTCTTGTTCTCTGGTAGCGCCAACTACAAGCTGCAGTCATTAGCATTACTGAAAAGGCGTGCCCTACGGCTATGCCTCGGTCTCCCAAAATCACCTTCAAACGCTGTCTTTTGTCCGGAAGCCCGTATTCTCGATCTCTTTTCCCGCTTCAACCTTCTAACAGTGCGTACTTTCCTCAGGTCCTTTGACCCGGCCCTCGGCGTTAGTAGTCCCATTTTTCTATCCAAACTACACCTGTTTCTCACTAATCATTGGCCAAGCTATCAACTTTCGCAAGTTAGGTTCACGCAGAATCTGTTAGCCCCGCTTCAGGTTGATCTGATCTCCTTGCAACAGAGATACGCAGGCTGACCCCGTCTTCTATTACGACCATATTTTCCCGTCCCATGCGAAACATATGCCCGCAAATATCCTAAATGGTCTCCTTTCTGAACACCTACAGAATTTTCCTTTTCATACTGTTATCTCCACTGATGCCTCCGGCAGCTGTGAGAAGGCGGCGATTGGGATATATTCGCAGGAGCTGGCTTGGAGCTATTCCGTTCGTATCCCAGGTTATACTCCTATATTCTTTGCAGAGTTTCTGGCCATTGGTTTGGCTCTTCTTAAAATTCCTAGGCATGTAGCACGGGTTCTTGTTCTTGCAGACTGCCTTTCATTTCTAGTCGCTCTCCAAAATTCGGGAAAATCTTTATTGAATCGTTCGCTTAGGTTTTTTTTTTTCGCGCACAGTGCGTGAGATCCGCTTTGTCTGGGTACCTGGGCATTCGGGCGTCTATTTTAACGAGGTGGCTGATTTATCGGCAAGGTCAGCTGTCAGGTTCTTGTAATCTATCCCGTCCCTCACCTCATTCTGTTAGAAACTTCACGTTTCCAGCGCTTCCAACATATTTCAGCCAACTTGAGTGATCCATTGCTCAATACCGTGGATTTTCACCATTTAAAGTACCCATGGAATATCCGGCGGTGTAAATCAAGGCTTTGTGAGGTGTCAATGACGCTTCTGCGATGCAGAATCTCTCACTTAAATTTGTACTTATGCAGGTGTGGGTTCGCTGCGACAAACCTTTGTGTATCCTGTGGGCAAGTTGAAACAGTAGATCATTTTCTCCTCTCTTGCCGGCGGTTCGCAGTTGAGAGAAAACAGTATTTGGAGGTCCCTCTTTCGAGGTTAGGACTCCCTCTGTCTCTTCCAGTTCTTTCGTTCGGTGCGAGCGCAAAGGGATTCCCGTTAAGCAGTGTTTGCGTTTACCTTCATGATTATAAAAATGCAACTGATCGATTACCTTGTTAGCTGTATACAAAATTTTGTCGCATGTCCAAAAATGCTCGATTCTATTCCTGGTAATTCATATTTCTTTAATTCATTTGACTTTTCCAATTTTTATCTTGATTCAGTCTTCGCACGCCTATTTTTCCCCGCTCAAATTTCACATTGGGATTATCTACTGACCCTTGGCCAATCCCCCTGCGTGGGTATGTGCAATGCTTACTAAGGAGGAGGAGGAGGAGAAGAAGAAGAAGAAGGAGGAGGAGAAGAAGAAGAAGCAGAAGAAGAAGAAGCAGAAGAAGAAGAAGAAGAAGAAGAAGAAGAAGAAGAAGGAGGAGGAGGAGGAGGAGGAGAAGAAGAAGAAGAAGAAGAAAAAGAAGAAAAAGAAGAAGAAGAAGAAGAAGAAGAAGAAGAAGAAGAAGAAGAAGAAGAAGAAGAAGAAGAAGAAGAAGAAGAAGAAGAAGAAGAAGAAGAAGAAGAAGAAGAGTATGCCGGCTGCTCCTATGATAACTGGTGTTTTATGTGAGGTTTAACGCCCAGAAGCTGCATGCGAGTTGCAAGAAATGCTGTAGAAGAGAGTTCCGGATTGATTTGTCTTGATCTCGACCGTCTGGGGTTCTTTGACGTCCATTTAGTGGCATCGCACAGCACACGGGCGATTTGGAGCTTAGCTCCAACCGAAATGCAGTCGCAACGACCGGCATCGAACCCGCGACTTTGGGCTCAGCAGCCGAACGTCAGAGACACTCAGCCACCGCGGATGTGCTAACTAACCCCACATCATTCTTGGTCTGGCAGAAGAATACCAAAAAGGCCGCCACATTCCACGTTACTAATGCCTCGCCACTACAGTACGAGACAGAAGTTTGAGCACAGAGGGTTTTTTTTTTAGTTAATTTTCGTCTTGTTTTTTTCAGGCCTAATCTTCCTATGCCTCCGAGGAATGAAGCCTGTAGGAGGAGCATTCTGTGCTTTTGTATCCAGGTTCGAAGGGAATTACCTCAGAAGACAAAAGAGGTTACAGGGAATAATTGCGCACATTCAGTTTTCAGTTGGGGCCATGCTCTCAGAGTAATTCAGCTTCGCGGTACCCTGCGTACGACCTTCGCACAGCGCGCCTAGCTGTTGCCGTGTGAGCCCCACAACGGCTGGTTGGCATAGCAGGTAGTGAATGTTTTCGTTCATTTCATATCTGAGTTCGTCTGCAGTACGTGCTGAAGGGCAGCAACAAGGACGCACCTGCAGAATAGTTCGGAGCACATAAATTGTCCCCGTGTTTGCCTCTAAATTATTTTTAAAAGCCATATCCAGTTTATAGCGGAGAATTCGACAGATCTGCGACGACTGCCGCATTATGTCCTTGGCGGCGCCGACGCTAGCATAAATGTAGAGCAACCTGTCAAACCACTTTTTAGCTTGTTCGCTAGAGTCATATGGCCCTTCGATATCTTTATCTACATTCGCAAACTAAGCCATTCGTTACGACGAAATCTGCTGCTCTCATAGTCCATCCCTTTGCCCTCCAGTGGTCATGAATGAAGCGGCGTAAAACCCACAGGCGTATGTAGACAAAATTGAAAGACACAGCGCTGTCCGCTCTGAGCGTAGAGTGCATTGCAGCAAGAAAGACAGCAAACTTTAACAGGACTCTCATGTTTAGTGCAACACATATGCATTGCAGCTCTACAGGAAGCCCGCGATATCTGCTTATAGCATGGCAAAGGTCCCTTAGCTGTAGTTTTCCGGATCCGCATAGGTTCCAAGTCTTCACTCGCATTTTATTATGGCAGTGTTGTGGCTCTGAGTAATGGATATAGGGGGAAACTCATCTTCGCATTTGAAACATTGCTCAAAGGCGTGGTAAGGTCAGCGGCTATATATACGACAGGTGTCCGCTGCTTCCAGCTTACAACACGTTCACACGATGACACATTCAAACCTTTTTATCAAATCAGTGACCTTCGGTTTCCTAATAATTTCTCTGTCTTTTGTAGTCCTACCTATATACCTATACCCAAACACACTCCCTGGACATCGCCATAGTTTCCTGTGTACTGCCGGTGTCCCACGCGCCAACATTTTACAAGTGGTAGAGCCAAGTACACGCACAAGTACAGCGAGCAATATGACGACGCCCAGACAGCGCGTTTGGGAAAGCGTGTATCCGCATCACAGTGCGCTTCCTGTCGCATGCGGTTGAGCATTCCAGGCATAAGCGGCTCAATCGCAATGATAATGCAGTCGAACTCGCATATTGAACCCGGAGGGGATCACGAAATAGTTCGATAATCGGTAATTCGAAATATGAAAAAAAAACAGTATATAAACCGTAACTGCAGTCTAGAAGCAAGAGTACAATGTATCTACGCAGGTGACGAGCTTTATCCAGCGACGCCCGCCGGCATGCTGGCAGTGCATGGTCGCTAGGAGTTGGTACGCCTATTAACCTGCTTCGCACTGAGGCCACAATGAACGGTTTTTTGGAACTAGCCACTGCCTATCATAAGATGGCTGATCTTGTTACTAGGATCAAGGATCTTGCTACTAGACTACTGTAAAAAGAATAATCGCTCATTAAAATTGAGGTATACCATGTTTCCCCAACGCTTTAGGCAGCGAAGCGCGTGAAGCATAGTAGGTTGCATAGGCTGCATAGTAGGTTGGCTTCATCGGGTGAGAACAAAGTGGCGCCGAAAATGAGTACCGTAGGTCGAAGGCCACCATCAATCACACCCCGCGTTCACCTCGTCACGCGGTTTCACAGAGCCATCGTTGCCAGCAGGGGCCCAAGGCCGCGCAGCCGACCCACCCCTGCACGCGAAAAAGAGATCAAAGAGCGCCCTGTAGGAGAAGCGCTACTTGCAGGGACTCGGCGCGCAGTTCGAGATATTGAACGGCCAGACAGCTTGCACTTCGGTATACTGCGCGACTTCCTTATATTTTCACTCAAGATTTTCAAGGGGATAATTTGTGTGTTCGATATACAGCCAATAATTCAATATATTCGGGTTCGATATATCCTGGCTCGACTGTATACCAAGCTTTTCACCCCGTCTGAAATCGAGGTCTTGTATAGATGGTCGCCTCGTAAGCAGGGGGTGCAGAGTTCATTCGCCAGTGCCGCCAGACACCCACTAATTTTTAGTGCGCAGCACTTCTAGCCGAAATCACGAATTTCGCCGATGGCAGTCCGAAGCCTGGGCCGGGCGGTCTAAAACCTCTCTCTGCTCTGAGGAAAGTAAAGGCGCATAGCTAGTTCACTTTGTCGGTGGGCTCCTCATGCGCACCCCGAACGCCGACAAAAAGCTTGGTAGCTCAGTGTTTTAGTCGGCGTTCGTGGTGCGCTCGGGGCATCCACGGGCAAAGTCAACTAGCTATGCTTATTTCCTTTTCTCACAACCGAGAGAGGTTTTATACCAGGAATAAGATTAGACTGCAAATAAGGCTCTCTTATTTTCATCGTGCAAGCCGCCCCTGCTCTCTCTATTCCTCCTCTCTCTCTCTCTCCGTGAGCTTGAAGCGCGAAGAAGACGGTGGCGACGCCGCGTCGCGCGTCCTAGCCGATGAGAAGGCGGAGCGGCCTCGTAGAACGCCGGCGCATTTTGCGTCGCTTATAAAATTATAGCAGGGGTAAGCAGTGTTAGCGCACCTACTTCGCATTTCATTAACTGCGCAAATCGGCAGTAATTTTGTTTTCAATGGGCACAAGCTTTCCCCAGAACTGGTGCTCGGCTAGTCTGGAATGAAATGCTTGAAAAATGGGTATTTTACCCAGCCTACAGCAGACCAAAGGCGTCACCCATAGCACGCTTCAGCCAAAGCGGCCCTTTCGCCATTAAAATGAAATTTTCACCATCCCCGTGACGTGGATGATGATTTGACAGACGGCGAGACGCAACGTCTTGCCATCTGTCTTCGTCCATTCTCGATCTACTAAGTGCATTCAAATTACAAATTGCCCTGGCAGCAAAGGTTACATTATCCTAAATAAAGAAAATTCGATGGAGGCACTTAGATATCTCTTAACTTCGGGAACGCGATAGCCGTTTGCGACTCATTGCAGTGATTTGAATATGACGCGCTTGAATTCATTTCGCGACAGAGGAGAAGAGCTCCTGGCGCGAGCGGGGCAGAGAGATCACGTGCCATCAAAAGGTCACGTGACCAAAAATGTAACGGACAGACGTGAGTATGAGCCATTAAAGGCTATCGCCTTAAAATTAGGAGGACGCTTAAGCTTTGCTTTAAGAGTAGACGCGACAGCGCCTTTTCTTTCTTTCTTTCTTTCTTTCTTTCTTTCTTTCTTTCTTTCTTTCTTTCTTTCTTTCTTTCTTTCTTTCTTTCTTTCTTTTTGTTTCTCTCACTTTCGCGTTCACCTGGTGCCCCTATAACACGCTTAAACCAACAAAAAAACCCTCTATGGCATATAAATAAAAAAAAAACCTTTGTGGCGTATGCATTGCATGCCCGCCTTACACAAGCAGAGGGCCTGGGTTCGAACCCCAATGGCGGTGAATTTCTTTTTTGATTTGAAACTTCTGGGAATATTTCCGTCACGTTTCTGAGGCCTTCCTGTCAATCCTACGTCAGGGAGACGGCTTTTCGAACGAGCCGCATATGCTATCGCGACAAAAAAAAAAAATCTGAGTTACAATAATTCGATGAAAAACCAACTTATTGGTCAAAAGTATAGACACCATTCTACCCTAATCATTGCGCACTAGGAACATCCCCGATTTGCTCCTCGTTTTCTCATTTTCCATTAAACACACGCGTTTGTCACAATTCTATTAAGCAAAACAGCATAGATTGCTCGTACTGGCTCAGATTTCTTTCTGATAAGCCACCAAACATGTTGTGAATATAGTTATATGTTTATTTGAGCAAATAAAACAACCGCGTGGATGAATACCGCGCAAATTGACAGTGCAAAACGAGATGGCAAGAAATGTAAACACTGTATGAGGGCGCTCGAACTCTCGCTTCGCTATGCATAGAAACGTTCTGCTGGCAAAGTGAGCAAAAGTGACGGTAAAGCATGTTTTCATCGTCACCTGAAACATTTTATGATGAAAGTTCGAGTAACAAGCCCAGCGTCTCCGCCGCGGTCACCCCACAATGCAGTAACTACACATTCTTCCAGCGCTGCACCAGCTTCGATTATGACTGTGCCCCTCGAAACTCTGTAGTGGCGCCTCTGTTTCTTTTAACTGACCATAATAAATTACACGGCGGAAACCTGCTGCGGCCGGGTCTAACGCCAGTCAAGGCGCCAAATAAGGTGGGCTGTCGTGCAGACGGCGCCGCGGAGGACTACAACCAAGATGGCGCTTTACTGCTTTCGATAAACGCGCGCACGTGCAGTGGGCTTTGTGAAATCGGTATATTCTCTCATGAACAACACGCTGTATTCTAGTCAGCGAAAATTTACTTCTGGAAGGGAACTCATCCATTGCACCAGTGACAGCACCAAAAGTGCAGATAAACCATAGCTTAAGCGGGCCTGAGTCGCATTGCTAAAATTAAGGCATTTACCACTTAATTAATAGGCTTGGGTATTCCAGGGGATTTTTCTTGTGAAGTTGTATTTAGCATGAGTAAACGCTTACAAAAAAGTGTGTTGGTATCCAAGTGAACGACAGCTGTCACTATCTTATTAGTACGAGACAAAAGCAGATCAGCAGACAGGAAAAAGAAGAGAAAGCTCGGCTCCAGCAATTTAGGGCGTTCCCATGATCCACAAGCATGGGGTCCCTCTGTGGCCAAAAGTGGACTTTGCAAAGCCGCCGCTTACCGAATTTCGGGGTACCTCCACGCTGTGTTGATTCAGTTAAGGAGGAATCACCGAAACGTATCAGTGGAACTGTTCAAACTTCGTTGAAAAGATACGAAACCTGAAGTTACATGCACACTCAGAGGACATTATGACTTTCGCTGACGACACGGCACTCTTCCCCAGCGTCTCGGTAGACTTAGCCATCACCACGCGCAATGAAGCATTGCAGAAAGACGGCACTCGTAGCACTCATTTCCTTTGATGTTCTTCAGCGAAGGCATTACTATGGCTCTGCTTAGCAAAGTAATTTTTTCGTACGCATCAGATGCTACAAGTAGACGCACGGCGCAGCGATGGGCGCGCCTATATTGGTCACCTCTGCAAGCCTTGTCAAAAAAGTACTGGAAGATAAAGTACTAGATCTCTTCACTCCAGTACCCAAGGTGTTTTACCGGTATATCCAGGATTGCTTCTGTATTTCAGGCAATGAAGACACGATTCTAACAAGCATTAAACTCAGTGTGGCCAAGCCTAATATTAACCGCTGAATTCTAACAAGACAACCGCCTCCCGTTCTTGTATGTCCATGTCCAGAGCAACGACCATCGCCAATAATTGTATTTGGCGTCTGGTTGTTCACCAAGCCTCCGTTGTTGCCTCCTCAGCACGGCGCAGCACGCGTCTGCACTGAGAGAGACGCTGTGGAAGGCGGACTGAAGAGAGTGCACCGGGGACTTTCGTCGAACGGTTACCCCAGCCTCTTTATTGAAAGGATTCAGGAGCAGGTTACCCATCCCACGACCACGAATCATAGGACGCTAATGGTTTGGTTTATGGGGGTTTAACGTCCCAAAGCGACTCAGGCTATGAGAGACGCCGTAGTGAAGGCCTCCGGAAATTTCGACAACCTGTGGTTTTTTAACGTGCACTGACATCGCACAGTACACGGGCCTCCAGAATTTCTCCTCCATCGAAATTGGACCGCCGCGGCCGGGATCGAACCCGCGTCTTTCGGGCCGGCAGCCGAGCGCCGTAACCACTCAGCCACCGCGGCGGTTCCGTAGGACGTTAATGACAAAAGCGAAGTCTTTGTCTGTGCCAGCCTTGAAGGCTTGCCAAGACCTGTCCGGGTTCTTGAGGGCACCATTCTCATAATATACACGACATGTTGTGACACTGCCGCATGGAAGTCTATATAGCTCGCGCCCTTGGTCCTTACAACACTCTATTTCACCTTTACGTACATCTGCTCTTCCCTTCCTCCCGTTACCCCGGTGCAGTATTGGGACACAGTTCTGGTCAATCTCTCCGCCTGTCCTCTTCTCTCTTTCTCTCTTGCTCGGTTGTTTTCAAGGGATAACTTGCGCGTCGCTCACGTCCCGTATGCGAACAGGCTTCAAAGCTGACTGATAGGCACGTAATAGAAAACTGATCACATATGAACTTTCTAGGAGGGATTCACAACGTCTCATGCCTGGACTGCAATCATGTTTACGTCGGTGAGAGCGAGAAATGGCTAAAGAAGCACTAGCGCGATATGAAAAGCAACAAGCACGCCTTTGCGCGGGACACGGACATGAGACTAACGGCTCATATCTTAAATCCAAAGAACGGAACGCAACGGCGGGACTTTTACTGGAATCGATATTGATCGAAAATCAGGCCAAAAGCCCTGAACACAAACGAAGGTAACTTGCTGACTACCTGTACGCCTGTTCCATTTCGTCAAATTCTTCCCATATAAACCGGCATCTGTTCTTGTTCCCCTTATTGTGAACAAGAAACCCGCAGCAGTTTCCAAACGTTTTTTTTTTTTTCTCGCTACAGTCAGTGACTGCTTCTTTATCTCAGAACGAAGGTACAGCAAACAAAGAGGGCGAAGAATAGCAAGAATAAAATTTTGTTGCCCAGGTTATACGAACTATAAGAAATGATTGCAGTAATTAAATTTCGACACCTCCAATAGCCGCACCACATTCCGTTGGCAAAGAAATTTTGCGCTGCTTAGATATTCACATTTACAGAAAAACACAAGGGAGTGAGCGGAGTACACATAACGTCCTCTCCTTTGTAATTTTCTGTGAATATGAATTTCTAAGCACCGCAAAATTTCTTTAGCAACGGAACCTTGCGACAACTAGCCCGCGTACAACCTTTGTTGCGTAACCTTCCCACTACGCTACATGCTTTAACACTAAAAAAATTTGCACCCTAAGGGCGCATTTTCGTGTCTATAACTCGCACCCTTGCACCCTCCCAAAAGGGTGCAAAGTATGTTTGCCAGACCCATAGTAAGGGTCGGATCGTTACATTTGTACCCTTTTTCCGACTGCTTTACAGTAGTTTCATAGGTTTTTCACTGCTGTAAAAGGCGCTGATCTTTTTTTTTTTCGGGGGAGGGGGGGGGGGGTGCACTTTTGGAGGGAAGCTAAACATTCCCTACGAAATGCTGCCGACGATCTGGCTAACTTTGCACTACATTTACTGCACCCCCAACTATAATTTTAATACCCAGATGTGTCTTTCACGGTGTTTCTGCGCCTGTTTGCTGGGAGTCACATTTGTGACGCCTGCATGATGTTCAAGGCGTGATTTTTCTTAATACATTCAGAAAAGAAAAAAAGAGCTTGCTTAAGGAAACAACCTTCAGCAAACCAGCTCGCACAATAAAACGATGCTACAATGTGCCACGTATTTTTGCCAAAGGAACATAAACAGGTATAAGCGTAACTAGAATGAGTCGTACAAAGCTACTGAGGTGACAGAGTTCAACACAGAAGACACAGCTGCTGCGCACAATACTTTCTTGCCTTGACACGCATACTTTCTCCAAGTTTATATGTGCCATTTCAGCGAGCCCCTGTTTGGTGTCAGTTATGCTTAGCACTTCAGCTACACTCAGTTGATGGTCACATTATGGGGGCGCAAATCGCAATAATAGCTGCTCGCATCAAGGAAGCAGCTGTCATTTAATGGAAAGCTCAGATAGCTCACATCATTTTAAAAGCACGCCTGACTGAACTACTGCAATGTTTTACAAGTCGAAGAACACCCGTATACTTCTATGAACCCTTGAGCCCGAGGACCTGTAACACCATTGCACCAGTGCACCTTTAAAAGGTCCATGGGTGCATTAAAATTGCTAACGTGTTCAGCGCACCCTTTAAAAAAAACAAGCAAAATTAAGGGTGTGGGAAGGATGCAGTCATTAGCATCACACTTTTAAGGGTGGAAATATTTTTTACTGGGAATGCTTCACATGGTTCGCCACATTGTAATTCGAAAAATGAGTAGACCAGACCCTAAATGACAAAACTAGTACAACTACAGAAGTGATGCATAAGGGTACGTATTTCTTAACAGTAGCTTGGTTTGGGCTAGTTGGTAACAGTTCTTAGAAAACATAGCGCAAAAAGGACACGGACGACACAGAAGTGGACAGGACAGGCGCTAACGTACTATCGGACAAAAGTCTGCGGGACGCGAGTTCTTGGAAAAACACTACGTCTGATGGGAAGAAGGCAGTAAAGAAGCTATTTCCGTGCTTGAAAACTGCTGCTTCAAAAGCACAAATCCTTATGAATATAAAAATGTGCCAACACGACAAATAACAGTCCAGGTGCCCGTGAAATACTACTGCCGAGAGATTGTCCTTCTTTGCGATACGTCACAAGCGTCTACGTTACGAAGAAGGAGAGTCATGATGCTTCAGCGTACACAATGCTCAACAAATGCCTGAAGAAACCTACTTAGGAGTAAGCAAGGTGTTGTAAACTGCATAGGCAGTCTGCTTATAGAGATGTAAACAGCTCATCATTACAAACGGAGCAGGAATAGCGCACAGTCGCTGAATAACCAGCAGACAAAGAATTCTGCGCGCTGGCGCAGAGGGGGGAATTGAGAGAGCGAGAACGAAACGGGTACAGGGAGTCGGACCGAGTCGTCTATTGTGAGAAATGATACGGCGCGCAGTGCCACAAACAGAGTCGCTCTTGTTGGCCCCGTATAGAGCATTGCTTCTCGTTGTGTTCACACAGGTGGAGCTGTGCGCAGAACGTATTTACGACCGTGCGGTATTTTTCTCAAACGCGTCAGCACGCGATGCCATGCGACACGGCGCCTGGGCCATTGAGACTCGCCCCTCGTCACGGGCCGCACGGAAATGCCGTGCATCGTTCGGCGGCGTCGGCGACTTCGAGGCTGAAGAAGTTTGCATAATGTCGCGTGAGTGCGGCGACGCGTGACGGGAACCGGTGCCCGGCCGGCCCCGATTGGACGCTGATGGCAGGTTGCGTGAGCAGATGCCGTTGCGGGGACGTGTTTATGCCCCGGCGTGTACGCGTGCGCGCGCTCGGATCCGCCGTGTCTGCCCAGGGTTGTTTGCCGCGCGACTCGAATGCGAACCGGAAAACAACGCGGCGAACACGGCGCGCGTGTATAATACACGCCTCGCGGACTCCGGCGGCGGGAGGCGGCATAATACGCGGGCCGCCCGTTCCGCGCACTTGATGTATATACCGCCGGCTGCGAATGCAAAAAGGAGAGCTCGCGTGCTCGCCAAACTGCGGCGACTGTTTACATTGGGGCTATCTGCGTCGCGGGAACCGCTGGCTAGATGTCCCGATGTAGGACAGGCGCGCGTGGCGTATACATTGCGGATTGGTGAGCGGACTTAGCGGTGATTAATAGGGCCCCCTACGCGAAGTTATTATGCTGGCGGCAGACAGCATACATTAGGGATACAGCCAGCTACCTCTCAATGCGGGGAACATCGACGCGCTGCGACCAGCAGCGTTTGCTGCTCCGAACCTGAAGTCCTTGGGCTCGAGGGTAACCGAGGCCGGCTGGCCGACCTTCTTTTATCGTGCCACGCGCGTCTCCCCTAGGATGGATTTACGGAGAAACAAACTGCGTGGGGCACATTTCACTGCGCCAAAGATCCGCCTACGTTCAGGTGGCCTGAAGATTAAATAAATTCCACCTACGATAATCATTGTTTGTGATCTCAAAATAAGCTACTAGCCTGGCACAGTGTTAAAAACTTGCAGTCTCATCCTTCGGGCCTTGGCTGAGACTATGGCAGGAATGCATGCCATGCTGCGCAGTGTGACTTCGTCGATGTTGGCATTCTACGATAAATTAGCAGCGCCCGATATAACGGCCTCCATGTTGTGTAGAAATCGAATTAAACATACATTTCGCCTTGTTTATTGACAACCCGCATCAACATCCATATCACGACCATCTCCAATTATTGATAAAATTGGCCACGTGGTAACTAAAACAGCACACACATTATGTGTGACGTGTCAAGATTCTTAGCAAGCACAAGTCGATACAACTACCAACCCTCTGAGGCCAGTGAGCAGGCTCGTTGACCCTATCAACGCCAAGCAACTTCGTGTACCAGGTCAACCAATAATCACTGCTTACTCTCGGCATTAAAATCCTCGCATGTCATGATGAGAATTCATCATCATGCGTGACCATGCGCTCCCCTTTGGACGACGGAACGCGTCACGTCGTAGGGAACGTCACAAAGCGCAGCCGGGCCGCACTGCAACGGGGCCTTTTGTCTCTCCTCCGCATGGCGCAGGTAGGAGGAAAGGGAAGAGAGGACGGTGAATGCGAGCCGCCCACTCGCCGTCTTGAGACCGGCAAGAAGGATGACTGCGTGCTCTCCTTCCTGTCACGATACACAATGGATGTATCCATGCCGGGCGCGTCGAGCGAAGCCTGTGATGTTGCTTGATTGATGGGCCCATCGCGCAATCTTTGCCTATGGGCGCTTGGCAGTGCCATGCATTGGCTATGGGCGCTCATGTATGCCTATGGGAAAACTCTGGAACAACCCACGAAACGGGTGTTCGCGTTTCGAAGACGTTAGACATTCCTTTCTCAAAAGCTGAACGCCTCCTTGAACTACTGAGGCAAACACATCACTCCTGTATATAATATATAGAAGGGATATAATATACAATTCCTACATAGCCCACAATGGTTAAACACAATTGGCAGACATCATGCCATGAAACAATTCTGTAAATATGCGCGGCAAGAATCATCGTAGCGTATAGTAATGCATATAATTTCATGCCAAAGCGCTCAGTACCTCGATGTTTTTTTTTTGTTTTTCACGTAATTTGCAACCTTTCTTATCGAATTCTGTTACGCCATCCTCTCTACTATCTCTTGCTTGCAAGACTATAGCAGTTCTCGCGACCCAATCCTCAAGCAGACCTCTAACAAAAAAAAAAAAAGCTCCCCCAGCTCAATTTTATGATTTGTAATTAAAAACTATAAGGCTGGCTAAAAAAATGTGCTCCACATTATCAAGGAGTGCAAAAGCGGTTATAGCGTTTTTTTTTTTCAAAATGAGCCAAATGCAGAAACCGAAACTATTGGAGAATTTTTCGGCTATTAGAAGTGCGCCGAAAGGAGATGAGACCCACAGAGCCTTCAGATAAAAATGAGCCATTTTATGTAGAGCACACCGTTAGAACAAAATGCCCATTGAATCAAAGCGGTGGGCTTGGTACCTGCGCTAGCGCGCTGTCCACTGTTCCGTTTGTCTAAATCATGCAGGTGAATGATCCGTATTATTGTATTCTAAAAACTGTAGGAATTATTTCTTAGTGCAACTACCACGCTCTCAGTGCTACATTTTCATCGTGTTCGAACGAGCTCATGTTGTTCGCTGCGTGCTTCTTTTGGCAGGCCCAATTGAAACTAACCCCGAGCTTAACACTTCCCAAGCTGTGCTTGCTGAACTAAAAAAAAATTATCCACAGGTCAAGCTGGGCTCATTCCCGAAGTGCAAAATATCAGCTGATGTCTGCCGAATGTGAGATACCCTGCTTAACTAAGCGCATGATTGACCCGCGGACACATTCGCAAGCTTTTTGAACCCTGCAAAACAAACCGAGTTCAAAACAATAAAAACTGAAAATGCCTGGATGGCCCTTCGTATTGATCTTCTAAAGGCCGTTATACATATATTTAACCGCATTCGTATCAAAGACATGATACTTTCTACTGGCCGTAATTAAAAAAATAGTTCAGCGACGGCGAAGACTTATCCTTGAAAATTTGAAACGCCCGAAAGCAGACAGTCACTTTTGCTAGAGCAAAATCTGCAACGTTTGCTTTACGATACAATACTCTGCTTATCGGCCCCAAGCGCTACACTTTCCATGCGACCTCGCAAACCGTAAACGAAATAACAATCATCCCTTCAAAAATCAGAATGGCAATCATCTCGTAATAAGCCACTACAAAGCCGATCCTAAAATGCTCCATCTAGCCTTACCACTTCCGCTGTATTCACTAACATGCCTAGGTGTCTTTCAAGTGCGAACTTATTTATCATCTTGTTTCTTCTTCTAGCAGCGACCTACTGATACTAACCAAACGTTTGTTGAATGATACCGCCATGGACAATTAAGTAGTGAGCAGTGCCAATCTTTGAGCTCTTTATGAAAGACCGCGAGGATGCACAAGCAGGGGTTGCACTCATTGCAGTGAGCCAGGACCTACCTTGTTCCCTAACTAACGATTCATCCGACCTCGAAACGTTGTGGCTCAACCACCACGCTGCACAACACACGGTTTTACTCGGTGTTTGTTATAAGCCGCCACACAACAGTCATAATTTTTCCTGTCAGCCTAACAATACACTAAATAAACTTATCCCAAAGCCCCTATAATTCCCATAGCTTTCCATTTTGAGATTTTATTTTGCCGGATATCGATTGGCATAACCATACCACGCCGACAGATATCAATGGTGAAGCGAGAGACGTTTTAGATTACTGCCAGAATTTCAACCTAACTCATGTAGTATCGGAACCTACCCGCGTGACTTAAAAATGTGTAATTATTTTTAACGAATCCTCTAGATAGTGTTTAGCCCATTACGGACCTCCCTGAAACTATTGACCACAAAGCTGTTTTTGTTAGCCTCGTCCTCAAACCAATCCGCAAAACCATGCCTAAAAGACACTTATTAAGGCGGGAACTTGGGCTAGTTGGAAAGCATTTGAAATCATTTTGCTAGCGCTATGCCGTATGTGCACAACATGTCGCACCGTCTAAAAAAGGTGGCGAAAAAGTGTGGCGTCGATCTTGTATTGACTGCCCCGAAGAAACTTGTGCGCTTGTGCCCGCTCGTAAACGGCGAGGCAAGGAAGCCAATGAGCACTATACGAACCACCAAAACAAGTTCGTACCATGCAAAATCGGTGTTGTCTATAAAATCCCGCTCACTTGTGTGGCAAGGCTTATATTGGGCAATCAGGAATGTGTATAAATGAACGGCTGAGAGAGCACCGCTTGGCAACGGAATCCATATCGGCGGGAGGGAATCTCGCTGGGCACTGCAAACGCTGTCTTATCGAACGGTACCCTGGCGACCCTGACCCTGTACCTTGCACACCAGTCTTTCGAGATACAAGCATTCTAGGTACAATAAAAACGAAATCGGAACGCGAAATTTTCGAAGCTATGTGCATTGATAAAGAAGGTTCGAAATGCGTCTGCACTCCGTCTGTCAATCTATCAAGAAAAGAGATGTTCCTGAAACGTGGCGTTGCTACTGCGCGTGTGTAAGTGTCAGCATTTTGAGATGTCTTATATTGAATGTTTTTCGAATAAACGGCAGTTGAAGACTAGCGTCTGTCCTCTGTATTTATGTTCTTTGTATTTTGTGTTCACTAAGCGCTAGCAAAATTATTTCACATGCCTAAAAGAATTGGAAAAAAAAGCGTCTGTTCCCCTGCACGCAGTTTCAGGGGACGCAAAGGGAATGTGTAAGGTATCGCGCGGCCGAAAAATTATATCCATCTGATATTCACGACGCCACGCGTACATTTTTCTTATTCAGACATGTCTAATATGCTCGCCATTAAACCTAGAAAATTCTGGAAAGCCGTTAACCGGCAACATACGCACGCGGTACCCCTCATAGATAAATCAGGCGCAGCCATCACTGGTGCTGAATGAGCTACTTTGTTCAATGCTGCGTTTTCACCCGTGTTTACTAACGAAACTGAAACACCACTTTCAATGCCACATTTAGTGATAGAGCATACTATGCCAGCAGCGACATTCTTCTGACTGGGTATTTCATCCTCAAATCAAAATATGAAACTTTCATCGTCATAGGGTACCGACAATATCAACTGGAAACTTCTAAACAATACTAGAAGCATCCGTGTCAAATGTTTGTGCTTACTTTTTCAGATTCACTTTAAAAAAGACAACTTCCGAACGATTAGAAAAATGAAGAGGTCGTTCCAGTCTACAAATCCGGAAAGAAAGACTGGTCACTAAATTAACGTCCCCTTTCCCTTACTCCGTGACCTCCCATTAAGTGTCCTGACCAAAACGAGTTCGAAAATGCACTGAGTACAAATTTTCAACGTTTTTTCAAAAGTCTGAGAAATAAAATTTATCATTATAATTAACCATTCCAAAAATTAGTGCGCGAAATAAGGTTAGGAAAGAGTCATCTAGATTATGTTTTATATATTTCCTGTCACTTCTGTGAAATACAGCCAAAGGCAAAAACAAAATGTTTTAAAATTAAAGGACACTGGGCTTGAAATGTGAGATTTCGCAAGACTAGTTGCTTCCCAGTATTTCATGGAAGTGAACTTTCACGTTTTTCTTTCTTTCCAAGTGTTTCCTCATTTTGCTCTCGATAACCGGCTTGCTTAGGCGCAGAAAGTGTTGCACTCGACTTTCTAGATCCTTCTACAGAATCCGCAACAAATAACACCTGCAGGCCAGTGCATGAAGAACCCCTGAGGTCATGCGTGGGTTTCCCCTTAGCATTTAGAAGTGCTTTTTTTTCTTCAAATAAATAACGCACGACTGAGTAATTTAATGTGCCACGCTCACTGTACTATCTGAAATGAGCGCTTTATATATGAACACCAATGATTGGGGGCAGAAAACTTTGCCCCTTTGATATGACACCACTCATATCTATATTGGTTTTTTTCAAACGCAGGTTTTCGGCAGCCGATATGCTCTTTCGTGTCCTGAGACATTTCCACAGGCAGACTGAACTCAGCCTACCAGCGGCCACGGGTAAACGCGTATCTCCAGAAAGAACGCTTGTTCACCTCTTGCTCCTAGAAAGAAGCACTGCACGACAAGCCGCGAAAAGGAGACCGTCGGCCGACAAACCTCGGCGTAAACCGGGGCCGCAATCGATCACAGCAGTGTCTTCACTGCGACTAAACTTATCTGATGTGGCCATTGGCCAATAATGTGAGTGGGAATTAACGGCTAATATCTGGTGCTGGCAACGACCCCTAACGAGACACCGCATGAAGTCGCCGAAATGAACAAAGCGCCACATACTAGAGGACCTATGTATATTCACGAAGAGCCCAGTACCGTCCCCCCACAATCTTCGTGCTTCCTCTCCATTTTTCGAGCCGCTCTCTTGCGTACGCCCGCATCGATTCACACGCGTTAGCGCACAGGGAACGTGTACAAACGTTCAAACACAGCGTCCTCTTAATGACCCTGCTACTGGAATAATGAAGGCAGTGCGGTTTCGCGATACGTTCTGCATTCGTTTGGGAGGCAACGCATTGTGGAGGCTTCGAATGCACGCCTTTTTCCTTTCCTCCTTTCTCCTCCGCCTCAACTGCTATAAACAGTCATAAATCATGAAGACAATAGCACATGCCGCATTATGCCAATATATTGCAGCAGTCGTTGGAATATCAGGTGCGCTTTACATTTTCCCAATCGGTAGCACCGTATCGCTGGAGACTGGAGGACGCTTGTTATTGATGGCGTGTACGCGTACATTAATAAACCAATGGCAGAGTGGCACGGACCACGGTCGTTTAGCCATTCGCCCTAATGTGCTTGTTCAATCGATGAGTTCTTTTCCTCATCGGACAGGCCGAACCCGCTGTTGAAAGCGCTCGCCCCCACCCCCCACCCCCCGTGTAAACACCTTAATCATCGCTGCTTTTCCCGGGATCCGCGCGTGGTATATACGAGAAAAGAAACAAAGCACTTGTTGGTTATGAAGGATAAATGTAACAGGAAACATATGCGTGCCCCATCACGTATACGTAGTTGAGTCATGAAGCTGTAAACGTCACGCGGGATGGTGCAGCTCACGCAACGGTGACAGTGGTTAACGGGCGTTGATCAGAATTCTGCATTGGTCGTTTTTAACTAGTCATGCCTCGATTCATCAGTTTCGATTTATGTTTCGGTTTCTGGGGGTTTAAAGTCCCAAAGCGACTCAGGATATATGAGGGACGCCGTAGTGAAGGACTCCGGAAATTTCGACCACCTGGGGTTCTTTAACGTGCACTGACATCTCACAGTACACGGGCCTTTACAATTTCGTCTCCATCGAAATTCGACCGCCGCGGCCAGGATCGACTCCGCGTCTTTCGGGTCAGCAGCGGAGCGCCATAACCACTGAGCCACCGAGGCGGCTGCAGCGATTTTCCGTCGTTAGAATTTCCAAAATGTATGCAATCACAGTACGTCAGCTGAAGCCTTGCTGCACACTTTTTCTTAAGCCACCTTCGCTTTCTTCACAGTAAACTTTCTGCCAACTGTGCTTCGGGCGCTTCATGGACAAGATTCATATAGGATGGCGAAAACAGTGTGATTTCATTAGGCGTGCTCATAGAAAATATATTTCATAACCTTTCTCAGCGCCTTGAGTAAACGTAATAAAGAAACGCTCAGGAGCACACGCTAACACTTTAACATTTGAAGCTGCCTTAACACGACGAGAAAAGAATTCTGCTAAGTGGAATCGGTCACACTGAACAGTTCGTACAGCAATGTTTTCTATTGCATACTCACTGGCAACAACGTTTGTGTGACTGTTGGGTTCACCGTCACGGCCCTCTTCGCAGCACTCTTAATTCTGTAAGAAACTCAAAATTCCCCCCCCCCCCCCCCCCAAAAAAAAAAAAATGTTCTTGGCTTAGAGATACGCTATATGGCCTGTCTTCATGCTCCAAGAGGATGACGGCAACGCACATTTCTGTAATTTGGTCCATGTCTCTGTATTCTGTACAGTTTAAGCTGGTCTACCTTTCTCGCTCGTTCCCTGGCATCTTCAGGGAACCGGTGACGATGCATGATATATTCGTAACATGTGTGCCACCCATGCGTATCTGACAGGTTACCGACATTGTGGGCGTATCGTTTGTTGGCCTAACTATCCGTCGACTGAGACGCGAAGCGTGCTGCATCCAAATTACTATAAGCGGATACAACCAAAGTCTGCAGCGAAGTATGCTCACATTCATGGCATTCACTTGTCCCTCCGCAACAAGAAAAAAGTTCCTTGTTAAAGCTTTTCTTATTACCTAAAGAAAAAGCTGATCACAAGACGGTATTGCATGCACATGTGTTCTCGCGGATCAATGGCTCCCACGGATACATTATGCACTGATCTTACATTTCTCTTAACTCTTTCTTTCGCTGCCTTCATCCCCCTACGTATGTGTAGGGTAGCTAGCCGGGCACTGCATAGTTAGCCACGAGCATCTTACAGAGTATTGCCTCCAACATGCAGTCCAGTCCGGCAACGCTCTTGGATACTAGGTCGCGGAGGAAGCTTGACAGGTGAACAAGGTTCGGTTGAATTTGAGGATGAAGTCTTGGTCGCTGCCCTGGCCGTCGACGCGAGATGCAAGCGCAACGAAACGAATGCATAAAGGTGTGCTCACTGGCAACGCTCGGTGTGCATGTATGGCAAAAAAATAAAAAAAATACCGCGCAGAACGCATGCATTCCTGCAGTGGCGCATTCAAGGCGTAGCACAGTTTAGACCACAAAGTTTATAGTGCAGAAGCACCAGTTGCGTTGCATTTACGCATTACCGAGTGTCACAATCGTTTTGAACTTTTTAATACTTATCCTAATATCGTTCTTTCAAGCCTTCGAGGGCGCTGAAAGGAGTTCGCGCTGTGGTGCTTGTATATAGTGACAATGAACTGAAAAAAACCGGAGGTCGTATTTCCACTCTGCGACCGTATTGTCTCAACGAACATCAGTTATGCAGTGGTGCTTTGATGCCACTGACCACCTTAGCGGGTAATTATACTGACAATTATGGTTGGCGAATTCAAACATTGAGCGATACTTTTTTTCGTTTAAAAACACACAGATAAAATGACGCGGTCACAGCACCCATAGCCACGCTCACAACATGGACCTAATGAAGCAGAAAAAAGTAGTTGTGTTGTCTGGTTCGTGGCTTTGGACCATGACAAAACAGCGCAATGAAAAGAAATACGATTGACGAAAAGCGAATCCCTGGCTGCCAGCCGAACAAAAGACAGCGAGTGTTGAGTCTCATATGCAGCCCATGATGCGACTGGCGAGCCCCGCGCCGGTGCTCTCCGTTGTGCGGCCAGTGCTAGAACGCAGAGCCAAGTGAGCGGAGGTAGAAGTTTTGGTCAGGGCACGCAGCGCTTTCAAGAAAAATTATGCGAGACAGCTAGGATGGCCTCCTTTACTTAGAACGGTTAATCCTTCCTGTGCACAAGATATATGCGCTCTTTCACACTTATCGCCGCCCGGGTAGATACGAAAGGCTTCGAAAATCTGTCATCATGTCAGTGCCTTATGATGTCGCAATTCTAAAAAAATTGTTTACATTCCACATATTTAGCATTGAACAATCGACACCTCCTTTCAATTAATGAGCTAGTTTTTTTCACCCATTCGTTGATACACTGCCTGTTTGACGGACCTGATGTCGTCCACAGAAAAGATGGGCACTTTAGATGGACACCGCGGCGAAAGTTACAAACCGGCGTGAGAATTTTTTTTTCGCTGTGAATGATTGGCGCATTCCCTGTTAACTCTGCTGAAGAGTCATGTACTTTTTTTTTGTGCGCGTGACGAAAACCCCTCTGGCTCCATCTTTGCCTCCGGCCATTTGTTAGCAGACCATCAATATTGCTTCGTCATGATGAAATCGCATTTCTGTGTAACGTGTAATAGTCATCTTGTTACGGACTGTGAGATGACTTCCTGTCATCAGTGTTTTTCTTTTCCTATTTTTCCCGTTTCCCCACATAATATACTTAGTCGCGTGCGATTAGACGTACATGGCAGTCAATGCCTTCTTATTCCCATGCCTGCGATGTTTCCTCGTGGCTAATGAAGCAAGAGGCAAGGGAGACACTTCCACTTGGATAGGGAAAGAAAAGTAGAGGATTGAGTATAAGGCAAGGAGGTTTATCAGAAAGAGGTACCGGTTTACTGCCCACTTGGTTGGGTTTATGGTTTATGGGGGTTTCACGTCCCAAAGCGACTCCGGCTATGAGGGACGCCGTAGTGGTGGGCTCAGGATAACTTAGACCACCTGTGGTTCTTTAGCGTGCGCTGTCACCGCACAGTACACGGGCCTCTAGAATTTCGTCCCCATCGAAATTCGACCGCCGCGGTCGGGATCGAACCCGCGTCTTTCGGGTCAGCAGCCGAGCGCCATAATCGCTGAGCCACCGTGGCGGCTTACTGCCCACTTAGCTTAGCAGACATACTCAACGGGAGAATTGAAGCACCTATATTTATTGACAAAGCAATCACCTGCCCAAGTAGAAAAGCCCCCCCCCCCCCCCCCCCCCCCCTGTTATTACTGCGCCTGCGGACAGTATATGTTCGCACCAAGTGTGCTTCTACCAAAGGGAAGGTAAAAAAAGTGAACAACAGTCCTGTCCTTAGGCGTGGAAATTGAAAATTACATAAGTGCACACACTTTGTGAATTGCCTGCTCCTCTCTCGTTGACAGTCACGATGGGCCAAAGTTCGCCCGCCGGCAGATCACGCAACGCTGGTATACGTACGATTCCTCTTATCAGTCTTTGCTTCTCTTAATATAGCAGAAGGTCGTGCGAGGGCCTCAGGAGCTCAGCAGCAGTCGAGCGATCATTGCTGAAAGGATCGATACGTCGACGGCATGCCCGTGCCACGTACTGATAGCCGCGACTGTAACAGACCCTTCATGAATGATCCGGTCTAACACGCGCGCAGATATATGCAATCTGCTGCGCTTTAGGTAAGGTTTGTGCGGCTTTTGGTAGCGGAGGATTATGGATCTGCGCAATGGGTTTTGCGGCGGGAACACGTGCAAGTTGTTGACATCTACATCCGGTAGGAACAGTAGCAACAGTGTTTTTCGCACTGCACATGACAGTAAACAAATAAATACAGGATCTACAGTTCCCTCCTTTATCCCTTCCCTTACGGCGCGGTTCAGGTGTCCAACGATATATGAGACAGATACTGCGCCATTTCCTTTCCCCAAAAACCAATTATTATTATTATTATTATTATTATTATTATTATTATTATTATTATTATTATTATTATTATTATTATTATTATTAATATTATTATTATTATTATTATTATTATTATTATTACTATTATTATTATTATTATTATTAGTTCGTATCGATGCAGGGATTATGGAAGCCTAGAAATGCTATTACGTTCAGACCCCTTCGGACATTTTCAAGGCGGTCTTTAACAGTAACAATCGACTCCCGAATTCGAGATAAGTAAAAAACAAAATCGCAGTCGGGAGCCTTGACCCTTTCAAAGAAAAAGCGCTTTCAAAAATAGTGTTTCAGGTCAGAAAAGCGTATGACAGTTTGAGTGTTTCCTTCCCTTCTTTTAAATTTCTTTTTAAAATTATTCTGGCCAGAAGTCCTAGAAGCGCAGAAGGCCCCACCAGGTGGTTCACTATGCCCGCCAGATGTTGTATTGCGCAGTTCAACCACAAAGACGAAGGACAGAATACCGCTTCTGCAGCTCAGCGAATATTTTCTTTACGGCATAACGGCCATAAACATGCGCGTGGGAAGTTAGTCGTTTAACCCGCATTTTGCTTGTGATTGGTGACCGAAACGAAGCGTATTCTATTGAACCGTGGCGCCCTCTAGACGTGCTTTATGGACCATTTACGGTCAATAGCCAGCCGTCCATAAAAGAAGGACCGAACAACCCTGCTCTCATCGAGCGTCTCTCCAAGGTGAATAGAAAAAACGAACATCCATGATAGAATCGAGCTGCCCGAAGCCTCCGAAGCAATGCGACCGCCTGCATTCACACCGCTGTGATCCAAAAGCTCAAGTGGCGTATTCTGGTTGTGTTGGCGTTGACAGCTATGCTCTAGGCCAAGTCACTACAAAACACTTGCGTCTATACCGGGTATTTCTTGAAATACCCCAAAGACTAAAAACCTCCCGACCTTCCGCCAGCTCGCTACTCACGCTGCGGACAGGCCACCCGAAACATCGCACACGTGGTGTGGCACTGCCTGCACTACGAGGCACAACGGAACCACCACAAGCCGCCACACGTGCAATGTTATGAAGTGTGGGCATTCCCCATCCACGGCCAGAACGACACCCTCACCAACCTGCGGCGCTTCGCCTCTGTGTGCAAGCTCCACCTGGCTACCTGAGCGACCACAAGATCAAAAGTTATGAAAACACCCCCATTACAAAACCTAATACCCTTCGCCTCCCCACCCAATGGCCTCGAGCCTTCCCTTCTGAAAAAATTCATTCATTCATTCATTCATTCATTCATTCATTCATTCATTCATTCATTCATTCATTCATTCATTCATTCATTCATCTATACAAGGTGTTCTTTAAATCTCTACTAATTGTTCTTTAAAAATCTCTGAAAGATACGATAATGCTGTCTGTAAACGTGGATTGTGCCGTAAGGCGAACATTACATCCGCGGTAGTAACTAGTTAAGATACCATTAGTTAACTATTCACTCATCAACTTCTTAATATTTGTTTTAGGGCCCAGTATAATATGGCCTAATCGGAAGCATTCAACATCGTCGGGCAACATAATTTTTAAACTTGATATATCGATATTGTGGTTCGAGATAGCCGACGTGGAATTATGCGCGTAAAACAAGCTGATACCGAAACCTACGCGCGATATGATGCGCCGGAAGTTGTATAGCCGCACTTGAATTCATGGGAACGCGTTTAAAGGTCAAAAAACGAAGCAGCGACCCTTGGGCGTAGGGACGACCAGCGCCTTACCTCTCTGCGCCGCCGGAGACAAACTCAGCCTAAGTGGGAAGGCGATGCTCCAAGCTCAAAGCCGCAAAGCCGACGAAGCGCTGCTGTGCTCCATTAGTAAATATCGAGACTGACGCAGTGTTCAGTGGGGCAGGGCAGCCGGGGAAAAAGCGATGGTGCCGCCTACCAAGTGCCGCTACAAGCGAGACTGGCAGCCGTTACTGACTTCTCTCACCACCTGAACAACGGCGGAAGCCCCGTGTATCATGCGTCTGCGTGGATGCGCCGTGTCAAGTGGCCGAGTTGGGAATACCTGGCGAAAAACGCTACCAGATACGGCTGCGTGTCTCAAAATTTAGAATGTGGGCGCTTGTTTGGCGGCTGAGAGCTCCGCGGCTTGAAATGGGGCTATACCATTTACGGCGCATGTCACGCTTCTGTTTTGGTATCGTCTCGATTTGAGCGCAAAATTCTACGTTCGATTTCTCGACCCACAGTGCCGATTTAGAAATTTTAACAGCCTGGGTTCGGCCACTCTGTTGAACGTCTTCAATTTCGCGATATAATATTGTGCCCTAAAACATAAAAAAAATGATGATGATTATGGATTTTTATGGCGCAAGGGCAGCTATGGCCAAAGAGCGCCATGTCACAAGGTATTTTTTCTTTTTCTCAAGGTGGGGTCAGAGACCCATTTCCCAAGCATTTCACCCTAAATAAGCCGAGCACCAGACCAGGGGAAAGACTGTACCCATTGTATCACCGGTGGGTACCCGGCGGCACTGGAGATCGAACCCCGCACCTCCCGCATACGAGGCGGATGCTCAACCACTTGGCCACCGCTGCGGTCAAAACATAAAACATAACATAAAAAAAACTTTTAGTTAATAATAGTTAAGTAATTGCATTTTAACTGCCTACTGCCGCGGACATAACGTCCGTCATGCCGTAGAATACACCCGCACACACCGCATTGTTGTATCTTTCAACGCATTGTAAATGAAAATCTGCATCGAGCTAAAAAAGAAAAAAAGAAAAAAAAAGCGCTGGAAGGTACCAACGCAAATAGGACGCATACATAAGAAGATGAGAATTGACCAGCAGGCTATATTTTTCTTGGGCAGGATGTGGAGGAGGGCCGCCTTAGCATTGGCAGTATACGAAATAGAAAGAAACTAGGCAATGTTCAATGTACAGCTAAAAATTTATTCAAAATGGAGAATTGAAATAACACGCATTATTTTTGCTTAATTTGGGTTGTGCGACAGCAGAGGATAGTGCTATGAAGTGCAGCGTTTCCGACGGTCATTGGACGTTTCCGGTATGCTAAAAACGTCTACTGAAGAGCATAGCGGATACGTATTAGCGTATACGTATATAGTATGCCGGATTACCATGTGTTTACTGTTGTAAGCTGGGGTGCAAAGCGGGACGCATACCTGCCACTGTGAAACAGGCGTACGGTAATTCGGCATACGCCCACGCTAAAACTCTATACAAACAAGGTGCCCGCATCCATAAGCGACGCTTGCGTTTTTTTTCTTTACTTGCACGTTGCGAAACATGTATGCCCTACGATACACCACACAGAAGCGCTTGTTTTACATGAAACAAATTTCAACTTTTATGTTACTTTTCAGTCTGTCATATATGCTTGCAAAGAGGCTCGTTCTTAAGTACAAGGGCTTACAATGGCTGCCGCGTGATGTAAAGACGATGTCGAGCTAAGTAACAGTATGTGCTGCAGTGCGCGGAAGTCGAACGTTCAAAATGGGTTGTGTAATGTCTGCTTAAAAGCCTCTGAAGAATTACGCTTGTAAGCTGCATGTACTATAAAAGCTACATGTGTTGCGCAGCGAAAGGCTGGCGAGTCGATTTTCTCTCCGTCCTGGGGCTGGTTGTGAACGGGAGGAAAACAGTGTGTTGCGCACAGCGCAGTTGCGACGTGTTGGGGCATTGAGCAGGGAGCTTGTATGACAGCTTCGCAACGCCGCGTAATGAGATAAGGTATGCTTTGAGTACCATATCAGCACGTTATTTGTGGACTGCGAGCGTGATTTCTTTCCCGCTGGTGCATATTATGACTGTTTAGCTCGAGAAAGGAAAGTAACAGGGGTGACTGAACAGGTCAGCACTGCTGTTTCACGTGATAAAAACGCAGTCGAATGGCGTAGAAAAGAAGCGAAAACACACAGAATGCGAAAGATACGTGAGAACACAACTGCAAGACCATGAAAACGCGCGCACTGGTGCGGACTCTCCCGCTAATCCAAACCTGACCGAGGATGATGGAAGGCTGTTGGACGTCTTTGCGCGCGCGCGTGCGTGTGCGTGTGCGTGTGTGCGTGTGCGTGTGCGTGTGCGTGTGCGTGTGCGTGTGCGTGTGCGTGTGCGCGTGCGTGTGCGCGTGTGCGTGTGTGTGCGTGTGTGTGCGTGTGTGTGCGTGTGTGTGCGTGTGTGTGCGTGTGTGCGTGTGTGCGTGTGTGTGTGTGTGTGTGTGTGTGTGTGTGTGTGTGTGTGTGTGTGTGTGTGTGTGTGTGTGTGTGTGTGTGTGTGTGTGTGTGTGTGTGTGTGTGTGTGTGTGTGTGTGTGTGTGTGTGTGTGTGTGTGTGTGTGTGTGTGTGTGTGTGTGTGTGTGTGTGTGTGTGTGTGTGTGTGTGTGTGTGTGTGTGTGTGTGTGTGTGTGTGTGTGTGTGTGTGTGTGTGTGTGTGTGTGTGTGTGTGTGTGTGTGTGTGTGTGTGTGTGTGTGTGTGTGTGACGCCCGATCATTCTTTTTGTCAAGTACTAGGGGAAAATGCATTCAGTGCAAGTCAAAAACGGAAGGACCTTCTCTTTAGTGAATACGGCTATGCACTCTTTATCACCGCAACTAGGTCCCAATATACCTATTTGGAAGTTTAGTGTTTGTTGGTACATTTCATATAGTCTTAATCTTCAAGAATTTTTTTTTTGTGAGGAAACATTAAAATAAGTGACACAAGTCGATAAAAACAAAAATGCTGCAGTATTAATGCCGTAGCGCGAACATCTGATTACAATAACATAACCTGTATTCGAACTGGTGTCTCAAGCTGGAAAAAATAATCGAAACGAGCCACTGTAGTTCACTTCAAATTTTTCAGCCAAAACTTAGGCGCAGACTTTCTGGAATGACCATTACGTAAACTTAATTGGTTCTTTCAAACAACTAGTTTCTGCCATCTCCTTTCTCCCAGATCTGTAAATGCTCTGCACAGCAATCTGTGCTTCGTCATTATAAATTAATTCCGACTCTTTCATTACGGCCTGTCTTGCAGCCGACATGTCTTGTTGCTCTGGTACATAAAGTTCACTGATCTAAGCTGTTCGTTACTTCGAAACTGCATCTCAATCCTCCAAAGCGATTGCACAATGAGCTTTCAAAGGTGGATAAATAAAGGAAGCAGCTGGAGAGATAAGGTCATGCTACAGCGAACTAGGTATGAATACATTGCACATCACAAAACAATATCAGGAAAAGACAATAGCAGAAAATGCACTGAAAGAAGTAATATTTATTTATTTATTGTCATGTGCCCACTAACAGCCATAGGCATTTAACAGTGGTGCACTCAGAGCAGTGAACGAGATATTAACCATGAAAAGAATAAAAAAATAGTAACAAAAGAGCAATTAAAATGACGAAGACGATGACAATGACAAGGAATGATAGAAACAGTTCACAGACAAAAGGTGCTAGAGTACCAGTGAGCACAGGAGGTTTCGCTTAAAAGATTTCAAATCGTGATAAAACATATCAGGACCACATGGTACCATGACGTTATACGTACACATCATTCGTACAATTTAAAATTTAAGAAAATGATTTAAAATCAAATGAAGACCTGCGCAAAGGGGAAGCACCTTGTGGCGCAGAAACCTTTAAGTAGTAATCATGCTACTACACTGATATTGAAGGAGACGGAAGAGAAAACTGCCCATCAGTAGATAGCAAGTGGGAGTCACGTCAGGCAAGCAATTCTCGCTCAGCAGCCGCGACGAGCAGACAACGTAAACTTTGCAGAATAAGGATCGCTTCTGGTTATATAGAACGCGCCTAGTAGAAGATGGCAGTGGATGACTATATTTCATGGTATTTTCATCCGCGTTAAGCACAAAATAACCACGACAGTGGACGCAGAAATTACGCAAGGAGCATGACGCATGACATTACGAAGAATTATTCCGAAACGACCCCGTTCACGAAGCTTTTGCGGCACGACGCGGTTCCCGTTAACTGAATTTAGTCCCAACAAATCAGCCTCAGGCAAATACTCGCGAATTTCGATTATGCGATACTCGAACTGCATACGAATAGAATTGAAAAATGTACTCCAATTGCATTCAAAATTTTTACCGCTCCACACGCTTAACATTTTATCGAAGCTGGCTCTTTGCTTGAATCTTCAATGCGATGGCAATACAAAACAGCCGCAGGATCAAATCAAGTGCGCCTGGGTTGCACAATTCACCCGTGCATATCGAGTTACTGCCTTTTCAAAATATTTAAAACAATCTATAGTAACTTTCTTTTATTAGAAGTTTCGGTAAACCCACCTAAAAATGAAAGTTACATGCGTACTTTGTGCTTCCTAAACATCGCTGTTTGCTTTAGACCACAAAGAGAGGACTTTTAATTAAAACGCTGCGATTTGTAGAAAAAATTATGGCGAAAATACTTTCAAATCGTACACTATGTAATAACTACACGGCTTTAGTTTCCTGGTTTTATTTTTTTTTTTTAGAATTGGGGTAACAATCAAGTGCAATGTTTAGTGCTGAAATTCGGGTACAGATCGGGTTAATCGAAAAATGCGTTCAATAGTGTAGGTTTTTTTGGATTACTTTATTCAGCAAAAATTACAGACTTATCAGCGCGCGTTTTTGTGCGGGATGTAAATAAATCGTAAATTGTAAATTGTGGGGTACAACGGTCCCGAAGCAACACATGGGTTGTGAGGGATGCCGTAGTGGAGGGCTCTGGATTAATTTTAGACCATATAGGGCTCTTGGACGTGCACTGACGTCGCACAGCACACGAAAGTTATTTCATTTCACCTCCGTCGAATTGCAGGCGCCGTGGCTGCGATTCGATCCCGCCAACTTGAGATTAGCCCAGTGTCAAAGCCACGGAGCCACCGCGGTAGTTCGGACATAGAATGCTTTATTTTTTTGCGCACTATTATAGTAAATAATAAAAAAATTGCCGGGTTACGCCATTGGACTGTTTGCCAAATAAGATATTGTTATTTTTTTCATTATAATCATTACGTCCCGCACATTACCAAGTCTGTGCTAGACCACCGTGCCTTTGTTCGTACGATACAAAATTATTCAACAATAGAGCGGTCATTTGAAATTCACAACAGCGTTGGATCAGAGCGTGGGAAGCGTGAATGGTGCCACTAAGACGTCCGGTCGGTACCTTTATGTTCTGCGTGCAGCCCGGTTGCCTTCCCGTTCTAAAATGTGCTCTTGGAATTCATATTAAGCCACGCTATGAATGACAAGCGTTGAAAATGTTTAAAATAATCAACAAATAACTGAGAACACCGCTCTAAAAATGAGTACAAGCATTGCGCTAGTTTACGTACAGTGCTCTCGGGTTTGTGCACTGGTCAACACATTTTCTTGGAGGCGAACCTTCAGGTGTCAGTCGAGTTTAAATCAATTTTTCTGAATTACGCTCTGTGGGGAAGAATCGGCTGACATCGGGTTTTAAATGAAACCAGCGCTGACACAAACCATTCACCGTCATCTTATTCAAGTTAAAACGTCACCTGACGTGAACGAATGCGCTTGCACACCATTCTAGTCAAATGAAAGGCTTTCCCAAGTAACGAATAGGGGCTGGAGTATGCATCCTGCTTGCCGAGAAGCACGCATGAATGCGAATAAAACGAGGGAATAATGGATCGGAACCCCGAATCTGGGATCGTATATATATTCGCACAAGCTTCATAAACTAAGGGGGCTATGCGGCAGTGCACTAGCAGTTAGAATAGCCAGCGCGAAAGGCGCCAGTAAGTCCCATCTCTCACCTACGGCAAACAAGTTGTGTTAATTAACCCCTGACATTTATACCCGGCGTTCTGTGTGCCGGTATGCCCAAAACAGCACTACGGGACTGCTGTTAAACTGTTTCCCTTAATGAACCCCAAAGAAAACAGCGGCTTTAAAGCTTGTTAGCAGCAGGCTCTGCCAAACTAAGCTCGCATTTCCCTACAGCCACTGACGCCGTGCTACATCTGTTTTCACGGAACACCCACGCAGCAGACACCACGCGAAAATACACTCGCACATGCTCGCATTGGCAGGAATCTCGGAGCGTAAACGCATGGCAGACGCAATTGTGTAACATGGAAAGAACTTTTCGAGCGGCATTAAAACAAATTTTTTGTCAGCGAGTAAACGTAGTCTTTTACAGGAAATGCTGCAGAAGCAAAGACAACAGATAACAAAAAAAAACAGGTGCACGCGTACAATATCAGATATTTTCCTCTCGACAGCGAAGTACACTTTACACAGCATACACAGCGCTTGTACAGCGAAGTGCGCTTTTAACCGGCCAAGGCTTTCGACTGGGCTCGTCAGAATATCTAAGCACTACAGCAAGCGTGAAGAACTGCCCTGCACACGTAGTGCTAGCAACTACGTGTATACAAGAACAAACAAAAGAAGCATGGTGGAAACGCATGATATAAACTGAACGAGCTGCTGAGCAGGAAGGCATGCTTTTGGGAAAATTATACAAACGGAAATTCCATTTGAGTATTCCTGTCCACATCGGCGCACCCAGAAACGAGCTAGCGGATGGATTGCAGGAGCTGCCAAGCTAGCTGTACTTCCGAAAATCGGTCGAAGAAATAACAAGCAGCCAGTATCTCAACACAAGCTGTCAATCAACAGTTTTGGCCTGATGGGGATTGAAATTTAAAATTTCCGTCTACTTATCATACGGGACGTCCAGCGGACACAGCATTTTTTCATCGGTTTTGCGGCTGGTTGTACTATGATATACGACTCAATTCTTCCAATAGTTCTGCGCATGTCCTAAGCTGAACCTGCGAGCGTCGGACAGAGCATGTTGGTCATCCTCCCCTTGAATGTTGCCCATGCATGCGAAAATCAGCGGCTCGTCAAGAGCGAACTGTCACACCAACCCACCTGATCTCCTTTGTTTCTCTCTGAACTCATGCCTCGGTCCAACAACGAACATGTGCAGAACGGAGCGTTACGCATTCTTAAGAACGACTCATGTGCCTTAAACATTTGAAATATTTACTCTCAGGAACAAACTCATGAGCCGTGAACAAGGTGCAAGGCTCAGTGCCTCAGGTATTTTTATTTGTGTCTTTGACGAGAAAAATGTACACGGGGTCGATATACTGAGATGCGCGTGGTGTCACTACTGCCAATATTCACTTTTTTTGTACTTTCTCTTTTCAATGTCGCCGATTTTTAATGATCGTTTCATTCTTTCATTAGCTTCGAGGTTTTTGAATATCCAACTCCATCGATTCAGTCTACCTCTCGATTTCTTTCTTTTTACAAATATTTCTTATTACCTACCTGAGCAGAAAAGTTGTTCATATATGCAGTTATAGTACTGCAATAGGTGGCACCCAGTACTATCCGGCTCTGATTAAGAACAGAGCGGTAACAGTGAACGCCATTTTTCTTTTATTTGCGCCCACTTCGTTCAGTACAACTCCTCGCCTAATTAGATCGACAAGCTCGCTCAACTGCGCGGGTGGATAAGATTCGGAACGGAAAAGTTCCGGCACACTTGCCCGTCGCACGCAGCTTCAGTAAGCAGTAGCGTGGGCCCTTTGGAGCGCGACGCGGATGAACACAAGCTCTATCTGCCGAAACGATGTGTATACAGTACACGCTCAAAGAAGCGCGCTATGCGTGCTTCGTTGCCACGTGGCCTATGGTAATGCACTGGAGCTTGTTATTATCAATGAGCATTGCGGGTGGTAACTGCGTTCGTGACACGTATACGCCGGCCTCAACATTATGCGACTGGCAGTCTTAATCGAGAACGCAGGACCGCATTCGTCCTACTTATCCGCTGCGTCAAGGGATTCCAATAACGCGAGCGGTTCAAGTCAGCGCCGACGACGGGCCCCTTCACTGCCTGCGAATAGCGCGCTTCGCGAGCTGCAAGGCCGCGTACCAAGCGACGCGTGCGCTTCGCGTCGTCCGCAGCACAGCGCGACATGTCGGAGCAGCAGAGCTGATTAGGTTGCCCGGTTATGTACAGCATCAGTCATTGTGATTTAGCCTTGCGACACGACCCGCGCCAGTCGTCCCGCGAGGACGTATTCCTCCATGACGCAAGCCTGCTGGGTGCGTCACAGGTTGTGCAGGGATCATTTCCGCGTGCGAGAGATAACACCGCCGTATATACTTGCCGGGAGAGGTTTGACGTGCTGATTTCTCCGGGCTCGCAGGCCCGTTTTCAGCGGCGGGTCTTCGCGGCTTAAAACCGCGACGACACGGCACAGCGCCTCTCGAACACTAGCCTTTCAAGCCACGTACTCCTTCGATTTTCCCAGTAGCAGATTCTTTTCCCGAGTGACAAGCTAGCGGGGATTTTTAATAAGTAGGTAGAACGCAGGAATACGGTCAATATGCGCCGATGAACCCGTAAAGAAGACAACGGTTTCCTTTGTAACGAGAAAATGAAAATAAACCAGCGCAGTGCCTGGGCAGGCCACCTGGCAAATAAAGTCATCTTTGCTCATGACGGGTGAAATTTATAGTCGTCTCGAGAAAGAAGGAACATGAACAGCCCATCGATACACAGAATTCTCCCTGACTGTGTACCTTGTCGGGCATTTTGATCGACAAGGTGATCGAGACGACTAAGCGGGTTATTTACGTCCCTTTTCTGTCTCCGCTTTGCGAGCCGCGCATTTTTGAAAGGGTCGTTATGTAGACGGAAAATGAGATTGAGAGAGAGAGATAAATACGACTGAATTCTAAAAGGCCATGTCTTAAGAAGAAACCCAAATGCCTACTTGACATATCGTCAGAAAACAACGAATAGTGTTGATAAATAGTTGTGACAACGCTGCATGCGCCCGCCATTTCTTTCCTGTTTTCGATAAGTGCATATAACCACAAATTTTTAGGCTTGCACGGGGTTTTACTGCTCCGCATGAACAAACCTTCGTCTAACGAGCTCATGACTCAGCAAGTCCTGGAGATTTACATGTGCATGCTGCGCAGAACTCGAACTGTGAGCATAAGGTCTCTGCGCAGTTCCTGCCATGCAACACCAATAACTTTGTTTGACTGAACTACTATCCAGTCCGGTACTTATGGAACATTTGTGGGGGGGGGGGGGGGGGGGAGGGGGGGGGAGAATAAAGAGGGGAACAGGCACAAGATGCATTACTTAGAGCGACAGTAGCCGCCACAAAGGAGACCGAAGTGCGATTTTCCGTTGTTTCGTTCATTATGCCACAATAGTGCGTATGGGCATCTGCGTGCGTATGGGTGTGCGTGGGTATTAGGGTTTAAAGATATGGACATCCTATGGCGCCTAATTTCACAATAGCGTCGAACAAAACAGGAAAACGTGAGAGGGGAAGGGATGACTGAGCAGAAATATGCAGGGAAAGTTTCACTAATCCCATGGATTCGCGCTTGGGAATCACTGCGTTTCAGTTCCTTTCTAATAGTAATTTGCATTAAATTATCGGTGAACCTAGCCTGAATAATACCAATATCACGCGATTTTCTCTACACAATAACTTTCTACTACCAAAAGTACGTACTAATTACGGTAAACAGACAGTTAAATTTGCAGCAATTAACCACTAGAACAGCCTACCCTTCACCGTTTCACTGTTAAATGGTTACCGTCACTTGATTCAAACGGTCGTTGCATTCTTTCCTTTGTACTTAGATCTCCTTTTTTTTTTCTCTAACAAAGAACATCGCTTTGTGTTATTCTCTTGTATGGTTATTATTGCTGTGTTTTTAAATGTTTTTTCTGCTCTGGTATTGATGTTTTATAACCCTTATTGTGGTTATTGTTTGTTCTTTCGCTGTAATTGATGTTTATTCTTTACATAGCTAATGTTTGTAAGTACATTTATCACCCGAGGTCCTATCACAAAAGGTCTCATAACAGCTTTCCGCTTCAGGACCTCTTTCTGCAGTTCATATTCTGATAGAAAAATTGCAAGTAAGAATATTCATGATTAGCTAAACATCGCGTATACGACAATCTGCAGCTCATTTTGTTAAACCATCAATGACACAGGCAACTCAACTCGAATGTTTCTGTGAATGCTTCCAATCATTCGCCGAAACAACATGTCTGCAATGACAACGATATCGACGTTCCTCATATCCTACACAGATTAATTCGAAGAGTTACGAAGAGTTACAATGCTACAGGCGCTCAGCGAGATCCAGCCGCGCTCCAACAAAATGGAATCGCACTTGAATTTCGCGGTAGCAGCACTATCGACAGCGACCAAATCACCAGGCACGACAACCTTACCTTCGCAGGTCCATTCACACAAACGCGAAGTCCGGAGGTGAGCGACTGCCATTGTCAGGCAGCACGCAAGATGGAAACGCCGCCGAAACTTGAACATCCAGCGTAGCCAAAGACGTTTGTTTGGATGCATGCATACGGCGCCTTCCGCTGCGCAGTAGCCACACTGTCGCCATCCGCCACATCCGCCGAACGAAGCTGCACACCAACTCGGGTGAACCCGACACGTAGAGTGCTGGGAGAGCCGTTGGTGGGTCTGTCCTTTTTCTTTTTTGCGCGAAGCGCGCGGCTCATCGAGAATGGGCGCAGTTTCTTCGGCGGAAAAAGCAAACGCGCAAAACTAGTGCGACGCCCTTAAAAGCGTTTCAGGCGCCACTTATCTCCCGGGAGGCTCATGCACGCTTTAAGTGGCCTCGCGCCGTTTTCTCCGCGACCACGAGCCTTCCCCTCTCCGTAATCAGGGGCCGGCCAGCAGCCGAAGCATTTTCTCCGCGCATGGTCCAGCAGCCGATAACGCCGCTCGGGCTCCCTCGTGTGCGTTCGTGCGTTGATACACGGCGCCAATGCGACCGGCGCCTGCACAGAGCTTCTTGGCTTGGCGAAATGTTGGCCAGCTTGTTTGCTTATCGCGACCAGATGGAATTCGAGAACCGTGCGCCGAATCGTCAACCGCGCGATGGTGACGGCGGCGGATGCGCAGACATGCATGAGGCAAATGAACGCTGATGTCTACGCTCCGCTCACTCGGCTGAGTGAGGAGTCAGATCTGAATTTCGTTCTTGACTGAAAGATACGGCAGCCGGCTGCCGTCAGTCGCCGATACGTGTAAGAGCATGATGCAATGTAAACATCTGGCAGATCCCGACATCTCGAGTGAACACACTGCAAGCGGCTGCGTCAAGCAGCAGCAGCAGCAGTCACATAATTCGAGCGTGTAAACCTCCGTCGTCCCCGGCAGCTGAATTCTTATGCTCCATAGATTCAAGATGCTTTTTTCTTCATTCTTTGAAAATTCATCATAACATTTGCCGTCTGCTCTCTGCAAAAAAGTGGTAAGTAGGCACGGTGTGCCTGTTGTTTTCTTGGCTCCAAATAAGCTGGGAAAGTTGTGACCACGTATCTGCAGCATCAAGAAACGAGGCTCTCAGAAAAATCGTGAAACTCCATTTCTCAAGTGTTCCGCTGGAGTGGTGTATTCTATTCTCATGTCATGTGGGAAGTTCAACATCGTGCAAACTGGGCGTTGTGTCAATGACCGTTTAGGAGGGCACACACGAAAATAAGAAAACCTAGAACAGTGCGCATATTTAGTTGCGCAAGTCAGTAAATGCTAAGGATGTCTGGCCCAATTCGAAGGGACAAAGATTCTCGGTAAGAGTACAGGCAAGACGGAACGGATTGGTCTAGGATACAGTGGGTACAAGCTTCCCCCTGGCCTGGTGCTCGGCTTATCAGGGGTGAAATGCTTGGAAAATGGGTCTTAATTTTGACCCCACCTTCAGTAGCCGAAAATACCTTGTGCCGTGGCGCTCTTAGACCATAGATGCCCTTGCGCCATAAAAAATCATCATCGTCATCATCATCAGCATCATATTTCCCCATCATAATCCGGATAAGCGGTCACTACCTGCCCTAAGTAGACGTATTCTCTTACCACTTCCAGCACTTCGCGACCAATCGTGAACTGCTGTTCCCTTGCGAGACTGTTGAACGTTACTTTGGTTTTCTGCATGTTAACTTTTGGATTAGTCGTTCTCCTCTGCCTGTCTTATAACTCATTCATCATGCTTTGCAGTTCATCTCCTGAGTGACTTAGCAAGGCAATGAATAACGATTAATTACAGTTTATAAGTCTCAAATGCGTTACAAAGTTTCCTGTCTCGTACGTCTAACCTCACAGGAAGCCCAGCGCCTCATCTTACCCGCCATCATAAGAGTATTGGTACATACCACGACCAAGCACTGCCGTATACATTATCTTTTCCTTTGAACAAGTTTGTCTTAACTGAACAAAGGAATGAAAGAATAAGTTTATTTCTAAAGGGGAACAAATTTCTCCTTATCCCCAAAGGATTTATTTGATACGCTTCAATGCGTCATAATTGCGTGCAAACTTTCATTTCAAGTTGTTGTTATGTCCTCTCTCTCATGTTGCCAAAATTCTCGAGAAATGTGCAAAATTTCCAATCGATTAGCTATTTTTGATAGTTTAACTGTTCAACTCGCCCTCTTGTCTCTCTTGTCTCTGGCCGGTGCTTCAATGAGCGAGCCCTTGAACATAGACGATCGATGCAGACCCGCACAGGCAGCAATCTGCCATTACACTGCAAAAACTGTGACAGCCGCAACTGCGTTCCTACCTAGACAAAACTGCTTTCCTCTCCTATGCACGCTGCAAAACTGAAAGGGAGGTTATCGAAGCTTCCTGATAGCCAAAAGGGGATGACGACTGCGTTAGCTCGCCCTCGCTGTCGCTATCTACACCAGAGCTAGAGTTTTTAGAAGGGCACGTTCGTGTTCACATCGGATCTGATTAATCTGTACGTTTCTGCTGATGTTTCTATCGTTGAACCCTATGGTGATAGTGTTTTTCTTATTTTTTCGTATGTTCTCTGGCCTTATTAACAATGTGTTTTTCACAAATAAAATCAGTTGGAAGTCTGCGCCTTGCCTGTCGATTTGTGTGCCCTCTCGTCCCGTCTTGTTCGCGCAGTTTATACCCTTTCTGTTCTCTCTTATCCATGTTTTATTTTTTTTTCGGTGCTGTGCACCATATTGACGAATACGCTGTATGTGATGGTGAGTGCCGCCAAGCCGTTCTTTTACGGTTTTTTCTGCCTTCACCTCAAACGTATGTCTATACGTTGTTTGCAATGAATATTATGACTGCAAACAACTGAAAACTAATGAAAACAAATGAAAACTAAAGCAGCTTGTTTTCTGGCTTGTAACCTAATGCTCCATTCACATAGAGGCAATAGCTTTGTATTTAAGAAAGTGTTAACTTGCACTCAATAGGCGGACAAAACAAACGAAAATACGAAATAAAAGTAGACTGTCACAAAGGCTCCAGTGCGAGTGCAGAAAAATGTCAGCACGGCAAGGAAGTGAACATTCCTTTTGAATGATATGGAAATATGCATACGTCAAGTGCATAATGCGCAGGCCTCGCCCCGAAAAGGATATTGAGAACAACTAAATTCAATTATGGTTCTCAGTAAAGATGCATTATATGGCTCTTTCTCGCTATGTTGATATTTGCCCGACAGCGAAGGATTCATTTATGCTGAGAAAATTGCGTTTACAAATTTTCCCGCCCCTCGATGCAAGCTTGTGACGTCAAGATCGAGGACTCCGAGACAGCAGTTTAGAAGTAAATGTCGGTGTAGCCTGACTTCATGGATCCGCACTTAACAACTGTCCTCGACGGAGTGCAGTTTCCTTGCGAATCGGTCGCTCATGGCGACACTGGTATTCCATTTTTTAAAAACCTTTTCTAGCTTACGAAAGTTCTTTTTCAATTAAAGCAGACTACATGTCATTACAGCGTGGTAATCTATTGGCACAGCCAACTTCAGTTTGTCCTCACCGCATGTCCGCGCTTTCACCGCCTTTAAGGTGAAAGTGCGCACTGCATTCGTTCATCAAGCCATTTCAACCGGAATATTCATGCGTGGTGCTCACTGCATGCGGCACCATTGTTCAAGAAGCCAGTTAAGGTGACAAAAATGGCATGGCTAGCTGTTGTTTTAACTTTATGTTGCTGCTGCCCAACTGATGTTGTCTGCTTGCACTGTGACATCCGCTTTGTAGATGACTGACAGCGACATTTTACCGCTACGTAAGGTGCAGTCGTTGTACGTTACGACAAAGTGTTGTGAGCTAAGTTGCCGAGATCTACATCGCTACGAATGCTGCTGACACGAGCCAGTCGCCGTTTGTTGTCTTTCCGCCATACTAATGCAACGCGAGGGAGGGGGAAAGCATCCACACAAGTCCGACATTCCGCAAGGCTCGTAGTGAGGCACTGAGATTCAATCGAGAGCGCCAAGTGACGCGGCACGGCAGTGCTCGTTTCGCCAACAACCGGTTCGCCGTAACGGCACCGCTATGCTCGAACCGTGTCATTTCATTCGCGTGTATTGCGCCCGAATCTGCACGTCCCAAGCGCGCGGCGGTATCTTTGCGCACGCTGTTGGCACCGGATCAGCTGTCCCTTCATCGCTAAGGAAATTAACGCCAAGATCAGGGCGAACAAGGGCAGGCGTGTCGACATCAAAATTGCATGCCACGAACGAAGGGGGAGCCCTCAAGCGCGAATAGGCGGCCCGTTCATTCCCCATTCCGCGCGTACCTCCGTTCGCAGCGGCCTCTCTTCCGCGAGAGGCGCTGACACTTGGTCGGTGCATTAGGGCGCACGCGGATCGCATGCAAAGGGGACCCCTGGCAAGCCGCTAATTGCGCCCGCCCGCGCGCGCGCGCCAGCCCCGACGGGCGCGGGGAAGGCGGGTTCGCCGGCGAGACCGCCCCACCACTGCGGGTCCTGGGCCGTTGCCGCGGCAACGTCGCATCGAGCGCGACCACAACACGAACCACCGCGGCGGCTGCTGCTGCTGCTGCTGCTGCTGCTGCTGCTGCCTGCCCAGCCACCGTGCCCCCCTTCCTCTCTCCCGAGGACTGCGTCTTCCGCCGCTGTTGCGGTGCGGCGCAGTTTCCGCGTATATACCCTGCGAGGACCGCAGCTCGTAATTTATTTGTTTTTCCTTTGCGTTCCTCACGCGTTTGGCGAAAGGCACGTGGGTGATACGGCCGGCATTACAACGGTGCAGGAAGAGTCGCGGCCACAAATTTGAGCCGAAATCTTGCACGCCCTGAGTAAACAAGTAAGCGAGAAGGGGGAAAAAAAAAAGCGGCTGGACCATGCCTTGGGCCCAGGTGGGCGGATGGCGACACCAATGGTTTTTATGCCCTCGGTGCCTACGGACACGATTTAGAGCTCCCAGTGGCAGTGGATCTCCCCGAATGATTTGTACGAGGTCCTGCCTGTAGCGCATGCGAACAAGGCCTGTTCGCAAAGCGGATGAGGTGGAGGATAATTCATGGAAGGAAAAAGTGCGCTACAACCGAGCAATAAGATTGGTAAAGAGCTCAGTGCGACCAACATTTTAGAGAAATAAGCCTAAATGCAGTTAGATTTGTTGATAGGTTGAGATTTGCGAGATATCTTTTCTTTTTCATCCGTCCCATCTTACGTGACTTAGTATTCCACATTTTCTAGATAATGCGCCATTATTTTTCATATCAAACTACCAGTATTCTTCTATCTTTATTTTAATTATCGCATACCCATTATATTTTGCAGTAATTTTGAAAATGCTAAAAATGGGCATGAAAGTCAATGGCCTGCGCCGAAGTCGAAGCCATAACTTCCCTAGAGATGCACTTAGTTGGTCGCATTCACCCAAGAAGGTTTTGAGAATCACTAACGCCACCGGAGGACCGTGTCTGATGAAGTTCTGGGATGAAGTTGTGGGGATGGAGTTGTGGGGGGAAGTGGTGAAGTTGTGTGCAGCAGTTGCGAGGGAAGAAGACGACAGTGTGGAAGACTTTACGACAGTTACTGACTCTACTGCACTCGGAAAGCCACGGTGTGCCTGCCCTGTCGACTACGTCGAAGCCGCAGTGACGATGCGCTCGAAACGCTGTTTTGGTCGCCGCTGAACAGCGGCCGAGCGCGCATTTCATTTTTGAGTTCGAAAAAGTGGCGCCAATAGTTCTTTCATTTCTCACGGTGAACTCTGACAGAAGCGAAATTAGCAAGTGAAAAACAGTTGGAATTCGTATCGCACTGCCGCCAGTTTGCGTCAGGATGTACGGCCATGGTTCAAAACTCTTCATTCCAGAGGGTCTACGTCTGACCCGGGTTTATAGTCGGACACTTACGGCGTCAATGAAGCGCCACATCTCTGAAGGCGAAGAAAACTTCCACCCTCACTCTTCTGGACGTTTAGTGATTCAAGGGCGCTTTAAGTGCCCCACTGTGCAGCTCGAAAACAGAACCTCTGGTCTGGGGAGCCTTGACTAAGGCCTTATATACGTACAGACGTGAGCAACATGAGAGGAACAGACTTTTTGCATAAAGTGGCGAATTTTCTAGTTATTTCACCCACTAAACTTGAAAAGGCTATTGAATACTATACGGCAAGAGGAAAACTAGTCAGAATAGATAAAAAAACTGTGCCTCTCAGGCATAATTATGAAGTAATCACTAAATGAATGCTCAAAATTTGTTACCCTCATACTGCTCGCGACTGTGCATGACTCGACGGGCGTATTTGTGCCATGGCGCAAGATACCTAATGCGCTCGCTTCATATAAACTGGGGGATGCGAATTCGATTCCAGGCAGCGGCTAGAAAAATTTTCTTTTGACATTGTATACTCAATAGCAAGGGACGAGGACGGGCGTTTCATACTGGTGCATTGTTTCTGGCAAAACTCGTCTTGAATTGAATTAGCGCATGTTGAAATAACGCTGGTTCCTTAAAAGTCATCTGCGAGGATAATATCAAGCCACAATCACCACGTTCGCTCACTTCACATAAAAAAAAAAAGAGGAGTGAGTTTTTTTTTTTTTTTTCATCATATAAATCTGGGACACGTGTGTCTGCTGTTTCTTTTTTGTGTGCGGGTGCAAGCGAGTTTCAGTATTGCGTTAGCACGCAAGTAAGTGTTTCTGTCCTTTTCGATGACAGAGGAAATTTTTGCCTTAATCAAAAAACAAAAATAGTAATTTCTTATTCGCCAGCTATGGAGTTGGTGCCATTTTTTTCGTATTTAATACAATCAAACAAACTGCCATTTTATGATTTCATGACTGTACTTTTTGTGAGTGTCATTTCCGCAGGAAACAAGACCCGATTAGCGTTGTAGACGCTCACTCTTGCATTGAAAAAAGATCACTGGTTCAGCAGTGAACTGTATACTGCGACACAGAAGAGAAGAGAAGCCCAGAAGACAAGCTAAAGTATGAGCGCACGCACCCATTCCAACTGGTATACTATTGCCTTTGCGGAGCACACGAGGTTCGCGGAGGTCCGTGCACTGAATAAGCCTGCTGTGAGAGCGAGCTTCGTTCGCCACGGCCGCGTCGTATATGGCAGACTTGCGCTTTCAAGCAGCTCCAGCTTCCGAGAACGAAACAGGGGCGGTAAGTGGCGCCGTATTATATAGCTGAACGCGCTCATAAATAACGTAACTGCTTTGCCCGGTCAGTGGCGCCACACGCGACGGAGCCGCGAGCTGCTGCCGCTCGGATGGGAGCGAGCGTCAAGATGGGCGCCTGAGGTTATGTTCCATTTAATTAGGGCGGGTCTGCCCCGGCCACGTCCGGCTTCCCTAATAACAGCTGTCACAACGGGAGCATTCAGTTACAAATGGTGTTCGGCGCGAAACGGCCGCTCGTCTTTTCCCCGCGGGCCAAGCTTGCCGCACGCGCCTTTCGCCTCTTACCGACAGCCGCTGCCCGCCCAGCGCCGCCCCCAGCTTTACCTGCCCGTCCAGCGACTTGTACGCGTGCTATTGCTCGTCGCTTTCGGCCGACAAGGGGAAGGAGAGTTGCTTGGAATGACTTAAACATCAGCGGGCCGCCGACGCGTTGCGCTACATGTGCGATGCCTATAAAGAGTTCCAGGCCCTCTCGTCTGGGACCGGAAACTCGTCTTCGCCGTGAGGCAGGACTTCTTTCGCGTTTTTTGCGCTTTAATGTGACACCTTACACGGTGAAAAAAGACGATGATGAACGTTTATGACACGCCATGACACAAAGGTCAGAAAGTCACTTCCCAAGCATTTTCACCCTAGAGAAGCTGAGCACCAGGTCAGGGAAAAGCTTGTGCCCCGGTGGGTACCCGGCGGCACTGGGGATCGAACCTCGCACCTTCTGTTTGCGTGAGAAGGACGAGCTTCTCACCATGGCTCGCTGACTGCTCCGGTGACGCGCCCAATGTCCTTGAGGACTTTTGAAGAGCCCCGTACCTGTTTCCGCCATGTACGTGTTAAAAATCGCGCATGTTTCGTCTATAACTGCCTTGGCACAGAAATGCTCGCCGCTGGCAACCATAAAATCAGGTATTTTAGGCTAGCGGAATTTGTTAGCCCCTCCTCGAACCCGCATGAATTCTTGCCGGTACACAAATTCACTTTTTGCTTTGGTCTTGCTTTCACACTTGCCTTACGCTCTTCCTTGTAGCCATTTTTATTCTCCATATACGTCTGCATATATGTCTATAGCTAGAAAAAATATTTATATGAGTACGAAGATTTACAGAAAGTATGATCATGATCCGCAAGAAACATATACCAGCTAGCTATTCGGTTATCCTCCAGACATCGAGGCTGAATCGTATGATAACATGAAAACGCAACAAATAACAACAAATAACGCGTCTTCTAACTAAACAAAATTATTTTTGGCGCTTTCCTTTCATTGTTCTTTTAAGTGTTTCACAATGTTTATTACAAGTTAGACGTGGTACCGTCACTGTGAATATTAAAATATTGCTTGGAAAATTCCGCTAATGTGTGAAATGTCTCTCACAGTGCTGCTCGGCGCATTTATTGGGGTGATATCTTTCTCTTGTGGAACCTTTCTTAAGTTATGCACTCCAATTAGTGAAGCTGCTGTCTATATCTTCCACTTTTTGTTCACTACAAGATCTTCCTCTCATTTTTTCTCCCGGCTTTTAGGTTCCCAAAAGAAACTTAATGTCTCCTGACAAATGCACAAAACAGTTTGACACGGGTAATTAGGTGCATTGCTGTGATGTCGGGTAAGGTTTAGCTGCACAATGACCACATTCACACGATAAATTCCAGTTGTTCCGTCGCTTTCAAGCAAGAACCGAATCGCTTTCATTTTTAACTCGAAATCAAAACAAACCGTACAGTATTACTATACTCATAACTGCGATGGGACTCTCTGACGGAGCGTGTTCCGCAGAGCAAATTCTTTCTTCACTGTCTAAACATTTGTCGCTGAAATTGTCGACCGCTCCACCCCATCATGCACAAAGTTCCGGGCATCAACAACAACGTGCTTTTTTCGCTGCAAGGTACGAGGCTACATGGTGTGTGTGATTTCTGAGATAAACGTGGCAGCACTAAAAGCCAAGCTATACATTCACTGATGTCGGCCATATAATCTACAAATAGCTCGCTCATCAGTTGCGGGGGTGCTTGGGTTGGTGACTACACCAAGAAGTCTCTTGCTCGAGATCGCTTTAATGATATATACTATATGAACCTTTAGCAGCGGATCACCATAATTTCCAGTGGTGCAGAAATTTTGCTTCGTGCTTCGGGCGGCATTTACAATGCTTGCTTCATAGCACCAGATAAAGTTAAGAAAATACACAGTTCACAACTAAATTCTGTGAAAATCGATCTTACAAGCTGTACATGAAAACTTTTGCGATAGAGGAAGCCATACAGCTTCATTGACTTCATACACGTATAAGATCAGCCGTCGTACCATGCATGCAGGAATGGCTTTACGCGGGATATCGAGCTTCGCATCCACTCTGTGTCTTGTGGCGCTGAGTTGATGCCGCCCAAGTTTCTGCACAGTGTAGATGGGCGTCATTATTCCTGAAAACGGTTTGTGACTAAGGATAGGCAACTTCGTGCAGAACCCGCTTCCCGACTATTGTTTTTCCCAGCAAGATCAAAGCCAGCGCACCGAAAAAAAAATGCGGCGATTCCCTTCGTAGAACAACCCATCCTCGCAGAACAGATTGTATAGTTCGACCGCATCGAAAGTCAGCTATCGGCGACTATATGTAAGAACATAGCATCGAGTGCATGTACACATAAAGACCATACAGACCTTGTCAGCTGTTAGTGCCGCAATGTGTCCTGTCCTTGTCTGATATCACGTTACAGTAACCAAACCAACTGGAGGTGTTTGAAGACTGCTGAAAAAATATATAGTAACAGGAAACTAAGTGCGAGCGAGAACATGAAGACAGACCCGTTGTGGAAGGGCGTTCGGTCATAAAAATGCGCTTTTTTTCTCTCTCCTTAGTTAAGCTTGCCGTTCCTTCTTTTTTTTTTTTACTCGCTATGTTGTGCTAAATGTAGTGTATTTATTTACAGTGAATTTTATTCATATCGATTCTTCATGCTAGTTTTCTTCACTTTTCTGTGTTTTTTTGCACTCATTTGTGTTATATTAATATGTGCTTACGGATGTCTTTATGCTTTCTTTTTACTATTATCATGGATGAATGTGTTTATGAATTCTGTATAAAAATTTCCCACAGCTCTGAGTATAAGAGTGAAAAGGGGCTGACACTTCGTCAGGCAACTGTGCCTTTTTGTCGCCTCCTCGGCAACCAAGTGTTGTTTGAAATAAACTTTGAAACATTGAAACCCTTCCCGTCGAATGTACAGCTTTAGTCAAAAATTAGTACATTGAGCCTGAGGGGAGGGGGAGTGGGGGAGGGGAGCCGCTTCTGAGTCATGCATCGCCACCTTTTCATTTTCAAACCTCTCCAAGGCGGCATGAACTTTCGTCTAACTCAGCCCTCAGAAGCCTTCCAGTGGTTCTAAAGAGTCCCACTACTCGCCTCAGAAGCAAGCACCTTGGGCTGTATATTTTGGACAGAGCAACCCACACTCTTCGCAACGCCGCAAGGCGCGTGATGTCACCCAACGAACAACACAGCTATCATGCGAGATAATCAGTAATTACACCCACTGCTTCTAAGAAATTTTGTTCTGAATGCAAAACCCATAATTGTCTAACAGTTTCAGGCTTTACAATTGTGAAGTTATTGCAATTAAAAAAAAAAACGGAAGTCACACACCGGCGATATATGCGCCGAACTCTTGAAGCGGAGCTCATTTCCAAAAACGAATCATGAAAAAAAGAATAGTAAGGAGGCTTTTTATTTTTCTCAGTTTATTACACACGCGAAAAAAGATGACAGCACGAAAGCCGCTTCGAACAATGGTGAAACAATTCTCAGCGTAAACGGTGAATTTTTGTAATATGAAAGAGAACGCCTCATATGACTAAGTAGTGTGCTCTAATCCCATACAAAATATGCGTCTGCTTCTTAACGGGTGCATACTGCGCTATCAGAGCGTGGCTTCCGACCTACCAGCGTGTGTCAACGTGATAACAGCGTCTTCCGGTGCCCCATTGTGACATCGAGCCAGACGTGTTTCTTCATGGCTCACCACCCTTCGTAACGTGGCAGGAATTAAACTTACGAAATTCTGCGGTGCTATACGAGCAAGCAACTCTGCCCACGGGTACACAGGGGCGGCTCGCTCAAAACCGCAGCAGGGGAGCAACGAGGAGGTCGGCGTTTTTGTCGAGCCCTCGTTGCGGCGCTGCCAAGGGGGCGGCCAGCCCATCCATCATGCAGGAAATGCGCCCGGCAAATCGATCCGCGGTTTTATCGAACGCGTCGTCGCCAACGCCGTCCCTTTTTGTCGTGCAGCATGGCAGCATAAGCCTGGGTTCAGAATCGGGATGACATAATCCTGCTAGTAATGAACCTCGCGTTTCCCATCTAGCTCTCGACCAATGCTGTATACCGCATGCAGACGGAGGCTGTGCCCAGAGAAGAATATTGATGGCTCTCTCCGACGCCGTACCTTTCGGCTCCGCACGACGAATACAAATGACAATGCTGCTCACGCTCAATTAATCACCCGACAGTTTACGGTGCGGCCAGCCCTGCTCTGCTGCCGTTTTAGTGAAATACCCCCCCCCCCCCCCAGCCTTTCCTCCCACTATCCGCTCTTTTCAGCTTATACGTCAGCCTTCTTTTTCTCCCTGCAGAGCGCCGTTTTCAACCGCCGTCGTGGAGTGCATATCTCTATTGGACGCCAGGAAGAGATAACAGTACGCTTGCTCGAAAATTTGGAAGGTTCAGCCTCCTGATTTCTCTCTCCACTCGCCACCCCATTTCCTGCCCATTGGAAAATAACCCCAAAACTGAGTTCTTGTTACATGTGCAAAGTACGATTTCCGCTCCTGCTGCATGCGCTCCATCGTTAGACACACAGAAATTGAGATAAAAAGGGTTCTGCCTTTCGTGTTATAGGTCCGGAGTCAGGGTCCCAGACGACGAAGTTAAAAGTAGAACAATATTCAACGGGACCGCATTATGAGTATACGCTGGAACGGAACAGCAAAATTGCGATTTTTTTTTCTAATTGCGTTGCATGAACTAAACTACTTTTTTTTTTCTCTTGAGAGGAGCGCTAGTCATCGCTGCTGCTCGCATACCGGGCCATGTCGCGAGCATGTCTTTATAGGCTATTTTTTTCGCGCCCCTGTTCAATTGAAACAAAAGCAGGGAGAGAAAGGAAATACGAAGGCAAATGCACCCCGCCTCCCCGTTCTCGTAATTAAATGAGTATAATTGCTCCTTGTGAAGCCGTATTATGGGCTCATGCTGGCCTCGAGTAACCTAGTTACTGTTATGCAACCCCCCCCCCAGATCCTTATGTGTTTTCAATCTATGTGAAAAAAGACCCGAAAAATAAAAGCATATCTTAGCTAGTTCGAACGGGTGCCGGCAATGTTGCTACCATGTGACCATACCTACCAAGAGCACGAACCCTTACGAGCACATCTTGTGCCCGCCCACATGTCGCCAAACCAAACAAAGTGGTGTGTAGTACAAGACTGTGCGCCATTTAGAATTACTTGATACGTTCAATCAGTTCTCCGAGCACGCACGAACGCGGATGTATAAAATTGGGTTCCTTCTCTATGCCCTCATTACCCACTCTAAGCCTGGACGCTCATAACCCCGCAAAAAGCCGCCGCATCGTCTCTGTACCTGGAGAACTACCTCAAATGACGTTTATGTCACGAACTCATTAATACAGGATGCAGCTCGCCGCGTATTACTGTCTCGGAAACCAAGTGTGACTAAAGGCGTCAAATTTCTGCGGACGGCACAAGTAATTAAAGCCTGTTCTATTCGTGCAAGCTGTCGAAGATAAGACTTTTGCGTTGATTCATCGTAGTAGAAACGCAAAAGCGTCCACACTACGCACCCAAAGATGCAGTTATCCTCAACGAACCAGGTGATTTTTTCCTCGCAGCTGATTGTCACCTTATGGCAGGTTTAGACGCTCCAAGAATTTAGTGAACATCTCATTCAAGCAAAACACTTTCGGTGCTCAGCACAGCAGATCTACTCACCAGAAGGGACCGCTAGATGGCTTCGTGCAGGCAGACAGGCTTCGAAGCCGTCCTAACTCTGGCTATAGCAACACATGTTTGTTCAGCTCTCGTATGCGAGATGATGTAACGGCGTCTCGAACGGCCTCATACGGGTCCCGGTAGAGCTTGGAGGCCCGTAGAGATTCAATTGCCTGCCCCTGCCTGCCTCCCACGGACACGCGGACGTAGCCGACGCGATGGGCTGATGAGATAGCGTTGAGGTCGACAAAACACACAGAACCAGTTTCTTGACGCAGCTGGGCACTGCGAAGGCGAAGAGTCAGACGTCATTTATAATATTGCGAGCTGTTATCGGGCTCGTCTCCCCCCCTGGAGAGACAGGTTGAGTGATGATTTGGGGACCACCGTTGCGCGCCGGCACTGCGCTCGCGTGATGCCCACTTGGCCGGCTCTTGCAAAATCGGACCACGACATGTCCTTCCGGTGGGGTGGCGTCCGCCAACGCTTCGCTTCTCGAACAGTTCTCAGCAAGTGTAAAAAAATAAATTTGCCTCGGCTTCTGGCGGTTGTTCAAAGAGAGCGCAGATCTGGCTCGCGTGGAGCAGACTTCTACGCCATTTTAGTGATGTCTGAATTTGTAGAAAACTTCCTGATATTGTCATGCCTGAAGATGTAAATATCGTCACACGCCGATAGAATTATACTAATGTTTACCAGTGCATCAACACCAACAACGCCAAAATGAAAAAGACCATTCGTTTCGATTTAAACGTCTCGCGGTTTTAAAGCCGGCTTCAGATTAATTTCGACCACGAGGGGCCGTATTTGGGACTTTTCTCGTATAATTTTTTTCTTTGTTTGTTTGTCAATAGTCCGTCCCGCATTTGATAGTTAGAAGGCAGACATTTCTATACCACAGCTTCTGCTACACCGGTAGTGCATCCTGAGCTCTCTCTACCATGAGCATAAATATTAGCACACGTGGTTGTTTGGATTTCACCTCGGTTGCAATGCGGTCACTGTGGCCACGGATCGAACGGTTGGAATGACCGGTTCAAAATTTTCTGGAAGGCTACTATAAACGCGCGATGTGGGAGGACAACAATGGAAGAACCGGAGTACAACCTCTTTGGGGACACTGGATGCACTTAGTTTCAAGCCAAAGTACGGAACTCTTGAAGCTTGAAGTCCTCAGTGATGTATCGCGTTTATACTAAAACATCAGCATCACTGTGTTGCAACGTCCACCGCAATCCTTCGTTAATGCTGGGGACATATGCGACTCCAGTAGAAACAACTAGTTGACCAGTCATGGTTGTCCGAGCCTAAGACAAGCTGCGCACGTTGTGTCTATTTTTTTTACACGAGCTTCGATATACTCCACAAGTGATGGTTTATTCCAATAATGCGAAATTAGGCGAGTGCATATCATTGCCCCTTGTACGCTCAGAATCAATGGCAGACTGATCACTTAGGTTTGACTTGTTCAGATTAAAGTCCTCTACAACAGTTCATTTTTGCAAGGGCGAGCAAAACAGATGCCCATAGCTGGTCCTTTTCTGCTCTATCCCTGACCGTCCCTTTTATAGGATAACAAGAGATAGTTTCACCGCAAATGGCACATCAGTTTTGCTGTGCCGAAGCGAACCCAGTCACTTTCGCATTGATTCTGACTGTACGCTTTATACAATGGTTATGTAACGCCTGCCAGGAAACTATGTGAGCAAATTAGTGGCTTATAATCGTAAAAGAATCGGTACTCTCTGCTTTAGAAAATCATATGCCGAATTCCTACGTTTAAGCTTCGGCAAGGGGGCTTTTTCGAAAAGTGCAAACGAAAGCAAACCACACGGGACATCAGCCAAAGAGAGACAAAAGCTTTTCTCGCATAACAATCTAGGGTATGGTCCAAGAACAACAGTTGGTTGCGCCGTTAAGGCCGGCAATTAAGATTTCTTTTCGACAGCTGAATAATTCTCCGAGCGATTGCAGAACCACATCTGCAATGGGCAACTCACAACCGGGTCGAGGGCCGACGCAAAACGAGCGAAAACAGAAATATCAGACGCCTTTAATATTTAAAGCCGTCGCTGGAGCTATTAGTCGAACAGGAAGGAGACGCATGAATCCAGGCAAAAGCCACAACGTACGATTTCTCCACGTTGACCTCGCGCAGTTCGCACAAAGTGGACAAAAAAAAAAAAAGAAAGGAACGGAAGACAGAGAGACATCCGTCACATGTGCAAAAGAAGCAATCCCTGCAGCTTTATCGCGGCACAGGCGGTCGCCATTCATTCTCGCTCGGCTGATAGATAGCGCCTGCCGACCAGAGCTTTCCGCGCGGAAGGGGACGCTCCGGAGATAGGTCGATAGCAATAATTGGGAGGCGCATAGGCCGGCAGAGGGGCAGAGAGAGGCGAGTGCCGCGCCTGCTGTCGCAGCGAGCACGGCTGCCGAGCAAGCCACGAAAGCGCAGCTGGCACGCCAGAACCAGTTCACGGACGGATAGCTCGACGCTTTATGACAACCCCCGAGACAGCGCCGCTTCCCTCTTTCCGGAGAAGGCATAAAATTTATGAAGAACCCATCTCTAACAGCCCTCAGTGAACGTGGATTCAAGCGGGCTGTTAGCAACCCTTGGATGCAAGCTCGTTATTTTCTTTCTTTCTTTCTTCCTTCCTTCCTTCCTTCCTTTCTTTCTTTCTTTCTTTCTTTCCTTCTTTCTTTCTTTCTTTGCTGGCAATACAGTTTTCAATGAGTTGCTCTTCGAGCTCTGCTCATCAAGCTGATATCAGGATGTCACGACTCTGGAGTCCTTTCCGCCCAATCGTGTTTTGCAGCATTTTTTTTTCAACACTGCTGCACTTTCTGACATGCTCAAGTGAATCTGTCACTTAGTGTCACTAAACAATAAATGGGAAGTATGGGCTTCGATCCCAGTTCGGAGACAAATCTCTAATTCAATCGCTGGTGGTGGGCAGTGTTTAGTATTAAATGAAAAGTTTAATGAAATTGTGTGTTCGCAACAGTGTATTTTAACTTAACGCTGTCATTAATACCCCCCACATACATAAACTTATCAATACCTCACGACGAGCAGTTCTTTCTTATTCGCGACGTCCGATAGAAACAGTAAAGTATAATAAAATATGTGAAAAATCTGCAACCTTTATATGCAACGCCGGAAAGCTGCTCGCAGACGCAGACAAATCTTCCAGTGCAGGTGTTCATAGATACTGAAATCACCACCGCCATTTTGAAAGTGACAAATGAGTCGCGCAAAATGGTATTGATTCTGGCACCCTGAGATCTCCTTACTCACCGCTGACTGAACTCGCTCTTCGCGCAACTTGGCAGTGAGGCGCTATGTGGCACAAGATAAAGTTCATGTGCATGTGTACAGTGTCCGCGTGGCTCATGTACACCAGCGCACTGCGTGAATGCGCCATTTTGTAGATGTCAACGTCGGGCAGCCCACAAAGACAGTCCAGGGTACGCTAATTTGCCACTTTCTCTTGCTGTCAAGCATGCTCTTACGTTTTGTCTATAGCGGTATAATACTCGTCAAATTAATCATAAACGAGAGCATACAAACGAAAGCACAAGAGAGTGAAGGTTTTTCATCTAGTTTAAATAATGGCCCAATTGCCTATTCACTGAGACGAACCAATATACCATGCAGGAGAGGACTTGCCCCTGAGCAAAGAATTTCACAAAGTAAAATCATGCTTAACCCATTCTTTCCGCAGAAAAGACAAGAACTGCACGGAAAAATTGGAAGTGCATGGAACAAGTCCATGGAAGTGCATAGAAGTACATGGAACATAACTACATTCCTGTTTTTTTTTTTCGTTTCTTCCCCAGGTGCATCGCCGGTCACTGGACGGCGACGACTGTCTGCTGAAATGAGGCTCTTCTGCTATCGCATAATACAGCAAAGTCAAATCACCTCCCGCAAACATTACACGCTAACCCCGTACGCTCACTTGTAATGGCAGTGGCAGCAAGCTGAAACGACAGCGCTGCCTGGAACTTTCACCGCGTTATACAATTAAGTACTTGGTGCTTAGTACAAGTATTTATGCAAGCATGTACCCACCTCAGCGGCTCTATGGCTATATGTCCGGCTGATGATTCTAATTCCATGGGGTCGATCTCAGCTGCGGAGGCCGCATTTAGATGGAGGCGAAACGAAAAAGTGCCCGTGTAGAGAGGTTTCGGTGCCCGTTAAAAGGTCACGGCAGAACTTTTTCAACATCGTAGGTCGTGCTGTCATGAACGTCTAATCAAAATATTACTCCTTCGCACGCAGCAGGGAACGCAGAACCAAGCTCGTAAGTTGGCTTGCTCTTCGTTCGACTTTTTAAACCTCTAGCCCTCTTCGTCTAACAAGTCCAAGTGTATATAAGTTTTGAAACGGCCGCCATTTGTCAGGCGCCTTCACACGAACGACAAGAAGTAACTATAGCGAAACAAGGTATAAAATAACACACAGGAGAAGTACGGCAGCGCAACGTCAGTGTCCTGGCCACTGGCGGGCGCTCTGCCTGGAAGTTTACGTTCCTAGCGAGTTACATAAAAAAAGAACACACAGCTTAACAGCCGTCCCATATATCATGAAATTCGCGGAAACGTTGCCATTTTTTAAAAAACCTCTGCCCCCTTTCACATCTTCCTCAATTTATTCCCTCACGGCACGGTTAATGACATCCTACGCGGGTTAATTACATCCTACACTGTAAACGAGATTCAACCCAAATTGCAGTTAAAATGATTGGCGTCACCCTTTAAACTCCATATGCGGAAACATTTACTCCTTGAATTGAGTAAAAATGTGCTAAATGACCTATTTTACTCCTTGCACACAATAATGGGGCATAAAGGAGGATTCTCCTCCTTATAACTCCCATTTTTAAATGGAGTTTCTTGGTCTCAGTGCGCCCCAAGTACCCTATGGAGTAAAAACCACTTTGCGCCATCCGTCCCTCCACCTAGCGTCTCGTCTGCTTCTGGTCAGTCGTCTGATAATGGCGGTGAGTGACGACCACTTGGTTACCATCGTCGCTGGATCTCTGCTCACTTCTGCTCCTTCACGGGCGCCTGCCGCGGTACAAGATACCAGCTTGTCGCCGTTTTCTGCTAGAGTAAGCTACTAATTGAACTGCTCTTGTGTAGCCACCAGCGCTCTAGCCATACCTGACCTTCTTTTGTTAGTGTCGCCACCCCGTTAGGGCCCCTGGTTAGGTCTACTTCTCACAGCTTTTTTCAGAGTGGTTCTCGCGGTGTGTTGTAGCAGATTATAGTGCGTTGCATGAAGATGGAACTGAGAAAAGTTCTAAGAAACGTCCCCCCCCCCCCCCCCCCCAGTCTCCAATAGCTTGCACTTGGGTCAGATTTCTGAGAATTGAAAGACATCAGTCCTATGACTCTTAATGCAACGCACAGTGGAGCTGAGCTACTTGGCTTCGTAGCCAGTTGTAAAGCATTTCGTATATGAGTAACCTAAACAAGTCATGTTCCAATAGAAGTTGACTGTCTGACCAGTGTACATGATCATGGTTAGCAGTATTTAAACAAACTATGCACAAACTTTTTCAATGCAATTTATCACTCTTCGTGCGTAAAGCTTCCCATTTATAAAGCTTCCCATTTCAAATTCAAACTATAGCCGCCGCGGTGGCTAAGTGGTTATGGCGATCGGCTGCTGGCCCGAAAGACGCGGGTTCGATCCAGGCCGTGGCGGTCGAATTTCGATGGAGGCGAAATTCTAGAGACCCGTGTACTGTGCGGTGTCAGTGCACGTTAAAGAACCCCAGGTGGTCGAAATTCCCGGAGCCCTTCACTACGGCGTCTCTCATAGCCTGAGTCGCTTTGGGACGTTAAACCCCCATAAACCATTTCAAATTCGTTTTATATTGCCGTGAATCTTTGCGCCATTTATTCGTTCGCATTCGAAACCATCGGCACGCGGCTTTATCATTTTGTTTTGTAATGAGAGATGCGACAAGACTTATCTCCATTGATCGTGGTCACGTGCAAATTCTCCCTCATTTTTCCTTGTTGTAGCTGCTTTTGGTTCTTTTTCTCGAAGGTTCCTTGCCAGCTTTAAATTTAGTGCGGCCAAGAACTGCAAGCATTCAGTTCGATGACCGCCCAGTGCACTTGTGGCGATAGCCGCCGCCGAGAGTCATTCAGTTCTTAGTGGGCGCGAGTCAGCTCCTCAAACAGTTTCTTTTGGAAGCCTCTTCGTTGTCTTCCTGACTGCTGGATTGTCGTCACCGCAGCGTAACAGTTTGCATCAACCTTTGAACATTGGAAAATAAAAAAATATAAAATTTATTATGTAAATGAGCATTAAATAAATAATTAACAAAATAAGCTCGAAGTCTTGCCCTCACTCAATAAAAAGTTCCGGAGTGGAAAATAAAAAATAATAAAAATATAGAATTTGTTATGTAAATGAGCATTAAATGAATAAATAACAAAATAAGCTCCAAGCCTGGCGCCCCCACTAAAAAAAAAATAGTTCTGGAGTCCACCACTTGGCACAACACTCTATTTGCACTGCAGAGAACTGTGCCCTTGTTCACTTTGATTCAGTAAGAGCTAACCATGCTTTTATTGTGCAGAACTGTTCCAATTCACATGAGATATGTGACCTAAACCTCTAGTTGAGTATTGTGGCATGACACCTGTTGAAACATACGTTTATTTAGTAGTGCATTGTGCTCGGAGGCCGTTCAATTATGAAACATCTAACAAACGTAAATGTTCAAAGGGCTATGAAAGCCTTTATCCAAGAAGTGCAAGTGAGCACGAAAAAGCACTCAGCATTCTGGAGAACGGCATCAGCAGTCATGCAGCCGAGGTGACCACCAACCCACAGTAAAGTGAAAGGGACGCAGTGACGTCATAACAGGCATCACAAAGTTCTAGGGAGTACGCATCGGAGGTCGTGTCTTCGAGGTGAGCATCAGCAGTGGGCAACGTGAACGGGCAGCAGGGATTTCATCCCAATTATCACAGAGTTCTAGGGAGCGTGCAACCGCCATCGTGTCGTTGAGGTGATCACTTACATCGAGCACAGTGAAAGGGAAGCATTGACATCATCACAGTTATCACAACATTCTCAGGAACGTTCATCACGTTTGCGTCGTTACACAGGGTTCGATCCCCAGTACCACCAGATACCCACGGTGATACAATGAATGCAAGCTTTCCTCTGACCTGATGCTCGGCTTTTTTGGGGTGAAATGCTTGAAAAGTAGGTCTACGACATGTCACCCTTCTAAGACATCTAGATAACTTCGATCAGTACAACAGGCAATGCACTGAAACTTGTTCATTAACAGCACTATTTTTTAGGCGGCTTCTAGACTGGTAATCAATTATGATTTAGTGAGCCAGAAGAGCCCCTGTGATTAAGCTCTTGACTTTGTGAAGCTCACTCCAATGGCTCAATGCCAGACAGCTCAGACTCTGTGCTGCTGTCATAATTTCCCAGGATGATGATAATTTCCTGGAGCTTGTCACCAAATCCACGCATCTTTCTGAAGTGGGCTTCAACGCCTTTTACATGGTGCACAGCGTTGGCCCAGTTCTCTGGTGCGACTTTATTCACTTCAGCAAGCAGAAGTGTTCGCACATCGTTCGTCTTGGAGGATGGGTTCCGCGCTGCAGCACCATTTTTGATCTATGCCCAAATAAGTTTTATGGGGTTAAACTTACAATGGTATGGAGGCAGCCTGAGGACAACACATCCAGAATTTTCAGCCGCCACATCACAACGGCGCTTATAAAAGTCAGTCTTGACGGTATACCTACAATGTCAAGCAGCTGCTTTTTGGTCCTGTTGGCATCCTGCGAGATTGCCTTCGACGTTACGCACTCCTTGATATCTGCCTTCCGCCATGAGACCGATGGGATGTTCTCCGCGCGTCACGAATGGTAGGACCCATTGTCCATCACAACGACGCTTCACGGTGGCAGCCGATCTAGGACCGAGCTAAACCAAGCCTCAAAGCGGTCACCATCCATTTCTTCATGGTAGTAGCCTGTTTTTTTTTCTTGTTGATATTGTTGTCGTTTTTCCCAGGAACACATCCAGGCAACCTTCGACAAAGCCCTCCTAACTGCTAATTTGAGCCACAATGAGGCGTTGCCCTCTTCCTGACGGCTGCTTGAGCCCCGTCGTCAAAACGTGCAAGTGCACGTCGCGTGCCGAAGTGACCGTCTTATCGGTCCATACTCTGCTCACTGTGTGGCCAGCGGTGACCCACATTTCTTCCAGGTAGAATATTCTGCGGTCTCCTTCCCTGTGCTGGGCGACCTCACTAAGGTACTCAAACACCCACCGCAACAAGTCGTCGCGTTCAACCAGCAATGTGTTGCGTCCGTGTTTCTCCCTCTTGAAGGCGATATCCAAGAGTAAGCAAGCGGCAGACGGTCCTCGGCTAAAGGGTCGGCAGATATGGAAAGTCCATCGATTAGAATTCAGCAGCAACCCTCTGCACCGTCGGAACATCATCGCGCCGGAAAAAAGTTGTGCACGCAGTTCCTGAGTGCGGTCAGTGTGAAGCCGTCGTAGGTATCAATGCGTCTCTTAGGGCCTTCCCTTCTAAGCCACTTCCGTAGCTCTCCGTCCTTGCTCTTGGCCACGCTCAGGTCATCAAAAACCTTATGCAAGCTGACACTGCTAAGAGCGCTGACCCTCTGGCAGATGTGCGTGATGGTTTCATTCGGCTACTCTTGCAGAGTGGCATGTATACATTCAGCACGATCTGCTGAGCGCCATTGCACAGAATATTTCCTTTGCTGTTCATTTTGTAGAAGGCACTCGGTATTGTCGCGCTAGTCTCCAAGGCCTGAGGCACACATGATGAAGGCTCAGTCGATGAAGGAGAGTTCGACGAAGCAGCTCGAGGGCAAGGAGATGCATAATCGTGATCAAATAAAAACTCATCCGCAGGAAAGGCATCCATGTTGGAAGGTGAAGTATGTCTACGCCCTGAATAGTTTTGTGCACATGACAGTTTTAATGCGAAAGCATTGTTAGTCCAATTACAAGAAAAGCCGGCGGCGTGTGTTAGTGTACTCGCAGAGGGTATAGAGCAAATCAAATAGGGTGACGTCATCAAGCGGCCGTAGGACGCACACAGCAAGCCGAGCACCGCAATTTCAGATGATCATATATACATGTCGCTCATCCGTCTGTATATACTCGCCGCTGGCCGACCTCAATTTGGCGCCAGTTTTCCCAAGTACATTCGTATAAAATTGTGACGCAACCGTTGCAGGTGGCGTCATACGATTTCTCGTCGCATATTGAATGCGTCTTCTAGTCAGGTTGAAGGCTAGCTCGCGACAGGTATTCGAACATGATGTCCGAGTGTTTCAGTCGGACCTTTGTGGATTCAGCGTTTCTGGAATCAGCGTTCGGAGGCGCGTTTTCGTTTCATTTCTCAGTGCCCAACCTGCGTCGAAGTCGAACGCTCACGATGACACACTAGTGCTTTCGCCTTCACAGAATGTAAGCAATCTTAACTGCCCTCGGAATTTTTTTGGTAACGCACTGAACAATAACAGTAAGTATTAAATATAAACTTTTATTGTAAAAATTTACAATATTTGTAATATTGTACAAAAATAAGACACATTGCTGTTTTCTCTCCTCGTGCGCACCGGGTTCTTGCGTTGCGAACGTTGCTTTTTTTAACTCACTTTTTTTAAACTCAATGTTACGTTCTAATCAGTCACACGTTCAAAATTTACGCCTGTGTAAGTTAGTTTTCTGTGATTACCTTCTTATTTGTGTCACAGGAGATCTTGAACGACGGACTATTGCAGCTTCACGAAGGAACAGTGGCTGGCGGTAATGAGGGTGTGGGCAGGGATTCACCGCATTAGTAAGTCGTATCCGACTATAGTTTTCAAGAGAGGAGAAGGAACGGCCCGAAGAGAGCGAAGGGTAGATTTCAATTCCCTATAAATTCTCGCTGGAGAATATTCACAAAGCGGTTCATTTGATCATCGAATGCATACCGCATCTGTTTTGAAAAGTGCTTCAGGGCCCCTTTAAATGACTCCTGACCACCCTCTGGTCGAAAATCTTACTCGAACCGCTGTTAGCCATGGTCTCTGGAAGTCTCGGACGCAATTTTTTTTTTAAATACTCATTAACAGCAATGCTGCGGCCGCCGCAGCCAAGCGATTTTACCCCGCTTCTCTTTACCGTGCCCTCTCCGGGGAGGTTTCACTCACCCGTCCGGGCGGCAAGCCTTCGCAAGCTAAACTTCCCTTTCTCCTCCGCTTTTAGGGGGAGGCGTGACGTACGTCAGATGTCTACGTCATGGCCTCGACTCGCCAGGTACTTTTCTTTGGCTTTTTGCTCCCCTGCGTATTTACAACGGCACTTCCGTCCGCTTGCTGGCGTGACCCTGTCGTCTCGAGACGGCGCCTTATGGCACGTTGCAGTATGCGTGAAACACAATTGTCAGTATGCGAGGACGGGAGCACGGAGACGATCGAGTGAGCATTTCCTTGACGAGACGGTGCGCCCGCGTGCGCAGTGACACCGAACCAAGGGCAGAGTAGTACACATATCACGTGGATACATATATAGACAACGGCAAGAAACTAAAATCTAGGTCTCTGTTTTTTTATACCAAAACCAACGGCGCAACGAAAAAAAGCGGGAGGAACTAGCAGATGACGAGAGGTCGTCTGTGATTCTCCAGTGCGCCACAATGATGGACCAATGAAATGCAGTTCTAGGTGCCGTCATAAAAAAGCCTTGGTGCCAGAGGTGTGAACGAGGAGATTGGCTTCGTCGGAAGAGAGCGCGAATGGTCATTGATTCGAATCCTTACCGGGGACGGCGCTCGCATGCGCACAGGGTGCTGGAGATGGGGTGATGAGGATGGTGAGTGAGTGAAGTCTGGTCACAATAAGGAGTGGCACTGGTGCGCAACCAAAATGTAAAGGTGCCATACTCATCGATATGACCATCAGTGGGTAAGCTGCGATGCAATGCTTTTTGTTTTGTGCTGCGCTACGCCATTTTCTTGTTTTATCGACATGCTCACCGCGGACCGTGTTGTTAGTGTCCTTTGTGTTATCGCGAAGCCTGTAATCATTTTACGATACGCCGAGTGCGTGTACGCAGGAACGCAGGATGTTTTTTTTTTCGCGAGTTGTGTGTGGGCGGGGGGTAGGGGGGGTTGTTGTTGACTTGAGTGCTCTCGAAGACATATGTGTTGGCTCATGAGACAGCGTGTGCGCACTGGATAACTGCGAAAAATAGTTATTCTTAAGTAAATTCATCGCACGAAGTGATCAGCTATTACAGATTTTTAAAGAAATAAGGGCATGCTCATGTCGAGCATTTTATCATAGTTCTTTTTCAGCCCCCCCCCCCCACGCCATTGGGGATTCGGTTAATTTAGACATTTTTTGCGGTCCGTGATATCCGAATAAACGGGCTTTTTCTTACTTTCACGTAGTAAGCAATGTTTATTTGACAAGAAAAATATATTAACCTTATACAAGCATGCCATCTATAGATGTGCTCGACTACTGCTGAGCCATTTAATTAGACAATGAATTAAAGCGGTCAACAGCGAACAGATTCCTCATATTTACGCAGGGTGCTTACGCGAACACTTATAAATTGACAATAATGTCGGGAGTTCGAAAAATAGAACGAAAATATTTTCAGGAACAAACCCTAAGCCGCGCAGACCTCAGTGACTATAAAAAACATTTAATTAGATATCTAATTAACTAAAATTACATATTATTTTTTATTAACACAGTATGGACGTTAGTGCCAATGGGGAGTTCAAAGCCATGGACAAAACGACGCCTTATCAGTTTTGAAAAGAAGAAAAAGCCATGCAACACAAGGAAAGCCGCCGTGTTTTTCCGCCCAAAACCGAAACTGTGCGCGTCAAGCGCGCAGGATGCTCGGTGCAAACGGAACGTCCACTGATGACGTGTTGCAGTGCCTACGGCGCCAAATTCTAAGCGCCTGCCCTATTGTACCACGTCACGCACATTTTCATAATTTCTTCAGTTCACCTACCAGTTCTTTCCGTACTCGTTCTTTCACGCACACCTTTATAGAAGTATGATAAAGACGCATACGTAAAAAAAAAAAGAACCAAGGGCCATACTTGCCGAGTTTTGCGATTTTCTGGTTACGATTATTGTAATGACACGTATAGTTTTAAGGCCTATCTTGCGTGTCCTTCTCAAGAGACGTTGATTCAGGATATGCAAATATCACCCGTATGGTAGCCGGTTGTAAGGCGGTCACTTTATATTGTTGCAGTGGGGAACTTGCGCTGAAGTTTGCGGTGCCGATTGCAGCGCCATAACACACTGCCTAGCAAGAAGAGCAAGCAGTTTTAGGTAGTACTATTAGTACTTTTCCGCGCCACCTTCAGGCGCTTATTGGCGTGAGCCTCCGCGCTCTGTCGAAGGCGCACATGCCGTGCGTCAGCTATCTGGGCTACGCCGAGAGAAGCTAGGCAATGAATGCTGTCAGCCAAACGCGAGTACCTAATCGCGAAGAATGTGTTCTCTCGTTTGCAGCGGCCCAAGCGGCTGACAAAAGCAGTTTTGAGTCACCGAATGGAACAATTGTAGTGCCACCTCGGCAGCGCAGCTAGTTCCCCATAGCGCATCAAGCTGTGACGAATAACGAGCAGTGGCATGTGGTCGCCAGTCTTCGACATGCTGACGGTATTTAAGGACGACAGGGCTCCAAAAGTTACGCAGGGAATCTGGCGCTACATCTTAGTAGAACCGAGTCCGAAAGAGCCCCAACACAACAAGCAAGGGCTGCATCCAATTTTGCTTTGCTGGCAGAAAAGCCAATTGCGTAGACCCTAACTGCAAAGTACAACCGACGCGAGACGTGCCATGAGCATTCATTTAGTCAGAACTTTCAGTAAGGCAAAGGCAGCAGCGTTCTCATTCTTGGCCCAGCTCTTCGAATTCTGAAAAAATCGCGCTAATAAGGTGTAGTATGAACACTGCCGGTCAAAAAAAAAAGATGAAATGAAGAAAGAACTCCCTGTACTTTTTCTACATTTCAGCAATTTTTGTCTGTAAATTTAGATCTTCTATACGTATGCTGTGCATGACTGTGGGCACATAAAACACGAATGTCGCTGCTGAAAGGGAACAGGAAAGGAAGAATCTGGATCATGGAGGCCGAAGTATGGCGCGGTTCATAATGGCTTCGTGGTGCACTAACTTCGGGGCAGACAACTAAAAAATACACCACAAGACACAGCCACAGACAAGCGCACTGTTGCTTACTAACGGTGGTTATCGCTACTCAGGGTTTAAATGTACAGCGCTGTGACTGAACCTCCCTTAACCACAATTTCTTTATCTGGTTGTTCGTATTTGCTTTGTCAGGTTCGCACTTCATTTGTTCGCGACTGTGCATTGAAAATACATGTCGGAGTGGCATTCGGTTAGCATTCTTTCTCTACAAACAAGAGACGGAGAATGCTAGGCAAGATTCTGAAATGTCGAACAGTGTTTAACCTAATTCGCTCAGGCGCTTTCTATGCTCACAAAAAAAAAAATGTCTTAACACTGCTGCCATTTAATCTGCTGCCGGTAATGCAAGTTTCAATGTAAGTTTGAAAAAAAATACCCGAACAGGCATGCTCCTATATATATATATATATATATATATATATATATATATATATATATATATACTCGTGATAAGCAGAGCCGAAGCTTATCGTGAATAGATGAACAGAAAAAAAATTGCTGACGCACATACGAAACGCCCGGTGCCGCTGCTGGGGAAATGCGTATCCGCCGACTGCCCGCAAGAGCCCCTGCATTCTATTGAGGTTTCCTACATCTTCGTTTAGTAGGCATCGTGCGCTGTGCGAGACCGTGAATACAGTATTTGAAGAGAGTGGTGGCTGTGACGTTCCTTGTGTGTGCTACGAGGGTCCGCGTTTGACGGCGCGGCGTAGACGGAGCCCCCAGTGGCGGCGAAAGCACAACCGGACCCCCTTTCATGTTTCTACTGTATATGGCTGCAAGCAACTTGAGTGGGATTGCTTTCGGGCCTGCCGCCGTGGACCGCACGGAGACGACCAGAACGAAGGGGTTTAAGCACAACCGGACCCCCTTTCCATAGTGTCGGCACGAGACGAACGCCGCCGCCGCCGCCGCGGGGAATCGGGCGTTATCTTCCCCAACTGCCGTGGCCCTTCCAGGGGGGCCTCGTTTCGGCGGGCCTGGCCCCGTGGCAAGACGGCGGGCATCATCAATCAACCCTCCCGAGCACATCCCAGGACAAGGGACCACTTTCCCGGCCTTTTAGTGACCTCGCGTTCCGGCCTTGAGGGGCGAGTGTCATTTGATGGAGAACGGAGGCCGGTGACCCGCGGGAACCGTCAGCGGGCCAGAGCGCGCCTTACCACAGCCGACGCTATGCGCTACCTCGACGACAACCTTCTTTCCCTCGGACTCAACACGTGAGGGGGGCGAGACCATAAGTGCGGTGGTGTGTTTGTGCGCCCAAGTGAAAACCCTAGCCCCCCCCCCCCCCCCCCCCCACTTCGCCGTGGGCGTCCTCACCCTAGGGAGTGTGGGGATAAGAGGATATAAAAATCGACAAGGAGTACCGAAGAAGGACGCTCAGGGCGACATCGTTCGCCAAGGGGGCCTTCAGCGCCGAAGCCCGACGGCGTGCAGCTTCTGCCAGCAACCGTTCGAGCTCAACTCCGGAGCCCCTCCATCGTCCCCATGAAGTCGTCGGCATGTAAGCTCGGACGCCCCAGCCTCTGGTGTATAATCATAATCATGTGTAATTATTGAATATATCTGTTTGTTTAAACTGAGCCATACGGTGTCTCTTTGCCTCTCCGTCCCGTGTGGACCTGCGCATTATGGGGGGTCATCACATGGCTGTTTTGTTACCCAAGAGAGACTGTGCAGTATACGGGCGCAAAGGTGGATACGAATCGGGCGTTCGAGCCATAGAATGAATTTCCGCATTCAAAAGTAAGTTCATACGTATATGTAATAGCATTGTGACACTATGCCCCAAATAGAAACTCCTTATGAGCTCATCTTAAGACACACTGATATGACGCCTTCATAGACAAGTTACCCATTCATCAGCAAAACTTTGAGTTGGGCTAGTTTTGCGCTGTTTGATTATGTACCCATTCATCGTTCTCATTTAACTCTGTGAGTGCGTTTGTGTGTAACCATTATCTTCTTGCACCCCCCCCCCCCACCCCTTTCCGGACTCTCACAAACCGTGCAGGCGCGAGTACTGTGCGCTACACTGCTGAAAGAGTGACCAGAAGTTTCTGCCAAGAAAATTCCGCGTTATCAATGTCATGTGGCGCGTCTACTGGTCCTAACATGCGTACAAGTGCGGTAAAGACGATACCCGACAAACTACTGATGCTTACTTGTGGTGAGAAATCGATATAGAGACAAAAAAAAGGAATAAGAAATAAGCTAATGAAGAGAAAGCTCTCTAGACACGGCGCGAGATGAACCGTAGTCGCCGAAGGTGGGGGAAAAGGGAGCAAATAAGACGTGGAAAGCTCACAGACCGGGCGCTGAGGCTCAGGCACGAATACGTCCGCCCTGCGCACTCGCGGGAGCAGCGATTACCAGACTTCTTCTTAGATGCAGCTAGCTTACGTCTGCGGCTCGCGTTTCGAGAAGGTATGGTGATTAATGTTCCGTAATGGCGAAACATCCGTTTGACTCGAGCGCTTGTCGAGGGCGGAAATCTGTGTAATTACGCCCCTCGGCGCGCCCCTCTCCGCTTTCTCCCGTTCTCTGCCGAGTGGCTCCACGACTGAAAGCGTGCGCGGGCCGGCTGGGGACGTGGAGGATGTTATATTTATAGCGTAATTAAACGGACATGGATTCGTACTAATTTTTTAAGTCTCGGTGCGGCGGTGTGCGTCGGATGTTTATAGCAATTTGTCTCTCACTCAGATGTTGGCCACCGCAAGAGAAAGAAAAATGTGCGAGCCCGACGCTCCCCTGTCTGACAGTTGCCGACACCCGGGAGACAAACAAGCAAAAACAAGCCCCTCAGACAGGAGCAGGCGGACGCGGAAGGCGCACGAAAGGAGCGAAGACACATCTGCGTGCAGAGTTGCACCGCACCGCTAAGAGAGGGTGCAGTCGTCAGCAGTCTATTTGCACAGTGCACCTGGGGCGCAGTAGATAACTACGAGCGAAATTCGCCCATAGGAGCATCGAACATTTCGAATGATCGCTAATACAATTCTTTGTTTGAGGGCGGGAGGGGCCTCGCGTAACAACGCTATTACCTCGAGCGATGAGGCGTGTATCATTAATTGGCCTTTCGTGAAGTCAGAGGGATTTCGTATGGGCCACGTGGCGTCGGGTTGCAGAGCCTATAGAGCGAAGAGAAGCCATGGGCGTAAACAGCTCCAACCCTTTTATACCGTGGCGAATGTATTACACTTAAGATGCAGCCAGAAGCTTTGTGCGTTCTTTGTTTCTCTTTTCTGCTGAGTGGCGGCAAAATGCAAATAGCGCATCGTGTTCACGTTTTTCCCAGGAAAAAAAAAAAAGCCAGACGGCGGTGGATTAAACAAAATTGCCCCGTCCGGGATGAAATATCATGACTATTCTGTTCTGGATCATTTGCTTTTCTGTTGCTTTTGTACCTCGGCAATAAATCGAGCCCCGTCGTCAAGCCGTTCTCGCCAAGATCGCCTGTTTCGTTCATCAAATTACAAGAGGTAGTAAAATGCCCTGAAAAAAAAAAAACCCTCAAAATATTTAATGCTAGCCCCGTTTACTTTCTTGTCATCTCGTGAAAGTTACCGCGCGAAGAACGATACAAACTCCAAGCTCGCTTTCAGAATTGAAGGCTACCTTAAAGCTCCTCGCAGTTCTCTTGAAAAAAAAAAAAGCAATGTGTGTGTTTCAGCGCATCCTCTGCGGCTCCTTGAGGTGGCGCTAGCGAGAATAAATGCTTGAATGCTATCTTCCTCCTATTCCGATTGATGTTCGTGGTATTTGCTTCCGTCGTCGAAAAAGAATTACAAGTTTCATTGCCACTGGGACAAGTCTTCAATATCTCCGCAGTCACAATAGAACAGCTAGTGGCAGAATATGCTTACGTGTAATGATTAAGGTACTCTGTTAAGGCCCTTCAACGGCGCGCCCTGCATATGCTTGCACGTTCAGCGAGCTGCTGGAAAAAACTACACAGAATGTTTACTACATTCTAATCAGTGCGAAAGCACGAATTTTTGCTGTGTAGAAGACAACGAAGAGCGGGCAGTGTCGCTGTACTGAGCGCTCGCGATAGGCGAACGGATAATGCGAACAGACGACGGGTGATTTTGCTCGGGGATGGTATACCCATCGGATTAGTGCTTACGCAATAAAAAGTTCCTTGAAGATGAATAAAGTTTCGCTCAAAATAGAAGACATACCGGACAATACAGAGTCCGAAATGCTATACGAAAAGTTTCCACGGCTAAAAAAAAATCATCGTCGAAACCTGTACACAACATTCCCCCTGAATTCAGCTCAATCGGAGTCTGGACTCAATGATTAAGAGTTTTTTCAGAAGAAAAAAAAAAACGACTTGTACCTAGCAAGACATCGAGTGTTAAGAAGTTCCAATGCACAAAAAGAATTATGCGCTACTTTTTAACAAAGCTTAATTTTCATCACTTCTGCATACGGCACTGTCAATATATTCACCCACTTGAAGCGCAGCGTCCCTGGATATGACTTTTAATTGTGAGGCAACTGTGGAATACAGTAAGATACTGTCATGAGCATATTGATGTGAGTGATTGTCTTTACCTTCCGATGCATGGCAAAAATTTTGCTTTTAAAATTCTTTCTGAACTCGCATTGGGTAGTTGTCATTGCTATAGAAAAACAATCAAGTGGGTTTTTGGCAAAATTGTGAGGAAACTGCGAAATACATTGCGACACTGTTATGATCATATAAATGAGAATGGCCTAATCTTCGAATGTGTAGATAAATCTTGCTTTAAAAATTTGTCCTGCGCTCGGGCTGAGCACTTAAGACTACCGTAGAAAACCAATGGGGTGAGGTATTTACAATAAAAAAAGCAGAAAACTGCGGTAGCACAGAAGGGGCATCGGCGGATACATTGATTGTTGTGATGTAATTTTACGATATTCGAAAAAACTGTGGTCACAAATAATTTTCCCTTGAAAAAATGCGCTTGTTCAGAATTTTTGGGTATTTGAAAAGGACATCGAGAAAAATATGTGGAAATATAGCTGGGAAAAGGGGCAGGCTCATTCTGGAAAAAATAAACTACCAGCACGCGGCAGGAGGGTAAATAGAAACTGATCAGTAAATAAGTATTTATTTATTTATTTATTTATTTATTTATTTATTTATTTATTTATTTATTCAGTCATTCATTTATTCAAGCATTTATTCTAGGAGCCCATTAAAGGCATAACATGACGGGTGGGGGCGGGAGAAATCGGTAATATGCTTTGATATAAGACTGGTAATACCACAAAGATTGTATTGCCAGAAAAAAAAAAGAATATCAACTAAATGAAGGGACACTGAGGAAAAATTGAATTTGGCCTGCAACGATAGATTACGGCGTTCTAATGTAAAAAACGCTACTTTCACGAAAAACGAAGCTTGTATAGGCTAGCTTCCGCAAGCAAGCTGCGGTGTGGCAAGACAGTTTTTTCAAACGATAATCACGGAGCGCTTCTCGGTTTTGACGTCACGAATCTGAAGCGAGTGGCGGAGAAAACGAAATTCCTTTCATGTCCACGGCCCCCTACTACTCAGGATCTCGTCCACCACCTTCAGTTATGAATGCGTATTCCACAAAGTACCAAACACCCTGCCATATATGGTGTGGGGATGCAAGGGACCGCATGGATACCATCGGCACCAAAGACCTAACAGAAGAGTATTGGGAGCCGTCAAACCCTAGCCTGGATTAACAGCGCAGTCGGGTCGACCGGATTCGCGATATGGCTTGAGATACGGCTTCCTGGACTGAGGAAGCCGCGCATCTAGCGCGAAGATTGCTCTAAATAAATGTTCATTCCTCTGTGTCTCTCTTAAATCCAATTTGATGCCGGAAAAACATGCCAACGTAGCTAGAAAGAGACACAAAATCGCTTTTTACTAAGAACAAATATTGAAGGCAGTTCTCCTCAGGATGTCTTTAACCGGTACAGATTGAAAAATGCTCCATTCAGATTTCAGTAATGCGTGAGGCGACTTTTTAAGTCCTCTGGTACTAGTGAACTCATAAAGCTTTTGAAGGCGATCAATACGAGTTGAAACGTAAAGAGACAGATAAATAAGGGAGCGAGCAAATAGAGAATCAACATAATAGAGCGCGCGGGACAATGAGCAAGGGCTAAAATTTTCGCGCGTGGAAAAAGACTGCGCCAAGCGCTTCTTCGAGAAACGAAAAGCTCTGGTGGCGCATACAATATTGTGCAATAAACCTTGAACTTTTATTCTGAACTGATTCTAACCTCATCAGTAAGCCTGGAGCATGGTTAGGATGTCACATGATGCTTATTCTAAAGGTGTCATCTTATTAGCATGAGGTTTCAGAACTCACCTGTCGTATTAGCAAAACGGGCAACATGTCAAGCAGTTTTTTTAGATTAGACACGGTCTGCTGGCGTTGATAAGAAAGCGTGACAGACAGTGAAACTTTATTATAAACCTATTCCGCAAACGTGAGCAAGGTTAGCAGGATGTTTTATGATGTCATACGTTACAAGTACTCGAGTCCAAAGCATGGCCTCAATAACAAGTTATATGCGTGATGTCTCGGATAGCTATGTAGAAGCGTCTTTTAAGGATACGGCAGGACCTGACAACAGGCTATGGTCTGGGAACACTGATGTCCTCTAAGAATCTTCATGGAGAGCTCTCGTGAGTAGCTGAACAAACAGACAGCGCACGAGCTGTTCGCGGAAACGAAAAACGATGAGGCCAGCCGCCAGTAGCTGAACAAAGATAATGCAGCACGTGCTTCGTCGCAAAACATTTCAAACCTCGCGGGGCTCCAGCTGCAAAATGCGTCTGCACCTGAAATGGAATTAAAGCGGCTTCTCAACAAACCGCACGCAGTCGCGACAGCTCTGAGCAAACTGGATCTTGTGGGGACCTGCCCTGCAGCCCCCTGAGTTTGCTTTCCCGCGAGGCACCGTGCAGCGGCGGTCTCACCTCGAGGCTGAGCGCAATCTCTTGTGAGTTACATTAACTGGCAAGAGAGGGCGCCAGCATCGCTGCGCGGAGACTGCCAAAGCCCGCGCGCGGGAGAGGGGCTTCGGCTGGGATAATCGGCGCGAGCGGACGCGTAGCTCGCGGCTCCGCTCTTCGCCGGCGGGGCGACGAAGCGACGGGGAGACAGGTAGACTCTGCGCCTGCTCCGACGCTCACTTTCTTTGTAACATTCCCACGGGGTTTCTTGTGTACATCATGCAGCATGACATGATTACAGTAGATTTTATCAACACGTGTGCTTTCAATGTTTTTTTTTTTTATTCTGGAGTGGGGAGCCGTTCAAAAGCAAGGACTGGGGGGCATAAAATTTATGCGGAGGCAAAAATATTTTCCGCCCTTGCTTTCAGGCGAATTTCTGAACCTGTTCGTCAGTTGCCCTCGCCAGCTAATACTCACTGGCCATATTAAAGACAGTGCCCTGAGGTGGCACCCGTGGCATGACGATGTGCTGGGCTGTGCCTCCATCAGCTTAGTTTTCCTGACAGCATGATCCTAATTACAGATATTCGTGGCGCCATATTGGTCAGTACAGCAGAGCGGACCGGATACAGATAGTGAATTCAACAAAAGAAACAAATCACATAAATGAGAGCCTTTCAGTAAAAGATAGCCTTTTAGTAATCTATCTTCCGGAAATGTCTGCCTTACAATGAAGTAGATGTAAGATGGAAATGATCTACCAACACAAGCCGACCAACAGAAGCTATATCGACAAATGCGGCGTGCAGCGCATGCACGTTTTATCGTATCTAATAGACTGACAAAGACGTCAGCAACTTCTCCCGCTAATTGTACAAGATTAGAAATGCAAAAACCTCTGCCATTGACTAGATATAGAAGAAAATTCCAGAATAAAATAAAAAAATGTCTCTTTAATGTGTCTGTTCAAAACAGGCTCGTTTCAAGAAAAAATGGTCTAAACCGTCTTTATCCGCCAGAGGTGAAAATAAAAGGCGCGTTTGCATGTAAATACGTGCGGCAAAATTAATGAATTCGCTTTTAGAAATAATCAAAATACAACCTGTCGTAAAACATTTGTTTTCTGCGCGTTGGTTTCTTACCTATAAAATTAACTGCATGGCGCGAAATACGTGTGCCCGGCAGGCAGTCATCTTAAAATTACTTCTGCAAAACGTCTCAAAGCCCGGGCGCCGCGAGCTGCTCGCGCGTAATATTCATTTCTAAAGGTGATAAGAAAGAAGCAAGGCACAGGCGCTACAAAGTGATTTTTTTATTGGGACAAACAAACTATCAGGAGACAGGATCACTCAGAAATGCACACCATGTATCCCAGCATGGTCATTTCGGTTCGTCGATGCTTTGCGTTGTTGCGTTAACCAATCACAAATACTGACGAGACAACAGCCAAGATGCTTGCCACCCCGGCAGAAAAGTGGGGCATCGTAAATATGACCTCGGCACCTCACATGCCTCCGACTCAGCAACCCGCGGTGTATAACGCGGTCACGCTTGTTGCCGCTTTTGCGTCTCTTTCGGATGCGCAATAAAAGGCTCCGAACGGTACGGGAGGGGACAGGCAAAACTGTTTAAGGCTTCAGGTGAGAAAAAATAGCACAGTTCTCACCGCATATACTACAACAAAAAAAAAGGGGGGGGGGTACAAAAGATATGGAGAGGAGCCCGCGCAGGCCTCCTTCCACTCTTTAGCTCCGCCCAGAATGCATGCACTACCTGAACGAAGCACGCCGCCAAACGTACTGTTTTGCTCTTTTATTTCTACGCTTCCCTCCCTCAGTTTTTCTTTCTTTGATCCTTCTGGTTTTTTTTTGTTCTCGATGCTGCTTTCTTGTTTGCCCGGGGATGCATAGCCTCGCTCCTAAAACGCGCCTCCCGCGTATTTGACCACGGTACAGATGTTCGTCGCGTTATCTTGGTGTCGTGCTGTTTGCATCGCGTCGCCATGGAAACTGAAAGTGTTGGCGTGGCGCCAGCGAATGGCGTGTGGCGGAAATATCGATGTCGCTATTGTTGCCCTCCTCTTTCGAGCGTCGCCGAACTCACGCTCGCGACGGGCCCCCCTTCCGTCTGCGTCGGTCGCTGGCGCCGAGCGGTAACGGCGACGTGAGCGCCTCCCCCTCCGACGCCAGCGCGAGTGCCCGCGCCGAGTGCACGGTGGCTGGCTCGGTTTTTTGCGACAGCACCTGCGCGCGCGATCGAAACAGCCGAGCGCTCAGGGTGCTCGACACCTTACAACAGTCGTCCAACACACAGCAACGTCATGTCTGAACAGCCAAGTAGCATGAGAGCGGCAAAAAATTAAACAGCCAGTCGAATGAAACCTTAAGTGCGACAATAAGCAGCACCGAATACGGCATGAGCTTAAATTTGCCAGCAACCAATAAGTTGCCTTGTGCTGCTTCCCTTTTCAAATGACGTTCTCTATACGTTCTCTTTTATTCTTTAATTTTGCATTTTGCACAGGGCCCCTTGGCGTTTTTTTTACCACGGGACAGACGCCTGTTTAACCATGGCACATACTCCAGCGGATATGACGCACTGCCGCTGAGAACAAGTTCGTAGCGCATAACCCCAAGCCACGGGGACCGCATAGTGATGGAGACTTAATGCAAAGTGATTGCGTGCGGAGATTTCGGTTTCACGTTAAATAACTCCAGGTCGTCGAAATTATTTTGAAGCGCTTCGAAAATTATTTCGGGTCTCAAACGCGGTGAGTGCTTTTAAGCACAGAAAAATCCATCACATAAAAAATATATTCTGCTATAAACGAATGTGCGAATGAGTCTCGCTGCAGAAAATTGAGCGGGTCAAAATTGGTAAAAAAAAAGATCCGTTTTCTGGAACGAGAACTGCTTGCCATAGACGTGCAAGCCATATAGAGACGCCAAGTTAGCTAGCCTGTGCTAGAATAAGCGGCGACACTCCTTCATTACTGAGTTAAGGATGGACCAAGCTCTGTCTCACAAGATCTGGCAGCGTTGTGGAAGCAACAATGACGTCACCAAATCATTGGCTTAACTGTCAAAACTACACGCACTTTAAACCGGTTACAATGGAATTCGATACTAAACAGCGTTACCATTGACTCAAGCAAAACTCAAAATGGTACTAATGGTTTATTTACAAGGAAGATGAAATGTTTTTCGGAGAAAGCGCACTCTCTTAATCCATTTGCACACAGGACTCTCCACCTTTTCTGTGTTTATGCGTATGTTCTTAAGAAATGGAAAGTTCAATACAGCAGGTCCACGACGCATTTCAAGGCGACTGCGCGAATCGTTTTTGGTTCAACTCATGAGCCCAGCATGATATTTTTCTTTGTTAAGTAGTGCTGGTTGCTAAATTCGGCCAATAATCTCTTGATATGAGACTCGCTGAATAAGAGAACCTGCCGTTGACATGCTGCGTACCTTGAAGCTATAGCATGTAATTACAGAACCGTACATGTAAACGGGCAGCCGTTATTAATTCTCTCCTTTCGAGTGCTGTGGAAACCTGATAGCGTTAGATCTTACTGCGCACGTGTATTTGACTTAAAAACCGTATGGATCATTTTTCTGCCACTGGCGAAGGCTACTTTCGCTTGTCCAAGGGCCAGGCCGTCAAAATTACTACGATGAAAAAAAGGAGAATCGGTTTGCTCGCTCATTGAAGGACTCTCACATAATATCTAGCCGCAATGATGGTATGTCCCCTGACATGCACCTTGCCCTCGCGGGAACGACCATCACCACCCTGTCGCAGTGGCTGACCGCGGCGCAGCGAATCAAAGCATCTCTGAGCCGGGTGAGCCGATCTTATTTTCCTGCCAGGAGTGCAGCAAGGCGACAAAACGACCGCATACCTCCATCGCAGACAGTGCCCTTTGCTGGGAGACGGCCCTTTCCGAGCTCCGAGTGCCGGACTGCTCAGCCGTTGGCTTTCCGCGCCGTATGCACTGGCACAACAAATGTCTGCGCTGTGCCAACGTGTGTGCTCTTGACATCGAGCAGGTAAATGCGCAGGGCGACCTAGAGCTTCACTAATACGCTTCACAGCTTGCATCAACTGGGGGCGTCTGTTGCTGCAACTTTCGATACAGAAGCAGCAATCACCTGTATCAACGAGGCTGTTTGCAATAAATTACTGCTGCAGGAGATAAGGAATTCGTCCATTAGTGTTCGGCAAGTTACATCCGCCGTGAAGTCTCTGGGTCGCGGCTATGCTGAGCTACAGATTAGCAACATAAAGAGGGAAGTTCAAGTACACGTACTGCAGGGCATGGAGGCTTATCTACTCCTTGGCATGGATACAGCCTTCTACTTTAACACAGCAGTGAACTTGAACGGCATGAGTGTCATTCAAGAAGTGCGTCTCTCGTCTCCACCATGGCGGGCAGGAGAATTTCATCCAGTCAGCATGATGCCAAGTACTGATAAATCGTTCTGTGGTGAGCTGACGCTGTTACTGATAATTTTTCGATTCATTGTCCTCCGTAGAGTACTCGCAAACAGATCGAGTAGAAATCGACAAGCAAGTGGATGCCTTTATTGCGCAAGGTTTTGTGAGGCCTTCTTTATCACCCTACGTTGCTCCGGTCTCCTAGCCGAAAAGAAAGGTAAAGGGTGCACACGTCTGTGTACTGATTATCGTCGACTGAACGCCGTCACCGCGCCTTATTACCAACAGATTCCTCGAATTGACGATGTTTTAGATCATCTAGGGCACGCCAAGTATTCTACTGCTCTGGACATCTCGTCAGAGTACTGGCATATCCACATACATCCTGATGATGTGCACAAAACGCCTTTTGACACTCCTAGTGGCCATTATGAATGGTGAGTGATGCCGTGCGGTCTAAAGAACAATCAAAAGTGCGACATTGAAAAGTGCGATGAAAGCAGTCATCCAGAAACACTGTCTCGATCAAGCATGTAGCGAACTTCTTTGATGACGTCATTATGTGCTCGGACACGTTCACAGATAACATGGAACATCTCGAAGTACTGCTGAAAGCCTTTCGCGCCGAACACATCAGGCCCAAGCGGAATAAGTGCTCTTTTGCTCAGCCTTCTGTTCAGAACTTCGGTCATAAGGTTTCTGCGGGCGTTGTGACGCCCAGTCCAAGCAATATCAATGCTGTGCTGCGTACGTTTCTCCACACCTCAGCGGCAGAAGGAGCTTCAACGATGTTTGGGCACCGTCAGCGTTTACAGGCAGCACATTCCCCATTTCAGCGCTATCGGCCTTCCGCTCACAAAGTTGCTTCAAAAAGACAGGAACTGGGTGTGGCCGTCAAACATTGAACATGCATTTGCAAGACTGAAGAAGCGGCTCACTGAAGAGCCCATATCACACATTTGTGATCCCAACAAGCCATGTATTATCTGCTGTAATGCATCAGTTGAAGGAACTGGCACCGTCCTTAAACAGCCAGACGACGACGGTCAGGAACATCCCGTTGCGCACCACTCTCAAACTTCTGAAGGATGAAATTAACCATGCCATCACAGAATGAGAGTGTCTTGCGATTGTTGACGTTGCTACTTGCACGGCACGCCTTTCACTGTAATCATAGATAATGGTGCTCTTCGATGGTTGAAGACCATCAAAAATCCTCAAGGCCGTTTATTTCGATGGGCATTGCTCTGTGTATGACATCAATATTAAACACCTGAAAGGCGCTAGCAACACCGAAGCAAACTCGCTGTCCCCAGCTCCGATATTCTCAAAACGGAAGAGCTTCAGACACGTCGTGCTGCCCATCCTGAAGGGAAGTACGAATAGGGAACGATTTCGCAATCGTTACAAAAGAAAGGGATAAGAAAAGTGCATGTTCTTCGAGCGCTTCGAGTTACTTTTCTTGAGAGAGTTCACGAGAGTTTCGGACACAATTGAATAAAGAAGACAGCATGCTACCCCCAATACTACCGGCCTGGCATAATCAACTGCGTAGCAGTTTTCATTCGGCACTGCAATATTTGACAAATGCAAGAAGCTAGAAACCAAAATGTATTGCTCTCTTGAGTCCCTACCCTTTTAGCCATGCATATGATGGGGAGCTTCGCTGAGTATGGTTTACCCAAGAAGTTTATCCACCTGGCCATCGACCACGTGCTACTCTCCACGTCTGGGCGTCTGTTCACAAGAACGAAATAACGAAGCCTACATTTCGTGCTTGCAGAACACCTTTGTTGATGGTGATGGTGAAAAGCCGCGCATATGAGATGGCACACACAAGAGGAAGACACCGCACGCGCTGAAGACCCCGCAGTGCGTATGGTGTGTTCCGTTTAGTTTGTGCTGGTTTTCACCATGAACATTCACCAACGAGCCCAAACTTCTCCTTTGTATGTATTTACAACCAGGTGATTTAGACGTAGTGACTAGCGCTAAAAAAGACATGGACCCAGAAAGAAGCGACAGAACACACGCTAGACTTGCCACTGATATTTTATGACAGGACAAGAATATGCCCGAGCTTGTCATGCTACGATTTAAATGTAATTCAAACCATGGAACAATCATTTTCACAGACTTGTTAACAAAAAGAAACGTATATGGTTGCATTTCACGCGATGGTCATAGAAGACAGTAGCTATGCACTCACACGCGACGGCCGAAGGATCAAATATATTTCGCGTATGCAGTCTGGTCGTGCTATCTCTAGGGGCAAGCGCGTGCCGCGTCAGGCCTCCGTGGGCGGCCACTTGTGGACCGTGCGTGCGACTCCAAGTGAGGCTCGGCCGTCCAAAAGTCGCACAAATTTCGGTGCATAACGCAAACGCTCAAGGTTGCGGACCACCAGGGAGTAACGCCTATAGCACTGACTAGCTTTCGCCGTCACGCCTGGGGAACGCCGGTCGCGTGCTGCCGCTTCATTTCCCTGCAGACATAAAGCCCGTGTGGGACAAGGCGCCGTGGAACTTACTCCAGAAACAAAGTTCCACGCCCTTCACGGCTCCTTCAGACGGGTAACCGACGCGAAGACAAAGCAGCCCGTGTGGGATAAGGCGCCGTGGAGCTTACTCCAGAAACAAAGTTCCACGCCCTTCACGGCTCCTTCAGACGGGTAACCGACGCGAAGACAAAGCAGCCTACGTGAGGCACGTTAACGTAAGCCTCCGTTTTACGCAGCGCCGATAAAGAGTGCTGCCTTCGGGTGAGCACGCCGCTAGAACGTTAACAACCTGTGGCCTGCGTCTTCCTCCTTTGCAAGATACCTGCCTGCGCATTAAGTCTCCTCTTGAGTTAATAGATCTGTGGACCGCCATGTGCGGGGCAAAGCAAACATATATGGAGAATCTTACGCGCTGTCTTTGTAGATAGACTTCTTGCCGCATGCACAGCTACAGACAACCACTGATCAGGTCAGTGATCTGTCGATGTCGCGATTCGATCGCCTCTAATTTTTCCGTGCTGCCGGGTCCTGCATTTAGCCCGAAAACAGACATGTTCCATCTTATGCCTGTTTTACGATTGGTACGTTTATTTATTTATTTTCCCTAAAGGCTGAGCACTCGGCATTACACGCGGGGTCGGGGCGGGGGGGGGGGGGGGGGGGTTATTTTTCTAAGAGAACAGCAACACGATAACAAATGGCAGAGAGATGCAATACGCAAAGTTCAGTGAGCATTTGAACCCGAGAGAAGAATTAAAACTATGCAAACAGGTCGGTATGAAAGCAAGCGCTGGTATCGTTTAACAGGGCAGGTCAACAACATCACATAAACGAACCAAAAATGTACCGGAAAGAATGTGATGGTATTGATTACACACATAGGGATCAAGCACTATGACGTGTACTCTGTGTTCAAAAATGTTAGTAAAGCTGTTTGAAAAGACTGATTCAGTATGACTGACGATGCTTGGCGGCTATGTGTTCCATTCATTTATCGCGAAAACTAGAGACGAATTCTGATATTTTACTGTGCAAGCGAAAAACGGGCGGAGTTTATGCGCCTTAACCAGGTGAACTGAATAATGAGGCGCAGGGAAGACATGAATCCGAGCGAATGGCTGGACGCTGTAGCGTATGAAAGAATGATAGCCGGGCAAACTTCCTACGCTAGCTAAGAGGTTGAAGAATCAGAGTGTGCCTCAGCGGTGATACGCTTTATGACGCGAGTAAGAAGACAGTATGAATCTGGTCTGTTTTATACTGCGTGTATTGCGCATTTTGTACACGGGTAAGCCTTGGAATCATGAGTTCCAAGATTTGACAAAAGTGTAAGCTAGGTGATTTTTGTACAACTCTACACTTGTGTTATCTGTTAGGATACAGTACGTCGCGGCGTAAAAAAATTAAAGACGGAAACAAAAGTGATTCGTCGAATATTTAATGTTCCAGCACGCTTAAGGAACGCGCTATTAGGGATGGTATACAGGAAAACGATAGCAAGATATAACAGCCATTGGAGCCCGCGCTGAAAAACAGGGCTGAGTGCAGGAAGCTTTCCTTCCCTAAAACTGGTTCATGACTGGCGGGTGACTCGGCTGCTGCCTCGTCCTCTGTCGTGGCTTCGAATCTCGGATAATCAAGCGTCGGATAATCAAGAACCGATCCTACACATGCGATGAGTTTCGTGATTCGAGCGCCAGGTGCACACGAAAGCACGCCCAGCAGTCACACGATACACACAGACGCATGTAATAGAACACACTCGTAATCAATGAAAAACAACTACAAATGACAGCCTCACTCAGTAATATAAGTAAAGCACTGGACGCCCAAAAGTCACCGCTAAAGTTTTATATGCCCGATAGCATGCTGTTTTTTTTCTTCCCCTTCAGGTAAGTGTCTAGTTTGCGTTTACTACTCACGGGAAGCAGCAGGACTGAAGACCAAAAGACAAAAAAAAATACGGATGTCCTTTGATACGGCAGTCTGGATGACGGGGTTTACTACGAAATCTGTAACGAACAAGCCGGTTAGACATAAAGCAGTGATCACCATCAACCAATATAAGCACAGACCGTTCGAAGACACTGGGCTGAATTCTCATTGTGCTTCACGAAAACACAGTGAGGCGTGGTCGCTACACGGAGTATGAGGTCTAATTGTGCCTGGAGTGGAACGCAGCATGCACTTTGATACCCTTGGCACTCTGTGGCCATTGACAGGAGAGGTAAAATATTTCGTAAAGCAGTCACCGGTTTTCAACGCAATAAACAATATTTCTTTAATCTACCCTATGCATCCATTCTTTTTTTTTTACAGCAACAGCTGTAATAGCTTTATACAAGCTATTCAGTACATGCCATTTAGGGGGCACAACGGCAGCCGTAACGCGTTACGAGTGACGCATTCACTCTTTCCCGTTGACGGGAGAGAGTGAAAGCCGCGAACTAACGCCGCCGGTTGCTGTGGCATCGGCCGAGCGGAACTCGCCATCGAGGAGGAGAATTACAGCCGGTTTAACCGCAGTTGGCGTAGCGGGGAGGACAGGTACAGAGAGAAATTTTTTATTGGGGAACCACAAAAGATGGGGAAATAGGAGAGGGAGCAGTGATGTGTCCTCCGTGCTTTGGTAGCGTCCTTGACCGTGCTCTTCAGCTGAAGCTGAGGGTAGGGGCCAGAGTCGGCCAGCAGACCCCCACTGCTTCCGTGAAGCGCATATAGGTTTCTGACTTGCATATTTGACCTCGCATTCTCATGTGCAGTGGGTTAGTGCAGGATACTGACTGTCGCACAGTGGGCACGAGTCTTTGTGCCCAGTCAGGAACATGTAATTGCAGAGGAGGAGATCGGTATATACTCCTGCTTGAATTTTTCTCCAGTATGGGGATTGGGACCTGTTTAGGCTTTCGTGCGGTGGCGCGTGAGCGCTTCGTTCACTGCGGAATGGTTCTACAATATCGAAGAAGGTCTCGAATCCTAGGTCCGAGGAATGTGTGAATGTCTCTCGGTGGGTTTATGCTCGAGCGAGCCGGTCCGCAGCCTCGTTCCCGGAGATTCCTCCGGGCCCCGCCATCGAGAGTATGCTAACCGAGATATACTTTAGTTTTGCAATAGTCTCCAGAATTTTAAACACATGTCTGTCCACCCGCCCTGACACTAAGTCTCGACATGCCTTCATGGAGTCCGTTACAACCCTGAAGCTTGTTTGAGTGCGTCACCCGTGAGCTATGGCTGACAGAGCTGATAGAGTTGAGGTTGACAAAGTTGGCAGAGCCGCTACAGATTTCCTGCGCGGATTGATATACCACCACCGCTACCGAACTTTGTTTCCTGTACGGAGACGAGTGCATGTAGGCTGTTTTTGTTATTGCGGTTGAACCTAATAAAGGTTTCCAGCTTGACTTTTCGTAACCCCAAATCCTTAGGGCGGGGGGGGGGGGGGGGGGTCTTCTACTGGACAGAGGGCTGACCGTATGGCGGCCCACATCCTGCTGTTGGGACCTACCTTCGGCAGATACTCTTCGAGCGGGCCCGGTTGACCGACCCTGCGCAGCACATGCCTGCCCATGGTGCTTCTTCGATGCCTTTGATGCTGTGTGGCGAAAAGAGCTTCGCGGTACTCCTCAAAGGTGTCAGGAACGTCCATTTTTAGCAGTTCTTTAGTAGGGGAACAGTCTGGTAGTCCCAGCGCTTTTTTGAAAGTTTTTCGATTAAGTGTATCTACTCGCTCGATTTCCACCTTCCTGAACTCTTGGTAAGAGAGACTATAGCTTATTCTGGAGATTACAAGCGATTTGTGTAGCCGCATAGTGTCACCCTTCTTGAACCCTCTGTTTTTGTCGCTCATTCTACAAATCATTCAAGAAATTTCTGCGATCTGATTGCGAAGCAGCTGTATGCGGCGTGTAGCCATCCGGTTGCTTTGCAGCCAAATGCCGAGGACTCTCATCACATCGACCTCTTGAACGTTCTTGTCTTCCGTGACTGGCGTCTTATCCCTGTAATAGGGAGCCTTGACCCTGAGTAGTTCAGATTTCTCAGGACTGCATCTCAGTCCCGCCTCCCTCGCGTAGTCTTCCACGCAGGTGGCAGCAGTCGGAAGTAAGCTCTTCTTGCCGCCCAAAAAACCCACAGTTACCTATATTGTTACGTCGTCAGCGTACAGCGAGTGGCGCACCGCTTGGATGCCCGCTAGTTTCTTCGCTAACCGAATCATGACAATATTGAACAGGAGTGGTGAGGCTATAAATATTTTCGGTGCGCCCTTGTCAGCCATGTCTAATCTGTCTGATCTGCTTTCCCCTAATCCGATTATTTCTGTGCGATTTGTTAAGAAGGACCTGGGGTAGCTGAAAATACGTTCGCCGCAGTTCAGCTCATTTAGGCCGTTCATGATGGCACCGTGAGAGACGTTATCGTAGGAACTCGAGTGCGGCACGCCAGAATCAATCTTTCCTCCATCTTTATGATCTTGGAGAGGACCTTCTCCTTTAGCAGAAGGAAGATATCCTGGATGTATAACGCTCGCCTAAAGCCAAACAGCGTGTTCGGCCTGAGGTCGTTATCCTCGACATAGTTTTGAAGCCTGGTCTGTATGACCCTTTCGAATAGTTTCCCCAAGCATGACGTGGGCGAGATCGGACGTAAAGCCTCTACGCCAGGCTTCCTTCCTGGCTTAGGCATGAGGATAATTTCCGAGTGCTTCCGAGTTCCGAGTGGCCGTGCCTTCGTATCTAGTATTCTTCGTATTCGCATTCTCTGGTAGACTGGGATTTCTGTGGTGCCAATGTATCTTTCCGTGATCTTGTCAATGAGGTCCTGGTCACTGCCTTCGAAGACGCAATCAATCTTATGTAGGGTCCTGTTGTTACCTGCCTTTGTTTTAGACGTATCTATCAGTATCGCCCACGTTCTTCTCTTGCTCAGGGTCCTCGCAAGAGGGTCGCAAAATTCTCCCCAGTTTCTGCCCGCTAGTTGTTCCGCGTACGTCAGAGCCTGCTGCATGAGTTGCGCTATCCTAGCCTTCAGGACCCCGTTTATTTTTTGCCTTCTCTACCCCTTGGTGAGGCTCCTACACGCCTCCCACAAGTGTAGAAGATGGGCATCGATTTGCGGAGTCTCCTCCATTTGCTGAATGCGCTCCGTGGTTTTCTTAATTTTTGTAATCTCGCTGCAACATTGCCCAACTGATCTGATTTCTAGCTCAGCCGAGAGTTCCCTATATTCGTCCCAATTGGTAATGCCCGAGTGTCGTAGTTCTTTTCTCATTTTGGCTAGCGGGTATGAGAGCCAAGGTATCCTGCGGCCACTACCAGCATCGACCTCGTTGTTTAGCCACGTGACGCCCGTTATGTTTTTGCCAAGAGTGAGGTCAGGGCAGGTGTCACCCTGCACGCTGTTACCTACGCTAGAGGTTACGTGGGGTCCGTGAAAAGCTCCATGTTGAGGAAATTTAAAAGGTATTCTAACTCCCTCCTTTTGGGCGAGTCCTGCCGATAGCCGCGTTCCCTATATGGGGCGTTGAAGTACCCTGCCAACAAAAGTGGGTTTCTGCCAGCAAGGCCATATGTTGGCCTAGTGGCGCCAGGATGATTGGGGTCCCGTTTTTTTTTCGGGGGGGGGGGGGTGCTCTAGATTTAGAATCCACAGACTCTATTTTTTGAACGAGGTTTGCGTGCTCGGGTGAGACTTCTGCTGGAAGCTCATGCTCCATGGCGGTTAACTCTTTGGACACGTACTTGACGGTCACGTACGATGTGCCTTTGAACAGAAAGTACCCCTGCTCGGATGCCGGGTGTCGATACGGCCTTCTGTAAGCAGATAAAATTAGGTTTAACTAGAGTGTTTTGGATGTGGTATTTCAGTTCCCTAGCTTGGCTCCGGAGGCCTCTGCAATTCCAGCGCCAAACTTCTAATTGTTCTTGTTGCTGCGATTCGTTAGAGGTCATCAGTATTACTGAAGATCGACTCTCAATCACTAATAGCCGCGTCTGTGGCCGTGACGCTTCTGGTGTTCTTCTTCTACGAAGGGTACGTACGTGCCCATTTTGAGATCTGTACCTCGCGTTTCGTGGATAGGCCTCGTGGCCGCTGATCTCATTTTTGTTCACATGACCTCCCTGACTGCATTCCAAAACTATGGTGACTGCAGGAGTTGTTCTGGCATTTTAGTGGCGGGCCTGAGTACAGATTCGTTGCACGAAGGACCGTGTTGAGCCTCTCCTTGAGCCTGGCCTTTTCGGCTTCTACCTGGTCTCTCTGTTCGAGCTTTTCCATGAGGTCATTTACCTTCTCGACTAGCTGTCTGATGGTGTTTATAAGTTCGTTATCTGAACCCGGTGGTTGCACTTCACGGGGTGCTAAATAATTTTCTGAGGTCACAGTTGAACGCCTTACGCAGCTGCTTCTTCTTCCTCCCCTCCTGGTCCGAAGTAATGCACCCCTGGAATGTCCTTGGCACGTATAGCACGTCGTCCCGCTGGAAGTTGCGCCTGTACTTTCCTCAATATGGGGTGTTGTTGCTGCTACTGGTTGCTGGGGAGGGAAGCTCTCCGCACCCGGCCCTGCGGAGTTGCTCTCCTTGGTTTTATTTCTTCGTTGTAGTGCATTTAAGTTTCCGCTTACACTCCTTTGCTCCCGTGGGGTGGGCTCCATTGCAAAGTGCACAGCAGATCTCGCATACGTAGTTATTTTGCGAAGGATTGTTCGCACCACACCTCTGGCACACGGTTGCGTCAGGTGTCGGGCAAACATCCGCCCTGCGCCCAAAATTGAAGCAAGCACTTGCAGCCGAATTGTTGCGATGGTTAATGCGGCAAACGCCGAAGTACCGCGCCATGGAAGTAAACGACTTTCGGTAGAGTCTTCACCTTGATCAGGGTAGTGCTGGGTTGACCAAGCATCCGGGCGAAGACTATGTATACGCCCTGCGTGCGTACTCGCATTCCTGCCATGATGTTCTCTGGGGTTTCTTCGGGTGCTAGTCCGTGGACGACACAGCGGATTTCGTTCTCTGAGAAAGCAACACATGCTGAGACTTCGCAGCCTTTTCCTCTTATGATTAGAGTCTTGATATTGCGTATTTCATTGGCCACATCCAGGTGCGGTGTGCGGGCGATAATGATGGTAGAACCGTTTCTGGGCCTGACAATGTACTTGTCGACTATCTTGCTCTTCTCTGGACAAGCATTCGCTACCACTAGCGAGATTTCTATCACGTTGAGGTATGACCGCCAGGCCCCTTCGTCTTACTATAATTTTAACGCCACCCTTCGGTAAAGGTAAGATCCTTCTCATGGGGGGAAATTTGGGTTTCTTGGGCTCGGGAGGTACGAGGACGTTCGATTTCTCTACTGCAGGAGAAGTAGCAACCGGTCCGTTTAGATGCTGTCTTGCTTCTTTCCACGCTTTCTCTTTCTTCTGTTTGGCTTTGTAGAATGCTAGTTCGAAGCCTCCGTCCACCAGGACGGTAGTCGGCTTCGAGTACGTGTTGTTGGGGTCAGCGCTCCCTACCTGGTTTTAGGTGAAGTCAATACCTTGTTCTTCTGCGCTCGGCTGATGCAACACCACGTGGATGTTGTCGTGCGTCGGGCGGGCCCGTAGGCTCGGGTCGTTGAGCTGGGATGTCGCCATGCCTGCGTTGAAGTCGGCCGAGAGGCCCGTCTCCTCGCTAGGCCTGACTCCGTTGCCCGTACTCCTGGTTAGGGCTGACATGGAGGCGTGGCGTGAACGCATTCAAAAGGTCGGCACAGTGGTTTAAAAACTACTCACCGTCTTGAGTCTTGTATCCAACGATGCCTCGCGATGTTCTCTTGCAGATGGTACCAGTGGTAATTACCAAAAAGGTGATTTTTCGGCGAAAATGTTCTTTGAAGCTGGAGCCCTTGCAGAGCACGTCTAGCGTCTAGCGACTTTTTCGAGGAAAGGAAAGACGGGGAAGCGCACCGTGGGGTTAGGCAGGAACGTTGTGTTGAAGGTTTAAATAGAAAAAGACCGAAAGCGGTGCTAGGGCTTGTCGAGGCTCGAGCGGCGGCTCGCTCGTCGCGGAGGCAGGGGAGACCGAGAGACGAGCGCGGTGGTAGAACGTCGTGAAGATGAGGTGCAGCGTATCATGTAACAGCAATCATAGCGCCACATGAGGCTTGCCAACGTTGCAAGGAATCAGCTGTGGAGTTCAATGCCACGTTGACGAGGTGCGAAGAAAAGAAGACCACGACGGATGTCCGCGAAAAGCGTGCGCCGTGGAATGCTCGTATATTCACCATGCCGGCGGAAGTGGCTATACTACATTCCGATGGGAAAGTCGAAAGCATGTTGATATCCGAGCTGAACGTGTATCATTGCACCGCTAGCGGCAGTGCTGGCTCATAAAGTGACGAACCCCAGGGGCGAAACGAGTTCGAAAGATATGCTAAGCCAAGCACTTAAAGGTGCCCGAAACGAACATGCCAAAGCCAGGTAGCTAACGTGCTCGAAATGAGAGGCAAAGCCAAGTAGCTAAACGTGCGCGAAACAAAAAGCAAAGCTAAGTAGCTATTTGTGTGTCAGGTTGGCTCGTCGAGTGCATAAAATGTATTTAAATGTGATTGTCCCGGAGCTACCGTCCTCGTTGCATGCATGCGTCAAACAGACCTTACCTGTCTGAAACGCCGCTAATTCCAATCAGCTTTCGCTGATTAATGCGCTAAGCCGGTAAGCTTAGCTCTACTAAGTTTTTATTTCTTAGTTCTATGCAACAATTAAATATATACAGAGTGTTTATTTTCATCATGGCATCCCACTCGCTGCAATGCCGTGATGAGTAAAACGCTTCGTGGATCCAGAGGAGGATGTCCTCGCTAAATAGAAAATGCCATTCGCCAGCACGAGTGTCGCGTCTCACCAGTTCTGTTTGCTGAAGAGCTCGTGCATGGCAAGCCAGTCGTTGTCGTCGGCGTCGTCAGTGCCACAGGTGTCCGGGTCGCGGGATTGTGTCATGACGGCAGTCGGCATTGGCATTGCCGCCACGGAACGAGCTCCGACGGTCGTCATCGGGCTGCAGGCCCAAGACCAGAAGAACTACGAAGATCCAGAGTGTAATCGGATGGAGTTACTGAGTACCTCCGCCAAAATATAAGCGGGAGTTATCTAAGCGGCAGGTGCGGCAGCCCGCAGTCGCGGACACAAAAAAACTGAGATCGACCCAGAGTCGTCGTCGTCGTCCAGAGCGCAGAGCGAGAGCAATGTCCTCATTGTCTTGCGACTGTGTCGCGTAACAATATGTAGCAGTATTTGATTCTGGTTCGAGAAGTTCTGTTATCTGTACCCAGTCATGAGACGAGGACAGTACTTCATTCCCGCTCACGCCGTTGTTGAAATTTATGAAACCGCTCATGTACAGTTTTCGCTAAAAGTGTTGGTGCAACGGGGGTTGGTTTGCTTCTCAGCCATGTAGTGGAGCACTTAAGGCGCCCCTTAAGCTCTAAATATGTGCAAGGTAGGAACCCTTGTCCTCACCTTTCGAGGCCTTTTGGTCTTTAGGGGTGCAGTAAGGGTTCCTATAAACGGCTGATGCACAAATCCCGTTGCCAGGTTACTGTTATGCGACAGCGTAAGAGCTCTTGCCACACTCAAACTCCTCCGCAGGATGTCAGAAAATTCCCGACTGCTCAAAAACGTGATGACGCCACAGGTGTCGCGTGACCACCAACGGCCAATTACTGCGCGCAGCCAAATTTGAAAATCCGTCAACACCTGAGGCCCTGCATGGGAGGCTGAGACAATATCGACATCACTACCGGAGGGAAAAAACGTAGCAGGGCCCGTCAGATTGTCAGGTAGGCGGTTGACGTAATAAATGAATAAATAAACAAACAAAACAATATATGGCCGTGAGCGGGATTCGAACCCGCAGTGGCATAAAAATCTTAAATGACGGACGTCGTCGAGAAGCTGCGCAGCGAAAATGCCATTCTGGTTGAAGAAGAGAGGAACAACTAGGTCCGTAGTGGAGGGCTCCGGAATAATTTCGACCACCTGGGGATCTTTAACGTGCACTGACATCGCACAGCACACGGGCGCCTTTATGGAGGAAAAACGCTAAGGCGCCCGTGTGCTGTGCGATGTCAGTGCACGTTAAAGATCCCCAGGTGGTCGAAATTATTCCGGAGCCCTCCACTACGGACCTATTTGTTCCTCTCTTCTTTCGCTCCCTCCTTTATCCCTTCCCTTACGGCGCGGTTCAGGTGTCCAACGATATATGAGACAGATACTGCGCCATTTCCTTTCCACCAAAAACCAATTATTATTATTATTATTATTATTATTGATGAAAACAAACCTCTTAGGACTGAAAACGGTGCTCTGTCTCGCAAGGTCAATGACTTCGAGCAGTACTCGAGAGTGAATAATGTGGACGTCAGGGGGCGCCCCTTGCACGCAAGGGGAACACTGCATTGTTTGGATGCAGGCCATTGGCACTTCACTCCGTGCGCATTGGATCCAGAGCACACCGTTATCGCACTGCCCTCTTGAGGTGACTTAAGCGGCCCCATAGTTTTCGGCCAAGAAAGACGTTTTGGCAGCGGCGACAGCGTGACGTGCACCGCCTTACACATCTTCACAGGTTAGTGATCCAAAAATTATTACGCTCTAACTGAAGTTGCTCTGCTCGCTGCCGTTACTGCCAATTGCCTCAATGAATTTGGGCCCATCGTTTTATTGGATGTCATTTATTGTTTGATTCTCATTGCCATTTTTTTTGCTGCCCTGAACAATATTCTGTAAGATGCCTACATGTGCTGAACTTGCGAAAAGAATTGATGAAATTGAAGCAAAGTTCCTCAACGAATCTGATCGGCTTGCTGATCAGACAGTTGGAAAAATAATGCGTAAGATGCAGATATTGGGGTGTGACGTCATGGATCTGAAGAAACCGACTGACAGCCTTGAATCCAGCATACAAATTTCAAATGGCGTCGTTGAGAAGCTGCGCAGCGAAAAGACCACCCTGACTAATGAAAACAAGCCTCTCAGGACTGAAAACAACGCTCTGTCTCGCAAGGTCAACGACTACGAGTAGTGCTCGAGAGTGAGTAATGTAGAGGTCAGGGGCGTCCCTTACATGCAAGAGGAAGACTGCATTGTTTTGATGCAGGCCATTGGCAAGAGATCTGTGTGCCCCCTTTCACCCCCTGATCTAGGTATTGTTTATCGACTCGCAACAAAAAATAAAGAGAAGAAAAACGTTCTTGCTCGCATCAATTCGCGCACCAAGAAGAATGAGTTCCTTGGGAAGACGCTGAAGGTAGGGCGCTGTGTGTATCACATCGGCTTCTCGTCTAACATTAACAGCTCTATATTTATCAATGACCACCTAACCCCGCAGAACAAGGTCCCCTTTTCTAAAGCCTTGGCCTTGAAGAAGGGTAACAACTGGCAGTATTTGTGTACAGGTAATTGCCAAATGAAACCAGGGACACACCTGACGGCCACGTTCTTCGCATTTCTGAACAGTCACATCTGTTCTTGAATAACTAACCACTCTAGTGTCCACTTTTTTTTTAAATAAAAAGCCTCTATGAGATTTGATCTAGAAGCTGAGTTAAACGGATTGTTATCATCTAGCGGCCGTTCCTTTATGCAGTTCAACGCCCGCAGCCTTGTGAAACATTTCGGTTCTTTTCAGAACCTTCTTTCTGGACTAGATAATCCCTTTTCGGTAATTACCATCTCCGAGACTTAGTTAGCCGATGCAGACAGAGACTTGTAGTTTTGATTTTTATTGTTCTGGGTGCTCCCACAGAGAGCTGAGTCGTCATGGGACAGCAGTCACTTCTATATCATCTTATGTCACGTACAGACGTAGACAGTACCTCGAATTTAGTATTGTTAGCTCTAAACAGGTATGATTAAAATTCGATCCTTTCTTTCTGCATGTTGAGGGCAAATGCTTCATTCCAGGGTTGTATCTGTCGGTCATCGTCATCTTCTACTACTTATTTTGCAATGCCCTTGAACATATAACGGAAACATTATTGTTTGAAAATTTGCTTTAATAATATTGGTAATATTAACATTAACCTTCACAATATATCATCCTCAAGTTATGTTAACTATTAACAAAACACGTTGTGGGGCTAGTTAGTGAAGCATGGTTTCTTCCGTCCCGTGTACTTCTTTATGTCTTTGTCGTTTATGTAGCGCTGAAAAAAACTTCTTCAAGAAATTATGTTAACTATTACAGTTGTTTCCAGAGCTTTGGCTATGAATCATTGATAACCCCTCCAACACGATGCATTCACAACGGTTCAAACACACTTAACGGCCACGTATTATCTAATTTTGTAGGCCCGTCAGATGAAGGTCGTTTAGAAAATATTGCAAACCACTATCCCATCTTTTTTTTTTTACTATCTCTAGCTCTGGACCAGTTTCCCATCGCCCAGTTCTCCAAAGTTGTGCTCGGTAAAAAATCATTCCGTCTCGCCGTGACTAACGCTGACTGATACGAAGTACTCTCAATTAAAGATCCTCGAGTAGCTTTCCCGTTGTTTTTGACACTGCTGTTGACATATTTTGGCTCGAATTCACGGAAACAAAAAAGTAAAAAGATAGTAGCCTTATCACAGAATCCATGGATAACAGACAGAATGCCAAAGTCTATGCGCACTCTGGAAAACGTTTATAAAAAAACAGAAAAGCAACCATTCGGCACAGAGCTACATGCTAGATATAAAAAGGTTTGCTAACTCACTTTCAGCGCATTTGAACGCAGCTAAAAAAAAAGCACTATGAACAAAAATATCAAAACGCCTCATCGAACTCCTTCCATTTTAGTTAATTACAACTCCTTTGCCGCCTGCCATTTTCGCACACACTTAGGAGTTAAATTCAACTCCAATATCAAGTTTTATCATCATATAGCTCACATAAAAAGAAAAATTGCTTACGGAATTTGCATTCTTGTCAAATCTCGTCCTTTCTTCTCCAATTCTACTCTTATGTCATTGTACCATGCATTCATTTATTCCGATATTAGTTACGGCATACTGTCATGGGGAAGCACTTAAAATACTCATCTATCGTTGCTATAAACGCATCAAAATGGAGTAATTAGAGTATTAACTTTCAGTGCATATACCAGGCGTTTCAGGGAAGACTTTCATTTTTTTTTTCAAAAAAAGGCTTTTTGGGGTGTAAATATATCTTTTGCGACATAGTATTGCCAGTGTTGTATTAGCAGTATTACCAGTCACCTGTATTACATAGTACTACGACAAAGTATTACCAGCGACATAATATTACCAGTTTGCGACATAGTATTACCAGCGGACACCAGAAAACCGGTGAATCATTTTAAGGAGTAAGCCGGTTAACCGATGTTTAAAAAATAACAATTTAACTATTAGAGTTAGGCGCCTAGTTGCAATCAGAGATGTGTAGCCGGCCTTTAGTAATAGCCATACCAGCTTTTATAATTTCGAAAACTTGATTATCCTCGGTGTTGTGGCTCGACAAAACTCGGTTACATCATGCCACAATACATGCGCTTTCGATAGCATGCAGGCAAAGTAACCTTTCCCGTGCACGTAATTAGTAGAAAAAAAACACAAATTTTGCCGAGCCACAGCGCCAAAAGTAATCGCGTTTTCTAAATGATAAAAACTGATATGGCTATTAATAACGGCCGGCTACAAATCTCTGATTGCAACTAGCGCCTAACTGTAATAGTTAAAAAGTTAATTATTAAAAATTAGTTATCCAGCTTACTACTTAACACGATTCACGGTTTTCTGGCGTACGCCTATACTGGTAATACTATGCCGCAACAGCCATAGTTTTAGCCCGAAAAGCCTATTTAAAAAAAAAAAACTGAAAATCTTCCCTGAAACACCTGATACAAGTAACGCAACACAGCTGCTGCATGATAATTATATTTTACCGGTTACTGATCTTGTAAAATTTAATCTTGACCTTTTTCTGCTCAGGCGGATAAATAATTCAATTCAAGAGAGTGTCATTTCTAATGAATTCCTTTCCGATAAGTGCAACGGCAAATCATAAACTAATTTTGTCCAAATTACGAGCTAATTACTGAAAACAGTTTATTTCTCATCTTTTTTTCTATTGGAATACGCTACCCGCTGCTTTAAATCAGCAGAAAATACACTGGTTTAACTCAGATTTTAAGAATTCATTAATATCGAGGTATAACGTCATTTAATTGTACTTTAATCATTATTCTGCTCCTGTTTTGTGCCTTAATATCACACTTCCTTTATATCGCCGCCTGTTTTTGTTTCTTTTAATAGAATTCCACCTAATCAAGTGCAATGTTGCCGTCTTGCTGACTTTGTGTAAGAAATGTGGGGATTTTTTGCTTTATGTATCACTTTTAATTGTCATTGTGTTTTTTGTTACCATTTTGTCAATGATGCGTTTTCTTTGAATGCATGGGAGCTCCCAATTCGGCCTTCGACTATGGGACCTCCTCCTGAATACTTACTTCATGCAATATGTCCATACACTAACTAAAATCGATTCTGACATATCTGAAGCCTTGTGTTCCAGCCAATAAAGTACTTTGAGGAAATATAGAAGTACAGGCGAATTGGTGGGTTGTTGCGATTTACTCTAGCTTCAGTTCTAGAAGACGGTATACTGCCAAATGAGGACGCGAAAACAGCCCTCAGTGACTTCATTACAAGTGTGTTTTCCATTCCGTGGACCTTAGGCTAATATACTGCTTGCGAAGACTACATGCACAAGTGCGCGGCGAGTGACTAGGCTCGCTCAAATCTCGCCTGACAAAGTCGAATGTGACCAAAAAATTTGGGGGACATTTAAGCTCCGCCTCTAAGTGTATGACGCGATAGCGTGCATAGGTCCCGGCAGCGCTTCCTCTAGCCCACGCAGATGCGGACCCTGTTTCCGTGAAAGACCAAACGACATACATATAAAGCCCCGCTGTAACCAAGTTGTACGAGCGTGCCTGCATGGCACAGGAGCAGTGTATCTCACTCGCAACCTAAAGGTCAGGGTTTCGATTCCCGACTAATTACCCCAATATTCTTTTCAGCGCAATACTTTATATGCTTACATGTCCTAATAACGTTTGAGTCATGCTGCGGCCTTCTAATCACATGTTCTACAATGTTTTAACCATTTTCTAAATCTACAGCTCCACGTGTGACGTAGCCGTCTTTTCGACCAATCCGGACTTTTCGCTAACAACTACAACGCCGCCGGATTTGTTGCAGAACGGGACCCTGAAATATATCACTTTAAAATCTGCGGTTAATGCACCTGTCCATTAAAGACAATTAGGCCAGCATGTTGCATAGGTTGATACTTGCATGGCTACAATGCAGGAGCCTTTTTAGCCTTGTCTAGAGTTCGAAAGTTGATTGCCATCCCCCTGAAGCGCTACAGATCGAGCACAATGCGTCTGCTTTAAATGCGCAGAAGGGTGTCCGAAAGTGGCCCCTTTCTTGCCACGCTTCGATGACTCCCGTAAGAAGAGTGCGCTTTCTATCCGTTCTATTCGTTCCGTTATCTTTCGATTCGTTCGTGTTCATTTTTTGTGCGCTGAGGTGATGTGAAGCATAGGAAATCAAGCAGCCAGCAGTTCGTCTTGAGCAAAAATAGTTCATTTTAGGCACGTGGCCAGAGCGAAGATGCGACAGTGTGAAGACTACAGCTGCGCTTGAGTCTTTACATAACAGTGGTCTGGACGCTGAAAGGTTTTAAAGCGCGCAGGAGCATCATCATCTTAACACGTCATCGCTGTTGTGAGCCCCACTACTCCTCTTGTCTTGAGGTAGTAGGCACGGACAAAATGATGCCGCATGTAGCCCCGTTTCTCTGCATTAGCTTGAAGGTGAGTTTCTCTCTCTCTCATCTTTTCTTTAGTATACCGCAGCGGCGGCCTAGTGGTTTGAGCATCCGCCTCGCATGCGGGGGTTGCAGGGTTAGATCCCCAGAGCCACCGGGTACCCACCGTTGGTTCAGTGGGTAAAAGCTTCCCCCTCCCTGGTACACTACTCATTTGGGGTGAAATGCCGGGGAAATGGGCCCTTGTTGACCCCACCTTGTGAAGACGAAAACACATTATGAAATGGTGCTCATTGGCTACAGATGCCCTTGTGCCATAAAAATGCATCATCATCATCATCATCATCTTTTTTTGTCATGTTTGAGCGACACAGCGAAGTCTTCTCTAAGCATCCAGAGCCAATGCGCCGCTTGTGCGAATATACGTTTAAATGTCGCAAAAATAGAACAAAAGATTTTCAGTTCACAGGTCTAATTCCTTGCAAACTGAAGTTGCTTTCAATTCATTTATTTGCTGTCGGAGCCGTTCGGCGTTGCAACAGAAGGGGGAGAGAAAAAAGGTACACACGTGCACTGAGCAAATTGAAGTAAATGATTACACATTACATAAATGAAGGCTTCGGATGCTGTAATGGGCATGACGGAGACGGGAAGGTAATCACAGTTCTTCCTGCGTGTTGGTACAGGAGGATTGCAGAAATGTTTACGCCGGGTTTAGTTACTCATTGTCTGCATAAGAAGGCTGTAAAGTTCATGTGGAAGAAGTAACCGCTGCTCTCAGGGATATTGTACGGCACCCTGGTTGTTGTATTTGGAACACGTGGTGCGCATCAGCCTCAACAACAAGAAAATCAGCATCGCCCTTACATCAGTCTAAGCCCACAGTAGAGCAGAAGTAAATAAAGAAAGGGCACAAACATCTGCGGAGACTAGAGGTTCGACATAAAAGCAGCCTCACGAGAACAACATCAACAAATGAAGACACAGTCCGCACATGTGTTGTTTGAGCAAAAGTAAACATTGGGTTAACTTTGAAACGGAAACGAACAGCTCATGAAAACACACCTGCTGATATCTGTAACGTGGCATAAAAATGGAAGCCTGGGCATGGGAAAGATTCGTTCGGGGAAGAACCTACACACATACACAAGGAAAAGGCGTAGAAAACGCATATATCATGCTGCTTCCGATAAAGAACGGTAATAGCGCCGCTTCGACGCTCGGTATACGCAGTTGCGCTCGGAACGCCGTTCAAAAGTCACATTTGTGCGCACACACGCACGCACGCACTTGGGTACACATGTCTGCTTCACCCTCTCTTCATCAGCAGCGCAGCTGCGTTTTCATTTGCAGCAGCTGCATCTGGTCGGGCTGTACACTCTACCATGCCCGATCGATCCTTTTTCGTGCTTGTGCGTGTGTGCGCGGCTACTCAAATAAAGCGTTTCACAAAAACATTTTTCCTTGTCCAAGTTCGAGCGACAAACCTAGTGCAGATGTGCGGAATTAAAGGAAGATAGCGTTGCCCCTTGTAAATTCGACTTGAGCTTATGAACCAGCATCCCCATTAACAGGCACGTCTCAAAGACTCAAGCACTTATTTTTGCTTATGCGCGAGATAGTATTCGAGAAATAGGCGGTGTGTAGATCACCTTTCGCAGAAAAAAAACAAATAAACGAAGAGGGACAGTAATAGTAAAAAAAAAATCACGGATTTTTTGCCGTTTCCCGGGAAAATAACTGAGAGCGGTAGCAGCAGTTTTCATCTACGTCGTTTGGCGTATACGTCGTTTGGAGCATTCGTTGGCTACGTGTACGGTTAGCATTCGCAGGTCGCCCCTTCAGCACGCGTATTCCACTGCACTTATCCTTTTCTAGTCTCAGGGTAACGTGCACACAGTGTCCCGTTTGGCACCTCACTTTTTTTTCCTTGCGGCTGCCACTTATCCAACAACATGGCCGCCATCGCTAGTTGGCCCGCTGTCGCCGCGAATGCGGACCGTGTATTGTGTAGACACATGACCATCAAAATATTCTGGCCACTCCTTACGTAATTAACACACGTTACGGCGTCTTTAAGGTAACGAAGTTAAATGAAAGGACACACAGCAAGGAGAGCCGCTCCTATGCATGTGCTTTCGAACATCTTCTGCCCAAAGGGCTTTTGACAGAATGGCCCATATATTTAAACTTTCCGCGTAAAAAGCAAAGTTCATTCATGGTATGCGCCAGTGCAACACGCACAAATAATTTTTTTCTTTTCGTATTTTGATTTCAGGCTCACAGTAATGCCCCAGCTAAAGCTACTGTTGAGACTCCATATACAGTGCAAATATTTCTATTTTGTGCTACCTAAACATGAATGCAGAGTTCCCTGAGAAGTATAATCGCTTCGTTCATCAATTTCTTATAAAACAATTAGGGAGGGCGGCTGCTAAATGAAAGGAACAAAAAAGATCTCAACACAATTCCAGCGATCATAAAATTTCGACACGCATGGAACAGGGACAGGATATCGCATCCAAAGCAATATGACGCACTAGGCTGCGTCAGTATGCAATAGTTAAGCGTGACAAAGGTAAAACAATCAAACAAGTGTGCACCTTTCTATATTCAACGTATCGCACGACAAAACAGCTTTATGGCGAGAAAAACTCTACAGGGGAATAAACAACTCCGCTGACAACTGTGACTCACTTAAAAATAATTTATTCACCGTATACACCCTTTTCCGCCTTAGCCTCGCACCCTATCTGGCCTGTGCGATCGTTAGTGTGCTAGCTTGGCGCTTAATTGACGCATTTTTGTCACGGTTTTCCTCGGCAGTGAATTTAGCGCTATGACAACGAACTTGAAATCCACAGGGAACAATTGCGTGGTCTTCGGATGCAACAACCACTGAAAGTAAAAAAAAAATGGAGATAGAAACATGCGAAGCTCATGGCCAGCCGCGCCGGCCCGCTGTGATCTCAGGCTTTTTCAGATGAATCGATTTCCTTAGAACGAAGAGCAGCGACGGCGTTGGGTTGCGAAGTACTTCTCGCCTCCTTTGTCATCTCGCGCCTGCTCGGAACACTTCGTCGGTGGAAAACGAACAGATATAAACGCAACGCCAATTTTTCATCTTCTGCACGAACGAAAGGGGAATAATTGTTGTATGTTTGCTCTATTTATGTTTTTCAGCAAAAAATTATGCCTTGAAATCCGCTTGGACTCAGGTGAAAGTTGGATGGCGACGCATGCACAGGGAAGCTAATCTTCCGACAAAAAGACGACAGGCAAGTACCACAGGCTGGTCAACGAAAGCTGGCTTGTACTTTGATAACACGGTGGTCTAATCGGGACTCGATTTTTGCGGGCTAAATTCGCCTACGCAACACGGCGAAGACACAATAAATGTGCCTGGCATGTTTGCACGCAACTTCCCACAGTATAACTGTTTTCATTCGAAAGTATTCAATCCTAAGATCGCGGTCTTGCCTAACGACCGATAAAGCAACGTAATGGGGGTATGAACGGTACCGTTAGCAATTGACCGGCTGCGATCGATCCAGCCGCAGTTATGATTGGTGTGTGATAGAAGAGCGAATTCCGACGAGTATTATTCCCAGAACGTATGCACTGAGGGCTATGAGTCTACGCAAGCTTCCGCGCGCACACATTCGATCAGAAACGGAAGGCCCAATGCAGAGCGAATGTCCATCTCTAAAGGTGCCGCAGGCCTGTCGCTCTTCTTCTCACTACGTACTACTGGGGACAGAAGTTTCCGGGACGCGAGTTGCAGTAAAAACGTTTATTGTAGCTCCACCTCGCTACCAAGTCGCCAGATATTGTATGAAGGCATCAAAGGCCTAAATGCGCTCCTTCCTCTCTTCACAGTATCAGGCGACTGGGTAGCGAGGTATAACTACAATGAACGTTTTTCCTAGAACTCGCGTCCCGGAAACTTTTGTCCCCAGTAGTACGATCTGAATATAACGATATAGGAAGCCATTCAAGGTAAATTCCTTTATAACGAGTCGTCACTAACATGCAATGGTAACCACAGGCGCAGCCAGCGCACCGTCGCGAATCAACGAACTTTTGCAGCTTCGTTGCTACCCGAGGCTCCGGACACGTCTCAGCGAGCTTGACTCAACCTCAAGCAATAATTTTTCGCGTCATGCGCACTCGAGCACCGAAATTAAAGCAGACTAGAAAGAAAACAGCCGCCGTTAACCCAATGCGAATGCTGAACTGCGTGATCCCACATTCCAACATGGCGACGATGTTGCCCAGGTCATAGACGGCGCTGCGTATGCAAGATGGCAGCGCCCCGGTAAAATGGTGTTATTTTCAGTACGTGGGTTCGGTTTGAACGCAATCCACACTCGAGTAGCGCTTCGAGCTCGGCAGTGGATACGCAAACACAAGCGTGTTTTTCGTGCTTTTATGCCAGCGTGGCCATGGCACCACTTGTGCAACGGTTGTGACAGCTCAAAAAAAAAAAAAGTCATGATGGATGGGAATATTTTTTCTTTCGCATCCGCTCAGCTCCAACTTTAGTTCGCTTCGCCAAGCTGATAACGCTGTCTTTTTCACATACGGGAAAAGTTTTTTTAGCCATATCTTATGCTTGCATTATCTAAACCAAAATCCTTAACTTTCTTCTGCTTCACAATATTCACAATATCAGAACAGAAAATAGGGTAAGATTGTTGATATTGGCTGAAACACGCTGCTGCTAGTTTCCGATAACACGACACAACAACCGTGTACGTATGCTAAAGCTGGCGACAGCGCTAACAGTGCGCAGTTTCTGCCTACAGCTTCGCTCATTCGTCCAACACGACGCGTAGATACTAGTGAACCAGTTGTGGAAGCGCATGGCCACTGTTGTGAACTGCGTCGCAAAGTGATATACTCCTTGTGAAATGGGACATTTTTAACTTTAATTTTATTTAACATCATCCAAACTCGTCACCTAAACGTTACCACATTTGAGAAAACAACCTGTTAAGTTCCCGCGCACGTTGGCATTGTGCCTGAAGCTGAGACGGCTATGACACTGTACATGCATATTTCCGGCCCTGTGAATGGTTTATGCTTTATGGGGGATTTAACGTCCCAAAGCGACTCAGGCTACGAGGGACGCCGTAGTGAAGGGCTCTGGAAATTTCGACCACCTGGGGTTCTTTTACGTGCACTGACATCGCACAGCACACGGGCCTCTAGAATTTCGCCTCCATCGAAATTCGACCGCCGCGGCCGGGATCGAACCCGCGTCTTTCGGGCCGGCAGCCGAGCGCCATAACCACTCAGCCACCGCGGAGGCTCCCTGTGAATGAGAAAAACGTTTAATGCACGGAATAAACCAAGGTCTGTTGGGTGGGCCCTCATGCCAGGAGCCCTTTGGCTTTTGCCGCCGCTCTTGCCCGGTTCAACAGCGGAAGGTGCATGGTCTTCCGAGTGTGAGCTGGACAGTGCTACCTCCCAGAAATATCTGGGTTGTCCTGGCATGCCCGTCTTCAGGACACGTCAGATTAATATTGGGGAGCGGGGTCGCCCCAAAACGGTTAAGGAGCAGCTCCGCTCATGTCCAGAGCAGGTGCAGGTAGTTAAATGTACTCCATGAAGACCAGCAACAGGGGCAACGTATCAGGGACAGTGACGAAGCAGCAAAAAAGTCTTCTGGTACTGCAGGCGAGTGGCGCGTCCATTGGACCGCTCTCTTCTTTCTGCATCAGAGGATCATGGTCGCGCGCTTGGAGGTAGAGATGGAGGCGGCGAGCAGCGGAACTTGACAGTGATTCTAGGTCTGCATTGCTAGGGTGAGTTGCATTAGATTTGGCGAACATGCCAAAACAATCTCCCTGAGTGGTCGAATCTTTGTGACCCATTTTTGCTCTCTAGTGTTCTCTTCTCACGAAAATGCACCTGAAAGAATGGAACTTACACAGCCATCGGAACACTTTTTTTTTTTTTACAGCGACTAGGTGCATATCGTACAGGAAAAAAAATATACCTGACTGCATCCGTATTGAAAATTTTTACGACCTAGAGGGGGCGTTACAGAGGACTGCTCTTGGGGTGAGCCCAGGCAAAATCGCGCTTGTTTTAAAATTCCACGATAAACTCGCGCTTCTGTGTCGATGGTGGCAACCTGGTAATCGAGAGTTCGGCGGAAATACATCTGGTCAGGCGTGGTGATCCGATGAAATGAAGAAGCAGTCACTGACCATAGCCGAAAAAAAAGGGTTTTCGACACCCGTACGGATTTTTATTCACAATGACTTTATATGCGAAGAATATGACGTAATGATCGGGCGTAGATGTTTCGCATGGGGCATTCATTCTTGTTTTAAGTTGCGTCGTCTGGATGAATAGGGATTTGAGCAGAAGGCGCGTTGTCAGGTTCCTTACTTTGGATAAGATGGAGGCGTCGCCCCAGTCGGTGGCCAGTGTCGTGTGCCTGGCCCGCGAGCGCGTTAGGGGCAAGCTTGTCGTTTTTTTCCATGCTGTTGATGATCCTTCGTGCGTTTCGAGAATTTTCCAGTTCCACCGATGTGGCAGCCTCGTGCGAGTCGAACAGTCTCTGTTCACGGCGGTGTCAAACAAATAAACGAGAGAAAAGGGAAAAAATCGATGTCTGCATGGCGTTTGAAAACGACCGGCGTGAAAGCTGAGCGGTAGGCGCTCGGCGCACCGTTTGGAGAGTACTTAAAATCCATGACGTCGACGATGAAGGCTCTTGTAAAACATGGGAATGAGAAAACCAGGTAAGCAAGACCAAGCTATTGCCAATTTGTCATGCTGCTTCGCAGAAGACAAGCTAGACACGTTTGCCAGTCACTCGCTTGAGTTTTAACTGATAAAGCTACGCCCTTTTGCGCTTTTCCGGCTCATAAATTTTATTAATCATGGGCTACTCTGGCGAGCATGGAATTCTAATCGTGTGTATAGCTAGAAAGTGAAAATAATAACATCGCCTCTTTCCGCTCAGCCTTCTTGGAGCCGTTAACGAAGCCTACTCATTCGTTCGTGAGCAGTGGATGGAAGGTATGGAGTAAATGTAAGGCTGCTATGATGCAATTCTTTCTGTCCCATTCTATTCAGTCATCGCCACCTGCTCCTCTGTGGGCATCACAATACTCACGCAATGACGCTATAGCGGCTCTGCGAACATCCATGTAACAACTCACTTAAGATATATGTCTGCAGCAAAATTCCAACAACAATGTCTGAATATGCTGGCGAACCACTCAGGCATCGTAGAAAACGACGCTGTGGCGTCAATTTCGTGAAAACCGCCGGTAGGTCCGTAGCAGGAAGCTGTGTTGGGTGTTTGGCGCTCTTCTCTGCACGCGGCTCACGGCTAGCACTCGTTTGCTGGAAGGGGCGGTGGAACACTGCCGCTTCTGTCGTCTCCTATCGGTTCGTCAAGTGATGTCACCGCGCTTGATAGACCACGTTATGTTTAGAAGGTTCAGCTGTCTTTCTGGGTGCTAAGAGGAGGCCCAACGCGTTCGGTAGAATGCTGGCAGTACATGCCAGGCAGCGAAGTAGATCTCGATGCGGCGACAGGTTTGGTGCATTCAGTTACTCTAAAAAAAAAACACTACGCTTCCCGGACCTGCGGTGCACCTGCTGCGCCGGTCTGGGGCGCTAACAACAAACTCAGATAGCCATCCCGACCTACTGAGGAGCCCGCAACGCATGCTTGGCGCGCTTCGTTCATTACAAATGGGCGCTGCGTACGAAATCAGCTCGCAAGATGAAGGAACAAATCTTCACGCTATATTGCGGTTCGGCCTCCAGTGTACCCCCAGCAGGAGTGATAAAACTTCAAGCGTTCGAAGCATCGCATTTCGTTCGTTGACGATTCTGCTTGCATACAGTCGAACCCGGATATACGAACTCGAAGGAGATCGCGAACCTAGTAGCAAGAAGCTAGAAGCAAGAATGCATTGCACCCACGCTAGTGAATCGCTTCTTGCAGCCACGTGCCGCCCGCCGACGTGATGGGAGCACCGCTCTCTATATAGGCGTTGCTAGGCCTGACCTGCTTCGCATAGAATCCACTCAGGACGGTGCTTTGGAATTAGTTACTTCCTATCATAAGATGACTAATCCTTTTAGAAGTACACTATGAATAGAATAATCGCTCAATAAAATAAAGGTACTGTTATTTTCTGCAACGCCTTTGGCAGCGACGCACGACACACGAGGGCCGCCGCTTTTTAGTTAGGTTGGCTTGACCGCAACGACAGCGATGTGGCATGCATGGAAAATGAGTACAAGAGACCAAAGGCCACCCTCAAGCACACACACGATCACCTCGTCATGCGGTTTTCCCCTCTAGCGCAGCCAGCAAGTTAGGAGCCGCGCCACTTGCAGGGGGGCGCGGCGCGCAGTTCTATATATCGAACGATCAGCGAGACTGCATTTCGATATGCAGCACAACTTTCCTATATTTTTGCACAGGATATAGCTTTAATAGTAGCGAAAAGCGTTGTAGATGACCTCCTTATATGCACATAACTAATTAATGCAAATGTTATTAGCATGTTTTGCCCTTTTTATATCGTAGATGCAATCAACAGAGAGGTTTTCAGTGCAGTGCAGTATCCTATATAACTGCACCGGAAGCATCCCTGTATGGATCGGTTTTAGAGGCCGATATCGCGTGCTTGCTTGCGTACACCGTCAGCCTCTAAAACAGCTTCTACATGACACAAAAAGTGTGTTCCTGCAAATGCATTGCGCAGCCATCGAAATTTAGCAAGCGATATTATTAGACCGAAGAAATCAAGATAGCCATAACATATTATGCCACATAACCAAAAGAAAAAAAATCCAGCAATGAAACCACGTACGTCGCGATGGCAACAGCAATAGAATAGTATGGCTTCTTTTTAAGGACGTTTGACAAAAGCGCCCCTTAATCCATACCATTGCTTGTCGCACCCCGGGAGGCGATATCTCTGTTCTCGACGACTGTAAAGCTTCTGACAGAAGGTGGACCGCAACAAAAGCAGGCGACGAGTCGATGCTAGCCGTGATTCCGCTTGTCTTGCCACGATGTGAACTGCTTTCACGTGAAAGCAGCGGAAGTGCACGACGCGGGAGGCAGTGATGTGGCTATTGTAGCAGAAACTCCGTCCACAACAAAGCCACAAAATCCGCACATACACATGTGCAGAACGCTGCTGCCTTCCCTAAGCGCTGACGTAATTTGAGAAGGCTCCATTATAGAACGTGCCGAAAGCGCATTTTCTCGATGGATGGTGGCTGCGTGCTATTAGTGCTGAAGGCCGAGCAGGAGACCCCACGTGTTACAACAGAGTGCCGGTTCAGACGCCATTGCTCATTCGTCGTACCCAAAAGGTGCACCGTTGCTGGCATTTGTTGCTGTGACGTGCACTAAACGTTCCTGCGGTCAGGCTTCTTCTGTGCCGTGCTCCTCAAGGAACCCGATTTCAGCAGTCTATATATAGCTTGTGTGAAACACGCCGTTTCCACTGCTGTGCTTCTCACGCGTCGGTCAGACTTGCTAGTGGTGCTTGCAGAAGAGGAACCGCAGGTCAATCAGCACAGTACAGCCTGCTTGGAGACAGACGGGGCTCGTACTAGCTAATACTCCGAAAGGCTGAAGGTCCTCCGCCCCGGAACCATGCCTACCAGTAGACAAGATTCCCATGAAATAAAGCAATAAGCCTTCGGCATGACGTAGTGAGAGCAGCGGTGGTGCAAAAGACGCTGCCACTGCTTCTGCGTTCAAACCTACTGAATTCAGCAGGCGTACTGGTTCTCTGCACTGCTGAGGCAATGCTTTCACGATGAGTCGATTATCGGTCAGAAGATCATCAACATTCCTTCGCGCCATCTCGAAACTGCATGGCGTATTCATGGAATCGGTTTCACACTTGGGTTCGTGTGCACGCCTTCTCATGCTTTGGTCCCATTCTAGATGCGCACAAACCAGTAGCTACCTTTCCCGCTGCCTCTTAATCTGAAGAGATCAAATACTGATAGCTAAAGAAAAGATGAAATACTGATAGCTAAAGAACAGCCGGTGGAAAAGCCAGCTTTCCTTCCATGAGTCGAAGCGCCAGCGCGCGTACACTCAATCTCGTTTCCATATAAACTTTTGTGGTTCCACAAGTTCTAGTTGAAACATCTGTTCCACTTATTTTATCTGTAACGAGACTCGTTTCAGTTTTTTATGTGGAACACACACTTTTGCAACCTCTTTCTCGCCTTTACAGGTGAAACTTATCTGGAGCACGTTGATATTACTGGAACAGCCAGCTCGTCGCTTTTTCTCGGAACGTTTACGTGAAACATGGGTTCTGTTACTTCATGACGCGTTTCGGATATAGTATAACTAGGTCACTGCTCATTAGAGGAAAAGGAGGCGAGAGCCGCGAAAGGAGACTTTTTTTCTTCCCCCGTTGGGCACTTGACCCGTGGACTGGGAGCCAATAGCCTGAAAGCTGGTTTAATTTCAGATCCCTGGTTTCTCCTCTGAGCCTTCGAGTCGTGAGAACGTATTCCCCACAGTTCCTTGTTCCCGTCAAAACGAGGCCGCCTGTCGCTTCACCTCTGCTGGCGGCGGCGGCCCTGGCTTCGTCCACCCTACTTTTTAAGGCAAAAGCCTTATATGGCTTTAACAGTGCAATACAGACGAGACAACAGAAAACAGGCAACTCAACAGACAACAGACGGAAACAACAGACAACTCGCCCAAATTTCAGCTTATGGCTTACCAGCAGCGGAGCCCGGAGTTTGTCCAGGAAAAGTGGTACCAATACCCACGTGACCTCGTGACGTCACCAGTAAAGATCGTTCCTTCCGAACATTTGGGGAATTAAAGCAAGGACTTTAAGATTGCAAAGCGAGCACGCAACCCATAGGCCACGAAACCGTGTTGCTTTTTCGCGAATAAAGGTGAACCTAGTGTATGCGTTTCCTTACGACTGTATGCTAAAAGTAGGTGTGTCATTAGAAGGGAAGAAAAAATAAAAATAAAAATAATGCTTTCATCTTGAAAGCACGTAACTGCACTCCATCATTTTTTCGCATTTCGATTCCCTGAATTAAGCTCTCATCATGTGCTGTTCCCTGGATTATACCATCACCCGGACCCCCTTCAACTTGGTGGTCATCGCTGCTCTGCGGATACATACCCCTGCGCTGTCGTCCACAAGCCTCGGTTCCACAGCGGCCTCTATTACGGCCTGGCCGGCTTCCCCGCTGCCCTGCGGCCATCTTGCGATTTCTCTTCGCACCGCCATTTCCGCGGAGGCCCCCAGTGAACGTTTCGCCGTCCGTGTGCTTCTTCCTTCGTGCGGAGGCCTCTACTTCCTCAACTCATGCTCCTGCGCCATTTGTCGGCCCTCAACTTACGGGCACTTCTCCTCCTCGTCGAATATGGCGCGGCGCTGACTCGCTCCCGGAGACTTTCCTTTTGTGAGGCTCTTGTGATGCAGTTCGATGCTGCCTGAACATGTCCAGGCGTCAGTTTCCACAGTGTTCAAAAAAGCGATATGACGATGCTAAACAGCCAGCAGAGTTCGGCGTCCCTGTCATGCAGCGGCGCCGAGAAGTGAAGTCATCGATTAGGTGGAGATTCGCATGTTTGTGAGAAATATGTGAACATATATATGTGAACATATATGTGAGAACTATACATATAAATGAAACTTTGTGTTCCATTTAAAACCGTTTTAATTTAATTGGAATGTTATTCCGCATATTTCTTTTGCTTTCTGTCTGGAACGTTAGAAAAGTTCAGCAGGAACTTATGCGGAACCAGATTAAAAGTGTTCTAGCTATGCCGTCGCTGGCGTGTCACTGAAGCCTGTGTAAGCTACAAAAGGATTAGCTTCCTGACAGTATGGCTCCTGTGTAAAGGTTGTCTGTATGCGTGCTTCTCAGGACAACAGCGTTCCATCTCCTACAAGAGCTACGTGGCCACTCCGTCATTGCTTCAAGCTGTGAATTCGCTGGACTGAAACAAGAGTTGAGCGTGGTTACTTCGTTTCAGCTTGGCCCCTGCAATACTACGCTTTTTCCTCCCTGAGAGAGGAAGCAGGGCCGTTCATGATGGCGGCTGTAGAACATCAAGGCTGCAGTGCCATGGAAGCAGATAATGATGCTGAAGACCACGACGAAGAATATAAGAGTGGCGATGGAGAATAACCAAGGTAGATGTACACTGGTAGCGAAGGCTCCATAGACGCCCATTGGTCCAAAAAATGGCGGCTCGTGGGCACTCCAACGCCCCCTGGATTTTGGGGAGCAAACTACGCAAACGTGACGTAGAATGACGTCACGCATACGTATGCTTTTGGCGCGAATTATAAAGCGGTCTTTCTGTACAATCCGCGTTTTCGAGCTTGCCCGTACCTCTCGAAGGTTGCTGCCTTTCAGCGCGCCCCAACCTTTGCCAGTCAAATGTGCTCGAGTTCCTGCTAGTTATGGCCTTGTTAATGTGCAATTGGGAACGCAATGAAAGTGACTGGTAAAGGAGGGGCAGCATAGAAAGGCAGCAACACTTCCAGACACTGGCGAAGCATGTCTGTGGCCGGGTTAGTCGGGTATCGAAACAAGGCCTGCAAAGACGCGCTGTAATGCACCGCACACTCATGAATAGGGGGCAGGTCAAGAGTGTTGCAAAAATACAAAATTTGCCAGGTTTTAATAAAATGACTTACCTCTTTCATAAAACAAGGTGCTAATATATTTTTTCTTTTCTATTGGCAGATTACATTCCAATTTTGTAGCTTTATCATTTCTTTATATGAGTGTTTTGCCCCCCATCCTCTGGTTGTGCTGCAGTCGCGCTAAACCACTTTTCGGCCCAGCCTTCGCCACCACTTTAAATCCGCCTTGGAATAACTACGCTCCTTGCTGTTTTTGCAGTTTTCCAGAGATCGAACAGCAGACGGCCCATTGAGCGGTAGCCCATGAAACGGGATGTGAAATTTAGCTAATCAGCAAGTTTATGTTCTCTTCCAGAGAAGCGAAGGTAGCAAACACGCGCGGTCAAATTGAAGTACAATGGATAAAGTAAGGTTGTCAGGGAATTGCCCCGCTTCATATCAATACGAGATAGGATCCCCCGACTTCTTAACAGTATTTGCGACAGTACCGTTTACAGATCAAAGGCAGTGACACAACAAAAAATGGAGGCAGTACGTAATAGAGACTAGTAATGTGAGATTAGGGAATTGCCCCGCTTCATATCAATACGAGATAGGATCCCCCGACTTCTTAACAGTATTTGCGACAGTACCGTTTACAGATCAAAGGCAGTGACACAACAAAAAATGGAGGCAGTACGTAATAGAGACTAGTAATGTGAGATTAGGCGCAGTGAATGTGAACAAATAACGACGTAGCAAATAGTAGTTATCCCAGGTGCCAGGGGTTTGCAAACATGCAGGGATTAATCTCAGTTTAAATCATACGTACACCACACTCATGAGCAGCAGCAATTCCAATAAAAGCAGTGCCATCAGCTTAATCGAGAACAGAACAAAAGCGAAAAATCCGAAGCAATGAAGAAGACAGCGAATTTGTTGCATGGTGTGGCTTTCTGCACAGAGTTTCGCACGAATTAGACACAAGTATAAAAGCTCAGATTACTTTTGGATTGATTTACTGATTAAGATATCCCTTTTTTTTTAAGAATCGTGCGAGTACTTGACATAACTGGCATTCTAGTCATTTGACTGATAAAAGTTGTATGATGCAATAAACTCATACAGTTTGTCATACAAATCTCGTACAGTTATCATACAAATCATACAAAATTATCATAAATATGTATTTCATTTTTGAAAAATCATAAATTTGTCATAGAGATGTATAAAATATCATACTAATTGTATGACATTTGTATGACGAAGTATGTATGAGGGTATTGCATCATACAACCTTTTTCAGCAGGGCTTGTTATTCAGTTATTCATTTTGTCGCATGCATACAGGATATGACCGGCACTTGCAGTATTTTGAATGCCCTTCGTTCATGAAAGTCTTATTTCAGTTAATGCAGAACGCGTGTTACGTTCCTACATCAGTCTGCGTAGCACAGTATCGGTATGCCCAAGAACGGTCCTTGAAAAAAAAAAATAGTCAGAGGGGAAGACATTGCAAAAAGAGCGGTGGCACGAAAATAAGGAGATGATAGAATAAATGCTTGAAATTTGTCCAGCATAAGATCAAGTACGTTTAGGCTTGTGCGAAATTTTCAGCTAAGTGACAAAACCATGGTCACTGCGGGTCACTTAAAGCAACAGCGTGTAAGCACGGGTACTCTTAATTGTTGAGATCGTAGAGTACAGGCCCTTCCACGCTCCACCGTGTGGGCTGTACAGCTCGTCTGTACTGGTCGGTTGCACCCACACGAGGATACTTCCCACTAAGTGGTACATGCAAAAAAAAAAACAAGGTCATTTTGAGTGACCGGAAAACCAATAACAAAAAGATAATCGTTCCTGTACCATGTGTCAGGCGACAACCTATCCTGCTTATCGCTCCTGCAGATGAGAAACCTTACTGCGTTTGCATCTAGGGTGGAGCTGCTGATATGGGAGGCTCGTGAGAGCAAATGCTTCAACGCGCCGAATACTCTGTTGCTCTGCACGGTGGAGACGACGCTGTCATGGAGGTAAACGACGGGCTTGTAACATCACGTGATGAATACGCCGATGGCGCGATGCTCCGAATGCTTCTGTTTTTGGGCCAGCTGAAGACGAACGCGCTTCGTCTGTCTGTGTTCAGGTCGTCCTGTACCACATAGCACGAATTCCTCAGTATGGAACACCAACTACCCTTCCCCCTTTTGCCTTGTTTCCTCGGCAATGAGTCAAAGAGTATATATGCAGATCAGAATTTGTGTGTATGGAATTTGGCTACCACTTGTAAAGGACCTGCAGCGTTCGCTGGGGTCGCGTTCTTAATTCTTACTAACCAGGAGGTTCCACTTCCGATTAATCTTCTTCCCATTATATGAGCTGATTAACATCTCATACCCAACAATTCTGGGCAAAAGCATTTTTGAACGGGAAAGAGTTTATGAACGCAAATTTTTCATATATTGTAAGATTACACTAATACAGTTAATATAACCGCATATTTCTGGTCAGCAGGCTTGCATTTTTTTGCTATTAACGTTTTTGCTATCGTCAAAAGCGTTCCCCATTAATATTCTATGGCAGTCTTAGCTGCTCCATGCGAGCGATAGAAAAAGTTTAAAAGTTTAAAAGATTTTGCTACAGATCGGAAGAATGGACCATACTCTCAATATTTAACAAAAAAAATGGTTTTGAGTAGAGGAAATGACCCACAAACTGTCTCACATATCTCGGTGGACACCCGATCCGCGCCATAAGGGAAGGGATAAAGGAGGGAGTGAAAGAATAAAGGAAGAGAGAGGTGCCGCAGTGGAGGGCTCCGGAATAATTTCGACCACCTGAGGATCTTTAACGTGCACTGACATCGCACAGCACACAGGCGCCTTTTGCGTTTCGCCTCCATCGAAATGCGGCCGCCGCGGCCGGGTTCGAACCCGGGAACTCCGGCTCAGTAGCCGAGCAGTACCTCACAATTTTCCAATATTCAAAATTTTTGTCCAAGAATACTGGACATGCAAGAACCAGGGGGCGTGCCTGCCTTCCTTGCAAGAACAGTAGATGCAGCAGGGGTTCTGAGTGCCGCTGTCGTCGACATGCAGCTGAAGCTTGTTTCAGTCGTCATGGCGCTGGCTGTCGGTAGCGGCCCTGGTCCGGAATGGAGTTTCGACCCTCCAGGTATCAGCGATGGCAGCTGGAGCAGGCAGTTCCATCTCGTCGTCGTGCGGCTTCTTCGGGCTGGGTTGGCCAATGTAGCTCCACTGTAGCTGCAGGAACGGTTGTTGCGGTTCAGCTGGTCCATTGCAATGATGTAACGCTGTTGCACTAGCAGTGAGAAAGTAGTTGCAGCCACTGCTGTCGACGACAGCCGTCTGGCAGACCCGCCCAAGTGGCGTGACGCAGGTGATTATATTGCCGCAAAGCTTTGCAATATTTATTTGTTCATGCTCAATGCCGCCGGCACATGGCTTTATCACTTTGTTACGTCACATATACGACAAGATTTATCTCGAATGGTCGCACTCATGCTGAACCAATTCGACGCTCGTCGAGGCTGTTGTGGTTACTTTGCACGCCGGGATTCGAAATTTCGTTCTCAGCTTTAAATTGAACGCGACCTATAAAGGCGGGCATTCTGTTCTTCGACGACCTCCGAGCACGCATGTTGCTATCGCCGCCGCCGAGTTCAGTTGTGGGCGCAGGTAAGTCCAATAAGGAGTTCGTTCCAGTGCCACGTCAGTCGCCTCGTCTATTGTATACGACGCTAACACCACTACGTGACATCTGGCGGAGGTGCTGGATTGGAGACCCGCTATACCTCCGAAGATGGATCCTAATGCATAGCCAACGGCCTTCGTATCTTGCCAGCCTCATGAGCCACCTATATTCTATGGTTAGGGGTTGGACCTTTCTGTTTTTTTTTATTACATTCGGCAGACTTTTCTCGGTTTTTATTTAGAATGTAAGTTTAGGTTGTTTTGTTTTGGCGAACATTATTTCCGACGAAAAAAATACTGACTTTTTTGCAATTCTGTGGAGTCAATAGCCACTTAAAGTCTAGTTCGGTTTTTTTGTCATCCTAAACAATCGATTTGTCAGTAATTAACATACAAATGGTAGTACTTGGAGCCGTCCTTGTAGCAGAAATTGCTGTCATCATTAAAAGAGTAACACAAAGTAAATGAGATAGCCGGCAAACTGAAACGGAAGTGGAAGTTCACTTCTAAAAACTAGGTTGACATTTTATCGTTTGGTTGTCGCGCTGGGTTGACCGCTAGAGCGGGGCGTCACGCGGCCTGCGTGTTGATTGCAGCCATGGAACTCCAGCTCAATCATCGCGGTAGCTAGAAAGTAGTTCTTCGTTACGCCCAACACGTCCAATGTTCTCTGACAAAAATTTTGAAAATTGGAAAGTAGTAAGGTACTGCTATAGGAAACAATGAAGGTAATGGTCCATTCTTCTGATACGTGGCAAAATAGTTCTTCTAATGTGTTATTCATTGATCGCATCGAACAGTTCAGACAGACAGACAGACAGACAGACAGACAGACAGACAGACAGACAGACAGACAGACAGACAGACAGACAGACAGACAGACAGACGGACGGACGGACGGACGGACGGACGGACGGACGGACAGACAGACAGACAGACAGACAGACAGACAGACAGACAGACAGACAGACAGACAGACAGACAGACAGACAGACAGACAGACGGACGGACGGACGGACGGACGGACGGACGGACGGACGGACGGACGGACGGACGGACGGACAGACAGACAGACAGACAGACAGACAGACAGACAGACAGACAGACAGACAGACAGACAGACAGACAGACAGACAGACAGACAGACAGACAGACAGACAGACAGACAGACAGACAGACAGACAGACAGACGGACGGACGGACGGACGGACGGACGGACGGACGGACGGACGGACGGACAGACAGACAGACAGACAGACAGACAGACAGACAGACAGACAGACAGACAGACAGACAGACAGACAGACAGACAGACAGACAGACAGACAGACAGACAGACAGACAGACAGACAGACAGACAGACGGACGGACGGACAGACAGACAGACAGACGGACGGACGGACGGACGGACGGACGGACGGACAGACGGACAGACGGACGGACGGACGGACGGACGGACGGACGGACGGACGGACGGACGGACGGACGGACGGACGGACGGACGGACGGACGGACGGACAGACAGACAGACAGACAGACAGACAGACAGACAGACAGACAGACAGACAGACAGACAGACAGACAGACAGACAGACGGACGGACGGACGGACGGACGGACGGACGGACGGACGGACGGATGGAAAGGCAGGGATGTTAACCAGAAAGGCTTCCGGTTGGCTACCCTGCACTGGGGAAGGGAATGAAGGGATTAAGAAGAGAAGAGAGAAGGAACGTTAAACACAGTCACAATCTGTCAATCAAGGCAGTCGTAAAAAAACAAAACAGTGCCTTGTAAGGCTTGATGGCAGTCGACTGTTGTGGCCACGGACCGAGGATTTTGTCCTCTGTGAAAGGGCGAGGATCAAGGCGGTCCAGAGCAAAACGCAGCTTACGTCTTTCGTTCACAAAGGCAGGACACTCACACAGGAGATGACTGATTGTCTCCTAGCAGACACAGTTTACACAAGAAGGGCTGTCGGCCATCCCGATCCGGAAAGCATATTGATTTGTGAAGGCAACGCGGTGCTATAGACGGCGCAGTAATGTTGCTTCGCGAACAGTTCAGACTGTCATAGAAAACTATTGGGGAACGCTTTTGACGATAGCAAAAATGTTAATTAAAAAAAATGCAAGACTGCCGTCGGGTGATCTACGGATATATTGACTGTCATAGTGTAATCTTAGGTTACGTGAAAATTTGCGCGCATAAACGGTTTCCCGCTCAAAAAAGCTTTTGTCCAGAATTGTTCTCTATGTGTGCGGTTTCGTGTCAGGAATTGAGTAACTGCTCTAAGCAGGTGATGACAGTGAACAAATAGTGCTTAACTAGAAGGCGGCATGAAGGTGGTGGTTCCCGGTCTGCAGAGGAGTGTAAGCCAGCGGAGTAATGCCTCAAATAGCACAACTGCGCTGCTTATCCAACAATACCATCGTCGCATAATGCCCCTGGTTTCCCTACTTAGTTAAATTGCAACTTTTACTGAGTGTAACTCGCATTCGACAGCCAACTAGCTATGCTTTGCATGCGAAGAATACTCACCTTTTCCACCTTTTCCAGTTAAAACTGAATTTGGCGAACTGAACTCGGCGTACTTTTATCGTTTTTTTTTTAAACCGAAGAGTCTAACCCCTATCCATGGCCAACCCCATGAGGACGTAGAAGAGTGGCTGGATGTCCTCGATCGTGTCGCTGCGCTCAACGCTTAGAAAAACGTAACCAATACAGATGTCAACCCCTACCCCGCATCGACGATACCCTAGTCAGCCTCTGCGACACCAAATACTTCTCGTCCATGGACCTAAAGAGCGGGTATTGGTAAATAGAGATCGATGAAAGGGACCGCGAGAACACCATCTTCCTCACGCCCGACGGCCTCAGTGAGTTCAAATAATGACATTTGGAGTTTTCTCTGCCCCAGCAATGTTCCAGCATGTAATGTACGCAGGACTGGCAGGCATCTAGCGGAAAATTGACTTGTATACTTGGATGCCGCCGTGGTCTTTTCCCCAACCTTTGACAGCCATCTAAAATGGCTTCGGACCGTGCTAGAGGCAATGAAGTTATCAGGGCTCACCATAAAGCCAGATAAGTGCCATTTCGCTAACGGGAAGCCGCTGTTTCTGGGCCACATCGTAAGCAGCGATGAAATACACCCGGATCCACAGAAAACCGCTGCTATTATAAAGCTTCCACAGCCGACCGACAAGAAAGCTGTGCGCCGATTCCTGGGGCTGTGCGCATATTACCGACGATTAGTAAATAACTTTTCGCACATCGCCGGACCTTTGACGCAGCTAACGAAGTCGGATATGCCATTCAAGTGGTAAGCTCCGCAAAGTGAAGCATTCCGGGAACTTAAGCGTTGCTTTCGGTCCCTGCCCGTGCTTGGACACTTCAACGAAAACGCCGAAACCAAAATTCATACCGACGAAAGCAGTGCGGGGCTAGGTGCCGTTCTCGTCCAGAAGCAGCAAGGCCGCCAGAGAGTAAGAGCGTACGCCAGCTGCTCTTTGCCAAAGGCAGAAGACAACTATTCCACGAGGGAGGAGGAGTAACTTTTGATAGTTTGTGTCATGTCAAAATTCCATTCATACTTGTACGGCAGGCCTTTCAAAGTTGTGACTGACTATCATGCGCAGTGCTGCCTCGCCAACTTGAGGAACCCTTCCGGTAGCCTCGCTCACTGAATCCTACGACTCCAAGAGTTTGACGTCACCGTCGTTTACCAATCCGGACGCAAGCACTCTGACGCCAATTGCTTGTCACGAGCCCCTGTACATGTAACCACCGTAGAACGACGATGATGACGCCTTCCTTGGATCTGTCAGCTCCAGTAATTATGCACAGCATCAACACTCGGACCCCGACCTCCAACGCATCATCGAGGAAGTTGGAAGGCAAGGGCTCAGTCTCGTTCAAGCGGGGATTTTCTTCGTTCTGCGTACAGAATGATGTCCTCATGAAGAAAAACTTCGCACTGAACAAAACAACTTACCTCTTTGTTGTACCCTTAAGTCTTCGCGAAGTTCTACAGGCTTCACCTTACAAGCCGACAGCTGGGCATCTCGGGTTTTCTCCCATCCTCCGCGGCATTCAAAACAAATATATACTAGCCCGGACAATCTGCTGATGACGAGCGTTATGAGAAAACATACCGAGGTTGTCAGCTAAGAAACGCTCCCCACCCGACCAGCAGGATTCCTGAACCCTATTGAACGACCGCGTCAAGGCCATTCTAGCAGATCGGCATTGACCTGATTCGCCCTTTCCCGAAATCAAGAACAAATGGATAATCGTAGCGACTGACTACCTGATCCGCTACGCCGAGGCGAAAGCCCTGCCGAACAGAACAGCAGCAGAAGTCGCTAAATTTTTCGTGGAATGCATCCCTCTGCGACATTGCGCCCCTGAAGTGCCCATCACGGACAGAGGAACAGCGTTCACGGCGGAACTGACGCAAGCCATCCTGCACTACAGTGAGACAAGCCACAGGAGGACAACTGCGTACCATCTGCAGACCAACTGCCAGCACTTTTTTTTTGTCAGCACTACTTCGTGGCCGGAAGCGGGCAGAGTGGGTGAGGGAACAAGCGCGGGTTTATGACATCCTAGTCAAAATCAAGAGGAATAAATGGGCTTGGGCAGGGCATGTAATGCGAAGGCAAGATAACCGCTGGTCCTTGAGGTAACGGAGTGGATTCCAAGAGAAAGTAGGCGTAGCAGGGGGCGGCAGAAGGTTAGGTGGGCGGATGAGATTAAGAAGTTTGCAGGCATTGGGTGGGCGCAGCTGGCAAAGGAAGGGGTTAATTGGAGTGACGTGGGAGAGGAATTTGCACTGCAGTGGTTGTAGTCAGTCTGATGATGATGATGATGATGACTTAGTGGCCGTGAGTTCTTGCGTGGACCATCCAAGAAAGCGAACTTCCTCGCCTACAGAATGCAGCACAGAAGAGTCAGCATAGGGTGCCTCGATGCGCGCAACGCCCCCCCCCCCCCCCCCTCCCCGTTCAGGGTGGAGACAACCGCGTCCTCCGCTACAACGTCCCCATGTTGACGCCCATTTCCGTAGGTAGCCAACGGACGCCGCGCAGCTGCACGTAGAGTTCATTGCAAAAAAAAAAAAGGGCGTGCCATGTTGAGAAGATGAGGAGAACACAGAATAAAATATCTCCAGTGCAAAAGGGCGTTGGCTTGGCGCTCTATAATCTTTATTTTCAATGCGGAATCAACGACTACTTTTATTATGGTGTTTCGGCACTGCCCAACACACGTACGGTCAATACGCTGACGCGTTGCCATTGGGACCGTTTGCCAAGCTTGCTTCGCCGCATTAGCTGTACGGTCGAAGTTACCGCACTTTGCATATTTACGGTATGACGGTGCTAGAGCTTTATATTGGCAGCAGTAAACCACAGTCCTTGGTCGCTGCGTAAAAGCCGTTTGGCCGCTGGCTGTATGATCAATTTGATTAGGAAACAGCACTCAGACACGGGGCACAAGCAGAGGTAACGTAACAGGTGTTGTTTTCTAATCATGTTCTCCAGTCACTAAGCAGCCCCAATCACATGCTGTATTATGCTGCGTCGCGTACAAATCAATGCTGGTGATTTTCAACTCATCGCCCTGCTGACTGCAGAATACCGTAGTGATGATCACCAATTTGAAATCGTTATTTCATCTGGAACCTGGGTTGCAGACAAGGAGATTATTTGTCCCGTCAAGTTACATTACCGTCATTGCGTAATTTTAACAGCTTTTAAGCGCGAAAAATGATTTCAGATGGCTTTTAGGTGGACTTCAGATTAGACACATCATGCAAAGCACCTCACACTTTTTTTATGCCCCCAGCTTGCTGTCCAGTACCAACTTCGTAGCCGTGTCCTGCTTATACATTTCTGCAGTTTTAATACCGCGTATTTCTCCTAATAACTATCACATATTTCATGACCCTCCTTTGCGGCTACTTCAGTTCTTAGGCACAATGTGTATGCTCGTTACATTTATTGGAACTCCTAATGTCATTTCTTCTTTTTCCGAATGTGATTTTATTGTCTTATATTACATATAAAATCTGTCCGTGGACACTCTTTTTTTTAGCGTGTGTATAAACAATGTGTGGTCATTTCCTTTGGTTTGGTTTATGGGGGCTTAACGTACCAATGCAACTCCGGCTATGAGGAACGCCATAGTGAAGGACTCCGGAAATTTCGACCACCTGGGGTTCTTTAACGTGCACTGACATCGCACAGTACACTGGCCTCTAGAATTCGGCCTCCATCGAATTTCGACCGCCGCGGCCGGGATCGAACCTTTGTCTTTCGGGTCAGCAGCCGAGCGCCATAACCACTGAGCCACCGCGGCGGCTTCGCCACAGAAGAGTTGAGCAGCATTAGAAATTTATCAACACGCCGTTTGGCTTCTTGATTGAGTCAACCGCCAAAGCGAGACAGGGTGAACTGATTAAAAAACCGATTCAATTTACCCAACTCATTCCTGCCGCGCACCTCACGTGACTGGAACCACCTTCCCGCAGATGTTGCTGGCATTGTAAATTATGAGCAGTTCCGCGTAGCAATAGCTAACATTGTATATTCAGATGCTTTTTAAATATTCTTGTAACCATCTGTATTTTCTCACTGTTTTTGTATATTTACCACTCTCCCTCTGTAATGCCACTGGCCCTGAGGGGTAATGTAAATAAATAAATAAAATAAACTGGTCACAGTAATTCTGAAACAATGATAGCTCAGCTCATGCGCGCCCGTACACATCGTCGTGTGCAAGCTGTAGACGTACACGCGCGGACTGCGCCTTTGCTGGTGCGGGTAAATAAAAAAAAATGCTGTTGGCTTAAGTAAATGCAAAGAGAAAATCGTGACAGCAACATCGCACGCACGCCTGCATTCAGCATACAAGCGCAAAAAGATCCAGCCTACGAGACATTTGCTGCCGCATTCAGGCAACCGATCGCACCGCATTCGCATGGTTGTTTCCCTCTTTCCGTGCACAGCATGTTGCCTGGAAAAGGAAGCAAATGGCACGTGCTGTATTTAGGCGTGAGTTCGTGCACATACAAGCAATCGGCCTCGAATACAGCTGGCGAATACGAGGTGCTCCAAAGCAAAGCGCGTGTAATGACATTTGTCCGATTTCACGGCGCCAGGGCGACATGCGCCGGCGAATGCGGAAAGCGGAGCCGTAAATCTCAAACGTTGCTGTCACGTCCGCGAGACGGCGCCACGCCTACAGCCGTCATGCGCAGCACCCCCGCGGCTCTACCGGCTCTACACTCAGCGGTAGTCACCACGCACTCAGTCGCAGCGCATAATTAGCACTGCACTTGTCGCAGCGGCGTGATGCCACGTTGCTCTCGATGTTCGAGTACCGGGCTCAGCCCGAGTAAGCTCTGCGTTTGCGATGCAAAGATCAACACGAATTATTACTCGAGTTTCCCATTAGCAAAGAGACACGTGCCGAGGTCGTCCTTACCATAATTTAGAAGCGGCGGCAACCGCTGCGGTACTCATGTACCATTCTGAATACCGTGCACGCACGCTTGCGCGCGGCTGCGGCCAGCGATGTAACGCCAGCGCCTTCTACGCGTAGCACGTGCCTCGGGATGCGCTGCTCTTTTGTGCTTGTGTCCGGCGGTACTAAAGGGCAACACGTTCAGCGGGGCGACCCATAACTGCAATATATAAGTGCAGAATGAGGACACCGATCTCTGAAGGACGTGCGCCGGCGCTCACGCGCGTCATTAGGGCATTCAAATAACTCAGCATTATATCGACTGCGGCAGAGAGAGGTCTATCATCCTTCGCATTCGTTTCCATCAACAAATGAGGCACGCGTGTACGTGCGTACATGCGAGCGAAAGCAAAGCTGTATGCAGCTCCCCGCAATTAAAGTCGTAGTGTAAAATTTAACCTATCCAGTAATGAGCTCAGGCCGAACTGTAATTAGTGAGCACGGCAATGAGTAATCACCCTATGCTTACTTATGATCGTTACTGGTACACTTCTCGCTGCAGGAAATGTTCCAGGTCATTCCTTACGTCCCTTGATTCCGACCAGGCCTCCGCATCTTCTTTAGAGCTCAGCCCACTTTCACTACAAACTCAGTCTTTTGAGACTGCATCATCATAATCATCATCATCATCATCATCCTGCTTACGCCCACTGCAGGGAAATGGCTTCTCCCATGTCTCTCCAACCAAGCCTGTTCTTTGCCAGCTGCGCCTATCCCCGCAAACTTCTTAATATCGTCGGCCAACCTAACTTTATGAAGCCCCCTGCTACGCTTGCCTTGTCTTGGAATCCACTCCGTTACCCTTAAGCACCAGCGGTTATCTTGCCTTCGTATTACTTGCCCTGCCCAAGTCCATTTCTTCCTCTTGATTTCGACTAGGACGTCATTAACACGCGTTTACTCCCTCACCCACTCTGCCCGCTTCCGGTCTCTTAACGTTACACCTATCATTTTTCTTTCCATGCGTTGTCCCTAATTTAAGCTGCACCCTTTTTGTTAGCCTCCACGTTTCTGCCCCATAGGTGAGTACCGGTAAGATCAAACTGTTATATACTTTTCCCTTGAGGGGTATTGGTAAGCTGCCATTCATGACCTGAAAGAACCTGCCTCCACCCCATTCTATTCTTCTAGTTATTTCCTTTTCATGATCCGGATCAGCGGCCACTACCTGCCCTAAGCAGTCGTAATCCCTTACCACGTCCAGCACCTCACTACCAACTGTGAAGTGCTGTCCCCTTGCGAGACTGTTGAACATTACTTTGGTTTTCTGAATGTTAATTTTTAGACCCGCCGTTCTGCTCTGCCTGTCTAACTCATTGATCATGCTTTGTAGTTCACCTCCTGAGTGGCTTAGCAAGGCAATGCCATCAGCGAATCGCATATTACTTGGGTATACTCCTTTAACTCCTATTCCTGCCTGCTAATTCCCAATCCAGGCTTCGGAACAGCTCCTGTAAACAGGCGATGAATAGCATTGACGAGATCGTATCGCCCTGCCTGACACTCTTCCTTATACGAATATTTCTGACTTTATGGAGGACTGTGGAAGCTTTGCTGTCGTTATAGATATCTTCCAGTATTTTCGCATAAGACTATACTACACCCTGATTCTGCAACGCCTGTATGTCTGCTGAGGTTTCCGCTGAGTCAAATGCTTTCTCGTAATCAATGAACGCGATATATAGTGTTTGGTTATGTTCTGCGCCTTTCTCTGTCAACTGATTGATAGTGTGAATATGGTCGATTGTCGAGTATCCTTTAGGAAAGCCTGCCTGATCAGTTGCTTGATTGAAGGTTGTCGTGGCTTCATTTGCGATTACCTTAGTGACTACCTTGTAGGCAACAGACGGTAAGCTGATCGGCCTGCAATTTTTCAAGTCCTTGACGTCTCCTTTCTTAAGAATTAAGATAATATTAACGTTCGTCAAAGCGTCTGGTACGCTCGAGGTCATAAAGCATTGCGTATAGACGATGGCTAGTTTTTCTAGCACAATCTCCCCTCCATCCTTCAACAAATCAGCGTTACCTGATCCTCACCAGCTGCTTTCCCCCTTTCCATTGCTTCTAAGGCTTCCTTTACTTCCTCTTTCGTTACTGGTGGGATGTCCCATTGCTGTGCGCTACTGCCTTTCTCATTAACGTTCTGATTGCATAGGCTACTGTACAGGTCTGTGTAGAACTCTCTGGCTACTTTGACTATCTCATCCATATTGCTAATGGCATTGCCCTCTTAACGCTTACATCTGGCTTTTACCTATGCCTAGTTTCCTCTTCAATGTATTTAGGCTATCTCCGTTCTTTAGAGCATGCTCGATTCTCTTCATATTAAACTGCCTTATTAAGTTACTTAAAGGGACACTGGATAACTCTAAACAGTTTTTGTTCTTGGTGAGAATCGGTTATCTGACTGCTTGTGTTAATTCTGGAGTTCGTTCGGCAGCAGCTAGAAGGAGCATTTATTGCCGACATAATTAAACTTAAAAACGTGGTATTTTTTTTTTTACTGCCTCTCGATTCAAACTCGTGATGTCAAGACCGAAAATGACTCCGTTGTCGTCGTTCTGAAGGAAATGGTGGTGCAGCGCAGCCGCATTGAGATCCACGTCGAATCGCTCTTCACGTCATTCTATACAGCTTACTTGTGAAATCGGCCAGTGGTGGCGGCCCCTGTAATTCACTTGGTGGTCTCTTCTCGCTTATAAATAGTACCCCGTTCTCAGTGGGAGTTGCCTCTCTGTCATTCGACCACGGCAATGCATCCATTTAGGCCAACATCAGTTTGTCCTTAGTGCCCTTTAAGCACATGTAACCGCGTGCCCTAAACGTAACCCGGTCTGTCGAACAGCCCAGTCGATAGTAAAGAAGGCAGAATTCGTTTCATTTTATTTCGTCCCTGCTGTGTGACAATATTTTCGCCGTTCTTCGCAATCCATTACTAAGAAAGGTTTTTCAAAACAAGATCCATTGGGCGAAATCGCCTGGTCTGAATTAATATTAGCCCATTCCTGGTGTGCTTCCCTTGCATAGCCCGCAATTCCTTTCCAGTTCTATTCCATGCTGGCAGGCACGTAGCCAGAATTTTTTCTTTTTCGGGAGGAGCCCCAGGCAGTTGTATAAGGCGAAGCCGGGGGCGGGGGGAGGGTCATGCCTAACAAGAACACTGCTAAAGAAGGGGGGGGGGGGGGAGCTTGGAAATGAGCCTGCATGCAGGTATATAAAAGAAATTAATTTTATTTCTTGCTGCTGAGCGGTTGCTGAGTAAACCCAAGTCCAGCTTTCTCGGGCAAAGAATTTTAAAATTGGGAAATTGTAAACACTGTTACGGAAATATTGAGGGTAATAGTCCATTATTCTGATATATAGCAAAATCTTTCTTTTAAATTGTTTCCAGCGATCGCGTCCAATAACAGTTAAGACTGCCATAGAAAACCAATGGGGAACGTTTTTGACGATAGCAGAAACGTGTATAGAAAAAAAAATACAAGACTGCCGTCGGGTGATCTGCGGATATTTTGATTGCTATAGTGATATCTTACATTATATGAAAAAATTGCGTTCATAAACGGTTTCCCGCTCAAAAATGCTTTTGTCCAGAATTGCTGGGTATGAGTTGCTTTAGCGCCGATTTTGGGCACGTGGAAAATGAGGATTTCCAGCGTTATTTTTATTCTTTGCTTCTCGCGTTAATTTGTCGGTTATTGCAGCAAGGCTCCTCATTTGCGTAAGCATTTATTTATGCTGGAAATAAAGGAGGCAGAAGAAAACGTCGCCAAGCACCTGCCGCTGTGGTAGCATGTGGAGTGAAGTCGCATGAACGATAAAGCAACGGCAGTGGTTTCGTTCCTTTGTTGCAATTGCTACTGATCATGCTTTTGTCAATACGATTTTCCTGCAAAAGTAAGCCTAGAGCTTTAGTTTTGGGCTCGCTGCAACTTGCTCGCATTCGCAATGAAAGTCGAGCATTCACCGTCTAAAAACATGTCAGTTTTCTTTTTTTTTTTGCAATTAGCCGCCACAGATAAAGGTTTTTTGTCTATATCTATAAAGTCTTGACAGTAAATTTAAAAACAGTCGTTACATAAGGTGTCCCTGATCCCAACCAGAGTACCTGGGGGCAAGATGCATAACCAAAATTATTTTTTTTCGGTTCCACGGGCTTATGTAATTAACACCTCTAGGCGTCCAGCGTCGTTGAAAGTTTAAAGGTTTCTAACGCTGTGGCCCCAAAACCAACTTTCAGAAATGACACCCGCGCCCACAAACTTTGTACTAGTTGTCAAGCTACGAATAAAATAAAGAACATGCGAGAAAAATGTTTAGCGACTCTTAGAAAAGTTTAAAAATTTCTTTTGAAGCGTCGCCTCATTAATTCAGCGCTGCAGAAGCAAGTTAGTGGAGTGTCTTACGCGCCCCTTGCCAATATGCTTGAGTAGTGCCTAACGTAGTGCCTCCTATAGCCAATCAGTATGTCGCGTGAAGCCTGGAGTGATATAGCTCGGTCTACCGATATACAGACTTTAGTCATTCGAAGGACCAGGCTGGCTATGGTATAAGGCTAATCGGCAGTAGAACATATTCACATCATGAGTCAGGTGATAGAGAAATGCGTGTAATGTAACCAGCACCTATATATTTAGCCTTTATAGATTACGAGAAAGCAGTTGACTCAGTCGAAATCACAGCAGTCATTCAGGGATAGGGAGTCAGCGTGTAGAAGAGGTATATGCAAAAGTACTGGAAAATGTATAAAGCGGCTGCAAAGCCACCGTAGTCCTCCATAGGGAAAGTGATAAAATCCCAATGAAGAAGGATGTCAGGCGGGTGCGGGGAGAGACGATCTCTCCAGTACTCTTCTCCGTGTGTTTACAGGAGAGAGAGAGAGAGAGAGAGAGAGAGAGAGAGAGAGAGAGAGAGAGAGAGAGAGAGAGAGAGAGAGGTGGTAGAGGAAAGGCAGGGAGGTTAACCAGTAAAACGTTTTGGTTGGCTATCCTGCACTGGGGGAGAGGGATGAGGGGGGCGTAAAAGAATAAGAAGAAATAGAAAAATGCGGCCCGTAGCAAGCCCGACAGGCCATTACACAAGCACTGTAAGTCACAGGCCGCTGCAGCTGTAGCCTGCACACCTTGAGGGCTGCCGACTGCTGCGGCCTGAGTGAAAACGAGGCAGCGCAGACGTTTCATCACAAGGCAGCGCAGACGTTTCTGTCAAGAAAGGATGCTTGCCGTTGAGGCTGATATTGTTGATGACAACATAAGCATCGGACTTCCTCTCGGAAGGATGACAGCTGCCAGCCCTGGAATCAACAAATCCAGCATCTGCAGTGCATCCTGTGCAGCTGGAATGTGCATGCTGGAAACCAGCACACGCGTGGCATTCACGATTGGCTTTAGCATTGCAGTCACTTGCTCGTCTGCGACCTGGTCCGGTTTTTGACCTACTACCCGACCAGCAGTAGGCTCAACAAACTGGGTGCGCGGTGCTGGGGTGGGTGCTGGGTGCTTCGGGAGCGATGGCCAAGTCACTTGGCGGTCGCGGCCTTGGACCGGAGTTGTGACCTGTGCTTGATTAGCAATGGGCTCGGGACTCTGAGTACGCAATACCTTCTTGGTCACTGCGGGAGTGTGTAGCTCAGGCAGAGATGGCCAAGACCCGTCTGCGACAACCATCTGTGCCTCGCCGTTCATACTGTTCCCAATCCTTAAAGTATTATGCGGAGAGGGAGGACAAGTTGCGGAAATTCTTGGACGATCCTTTCCAATGCTCGCTACACTTTTAGAAGGTCTGTGACGAGGGTGACGACGTCGTCGCACCTTAGCGGCAGCTTCTCTGTGTGTGGAATTGTCTCTTGTCATTTGTTTGAGTATCGCCCTTTCCCTTTTCAGGCGAGGACAATCTTTTGAGGCAGCGTCATGAGCGCCGCGGCAATTGGCATACGTAAGGACTGTTGCCCGGCTAGAATTGCCGCTGTGTGGCTGAGTACACCGTGAGCACACGATGGGGAAATTGCACACACTACTCGCGTATCCTATCTTCATGCATTTCCAGCACTGGAGAGGCTTCGGGACGAAAGGCCTAACTGCATGCCGAAAGTGTCCAACCTTCACGTACGTTGGAATGCAGTCCCCTTGGAAGGTCAACTTGATGCACTTTGTCCTCCCAAGGCGCTGAGCTTGCAGTATGGCTACACCGTCGGTAGCTGGCTGAATCAAAACGGGCAGATCAGAGTCGCGGATGGCTACGTCGACGTCGTAAATGACGCCTGCCGTAGTGTCACTGCCTAGAAGGACATGGGAACGAACGCTGATGCCGCCTAGCGTTCTGATGTTGCTCAAACTCTCAAGCGCGTTCCGGTCCTGACATCAATGGCGACGACATTCCTAAAACGATTCACCCTCACATCTTTAATTGCTCCCGGGACGCGAGCCTCCAGGAACGCAGACGTGGCTTGCCTATTGATGTGGTGTGGTTGAGATTGTCGGTGGGAGTTTCTGTTACAAATAGGACAGTATGTGTCGATGATCCTCGCTCCGTAGTAAACGTGGACGTACTCGACGACGACGAATCCTCATCTTTGCGCAGTCTCCGTTTGGCCTTCTTGCTTACGACTCTGATGAAGCCGTCGTCAGCCGAATACACCGTGGTGGCCGAGTACACCACGGTGGCCTGGCTACTAGCATCACTCGGGAGGCCAAGACGTTTCCTCTGGGCGGCAGCGGCTGACCGACCGGACTGAAGTTCAACAGCGTCCACTTCCATCACCGTCACCAAAAAAGAAATAGTGGTTTCATTATAATGTCGTTAAACAGGAAAAAAATTGAAGAGGCGAAGGGACGGCGTTCTAGTCCAGAGCCACTTCATCGTCTTTTTCATCTATATCCGTGTTTACAGGAGGTATTCTGAGAACTGGATTGGGATGAGCTGTGGCAAAACGCTAAGGCGCCCGTGTGCTGTGCGATGTCAGTGCACGTTAAAGATCCCCAGGTGGTCGAAATTATTCCGGAGCCCTCCACTACGGCACCTCTTTCTTCCTTTCTTCTTTCACTCCCTCCTTTAATCCTTTCCTTACGGCGCGGTTCAGGTGTTCAACGATATATGAGACAGATACTGCGCCATTTTCCTTTCCTCCAAAAACAATTATTATTATTATTATTATTATTATTATTATTATTATTATTATTATTATTATTATTATTATTATTATTATTATTATTATTATTATTATTGAGCTGTGGATAAAAGTTAATGGAGGATACTCTACGATTCGCTGATGACATTGCCGTGCTAAGTAACTCAGTGGGCGAACTGCAAAGAATGATCGATGACGTATACGTGCAAAGCTGAAAGGCGGGCCTAATAATTAATGTGAAGTAATTTAAATTAACGTTCTCTGTTTTCGGAATGGCACAACAGCCTACGATAGGCAGCGATGCACTGGAAGTTGCCAAGGAGTACGTCTACTACTTCGGGCAGGCAGTAACCGCTGACCCGTACCAAAAGAGCCAAATAATCAGGCGAATAAAAATGGAATGGAGTCCATTTGGCAGGCACTCTCAAGCCATGAATAACCAGTACCCATCGCTAAGAAAACATACAGCAGTTATATCTTGCCAGTACTCACCTATGGGACGGATATTTGGAGGCTAACAAAAAGGCTTGAAATTAAATTGAGGACAGCGCGGGCGAGCCACAGAAAGGACAATAATACGTTTAACGTTAAGAGACGGGATAGAGCAGAACGTGTCAGGGAACAAATGCAAGTTAATGATATCCAAGTTAAAGTAAAATAGAAATTGGCATGGTCAGGGTATGTATTGCGAAAGCAGGATAACTGGTGGGACCTTAGGGCAACGGAACGGATTCCAAGATAAGGAAGAGCGGGGCGGCAGGGTGGGCGGATGAGATTGGAAAGTTTGCAGGCGATAAGATGGCCACTGCTGGCATAGGATAGGGTTAATTTTAGGTATATGGGAAAGGTATTTGTCCTGCAATAGACGTGGTTGGGTTGTTGATAATGATGATGATGATGATGATGATGATGATGATGACGACTTTGGTTCACGAGACTTCGAACACCAATGGACGCCGACTGAATCGCACTAGTGCTTAGAAACCATGCTTTCGCATTGCTTGCATTAACAGCAGATTTTTACTGGTTCCGTTTAGAATGCCTCGAGACTCGATAGCAAGGTTGCGAACGCTAAAGTAGAAACTGCGCGGTGCATCCACTCGTTTTATCAGCATATAAACTTCTCGTGTAGCGTCCCATCGCTGTATGGAGCCAAGTTTCCCAGAGCGACTCTTGTACTTAGGGCACCAAAAAAAGCGAGAACAAAGGGGGCTACGCGGTCACACTACATCCTGTATTTGCGGCAGTCAGCGCCCTGTTGATCAGTGCTTTATAATAAATACCAGGCGTATACTGAGTTCGCATTCCCACTGGCGCCTGGATTTCTCAGCGGTTCTGTGTCCCAGCGAATCCACGACGGACCGCGCGCCGGCGCACATTTCCACTGGGATGGACTCACCTCTGGGCGGCCAAGGCGGAGTGAACCCGGTGCAAACAGCTGAAGGAGTGCGCGCGGCCACCGAGGTCGTGTTTTCCTGCTCCCGCGTCATCCTCCTCCGAAACCGTGAAGAACGTGATCCTCATATCAACGGTTCCATTTGGCGACATTCCCGTTGGCGCATTTATCTCGCTCTCCTAAGAGCAGGCCTCGCCCTCCAGGTGTGAGGACCACCGCCACTAAGTGCTTCGTTGCGCAGTCGAGCGTTCCGCCTGTCTGAAGGGAATAAGCACGCTTGTGGAGCCTGCATCTCTATTTTATCACTATTTCACCTTCGTCAGTACAGGAGACAGGTGACGCGGGCCGTCCAGGGAAAAGCCGACCAAGACAAAAATGCTTTTACGAGTGAGTTGCGCTCGATGGGGCCACACACTTCCCTGCTTGTTGGGAATGGAAATGGAAAGTCCACTCGGTAGAGGTTGCAGACGGCAGAAGCTGTGCATATTCCGATGCTTGAAAACAAGGTGTATCGCGCCTCTGAGAACCGGGAAAGGTTAATGTCTGCGGGCGGGAGGAGATCCAATCTGCCTTGCCATACGTTCATAACAATCTGGCGCCACCGCATCGTACTCTTTAATTTGGAGTAAAATGATTGCAACCCTTGTTTCTACGAACACTGCATGATAGCAGCGACAAAGAACGCGAAAAGGTACTTTTGAAAGTGTTCGCTTAAAAAGTTTCTAAAAAGTTCGAAAACAGGAACAAACTCATAGCCGTGGTGGATGTCATTTACTATCAAATAATCGTAATTAGATAGCCAATGAACAAAATTTCACTAATAAAGTGCTTATTAACACAGTATAGTGGTAAGTGTCAGTGAAGTGTTCGAAGCTATGGACAAGATGCCATTTCAGTTTTAAAACGGAGAAAGGGCCACTCTCCAAGGCTCTGCAGTGCGAGATAATCCGGCTTTTTTTTTTTTTTTGCCGCACAAAAATGAAACTGAGCGGATAAAGTTTGCAGGAAGCGCAGTGCAAGCGCAACGTGCCCTAATTACGAGTTGCGCTTAGGTGCGTTAGCACGTTTTCCCTTGTTCAACTCTGTTTACTTTTGTTTAGCTTAATTGTTATAAGCTTAAAAGTCCGAGTTGCACCCAAATGTTCTTGCAGTAGTTCCTCGGCTTTCCAATTCGAACTGCCTGCACATGTCATGCACATGTTTTTGCTTTGCCGCTTGGTGCAAGGAAAGAGATAGCCATCGCCAGCTATACATGTGGTTACTTTCGAGAGTGACAGAGCAAAATGAAAGTGCTTGACACTGTACAGTATAACAGGCAGTTCGAATTTGGCGCCTCAGTCACTGTAAACATCATCAGTGGTCGTTGCGCTTGCACCGAGCTTCCTGCGCTGGAAAGTCATTTTTTTAGGTGCTATTGTTAAGACTTCTATCCAACTTTCTGTATACTGCGTGCTCGACATTCGCGTACATTTGTTTTCCCTGTTTCCTGACAGATGTACTTTTTTTCCCCCTGTTTCCTGCGCGCAAAGTCGACCCTATAGCGTTAAAAAAAGTAGTCGCGTTACATTCGGGTAAATACGGTACTCCCATCGCTTCCCTATTTATTGCAGCATATTTTGGTTTACTTCCCCGAAAACCTGATTAGTTAACCTGTATGAAGGCGTGGTGACAGAGGAGAAATTTAAAAAAAAATGCCCCAATTTACCTGGTTAAACAAAATGCGAGTTCGGTGCGCTAGCGCGTTTGCCCTTGTTTAGATTTGTGTATCTATGTTTAGCTTTTTATAAGGTTGAAAGTTCGAGTTGCACCCGAAATTTTATGCACTAGTTCCTTAGCTTTACTCTTGCGATAAGCCGCCTGAGCTGCTCGTTGCGATACAAGTCACAGTTCCCTCTGTTCGGCGGTATCTGGAGTACCTTGCACACGCCTCTCGACTGCATGTTCCGCCGACAACTTCATCATTCCCCTCTTCTTTGTAGCATCTGCATATGCATGCAACCGCATTTCTCGCTATTCATCGTCACACCCTCTCTCTACTCGGCATCACCTGGTGCGGCGCTCCTCGCAGCATACACGACCTTACCGTAGGTACTGCGAGACTGCAACATGACGAGTGGCGGCTTTTTCTCTAGTGACCCGTCTATAGTGCTAGCGCACTAAAGCGGAGCTTAGCAAGGCAATGCCATCAGCGAATCTCAAATTGCTTAGGTATTATCCATTAACTCTTATTCCCAACTGTTCCCAATCCAGGACTCTGAAGTTCTGAACACCTCCTGTAAACCGGCGGCATGTCTCCCTGCCTGGCAGCCTTTCTTATTGGATCTTTTTTTGGCTGACTTTAAGAAAGACTATTTCACATAAGACTCTTCGACACCCTGATTCCGCAATGCCTGCATCATTGTTGAGGTTTATATATATATATATATATATATATATATATATATATATATATATATATATATATATATATATATATATATATATATATATATATATATATATATATATATATATATATATATATATATATATAACCTCACAGATTATTCCGTGGCAAATTTTACGCGAAGGGCAATGGCTATATTGCGCATCGAGGTGAGTGACGAATTTTGCAATTTTTTCACAGTAAAATGAACTTTTATGATTTTGTTGTTATTGCCGCTTCCTACAAGCAATGTCCTCGTCAGACCAAAGAAAAAGTTCGGCTTGTTGGCGTGCAATCAAAATCAATTACACTTCCGCACTAATGGGTCCGATTTACCGATATTCATGTGCTCCTGACTGTTACCTTACACAGTTACATGACTTTTTATACGATTGTTTAAACGAACGGACAAAACTAATATTGATGTGCGACCTTAATTTACCGGCGGTCGACTGGAATAATTTGGCAATTAATAGGCAGCAAAGATGTGAGAAGTTGTAGCACAGCGATAAGCTAGGCTAGTTGGTGGATTTTCATCTTGTAATTGAGGGAACTGCGATAAAATACAAACAACAGAAGAAGAAGTGGACAGGACACGCACAGTTTCTGCAAGTGCTTGCTTCCTGTCAACTTCTTCTGCTGTCCGTGTTTTTTAGCGCAGTACTCCCATTTACAAGATGTCTGGCTTTAGTTTAGTTTTATTGGGTATCACGATATACTGCTGCATAAACTTTCACTCTACGGAATTCGGGGCATACCACTAGAACTGTTTCGGTCATATTTGAGTGGCAGAACTCAGTGCGTATGCATCGATAGGGAACAGTCAAATTTCTTAACAGTTACACATGGTGTGCCACAAGGAAGTGTTTTGGGGCCTTTATTATTTTATTTATATATAAATGATATTGTTACACTAGACCAAACAGAGAAGTTCATAATATATGCAGATGACAGCACAGTCTTATTTTCTGGTCCAAGTGTACACAAATTAGTACTAAAATGCAATGATAAGCTTGACAAGCTCTTGCTCTGGTCGCAGCTCAACAAGATAAATATTAATGCAGCAAAAACAAAAGCAATTATCTTCCGGGCAAAAAATAAACCACTTCAAATTCAACACGCAATTAGATATGCTGATAAAGAATTTGAAATTGTGCATGAGCACAAAATTCTGGGAGTTGTTTTCTCGTCTAACCTCAGCTGGGATACGCAGGTGAAAGACATCTGTAAAAAGCTCGCTGCGACAGCAGGAGCACTGTCACGATGCCGAACGCTGCTGCCCACAAACGTTAAGCGACAAATTTATTATGCACTCTTCGAATCTCATATTAATTACTGTAGCTTAATATGGGCAACCACTACGAAAACAAATATCGCGAAGATTCTCCGCCTCCAAAAGAAAACCCTTCGTCACATTGCAAACGTACACTGCTTATCCCCAACAAACGTTTTGTTTCCATTGTATCACATTGTCCGCATTGACCATATGTATGATTTCCGGATGCTACGTTTGTTTCTTTCTCTAACAGTTCTTACAAGGCCTTTATAACTGAAACAGCGTCCCTAAAAATTAAACATACTTCTGCTCATACCCGCAGCACGGACGCTTGGTTTGTTCCTCATTTTAGAACTAATTATAAACTCCAAACATTGCAACACAATCTTCCGCATGTACTTAAAAAATATAAACATACCACAGATTTCAGGTTCAAAGAATTGCGACGGTATTTCGTAGAGTTGTGAACTATTTCTTTTAGATATGTTACTTCTGATTCTCTAGGGGTGGCCTGTGATGTACAGAGACAATTTTGTGCATTTCTCTAATATTTTGATTATTTCACACAATTTGATGTGTGTATTCTGCTTTTCATGTGTGTATATGGGTTCAAAATGTTTATAAGTGAACATTAAGTGCGACTTTGAGATTCTATTACATGTGCATTTCTTAATTACATATTATTTTTGCACTAGATGAGCCTAGAAGTTGCAGTTTTAACCATACAATTGCATGTAAAAGTGTATTCATTGTTTGTATTTGATAGTGTGTATATTTGTTCTCCTTTGTTATATCTTTCTTATGTTCATTTCCATCAGCTGGTATGTCGAAGCCACTGCTATGTAAAGGTTTTCCGGGCCCAGTCAAGTTGCAAAAGCAGCTTTTTGCCTGGAAATCCTTCCAGTTGTTCTGGAGAAATAAATTCAATTCAATTCAATTCAATTCAAAACGACTCAGGCTGAGGGATGCCGTATAGTGGAGGGCTCGGAATAATTTCGATTAACGTACACTGGCATCGCATAGTATACGCGGGCCTCTAGCATTTCGCTTCCATCGAACTGCCACCGCCGCGGCCGGGATCGAACCCGTCTCTTTCTGAAGACACAAACTAGTATGCTGCACTGCTTCGACTGAACCGCAGTTGTTGAAGTGCGGAATGCACACTTGTCCTAAAAGGTATCGTAAGCCGTTTGTAAACGCAGCATTTAGACGAAGTCGATGATAAACAGTTTCCAGTTGGCCAAAAAGTCCGAGTGGTACTCTAGACCTGAAATGTGGGTCGATTGAATGAAGAAATGATTAATGAAGTGTCCACAATCCCCACAGCCGATTTTTTTCTTCATAAACATATTTGTTACCCAATTGGGACGAGTTGAATTTCGTGAAAAAAAATTCCTATAGTTCCGATGCTGAAGACTTTTGTGAGCCGCTTCATCTGTTTTCTCATTAGCCAGAATGCGACCGTGAGCTGGTATCTATTGAAATGTTATACAGGGCAATATATGCAACTAATGTAGGTATCCAATTTTGATAGAAACTGGCTGGTGTATGGGTTGCTTCAACAGGCTGGCTGATGTATGGGTTGTTTCAACAGGCTGGACAGAGTTCAGAACTGCATTCATTTGAGTCCACGAGCAAAAAGGTAGCAGTTTTTACTAAGAAAATGGGCAGAAACTGTCTTCGTATATCTTGCTAGGTTCTTAATAGGGTGTGTTGGCGTGGCTTGTTAAATTTGTGTACAATTTAAAAATGAAAAAAAGCTACATTTTCAACTTGACCAGTGCCCGACATCACTGAGATCTACCAGAGAGTTCTGGCCATAAATCACACACACAGGCTTAGACATATTCAGCATTAGTATACAACCGGCGGCAAAGTAAGCCGGGGCACGTGACCGGCGGCAAAATCAGATAAATCTTAATCACCGCGTCATCTGACATTGCACTTCAGGTTGTAAGGTTTCTGGCGACAGCCCGTCTGGTTCAGCTGCGTAGTCGGCCCGGGACACCTGCAGCCGGTGTCCCTGCACGGCTATAGGCATCTTGGTTCCCACGGCCTGTCCCCGCTTGGGTTATTGGATTCGAGACGGACGACTCTGCCGCCATTTGTAAACAACACTGCTACGGCGGCAGTTAGCGACCGCCAAACTGAGCAGGAGTGGCTCACCCCTTCAACTGGGCCAGCTCGCCGGCGCCTCGCCCATTCGGACTTCCCGGAAGGCGTGTTCGGCTTGACAGCGTGAGAACTGTCGTTCGGACGCGACGACAACGCTCTCTCTGGTGGGGGCGATTGTCCAGCGGCACCCTCTCTCTCCGGCGAGGCATGTGAGGGGGCGTGTCCCTATGTGAAGTGGTGTGTGTACGACAGCGCAAGTTAGGCCACGCCCACCCTGGCGAAGACCTCCTCGAACCTGGGGAATCTTAGGGACCGGACCCTTTTAAAACCGGACGACGAGTGCATTGAGAAGGAATCCTCGATCATCCTCAGATCTTCTCAGATCCTCCGACTTTCCCCCATCACCCTCGAATGGGTTCCTAAATCTTGTAAATAATGTAAATAGACCCCCTGTACAGTTTCCTTCATAACCAAGTCCGACAACGTCATTCGTAGAAGTGACCTGCGGCGCTGAAAGAGTCAGCTCACTCAAGGACCCCTCATCTCTAACAAGGTGTCGAGACATCGCAGCGCGTGTCCTTTCACGCTCCCAGCCGTGTCTTTCTTTTTCTCGCTTGCAGCGTACTAGCTGATTACATGCAGTGCTTGGAGCTAGGGGTCGCTTCGGCGGAGGCACGGCGAGGCTGAAGCGTGCGCTGCTCGCTTTGCCCTGATTAGCCAGATATTATATTTTACCTGCCCCTGTGACAAACTGGCACCGCATACATTTCTTCCCATCTTTGCATTTTCTTTTTGGTTTAAACATGCTGTGTGATGTTGAAATACAAACGAGTACACCGCAAACGAAGACGCATTGGGCCGAAAAATTTAATTTATTACGATGAGATGAGACGCGATAGCAGGTCACCTTGCACATTCAATAAAATAAGCAAGTATACGAGGAAAAAATAGCGCGAGCAGATATCAGCGCGGTCATAAGTTGGGTATGAAAGAAAAAAATATTAAAGCAGGGCCCAAGGCCAGCAAAAAAGAAAAAAATTGAATCCGCAAATTGTGTCCTCTGTGTCCCCAGCTCATTATACAGATTTAATAGCGGGTGAAGTGACTGCCCACGGAAATGATCTCTGACATCTCCCTTGGCATAGAGTCGTAAAATAAGATGACACATTCGCGGTTATAGCTTGGACTATCCACTCTTCACGATTGGCGTTTCACAGCGCATGCGCCGTTGCCCTGGACTAAATGCGTCTGGACAGACGCTTCATGTGCGTCCACACATTTTCAGTGGGATTTGCGTCCGCGCCATTCCGAGGCCACAGCAACGTGCGCACGACAAGATCTTCAAGCAGGGTGGTCGCCTGACGTGCCATGTGCACGGGGCTTTTGTCCTGCTAGAAGAGCAAAACAGCTGTCGGGGAAAGGCCCATCCAGCACATACGGGGGCATGGTGCCTTGTGGCAAAGAACTGTAACAGGACGCCGTGCATTTCCCATCAGTGCGGACAGGAGGCCCTATAGCTTATCCTTGTTCATGGCACCCCACACAAAGACTGCACACCGGCCACTTGAAATAACGCTCTGAGTATAGCCAATGCGGTATCAGCAATTTTAAAAGAGACAGAATGGAGCGGTAAAAGATTTTGAAAAGTGATTTAGCGAACGGTAAATAAGAGTTTCCAATAAACATTCTATGCCTTTAAACCATAACGTCGTGCAAACAGCTTCAAACACGTGTATTCGAGGTGATGCTAATGAGATGTTATTTATGCACATTTCTCTTACTTGCAGTGCATTTAGTTTCTAATTGAGATTGTCAAGTAATTCTATTTTCGAGACAAGTTTCGATAATTCCTCTGAGACATTGGATCCACCAAAGCTTTCGGCATATGCAAAGCAGCAAAATAACTTCACCAACAAGTCAAGGCAGTGTTTACCTGGAATTCAAGGGCAACCACACCTGCCGCTGTTGATCACACCGACTGCAAAAAGGGGACTCATCAGAAAAAAAAATTACATTGTGCCAATCTTCTGTGCACCAATGGTGATGGTCCTGCACGAAGTGCAGGCGTTGTTGGCGCTGTCGCTCAGTGAGGAAATGCTTTAGCGCTGCGGCACAATTTAAAATCCTAGCTGCTTTAAAACGCCGACGTGCTGTCGAAGTAAAAAGATCCAGTAACAACTCGTCGTAGACTTTTTTATAAGTCATGAAAGGTCACCACGATAACTGCGGCAATAATCAGTATGTCGTCTTGATGCTTCGTGACCCTATGCCGGCCGAACCGCTTTGCATCCGCAAGTGTTCCCTCACCTCAAAGGGCACAGATAATTCTGCTCACCAATGTATTCGACCTGCCAGTTCTTCGGCGTATCTCTCTGTGCGGTACACCCTCCGCCAGAAGTCTGGTGGTGAATCTTCGATCTTCAATCAAAACACGTGGTGCCACTTAACTATAGGCGACGGACCTTTGTCCGGTGCTCCCCACTATAGACCCTTGAAAGTTATCACTGGCCAATGAGAAGCCCGAACACGTGACGAGCGGCTGGAGATAGAGGAATGGCGTGACAGCCGCACTGTAGCCGAATCATTGAAAATCAGCTTGTTTACTGTGTAGATAAATCATCATGCTGGCGCGATGCCCCTCTCTCTAGCCTTTTTAGGTTCTCTATTATTTTTAGGATCTCGTGCCTGCTCGCTTGTCCCCCCAAAACCGTCTTGAGAACATAATGGCTGAAAACGCTTCACATCGCACCAGGCGAGCATAACATTCCTTTCTAGGGAGAATTTGTGAATGCATTATTTTATTAGTAAATATTTTATTGCGATGGCGTAATTATGTGACGATTCCTCTTTTAAAACGGCCTGGTTCAACCAACGCATTTGCTTACAACTAAATGCTATAACTGCCCTGCAGCCTACTAGTGTGCGAACGGTGCGCGCGTGATGAAAATACGATGCGTATTTTTAGCACTACTTCCGCTAGTGAAACGTTGTGTGCTGTATTTATGGAACGGGTCCAGTGTTTATGAACTGCACAGCTCACTCGTTCAGTCATGTGTGCAAACTATTTTCCGTCAAGCTGTATGGCACACCTGAACTTTCATAGAGATTAACACGACAAAAAGATGTGGAATCTTTTTAATTCGTATAACTTCGTGAACTACACGCCCAATTGAAAAAATACCTAGCCGCAACCCTTTATCATTAACTATTCAAAGGGGCGGCAAAATGTCAGGTGGACCGAGGAGATTAGAAAGTTTGCGGGGATAAGGTGGCCGTAGCTGGCACAGGACAGGAGGTCGCAGGTCAATGCGACAAATGTTTGTCCTGTTATGGATGTAGTTAGGCCGCTACTGCTGCGGCAGATTTATAACAATTATGAATAGCATGATGACGAACCATCAAAAAATACTGGGGCTGAAACTGGCAGTGAATATTACCTATACCACCAGTTGTTCCTTTCGAATGTGTACAAAATGTTGAGGCGTGACGGTGGCATTCGTCGCAAGGATGAAATAATCACAGAACCCTTTCCGCTGCTAGTGTTATATTTTCTCACAGGTGAGCTAGGTCTAATGACAATATCAGCCACTAACGCTGCTTGGCTTCTTGAGCGCGTTTCGACGAAGCTGATAATTTAGTAGAACGATCTTGCGGGCTAGTTGGTTCAGTGCAGAAAAAAGATTAGTACTGCGCGAATGAGACACGGCAGGAGAACAGGAACAAAAAACAAAAACGCCTGTGTTGTCGTTTTTGTTCCTATTCTCCTGTCGTGTCTCATTCGCGCAGTACTAATATTTTTTCTGTAGATAATTTAGTTTGGCGTCGATAATTCTCTTGTTGCATATAGTTATCCCCAGTCTCGAGTTGAGCCATTCTAGTGAGCTTTTTTATTTCGCTAATTTCCTCCGCTATCTCCCGCGTTGGTCTCTGTGGAGCGTCGTTCAGCTGCTAAGTGTTCTCCTTGTCTCCCGCAGTTCGATAGAAATAAACGCATAAATTGCCATTAGTGCGAGCTAATGGACGTTCAATAGCACTAAGTGCATGAGCAAAACTGAAGACCTCCACTGTGGTGGCTCATAAGAGAAACTGTTGGCTCTAAGCGGAACTGCGACTTATTTAGTCATCATGCGTTGGCTGTCTCCAGTATGAAGAGAAATCCGAATGAACAAAAATTGGTCTACGGGTTTGTCTCCGACGCAGGCACGTACAGACAGGAGGTGATGATGGCAAAGGCGCCGGCGCATGGAGCAGATGGGCAGGCTGCTGGCGGGGCATTCAGTGAGGAACATGTGCCCACAAATAGAAAACTCGTCAGCGGCAATACCTGCCGCTGCACTAAGCTGTCACTGAACGCAAACAGTTGCTTCGCGTGGTGCCACTCAAGAAATGAGCGGGAGCTTTTCGGACAGGAAGGGTATAACGATGCAAATTGTCCCCATACATATTCGGAACTGGCACATGAGGTCACGCTCCTCGAGAGCAATCTGCTCGCGTCTAACGAGCGTGAAAATTACAACGCGTCCCGTGTGGTTACAGAAACAATGCAGGCACGTGTCAGCAGCGATGAACAAAAGCCCGTTCAAAAAACAGAAATCTCGCTGTTTTGTGTTATCTGTCTAATTCGGGGCAAAGCGAACAGCGCACGCTTCACCCTCGCAGTACCTCCGCCGAACTGCGCGCATGACGTAGAGAATAAAGAAAGCGACCCCTAGCGCCAAGCACTGCGTGTAATCAGCTAGTACGCTGCGAGCGAGAAAAAAAAAAACATGGCTGGGAGCATGAAAGTAGTACACGCACGCGCACTGCGATGTCTCGGCTCTAGAAGTGCAACGTCGGACGGCGCGGCGATGCAGTTTTGTGTGATTCTTTCCGGCTGTCACGAGCCCTGTCGCATTTCAACACCGGTTTACTAATATTGCGAGGTGAAGGCATCAAACAAACCAACCTGACACACACAAAAGCTCAGGATGCAAGAAAGCTACAAATGAGGAAGGGATATCTCTAAATCTATCAGTGACGGGCTAGTGTAACTTACTCGTTGAGCTAAGATAGCAGCCTTAACTATGAAGTTGCGATTACAGAAACATGTTAGTATACCTAACCACACGACGCTGCGGACATGTTTGATTACAAAACCGTTTTAGTTACGCACACAACAGTCTGTGTCAGTCATCTTCTACGACTTTTTTTTAGTGTTAAAGGAACAGTTATAACCAGAGGGAGAAAGCATATAGTAAAAGAGTAGAAAAAAGCAGCCAGAGTTAGTAAATTCTGCTGTTCCTACCTTCTTACTACCTTTATTTTTCAAAGCGTGATATGTAACGAAGAAATAGCGGGCCCCTTAAACTTGGTTAGGTGCATTTTCATTATGTTCCGGCAAATTACAGACGAAAGTTTCCTCGTGTGACAGAAAGTCTGCTTCTGCATTACGCGTGTCGTCTGACTTGTGCGAGACGAGACGAGAGAAAGTTTCCGCATGCCGGCGCACAGAGCAACGCCGAACCCGTTTTAATCTTTTTCTCGGTGCCTACCTTCATAACCTTGCGCTGGGCATTCTCGGTTCATTTTGCAGGTAACCATGCGAGACGACTCAGACGACGGCTTTGTGATAACATGCTTCTCTGCCTACTTCCCGCAAGCAGATAACCTGGCCCTGTTCATTGAAAAACTACAAGGGTCTCGAGTCTCGACCTTGCCACAGACGATAAGGCACACTGGTCCCGAGGTATGTGCGCCCACTGCGCGCGTGCGTTTGGATTCGCTGACTACCGCTAGCAGTATTGATGATTTTGTCTCATCTGTAGCTGCCCGTTCATCTGTAGTCGACCCCTCAGCGGGCTGCAAGGTCTGTGGCCTGTCCACTTGGGAGATATGCGGACGTCAGTGGTTTCAGCATTTGCTTGCAGAGCCCGAGGTGGCGGGTCGCATTTAAATGGCGGTAAAATGCAGAACCCTAGTGTGTTGAGGTTTCGGCGCAGCCTAAATTCCCAGGTTTCTTAAATATGCTTCCGCGCGTTGCTGTCTTCTCTTCCGTCGTATACCAAGCGTGGCACTGCTCACATCTAAAACCGGTTCGCTGCTCGTTTTTATGGAGGAAAAACGTTAAGGCGCCCGTGTGCTGTGCGATGTCAGTGCACGTTAAAGATCCCCAGGTGGTCGAAATTATTCCGGAGCCCTCCACTACGGAACCTATCTCTTCCTTTCTTCTTTCACTCCCTCCTTTATCCCTTCCCTTATGACGCGGTTCAGGTGTCCAATGATATATGAGACAGATACTGCGCCATTTCCTTTCCCTCAAAAACCAATTATTATTAGTATTATCACAGTATCCAAATTTGTCTTCTAACCGTGGAGGAACAATTATTGTGTCTACGCTGCAGTGCGTGCCATATGCCTCAAGTTGTGAGGGCACCTGAATAGCTCATTGCGACGCTTGAGCGCACGCAGGAGAGGTAAGGAGAGGTGTACCTTCTTTAATCATTTGTGTTTAAACTGGCCACGCCGAGCGACGAGTTATGAATGAGAACCGCGCGAACTCCCTTGTTTAAATGAGCATATAAGTGAAAGCCACAGTTGAACGTATATATACGTGGCTTATGGTAGATAACTTGAATATCGGGGCTGTAGAACGGCGTATGGTGAATAGAAGAGCGACAGATGAGAAGCAGTTGAGGTAGCTTATCGTCTTGTCTACATTCTCACATGCCTGTGTCGCATTACATCACTCAGCTTGAAGGGTTAACAAGGACATAATACGCTTTCCCCGCCTCTTCTCGGCTGACCGTTCAAACCACCGACCCCACCCCATGATCGCGCTGTCTACCGAGCGCGAGCCATGCTCTGTGCATGGAACAAAGAAACAACGACGCTGGCTGACACAAAATGGCATTTATTGCTGCTACAACAATAACGGCCACTAGCAACAAATTAGGCCAATTTAGAATCAAGGTCGTCCGACTCATGAGCAGGGTTACAAGAGTCAAGTGGTCGAAATTTTCCGGAGCCCTCCACTACGGCGCCCGTCATAACCTGGATCACTTTAGAACGTTAAACCCCATAAACACGAGGCAAACAACCTCTGACAAAAACGTTCAGTCCCTCCAGATTGGGTCTACATTGCTCGGCCATAAGGCAATCAGGTTTTTTCCGATTAATATATCTCCATAAAAGCATTACCCGCTATACGTTGTTACACACGCTCTGCTTCTACTGTCTCCGGGCAATAACGTCTATCCGCTTTCATGGCGAGGAATAAAATGGCTTTAGGTGCGAGGATACAGGAAGGGAGGGAGGCTGGTATGATTGTGAGCGACGGGCGAGAGACCGGCTTTGCACATCAAATGAAATCAAATCAAATCAGTTTATTCAAACATCCTGAGATGCTTAGCGGCACGGACAAAAAGCCAAACGTGGCTTGACGATGTCCGTGTTCCTTACAAGGCATACAGAGAAAAACGCGGAATGTATGAAATACAGGCAGTGAATTAGTAGCAAACGCAGCTGCCCGCAAGGCAGAAAGGCGTACAAAAGAAACGAAAAATGCAGATAACAAAAGGCAAACAAACTTGAGGTTTCCGGATCATGAAAAAATGTAGTGTACAGAAGTGGCTAAGATGAGCAAATTGAGACTCATAGTGCACTTTACATGTTTTACGCATGCTTTCTTCTGCGACGGCGTTTATTGGTCGCAATCTTCGGCAGCGATATGCTTGCGCGCTGTCCACTCAGACCCTGCTGTGCTACTTCGAGTTGTCCTTTCTAAAAAAAAAATCGTACCTCCAATTCAGGCAGGAGCTCGTCACTCTCCCTGCCAAAAACCCGCATTATCGCCGTTGCTCTTTATTGTCGCACTGGTGGGCCTTGCACAAGAGCTGGATGACATTGAGGACATCGGGCATGCTGCATATGCGGACAACGTCACGATCTGCACGACCACAGTCTCCCTGAGCGAGAAGCCGGACAGATTGCAGCTGGCGGCGGATTGGCTTAGCCGGTATGAGGGGCGCTATAAGCTGTCGTGTTCCCCCGAAAGACCGACGTAGTAAGAATTCACAATTAGAGCGACGACAAGAGCATCCCATAAACATAACAATAGAATGAACAAGACTGTCGGAAGTGGACAGGGTCAGGATTCTGGGCATGTGGATCCAATCGAACCAGCGAGTGGACCCCACGACAAGACGTTTCACGAACTCAGTGGCACATGTCACAAGAATGATCACGCGGGTCTCCACCAGGAGATGAGGCATAATAGAAGAGGACAGTCAGACTAGTCTGCGCCCTGGTAGTAATCCGGGTCACCTAGAGCCTCTCGTACAAATAAACACCGTTCAAAGAACGAGAGTAAATAGACGCGATACCGAAGAAAGCATAAAAGATGGTTCTGGGACTGCCGACCAACACCTTCAATGAGAAACTGGGGGTGCTGGGGATCAGGCACACCTTCTAGGAACTCAAAGAGGGGGAGTTGGTAGCTCAGAAGCTCAGACTAATGCAGTTAACAGCAGGGCGCACAGTAATCAAAACTCTGTACGGTGACGCGATCAGGGAAACCTAGTGAATAACGACACTGCAATGGAGGCACACGTAATGGAGACCTACTTAGTAGCGCCAGTCCCAAGACACATGCACAGAGAAGCACACCTCAGCTGCAGAGAGGCCAGAACGAGAACACTAAACAGGAGTTTTGGCGGCGGGCGAATGAATACGAGATGCGTGGACGCCACCACCACATACAACACTGGGCCGTCGCCAGCGTTTGGGTTAAAACGCGAGCGAGGCCATCCCTTTACCCTTACTCAGAACGGCTGGTGACAAGCGCCAGCACTGGAACTCCGCCCCAAACGCTGCATTCTCGATGAGCAGCCCACTAATTAGCTTCCGGGTATCGGCTCTACTGCAATGCAAACACCGCGATTTGCCTATAACGGTGTATTTTCAACAAGAATAAGCATAGCCATTACTTCTTCCCATCCCATAAGTATTTTGAGCGTTTAGCTTGGCCAGTTAAAATTCTGCATAATAATTATTGTGCAGCATGAAATGGTTCACAACAACGGCGGTCATGTCCGATGGCGTTCGAAGCATGCTTTCAGAAAAGCGCCATCTTCCGTCCATAAACTTCCAGGAAATTTTCCAGCTGAACCCTCAAGTCCTAGCGCACCGCGTGACATTTGCTGCGGTTCATGGTGTAATTCCATTGCCGCATCGATTGCGAGCGCAGAGATCCGAAGGCTCGAAAACGAAACTATACTCCGCGGAGAAAGCGCGGGGCAGAGCTGCACGATATACCCAGCAAGAAACGTATCTCTCCAGGTTCACCCAGATAAGATGGAATGTCCCAGTTACAGTACAGCATTTAGCAAGCACTTCCAGACCGGACCAGACTAGAAACACAGGCAAAAGGGCAGTGGCCGCGTTCAGGATTTAAAAACGTTTCCGGGAGTGAATGCGTGGATTGAGCATTAATAAAACGAAAGAGCCCATTTTCTTCCCAAAAAGGTAACTCGGTAACTTCACGCGACAAATTATTTTTAACAAGAAATAAAAAAAACGACTGCGCGCTCTCTTCTCTTTCTCCTCCTCGCACCGTAAGCTGCGGGGTAACAAGAGTTTCGTGCGGACAGCCGAGGGGAGCGGAGGCCCCGCATCTCTCCTGGCGCACGGCATATCTCATACGTGGGCTGTCGGCTCCCTGGCGCAGACTCGGCCCCGTACACTTGCCCAGATCGGACGTGACTTTCGAGCTCTCCAACTGGGCGCCTAGATGGCTACTCCTGCAAAGCTGCGGCTGCCGCCGTCGGCCGACTGCCGCCCAAGTATCTCAACCCTAACCCCAGACGCCAGCCACCCACCTTCCTCCGCTTTGGAGGACGCCATGGAAGATCAAGAAAATTGCAGCCATGTATGGAATATCAAATGCGTTACAACACGATCGCACCTGCAGATTCAGCCTCTTCCCATGCTTCACCCCAGAAATTTGTGGATATTTGGGGAGATCAGTCCGCTTGGAAACATCTCTCACCGGCGCCGCACCAAGATGCATCCCGACGACGATCGTCATGAAATTCACTGATAATACCGACCTTGGCCCCTTCGAATTTGTCTGAGTCAAGCCATACAGCACGCAGTGGGCTTCACCAGACAAGAGCGCACGGACACATTCGTCCAACTCCGCGCAGCGCAGGATCTGCTGGCCATCGATACCTACAGAGCATTAGCCACGAAAAATATCCTCGCCCTCAAGGAGCTCCGTATATACGAGCAAACACACGAAATAAGTTCCTACTACACCAAACCCCCGTCGAATGCCAGGACAGTTATCCAGGGAGCTCCACTGACCTTCACGGACGATTACATTCGGACGAAGCTGAGCGTTCAAGGTCGCTAAAATCTGAACTTCAGACGCCTTGGAGAATCCAAGACCCTTTTAATGACGTGGAAAAGACCACATTTCCTAGATATGCCACGCTTTGCTCCGATGTCTTCCGCCTCTACCCACACGCCCTCGAAGCAGGCACGTCCCAGCCTTCAGCACCGCACGGACGTATGCCCTAATCACAAAGAATACGCACGCAGCGCAAAGTGACGAAAGCACTTTGGCCCGCAAGAAAATACAGTTAGTTAGTTATATTGATTTTAATGGCGCAAAAGCAACTATGGCTATGATGCGCCAAACACAAGGTTAGGTTTTTGTTAAATGTTACACTTTTTATAACTAGAGTTTGTTTAAAACATTGGCTTCATTAAGAAACTTAAAAATACTTGAAAGATCAACCAGTGCTTGATCACCTAAAAGCAACTTGGGGTGCAATGGGATGTATTCATTGTAGAGTGTTGTAAAATATTTTTTCCTCGGTTGTTCCAGTTTTGTACATGAAATTAAAATGTGGTTTACAGTGAGTACATCGCCGCACATTTCGCAGAGAGGTTTGTCTTGTTTTGTCAGTAAGAAGTTGTGTGTAAGGTGTGTGTGCCCAATGCGTAGCCGGCATAAAATAACTTCAGTGAAACGTTCTTGATGTCTACATGATTTCCATTCTCCTAAAACGGGTTTTATAGAATGCAGTTTGTTGTTTGCCTGTTCTTCCCATGCAGCCTGCCACTTAATTCTGAGTTTACTGTGCACTAATTTCAAAAAATCCCTGTGTGGTATGTTATCTTGTTTTATTTGATCAATTCGAGCTTGTGCTGCGCATGCATCTGCTCTCTCATTACCGACAATTCCAACATGGTTGGGCACCCAGCAGAATATAATGTTATGTTTTTGTTTTTATTTTAATTATGTTATGTACGATGTTTCCCATAATGGGTTCAGCAGCGTTTCTACAGTGCAGCGCTTTGAGCATACTCAGTGAATCGGTGTAAATGACGCTATTTTTAATGTTTTCTTTTACTATTTGGTCTACGGCTACAAAGACTGCATAACTCTCGGCAGTAAAAACCGATGCATACTGTGGCAGTCGTATCATTTTTTCATTTTTTCCTTGACTTACTGCACTTCCAACATGACTTTCTGTTTTTGACCCATCAGTGTAAAATTCAGTGAAGGTGTCATATTTTTCTTGCAGTTCAAAGAATTCTTGTAGTATGAGCTGATGTGGCATTTCCTTTTTATGTAAGTGTGTCAGTGTGAAGTCGCACACTGAAGGCAGGCTGTACCATGGTGGTAAATTTTCATATTTTTGTGCAATATTCGGCAGGGCATCCAGTACTCCTAACTCTTCACATTTATCTTCAAAGCGCATTATTAGTGGCCGTATGGATTGTGGTTTATTGTTGAATAATCTTTTGGATGGGCACTTGGTAACAATGGGATGGCAGAGATGTTTAGGAAGAGAACGGGCTTTTAGGACGTATGCGCATGTCAGTGTGACTCTTCTATCCTCTAGTGCAGGCTCATTAGCTTCAATGTAAAGACTGTTTACCGGGGATGTTCTATATGCTCCAGTTGATAGTCGCAGACCAAGATTATGAACAGGGTCCAGTCGTTTCAAGTAGGATGCTCTTGCTGAACCGTATACTATGCACCGATAGTCCAGCTTGGAGCGTACCAGAGAGCGATAGATGTGTAATAGGCATGTTCTATCGGACCCCCACCGTTTTCGCGAGAGCACCTTTAATACATTGAGGGCTTGGGATGCTTTCTTTTTAAGGTTGTTAATGTGTGGTAGAAATGTGAGTTTCTTGTCAAAAGTGAGTCCTAAAAATTTATGTTCTGGTTTAATTGGTAGTGTGGCTTGATTCAAGTATAGGTTGGGATTGGATTGTAGGCCTCGTCGCAATGAGAACAGAACAGCTACTGTTTTTTGAGGAGAGAACTTGAACCCATTTATCTCTGCCCAAGCAGCCAGTTTATTTAGTGTGATTTGTATTTGTCTCTCGCAGGACGATATGCTGGAGGAAGTGCATGCTATCTGTAGGTCATCTACATAAACCGAATACATTATGGACTTGGGTATTACTTTGGCTAACGAATTCATTTTTACTACGAAGAGTGTCGCGCTTAGAATGCAACCTTGGGGTACGCCATTCTCTTGGGTGAAAGTCATGGAGAGAGTTGTTCCTAGGCGGACCCTAAATGTGCGGTTAGCCAGGAAGTCGTTCAAGCAGTTCAGCATCCTGCCTCGGATACCTAGCTCTGCTAGGTCGCGGAGGATGCCGAACTTCCACGTGGTATCGTATGCCTTCTCCATGTCGAAGAAGACCCCGATACACTGCTGCTTGTGGATGAACGCCTCCCGTATGGTGTTCTCTAGGCGGACAAGGTGATCGGTGGTTGAGCATGCTTTTCTGAATCCACATTGATGTACATCTAATAGTTGCCGAGATTCGAGTACAAAGGCGAGTCTAATGTTTATTACACTTTCAAAAGATTTAGCAATGCAGCTGGTGAGGGCTATTGGTCTGTAATTGTCAGGACTTGTTGGTGGTTTTCCGGGTTTCAGAAAATGTACTATTACTGCTTTCTTCCACTCCTCAGGTATTCTGCCAGTCATCCATATTTTATTGAAGACTTTTAACAGTGCCTGTACGGCAGTATCAGAGAGATGGGCAAGCATATTGTAATGCACATTGTCTGGGCCTGGTGCTGTCTTTTTACCGGAAGATAATACCCTATTTAATTCCTGGAGCGTAATGGGCTGGTTGTAGTCTTCCTGAATGCCTGCTCCGAATAGAAGTTTTTGTTTTTCAGCTATATCTTTGTGTTTCTGGAATGTGTTTGTGTAGTGGGATGACCTTGAGACTTCAGCAAAGTGCTCGCCCAATAAATTGGCCTGTTCTTCCAACGATGTTTGTGTACCGGGTGTTGTCAAAAGCGGAAGTGTGAAGGAAGTATGGTCAGCAGTGAATTTACGAACTTTGTCCCACATTTTCTTTGATGGTATTGAACTATTTATAGAGGACACATATTTCTGCCAGGAGGTTTTCTCAGCATTCCTGCGCACGTACCGCGCTCTCGCCTTGACCCTCTTAAAAGTGAGTAAGTTCTCTGCAGTGGGGTACCGACGCAGGGTGCCCCATGCTTTATTTTGCTGTTTTTTTGCAAATGTACATTCTTGTGTCCACCATACTTTGTGTTTCTTCTGTACGAGTCCTGTTGTTTGTGGTATAGCGAGTGTTGCAGCAGATATTATGCATGTAGTAAACCTTTCATTAATTTCATCTATGCTGAGGTGTTCAGAAAATTCTTTATCTAGAGTGGCACGTTCTGTAAAAAGTGACCAGTCGGCGAGGTGAAATTTCCAGCGCCGTGGTCTTGTGGGGATGGCTGGAGTGGAAGACGAGAGCCTGATGACAGTGGGTAGGTGATCACTTCCCAGAGGATCATTTAAAACATCCCATTTAAAATCGTTAAAAAGAGACGGTGATGTGAAAGCTAAATCAAGGAAGCTCATTTTTGCTGAGCTTGGGCAACAATATGTGGCCTTTCCTGTGTTTAAAAGACAGACATTATTCGAGAGGAGAAAATCTTCGATTATTTTGCCCCTAGAGTCACAGCGTTCGCTTCCCCAAAACGGGGAGTGAGCGTTAAAATCGCCAACTACCAGATATGGCTCCGGCAATTCATTGATCAGGCCTTCTAAATCTTGTATTGTTAATGTGATGTGTGGGGGGAGATATAAAGAGTAAATTGTTATTGTTTTGTAGGTAACGACGCTACTGCAACTGCCTCAAGTTTTGTGTAAAGTTTGATTCCTTGAGCAGGGACGCCGCTTTGAAGGACAATCGCGACGCCTCCCGAGAGTCGATTTGCCTGCTCGCGATCGCGTCTAAAAATGTTATAATGTTTAAGGATATGCACATGTTGTGGACCAAGGTTGGTCTCCTGAAGACATAAAACTATGGGTAACATTGACCCTAATATATGTGTTACGTCGCTGTAGTTCCGCATAATTCCTCTACAATTCCACTGAATTAAGAAAGCCATGTTTATTTTTGGGGTGAGAACGCTAAGGCGTTTACTTATGCTCAGGGCCCGTTATGAGAGGTCTGTCTTTTTTTCGCTCAAAAGAGCTGTTCCGCCGCTGCAAAGCGGGCGGACTGGGAGTTATATCCATCACCTCGCCAGAGGTGCTGGAGGACCGCGCAGCCACGGTTGTGTTAGTTTCAGGCCTCCCCTGACGGGGGGAAGTCCTGCGGGATGCCGACCCATGGACCGGCGCTCCCTGCTGTGACAATGGCAGGGCAGCTTTCGCTGACCCTGCCTGGGGCGTGGATGGCCCTGCCATAGGCTCGGTGGAAGTGGCCTCGGCAGGTGCCGGAGTGCTGTGTGGTGCTACGCCCCTGCGCACCACATCAGCGAAGTTTGGTTTCGCTGTGAACGAAAATGTGTTGGTTAGTGCAAAACGCCTCCTGGCTTCTTTAAATGAAATGTTTTCTTTGGTCTTTATGGTGCTAATTTCTTTCTCCTTTTTCCAGGACGGACACGCCCTGGAGTACGCAGCGTGGTCTCCTTCGCAATTTGCGCAGCGCAGTGCTGCGTCACATCCTCTGAATTGTGGTCCTTAGAAGCGCATTTCGCACAGGTTTTGCGGCCGCGGCAACAAGAGCCGTGCCCGAATCTCTGACAGTTGAAGCATCTGCGTGGGTTCGGAATGTAGTGCCTGACATTAACTTTAAGGTATCCGACTTCGATGGTTTCAGGTAATGTGCTTGTGCTGAATGTGAGTACCAGGTGTTTAGTATCTATTTCTTTGTTGTCTTTGCGGATTTTAATTCGATAGACATCTGTGACATTTTGGTCGCTGAGACCTTCTAGCATTTCTTTTTCTGTTAGATGAATGAAGTCGTTTTCTGAGATGACACCACGGACGGTATTGAGGGATCTGTGGGCTGTTATGGAGACTGGGATATCTCCAATAGAGAGAATGTCTGAGATCTTGGAGTTTTGGGTATGGTCACGGATTTCTAGTAATAAGTCGCCACTGGCCATTTTCGATAGCTTATATCCGGGGCCCAGTGCATCTGTTAGGCACTTTGACACAAGAAAGGGGGATAGTATTCTTGCCTGCTTTCCTTCTACTGTACTATGTATGACATGGAACTTTGGGAAGGTTGTTTTCTTTTTCGGAAAAAAGTCTGTTGCTTCGTTCCGCCCTCTTTTCAGAGAGCGATCAGGTTTCGAAAGGGGGGGAGCCATAAAAAAGTTTGGTGTTCGGCAGCGGTGCTAGCCGCCCACCACGGAGCCCAACATGGGGATGGAACAGGCGCCTTTAAAAAGCCCTGCACACACCAGCTATACAGCGCCACTATAACCTAATACGGCATAACACAGGGTTGTCAGCCACACATGGTTAACCCTCGCCGCCTACGAAAAGTGAAAAAACCGAGAAAGGAGGAGGGGACAGGAAAGTTGTAAGAAAGAGATAGGAAAGTGAAAGATGGAGGGCAGGACAGGAAAAGGCAACTGCCGATTTCCCCCGGTCGGGTCAGGCCGGAGGTGCCGTCTACAGGAAGCTGAGGCCAGAGTGGTGTGTTGCCTCCGCCGAGGGGCCTTAAAGGTCCAAACGCTCGGCATCGGCTCAACCACCAGGATCCCCTTTTCCCCGGACACGGCGATGCCACGCACGGCGAGGCGCGGGTGCTCGGGTCCGTGGTGATGCACAGTTCACCATCATCCTCTTGCGGGGATGTCCCTGCGGATGCTTGGGAACCCGCGGTGTCGCCACTCACCGTCGCGACGCCTGCAAGCTGCAGGCGCCCCCCTGCGGGGACGCAAGAAAATACAGAAGAAAAAACTGACCTAAAATGCTACGACTCTCTAGGGGAGCACCCTGCAACGGATCCTGTTTGTCCCGCCCGAAAGAAAGGAACATCAGTAGACCAGAAGAAGGCAAAGGCAACCAGAGGCAGAACTTTAGCCAGGCAGGCACCGCCACCACCGCTCATAGACTCTGAAGCTTGGCCAGAGCTACCCCTGATCAACCGCTTCGCTCCCCTGGCCACTTCACGCAGCCGCATTCAAAGCCATGGTCACCGTGACGCAAAAACCAGGCGACCCACACACACCCGCGATTTCCGCTGCAAGGCGCGTAATACTAATCCTCGAAAAGAGCCAACACAAAGAATCCGAAAGACGAATGTTCCACCCAGCCACCACACAAAACCGCAGGAGACGGCTACGCTGAAAATGAGCAATACGCCGTCGCAGAAAACTCTACCGACGCCACAAGTGCACGAGGACCAAGAAATCTCCGAGCCCCCCGATCAGGTGAGCGGCCCAGCTCTCACACCTTTACCTTCCATCCTGAACCCCCTCGCTGCACGTCCCAAGCACTGCTATACAGAGCCCACCCGTATCGCTTCCCATCCCACGGGAAGAAATACAGCGAATGGTTACGGACATAATTAACGAAATCTTCTACATAAACTTACACATTGCTCATATTCTGCAAGCGGCTATGGATCCGATGCTGTTATCCCTCCAGGCAGTAACCAATGGGCTATCGGCCTTCGAAGATGGCCACCCTGTGCACAAACGACAACCTTTATCACATCAGAAGAGAAAGATTATGACTAACACGACACAAAAGGCACACAAAAAAGCGACAACGCAATCTGCATACCTGTTAATCTGGCAGTGGAACAGCAGAGGTCTCCACGAGAAACACAACCATTTGCTTCAACACACGGGCATTACTGGCAGACACCCAGGCATAACTGCTGCACAAAACTAACGGGGCCTAATTGTTGCTAGGCTACGCAACAAAGCATACAACGGCGTCCGAGGGCAACTCAACAGGATACCACCGCCCCAACAATCACCGTAACATCGTCAAAAAAGACTTGCTTACTGCGCAAACTGACACAAAACAGGTCGCCTCCCCCTGAAAAAAAAGCACGTTGCCATAAGCACGGTCGCCGCTGGTCCCACGCTCCGTATCAGCTGTACTCCCAACCAACCTAATGCCACATTTCCTAAACTTGACAATTTCTTGGGAACCAAGAGGCGACGAGACACAGCGCTACTTATTGGAGACTTTAATTACCCACATTCCCCATGGGGGTACAGGAGAACAATACCACTGGCTCGTAAACTTTGTACCTTCTCAAGCTTCCACCACTCAACATTATTGAACGATACCGCGCAACCAACCCGCCAAGACAACTCTAAGAAACTAGCACTTCCCCGGACCTGACGTGGACACGCGGCCTACTTTCGATCACATAAAAAAATAGAGGCGACACACATATTCGAAATATGCGTAACAACTGAGAAAAGTCCCCGTCCTCTGAAAGGCAACTATAACACCACACTGATTACAAACTGTCTACAAGTCACAAAGGAGCTTGCAGATGTGGACAAAAGCCATCTGACACTAAATGAATGGAGCTCAAAGGTAGTCGAAGCGGTCAAACAACGTATACCAAGTGCATTACTCGCACTGAAGTGTTTCCACAAGTGGGCCAACACCGCCTCACACTCTGGAGAAAGCGCCGCCGGCTGAGTAAAAGATGGAGCCAGAATAAACACTCTAGACTACACGTTCGCGTTCAGGAGCTTACACTGGAATATCAGGAAAACGCCGACAAGCTGGCCACACAGAGATGGCTCGAAACTTGTGACAACCTCAATGGCCAGCTTCATACTGCGCCTGTCTGGAATTTATTTCGCACACTCATTGGGCAATGTAAACCTCGCGACACTCTACACAAGCTTCACCTCACAATGAATTTCAGTACAAACGACCTCATAGAGGAAATATGGGACATATTGACCTACCTACAACAGCATCAGCAGCATCACACATCTACCCGAATCCATGATCCACAGAAGAAGACACCGACAGCTATTAAAATTTTCGCCTAGCAGAACTGCACATGACACTCATGCACCTCAAGCGCAACACTGCACCAGAACCAGACAAAATAGCCTACGGAATGCTACGAAATAAACAAGAACTACTCGCCCACATCAATTAGGTCTGGTCAAAGGGAGAGTTATCCCTGGCTCGGAAAGAAGCTCTCGCTATACTCCTTCTCAAATATGGGAAGCCACTCAATACACCGACAAACCTCAGACATATTTACATGGCAGCATGCGTTGGCAAGCTAATGAAAAAAAATGGCTCTAACATGTTTGGAATGGCACCTGAAGAACACCAACAGCTTGCCCCCCCCTCCAGCAGTGTTCCTCAAATGTGTGAGAGCACGCAAGATGTCGCTAAACGCATCAGTGGAGATGTGAATGAAACCTTTAGTACGGTACAGCTCCGAACGATAGTCGGAGTATAGACCTAAAGAAGGCCTTGGACGATGTCACTCAAGATGCAATGCTCACCAATCTCAGAGAAACACAACCTGGCTTCCGTATGTTTCGTTACATACAAAACTTCCTTACGGAACGAACAATTCGCATCATCTAGCCAAACGGCGAACCGTTAAAACATTATTCCCTCTCCAGAGGTACGACGCAAAGCTCAATCCTTTCACCTACGCTGTTCATCATCATGAAGAGCCTACCTCACAAGTTATCTCAAGTGCCAACACTATGCTGCACAAAAGGCAGCCCCAAATTTCAAGACGACACTCTACAGATGGGGTAGGATATCGTCTAGAAACACGCACAGTCCTAGGGCTCGAGTGCTTCGCAGAGAAGTCGGAGTACACGGTCGTCCTCAACGGCTGTAACAAGAGAGCCGACGCACAAAGAAACCTTATTATCCTCCATATCAACGGAACACCCATTTTCGGCAAGTCCCACATACGCATTCTTGTCTTCATTTGTAGCAGGACGGCCGGAGCACGCAATGTGCTACAAATATCCTCAAACGGATACCCCAAATTCATCACATGCTCACTCGAGTCGCCCGTCATAAGCACGGCCTCAAGGAACACGAGCTACAGAAGGTCGTTGAACCCACCATATGCTCCTACCATATAAACCCTTGCATGACACGTACTATGCCGACGCCTGGTACACAGAAAACGTCACGACTGCATCAGTCGGGCCAAAAGATCATGTCGTACGTACTTCACCACAGAAGAGTTACCACCTTCACTGCTGCAGTGGCGAAAGCCATATCGGAAGCAATTCTCCTCCATCAACAACAAATCACAGAGACGATCACTATACGCATGGAGGTTGAGGTTGAGGTGTTGAATGCTACAGGTGGGATTAGCCTTGCTTTGTCTGCTGGCAATTGCTCCACCGCAGCGTCCCTTCGATATTAACAATGCCGCATCTACCCCGCTAAGCGCACAGTCTCTTATAATAGCACACATTCTCTCCCGCAGTCACCAGCTATGCACACAATCAATCCACACAGTTCACATCACAGTCCACTCCAGAAGTCACCATCTATGCACATATTCAGTCACACTAGAACATAGGCCATTGTAGTGCCACACTCCATACACACATTCACTCACAGCATAAACTAGTCCACTCCGGAAGACACCATCTACGCACACATTCAATCACAGTAGGCCATAGTCCGTTCCTGCTGTCACCATTTAAAAACAAGATCCGTGTTCTGCAGAAATGTTAAAAGAAGGCGTGCTGCCTCCCTTCTGCATGTCTGGTTTCCACTTGGCTAGACAATGTCCTGCACTGTGCTGTGACGGGGTCCTGTCTTCTTGAAGGAAGCGAACATCACATGCCTTTCCGCGTTGTACTTTGGGCGGTACATAATATAATGTTCGATATCCCCGCACACACCACATAAAGAGCAGAGCGGAGACGATGCTATGCCGGTCTTATGCATCCATGCAGGAGTGCGAGCAGAGGCCGTGCGAATTCGATGTAGAAGGGTCGCCTGAGATCTTCTCAGTCCCTTGGTCACACATGGCTTGTGGGACGCACTCCACAGGGTACTGAAGTGATCGAGCACCGTTTTCCTGCAGAGACTTTTCCCATCTTGAGGTACTTTTTTTGATGGAATCCTTGAGAGAGCTTTATGGGCGAGACTGTCTGCCACCTCATTACCGTTGACTCCTATGTGAGAGGGCACCCACTGGAAATGTAGAGTAAAGCCTCTGCTGTGCAGATTCTGCACCAAGCGCAGAGAGCTTAGAGACAAGGCGTCAGTAGGGAATCCGCGCTCTAACCTCTGAAGGGCAGATTTTGAATCAGTTAGGATGACAACAGGTTGAGCCGGACAAGACCCTAACTTCCGTAAAGCCGCCTCAATAGCAACACTTTCAGCCGTTGTGGGGGATACAACAGCAGTACAGCGTACGGACCACTTACAGTCCAAAGAAGGAATGTAAAAAGCCGCTGCGCTAGCTTGTTTGACCTTGTCCACAGAACCATCCGTGAAAATTTGAAGATGGCAGGCATACTCTCTTTCCAAGTATTCCAGTACAAGCGAACGCGTTGCTGCCAAAGGAGAGCTGCGCTTTGCGCTCACATGGGGAATTGTGACCTTACAGTCGAGGGTAGGAAAAGACCAGGGGGGTTTCAACCGTTTCCTTTGCCTTCGGACATGAATGCCTAAAGAACTAAGAGTATTGAGTGCCAAGTAAGCCTTCGACTCATATCTCTTGCAGAGCCGCTGGAGAAGAGATCGCCCAGCTACCGTCTCTCCTAAGCGGTCAAGATGCATTAATAGTCTCTGAGAAGCGACAAGGCTAAGAGGTTTCGATAGGGACTCATGAAGTACTGCCTTATTCGCAGCCGCCTGGGGAACTCCAATGGCTCTTCTTAGGCCCTTTCTGTGGACAACTTCGAGACGCTCAAGTTGTGATGCCGAGGGGGAAATTAAAGGTAATTGACACATTATCCGGCTGACCACCAGCGCTTCATGAAGTTTGACCATTGAAGAAGGATGGTTTCCCTATTGCTCACGTGCAATTCTACGGATCACATTGAGACGAAAAGATATAGATGAAACAATCGCGTCCACAGCTTTTCGCCACTGTAGACGGGAGTCAATAATGACGCCCAGGAAACGCGCGTGGTTGAATTGACGGATGCAAGAGTGACCGAGGTCTATCTTCAACCGCGCTTGACGTCTTCCTACACCTGGAAACAGAATAAAGCCGGATTTGTCCACTGACAGAGACAACCCCCGCACCTTGAAGGTAAGCTTGTGCCGAAAGTATAGCCTGTCGAGCTATCAGGGCTAATCGCTTGTGTTGGTAGCCAGTAATCCAAATACAGATGTCGCCAGCATAAAGTGACATACGCACTTGCCTGAAACTTTTTTTCAACGAATCGGGTAGGCCAGCCATTACGGCGTTAAAGAGCGTGGGGGAAAGAACACTTCCTTGAGGCACACCTCGTGACAGAACCCTTTCGGTGCTTAACGTACTCCCTAACCGTACACGAACCGCGTGATCACTTATAAACTTGTAAATGAATCTTAACATATAGCTCTGTATGCCCATGCCTTGCAAACTGTTTAGAATTGAGCTCTGAAGCACGCTGTCGTAAGCTTTCGCAACATCAAGAAAAATGGCTAAGGTGGAAAGGCCGAAAGCTCTCTGGTGTTCAATGTGACTGATCAAGTCTAAGACGCTATCTTGGGCACTAAGACCTCGGCGGAATCCTGTCATACAGGATGGCAGTGCCTTGCTGTCCTCAAGCCACCATGATAAGCGTTCATTTACCAGCTTCTCCATCAACTTAGCTACACAGGAGGTCAATGACACTGGGCGATACGAGGCAAGGTCTGTCATGTCTTTGCCAGGCTTCAGTACCTGAACTACATGTGCCACCTTCCATGACGGAGGAACATAGCCAGTCTCCCAAACACGATTGATGAATTTGAGGAGCTCCTTTCTGAGTTGCAAGGGCAGATTATTCAAAATTTGATTGGTGATGCCATCGGGACCTGGTGAACACCGGCGCCGCAGGCCACTGAGCGCAGTCTGAAGCTCACGAAGCGTGAACGGGACGTCCATGATAGACCTGGAGGAAGCAGTTGGTGAATATATATCTATTCCAGAATCAGCGCGTACGAGTGCATCTGCAAATTCCTCTGCCAAGCACGCAATAGGTTTTTCCTTGCGTATTGCAAGAGCTTCAAAAGGCTTCGAAGGGCGAGATTCTCCAGCAAGGCTGCCAATAACTGGCCATATTCTCGTTATCGGTGAGAGCACAGTCAGACTAGCACAGAATGAGGCCCATTGCGACCTGTACAGCTTGTTCGTGTGCCGTCTAATAGCAGAATTCAGCCTATTGAAGGTCGTCTTGAGTTGCCTGTCGTCCTTCTTCCGCACGAGTTGGCGCTCCGCCCTCCTTCTCGCTGCGCAAAGGTTCCTGAGTTTTAAATCCGGGGCCGGAAAATGATCAGGTAACTTGACCGCCGTAGTTGCTGCGAGCTTACTAGAAATCATTTTGTCAACAACATCACCAGAAACACGTTCTAGGTGCTTTCTGTACGTGTCCCAGTTGACCACGTGGCTAATTTTAGGAGCATGCATACGAAAGTCGGCAGCAAACACAAAAATCGGATAGTGATCACTTCCCATGCGGTCGGGTGCTGTTGACCAACTCTCGCGGACGTCAGGTGAATGCAGTGTCAGGTCTATAGCTGTCGCTGAGGCTGGATGCCGGAAAAAAGTGGGGCTTCCGTCATTGGCAACACACAGGCCCAAACTGTCAATAACCTCTACAAGTTTGCATCCACGGGAATCCGTGTTCCGGTCACTCCAAACGGCATGATGGGCATTGAAATCACCGCAGATGATTCTAGGTGCTGGGCAGTGGTCGCAGAGCTGCTTTAGAAACAAATCTAATGCTACCTTCTTCCGCGGAGACACGTACACGGATGCAATAGAAAGGGTTCGAGAGCCGAGCTGTATTCTTGCAGCCGCTACCTCAATGTCATCTGTGCAAAGATCGGCAACGCTTTGAGAAACATGTGGAATTTCTCTTCTTATGTAAAGCGCAGCACTTCCTGCAGGAAATGACTTTATGCTGCAGTTTTTATGGGCGACATATCCAGTCAAACATCTCCCGCTTGGCAGGCCAGCTTCTGACAGGGCCAATACTGGAACACAAGTCTCTTTCAAGAATAGTTTGAGTTCTGCTAACCGACTTAAAATCCCAGCGCAGTTCCACTGCAATATAAACGGCACTTTTCGGTGCATATGAGACCCACGAGGTTTAGCCCCATCCATTTTAGTTCGCAAGGAAGTTTGCTGCGAAGGTGGAAATTAGGAACTCAAAAGAAAGCACCAGCTGTAGGAAGTTCTTAGGTTACCAGGCGCCATCGCTGGAACATCTGAACGCAGGTCCCTAAACAAAACATGAAGAAGGTCAGACATACCTTGAATTTTGAGCTTATTTTGCGCAACGCACTCACAACATCGATAAAAGATGCCGACGAGGACACACTCTTGGCTGCAGTAGCTGGTTTTTTTTTTGTCACTTGTGCATATGAGGGTCCCCCTTGCCGTGGAGTCTGGCTGTGATCCGGCCGCTCAAGAACATGGACACTTTTTGCTGGAGGTCGAACAGTCGACTCGCGCGCACTGGGTCTTGGCGTCCTGCTGGACTCAGGTCTCTTAGGGACATTGTTGGGCAACGCAACAACATCAGACTCCAATACTGGGAACTCGTCTAATCCAGGGACAGGCGTCTCAGTCGGTGGGGTTTTTGGACCAGCAATAAAGGACATCCGACGCTGCAGAGCACTCACACAGAAGGGGCAGCCTCCGAAACTCGCTCGATGATCGCCACCGTAATTGGCGCAAGCAAAATCTGCCCTGCAGGTTTTAAAGTCGTGGTCGCCTCCGCACCGCTTACAGCGTCGATCTTTTGTGCAAAATTTGGCCACGTGCCCAAACCGTTGGCATCTAAGACACCGTGGAGGAGCTTCAGTGAAATCTGCAACTGCGTGTTTTGTGAATCCCAGATCATTTTTTTCGGGGCGCTCTGAGTTGGGAGCGAATGTCAACACGATAGAGTTGGTAGGTTTCGCAGCCCATTCTTTTCCTGGAGACTCCACACGACGCACAAGTCGTTTCACGTGCAGCACACCTTGTGGTTTCAGATAATCAAGTAGGTCGCCTTCTGAATACCACTTTGGTACACCCTTAATAACACAGGCGTTCTTCATGTAGGAATGGGGCAACCGCACGTTAACTTTGACGCCAAAAATCTGAGAGCTCTGCAGGAGCTTGTCAACCTGCTCTTCCGTCGAGACATCCAGCTGAAGAGCCCCGTGCATGGTGAACCGACTTCTAACCGGAGCTGACCCCAGCAGTGATTGAATGGCCGCGAAAAGTAAGATGGGATTCTTCTCTCTTAAATCAACCCCCTTTTCTGCAGGCTCAACCACTACAGGGATCCCTACAGTTCGTTGCTTGCGATGACTCACCAACTTGAAGTCCTCGTTGTCCACGTCAGCCATATCGGCCACTGACTCGTCACCGTCCACGATCGTTGACTCAGCCCCACTAAGCGATGAGGTCTCACTGGACGGGTGGTCGAGTCCATGTTCTGGTCGCTCCACAGCCTGGGAAGCCATGGCCGCCTCTTCCGAGCCAGCCTCCTTTGAATGGCGTAGTCCCTTTAGGCTTGCCGGCGCCGGAGCAGCCGTACTGTTCCCGTAGGGACAGTACCGCTTTGAAGATGCTGCCGTCCTCGAATATTCAAATAAAACTAGGTAAATTAGGAAAAATTAGCTAAATAAACAGAGCTGAGGCGACAGGCGATCGAACAACGTCTTCGTCTTCCTCTTCTTTACGCATGGACAGCCAGGGCTCCCTACGTGCCTTTACTGACAACCTACCGGTGCATTTGAGAAGCTCCCTCAACTCATAGTATATGCACGAATATACCCAACTGCAGGTATTTTTGGAATGGATTCCGGGCCATCAGGGTATAGAGAGCAAGGAATGGGCACATTACCTTGCTCACGAAACGCAGACACCGAGCAACCCTGGCCAGGCATTATGACCCAAAAGAGGAACGTGCCATCCACTGCAAGCTGCAAAGAAAGACTCCGGGCTGCTGTTCTCACGGACCGCTGCCGGTTACCATCTCCTTCGCACGACGACACGACGCGATACCACTTACATTCGCCAAGCTCAGACGCACTCCTTGCCATGCGACATGTTCAACCACTACGTTAAAACTTCAAGGACGCCCACGTGCACTAGCAAATCTGCGGAAGATTCTCATGCAACGAACACACGTACACAGAGCCACTCGGTTACTTGATTTCCTCCTCAATACCCTGCTACCTCCCCCCTATCCCCCAAGTAGGCAGAGATGAACCGCTCCAGCTCCGGACGTATACAAACCGCCCTGTGGCCCCGTCTAGCTAAACATATCCATGGCATACTGCACAACCCGCGATTTGCAGCAACGTCGTGGGGCTCAAGTCACGCCGAATACCCCCAAACAAAAGCGACTCGAACATGAGTTGAAATAAAGTATTTATTTCTCTCTCTCTGCCGCAGGAGCGCGGCGGTGGTCTGCCTGTTCATCGCGCTACCAGTGCCCGTCTTCTAGCGGTTCCCCTGCTGCCACCCGACTTCAACATGTTGCGGTGGTCCTTACAGGCACTTCCGCCTGTCTGCAGTCCTCGCTGCGCCGCTTTCTAGCAGAGATGCAGTAAAGCGCTGATTCGCGGCGACACGGCTCACGATGGCATCGCGCGATAAGCTGAGGGCCGGGGAGCCACTGTCACTCGGTTTCTGGGTTTGCAGAAAACTTCGCTCACCGCCTGAAAACAGCTCGCGCGAGTAGCCAATAGCAGAAGCCTTTGCTGGTGCGTAATTTCCGATCTAGCTATTTAGTGAGCGAAGCCTGTCTTTCTTACGCGTAGTGAGAAGCTGCCTACAAGGTCCATGCTATCGACACTCGCCTCGTCATGAGTGCACTAGAGGAAGCGCTGTCAAGAGTCATGCATCGAAACAGGTCGGTGAAAGCCTGGTAGAAGTAGTGGAACAAGAAAAGATGTGTCGGCATGTGTCTCGATCACTTCTGACTTGTCTCAGCACCACAAAATATAGTTTCGCGCCACTGCACATGTGCCCCTTAGAAATGCAATGTATTATCTATGAAGGATTTTCATAATCCTTACGCTATTTAGTCTTAAAAATGGGTCACTATTGTACAGTTAAACTTCCCAGATAACGCAAGGTGACTGAATGTAAAGCGGTGGCAACCAATGCTACGCTGAAAACGCTGAACACTGATGCAACGGCGGCGCATCGCAGGTCGTTTCGCAGCTTCACGGCCCTGCTCATGCATGGTGACGCTATTCCAAGCACGGCCGGTCTCGAGGGGAGCGCGCGCTCTTTCGTACGGCCTCCGCACTGAGCGCGCGGACAATGGGGCTCGTCTATGCGAGTCCCGCTCTCCGCCGCCGCTACGGGCGCTGTGACCCTACCGTTCGTAACCGTTCGCGGGCCGCTCGCGTCTGTGGCGGCTGGTGGCGCGCGCCCTGTTTCGCACTTCCCAGCGCTGATTAACGACAATCGGCGCCTCGAAAAAAAAACACAAGCAGAGGAACAACACAGGCATGTACGTTATGAAGATAGAACTACAGGGGATAACTTCAAATAGCGCAGGCTGTTAAAAAATACCGATAAGTCACCCTCCCATTTCAGAAATCAAAACGACTGTAAGGCCGCGCTTCATCAACGCGCACTTTTTTATTATTCCCTTAGCTTGCGGTCACTGCGGGCCTCCGGTCTACGCTCCCCCCCCCCCCCAACCCGCGTGCCTCCCCCCCTTCCCTTCCCCCCGCAAGCAGTGGCAAAAGCGCAGGAGGCACTGGCTGCTTGACCGCTGTGACGGCCGAAGACACCTGGCTTTGTTAAGCGCACCAGGAAAGCATGCGAGGCGCACACAACGAGCACGTGGTGCCGCTTGGTCTTAGGCAGCATTCCCACTACGGCAGAATGCGGACCACCTCGCATTACGCGATGGGTCCTCTTTTTTTTCTTCTTTTTTTGGCATTCTCGATGGCACCGAAGCGTCGCGGGTCTCCGCCGTCTGACATTCCTACGGCGAGCCAGTGGGTCAGTGGTCCCGCCAATTAGCTTAAAAAAAACGCTTCATCCTTTAAGAGGCGACGCGCGGGTGCGGCAGGGAAAGGGAAAGCATCAAGCGCTAAGGCCGAGAACTCCCCTCGGGGAGAGGGTTTTCAAAATGTTTTCTGTATGTGTTTCTTTTTCTTTATAGTCAAGCCCCGGGCTCGGAGGTTGGGTCCAACCTTCAGGGGCTGTGGCTACCTCCATTGGTTATCGAAGCTTAGGGCGGGCCTCGATATATGACCGCCCTAATTTCGTCGTTTGAAAAAGCTTTAAAATTGCATGTAAAATCATTGGAGGGCAGTCTTGTCTAGATGAGCTAGAGGCTCCGTGCAGTGGCACGTAATTCTACAGACCTAGACTCTAACCTCGGGTTGATGAGTAAGGTCTTGCCGAGTTTCTCTGTGTGAGATCTTTTCTGTTAAGTTACAGTTTGACTGTCTGTGTGACTCAACTTAAAACGCAGTTTGGCCTTGTACATCCTGTAAATATATTTTCTCTTTGTCTTCATCATCTGGCTTCAATCATCGTCTGCTCCTTCAACACCGTCGAATTCACGTTTGGAGAGGTCTTGTGCCCCTCCGAAGAAATGGCAAAGAACCATCTTTGAATTTACTGCGACTATACGGCAGGAATTGCGGAGATTAATACACGATTTATGCTGTGATCAATTTTGCTCCCGTGGTAATCACTTGTCGCGCATACTCAGTAGTGGCTAACCACAGGTGATGGTTCCAGCCAAAGTAAACAAGCTCTGGAAGTATACGCACGCAAGAAGGTGGTTGTTCAATCGAATCGGCAGAAATCTTGGGCTCTTAGTGAATCATATACGTATATCACATTTCTGAAACAGTATGTAGCGTCGATACCTTCAAATATTAGCGACGGATGCCTAAGCAAAACACTAATTTCGCTACATAATGTATATGGTGCAGCAGATCGGTCCATAAATAATTTATTAAAGCTGGCGATTTCCATAGAATGATGATGTCAGGTCAGTAATAGAGTGTTTTAGTTTCACCTACGTAGAGGGTTCACGTACGCAAACGTGAGAAGTCTACGTAGCCTGCACGCAGGTGGTTTGAAACCCTTATAGTTACACGTACGCGAAACACGTCGCTCGTTACGCCTAGCGCCATCTACTAAGAAACACAAACACTGGTTGTAGCCTAAATCATCCAAGACAAGTCTTTAAGCCAAGCCATTCATAGCGAGACCGTTGCTATGACGACGACCAACGCTACTTCGTCAGGCTTAACAGCTGAAAAATCGCCCTTCTGTCTGAAAAACAAAAGCTATTTGTCGCTTGAAACCTTATGCGAGGGTAAGAATGGGCAAATCGAAGGCGACTACAATAGTTTAGAACACGATATCGCCTCTAGGGATTAGCGACGAAGCTGTTATCGCTGTGAAGCGGCGGGCAGGGCGCCGCCATGTTTGTCAACGCTACGTACGCAAGCAACGCAGAGACCGCAACGTAAGAATCCGAATCTAACGTACGTACGTGAGACTCACGCAGACCCTTTGCGTTCTGCGCATGCACACTGGTCACCCGTAAGAGCTCAACGTGCGTGAAGCCTCTACGTACGTGAAACTAAAACTCTCTAATGTCACATTCAGTCACATTCGAGTTTCAGAAAAGAAAACGAGTACAGTTTAGATATTGCAGGGATAAATTGGTTAAACCCACGATTCGCACTCTGGTAAATTTATTTCGCACGGCTATCACTTGATGCGCATTCTCAATGAAAGGGTACTGCAGATGGTGGTTCATGGTGGATCGAGTGGATCTAAGCACGCGATAATTGGTGGATGGGCACTCTTCATGGCGAAATTCTAGGTTCCTCTCCAGCTGAATCACATGCACGACATTTCTCAAAATTTATGCGGCATCGGAAGCTGTTAACAATTAATGCGGTAGGAAGCAATCAATTCAAGTTGCATATGTTGCGTAGGTGAGACCGGCACGTGAAATGTACGTTGGTGTATGCTATAAACCACCAAAGATTTAACCGAACTTGAATTTTCTTTTTCCGCCTCGTATATCCTGTTTGCAGTCCATTTCAAGCCTATTCGGTTAAATCGGCGATTACCTAAACGCGATACTGATTGTAACATTTTTTTTCTAAGTGCTGATGAGACTATGCAACAGCAGTCTATATTTTCGCACTCTCGAAATTTGTTAAACAGCGCCTTCAGTATTTTGTTTACCTTCAATATCTCCATAAATCAGTACCTTACAGTTTTCAATATTCAAAATTTGTGTTCGAGAATGTTCGACATGGATATTCGTGCATAATGTTAAATAACATAATTTTATATTCAAGGAAGAAAGGACGGGTGTGGGCTGTGAAACTGATTCCAGCTACGTGCGTTATTGTCTTTTTCTGTAACACAAATAGTTTATTGAGGTTTTTTCATGTAGTTCCCAGAACCAGATGACAGTAGTTTAATTAGTAATTGAAGTTGGAATTAGGTATAGGAGTGCATTCCTTGGAGTTAAGTTTAAGTAGAGTGAAATAAACGGTCAGCTTTAAACTAAGGTTGCTCATATGCATGCGAAGTTATAACACTTGGGAAGGCCTATTTGTTTCTCGAAGTCTCTTAGCCAATATAAGTGTATGATAACGGAGCTAATTTTCTTGTTTGAGTCGTGTTCATGGTTGCTTCTCACTCTGCCAGCTAGCTTCAATTACTAGTCGAACGGGCAGTGTACACCCTTAGTGAATAGTGATCATGATCTGTTGCGACCATAAGATATGCGGCAGAATATTACTATACGGTACAAATTCACATAACCTTTGGTCATAAACAATATTCAAGTCGAATACATCAATGCGCAAGACATGTGCAGGCCTGCGGATTGAGTATATACTCGCCTGAATAGATTCAAAATACTTTGCAGCGCTTCAAAAGCGCGATCCGAGAGCGAAAGCGCCCACGCGCCGCAGCATTCCACATACGAGCGGCCAGTCCGCCGGCTGAGGACCGGTAGGGTCGCAGCGCCACGATCGCGCAGCGGAGGCAGACAGGAAACACCCTCAGAGCGCAGGCCGTCCGCCGCTACTCGAGCCCGGCCGTGTTCCAAGCGGCGTTCGCGGCGGTGGCGCTCACAGTAGTGGGCGACTAGGGTGCCTCGATGCGCGCCCGCTCTCCGCTGAGGGTGGAGCCACTCTTTGAAGGGGTCGCCGCCGCCAAAACCGGTTCTCGGGAGGCGCCGCTGCCATTTTCTTGCATTCCGCTCCCGCGTCCCGTCGACTGCCCACGCTAGACACGGAAAGCGGCATTCTTCACAGTCTTTTTGCAGAATGCCTGGGTGCTGCGTTCCCCAGTGCACTAACAGCGCTAAAAATGGCTGGAGAATGTTTTCGTTTCCTAGAGACAAAAAACGACGTCTTCTATGGACTGTGAAAGTGAAGCGGGACAAGTGGCAGCCGACGAACTACTCTTGCATATGCAGCGTAAGTACCCGACTTCTCAGCAGTGCTAAATTTATTTCGAGGCTCGTGTCAGCTTGTCTTTGAGTCTGTTTCTGATGACCATATTTACGATTTCGTGTTCCTGTCGGAGGCGTCATGTCATGCTTTTGCAGGTTTCTGATATTTGATCGCTGCAAACGGTCGTAGTCTCTTAGAGCTTGGGGGGCGATATGGAACCTCTGGCGCATTTACGTTTCCGTTCATTTCACGTGGCAATAAGGCTCAGCCTTCTAAAATTATTACGATCTTTGTCAGCCACGAATCTTGAGCAGCAGTGCATCACGCTTACTTCACAAAAAGCCCTCGCTGCCCGCTTAATTTTGGCAGGCGCATACCTGTATAGCAGTATGAAAAGGGAATCCCGGAGTGCAGAATAGCATGGGACGCGTTTTAGGCTTGTGTTTGTCCACATTGCATCAAATTCAGATCTTTTATACTTTTGTTCAGTGCGAAAATTGTTATTCATGACATTTATTCTAGCTTATATGTCATGGAAGTAGCGCATGGAAATAAAAAAAAACGGAGTAGTGTGAAGTACATCTCTATTTTGTAAATGTGTGCGGATGTGAGCCCATATGCGTGCCGGCGTGCGTTTGTTTGATTTTCTTGATTTATCGTAATTTAATCTTATTTTTCGGGGAATAAGGCATTTATATTAGCAAAAAAAAATTTTCATGCAGGCTCACTTTGAAGAATCATGTTTTGAGCAAAACCGGGCAGATGGATGGAAAAAGCTGAAACCTAATGCTGTACCAACGGTTTTCTCATTCAGGGGTAGGTATTTCCCGTTTGATTCGCTGCCTGATTCTGTATAAGTGCATACATTCGTTACTAAAAAAAGTGGTGGCATTTGAGCCGCTTGCCCGGTATGGGTCACTTATTTCGCCTTTAACAGGTTATGTGTGCATGCATGCATGTCTTCTCGCACGCTCATCAAGAAGCCTCCCACTTATTCAATTCTACTGTCGATCGGCTCACGCCGCAGCCTTCATCTCAAACGCCCACTTAACCCATTCTTACTTGAAAAGGCAGAATCGGTCGCCTTCTCTAATTAATACAAATGGAATTAACCAAGACGGCATTGTAATTAATACAGGGAGCGGGGAACAAGTGAAGTACTTATGTGCACCTTTTGGCCCCTACCCTTAGAATTTTTTGTGCAAAACTAAAGACTGAAAAATAAAATGCCGAGACGCTGGTCATGCCTTGTTTTCGCTTTGCTCTTTATCTTGATTTTCCATATCCCGTGATTCCCGCATTTTTCCTTTACATAGTGCTCAGTTTGATCATTGGTTTGTACATCCTCCTGCTTCCAGTTGCTCCAAGGAACCGAAAGCCACCTAGAGACAGAACGCAGCTTGTGCCCATATCCGCCAATGAAGAGGTGAACAACCCCGCTGAAGGACTTCACATCGCATCAGAGGCAGATTTGCTCCCCGATTCAACCGAAATGGTGTCCCGAGATACGTCATCGGTCAATCTCCAAGTCGACAGCTTAGATGTAGAATCTTCGAACGTCGGAAGTCCAAGCTCGACAGATGAAACACCTACAGCTAGTGGGACACAAACGGATTGTGCTGAGTTGAGAAAGCAGTTGGTAGACATGGAAAGGAAATACGCCACGCTTCAAGAACATCACACAATTGCTAACAAGACAATCCAAAAGCTCAAAAAGCAAGTTCAAAAGCATGAAAGCATGGCTGATAATTTCGCAAAAAATACACGGTTCTTGAATGCAGACCAAATTTCCGCTATTTCTAAAAATAGCACTCAGGGTCACACGTGGTCTGCGGAGACGGTTAAGCAAGGGTTGCAAATTAAGTTTGCTTGCGGAACGACAGGATATGAGACATTGAGGAAGTTGGGTTACCCTCTTCCGTCCAGCAGGACGTTGGCACGGAGGATCCAGGGACTGAGGTTCCTTCCAGGCATTCTTCAAGAAGTTTTTGATGTCATGAAGTGCAAGACTGACACAATGGAAAACGTGGAAAAAGACTGTGTGCTGTTTCTAGACGAGATGGAAATTGCTACAGCATTTGAACTGGATCGAGGTGAAGACGTTCTCCTTGGAAGTATAACACTTCCTTCGAAGCCAGAGGAGCCCGCCAATCACGCTTTGGTGTTCATGCTGGGAGGAATCAATCAGCGGTGGAAGCAGGTCATCGGCTATGAATTCACTGGCCAACACGTGGAAGGTGCCGTGCTTAAAGACTATGTACTCGACATCATTCGGCGCTGTGGCCAGATTTCCCTCAGAGTCCGTGCTGTCACATGTGACATGGGATCAGCAAATCGAGCGATGTGGCGAGAATTAGGATTTTCAAGCCACAGAAATTCTACCACAGTGTGCTCAATACCGCATCCATGCTTGGACGGGAAAGAGCTTTTTTTCACTGCTGATGCAGCACATGTGTTGAAGAACCTACGAGGGCAACTTTTAAGCTCGAAAGTGTTTGCACTGAGCGATGCCACCGTGCTCGACAACAACCTCCCGTCACCAAACGTGAAACTGGAGCACGTCCAGGCAGTGGTGGACTACGACGCAGAGAGGGAACTTAAAGTAGCCCCTGCCCTATCGGAAGTTCATGTCAGCTCCGGCCACTTTACAAAAATGAAGGTAGGAGTAGCTCTTCAATTCTTCAGAGAGGCGGCACCGGCTATCCGATTTTTGGTGAAAGAAGGGCTGCTTGACCCATCTGCCGAAACGACAGCATGGTTCTTCGATCTGGTGTCAAAGTGGTATGCCCTGATGTCATCACGCCATCCCACTTTAGCTTTAAGCCACCGAAATATGGAGAAATATTACGCTGCTCTGAAAACCTTGCGCCTTGCAGCAGAAACTATACAAGGAATGAATATAAGCGCCACCTCTCAGTGGAAACCATCCCAAGCTGGGCTGCTTATTTCCACGACAGTTGTCCTTCGCCTCCAAGAAGTTTTTCTGGGCAATGAACGCTACGAGTTTTTCTTAACAAGCAGGCTACTTCAAGACTGCCTCGAAAATCTTTTTTCAGTAGTACGCCTAAGGAAGCCAGTGCCGACGGCATATGATTTAAAATGTGCTCTGAGGCTTGTTAGTGTGAGCCAATTTCTACACACGCCACGAACAACAAGCTATGAGCTTGATGATCGAGAGTACCTCGTCGATCTCCTTTCTCAAGCAAAGAAGCAGCACTCAGAAAATTTGCCTGAAGAAATAGATGACTCTGAGATTTTGTTCATCGAAGAACTGACGTCAACGGAATGTTCCATTTTGTACTACCTGGGAGGGTTCATCCTGAAAAGCGTCTTAAAGTCTGTGTCTTGCTCCCAGTGCAAAGATGCTCTCATCGGAACAGCTTGTAATGAATATGCCTCTTTGACAATTCTGAAGGAGTATGTGAGGGATGGAGGAAACTTGATTTATCCTAGCAGTGAAGTGATGCGCACTCTCAAGAACTACGAGGAGTACTTCACAGGCGCTGCCGCGTGGTGCACTAACAAAATACACACGATGAAGTCCCCGCTGAAATCGCTCACTGAATACTTTGCAAAGATAGACCGACCATGCCTGAACACATGTGCAGATCACAAGGAAGCAATAGGAAAAATGCTGATAGCCGCCTACACAAGACTGCGGCTACGTATACATCTACGTCAGTACCCAGCCACACGTGCTGGTGGTCACGGAAGTAAAACTTGTGCTGGTGTTTCTCTTCCTTGAAGACGCTGTAATAAGTGTGAACTTTTCGTGTGCATGCACATAAGCGTGAGAAAAATTAAAGCGTAAGACACACAAGTTGCATTACGCTTGCATTGAATCGTCTTTTGTAATCATTTTGTAGATATTGTACTTGTGCATTAAGGCATTAAATGATTGTTCTTGCGTGCGCCTAGGTTTTTATGTTTTGACTGCAAAATGTTTTTGCCACCATTGCATAATAGTGTAAGTTAACGTAAGTATGTCATGCGTTCGTACTTGAATATGCAGCTGTTCACTTGGCGCACTTCACCCTCTTTCCGCTATATCCACAAGTAAGCGCAATGATAGCAACTCCGTGGCGCCGGTATTCCAACGACGACGATCAGCTGCCCGCCGTGATCACCTATAGCAAAACAAAGAAAGATATCCGCTATACTTTCGCTAATCGTCTCGAAATAGCGAATGCATCACCGAATCTTTACTCTTACTTTTCATCTAAACTATAAAATGAATGATTTTCAAAAGTAAAGTCAAATTCAAGCTCCCAATGCAAGCGGGGCCACCTCTATCTAGGCGCGCCACGCAGCAAACGAGCGTCTCGCGACCAGCGGAAGCAAGAAAATGGCGGTCGCGCTAGCAGACGACGCGGTTGTCCTCACCCTAAGCGGAGAGCGGGCGCGCATCGAGGCACCCTATGGGCGACTCCTAGAACGCCTCCGGCATTCCTCAGCGCCTCCAACAACTGCAGCCTGCTGTTGGTGCATGGCAGCCGTCCAATGCGGTCATCGCCGGGAGGGGCCTTCGAAGACCTATACCACGACATTCTTGCTGCGATCGAGTGCCCATAGATTAGCCCGCGGTACCTGTTTCGCCGTTGCCATCCTGTCGCAGCAGTATAGTTTGTGTTGTGTCCGCGTCGCTCGTGAGCACCCCCCTCACACCCCCCATCATCCCATGTGCCCTGGATTAATACCCAGGATTATCTGTGCCTTGAACTCGCCTCCCACGCTGGACTCTGTCGTGCGCGCGGTCTGCTGGGTGCTCGCCACGGCTCCTACCTCAAGACGTCCCCACCTCCGACTATAAGCAGAGCACTACACCCCCCCCCCCCCTAGTCACAAGAAAATAAATCCCACACGATTGTTACGAGGTAAGACTGTAGTATCCTGTTCGAGCCTCCGCATGCCTTTATATTTTCGTAGGCAGTTCGCAGCTACTGCTATAAACGGACAGCCTCTGGCGTTCCATTTGGGGCTGCAGGCTGTTTTCAGTGCAGCGTTCACATGACTTGGCGACAACTTGCATCATGCTGGCAAAGTTTCTTTTGGCAGGTTTCGTACATCCTGGGTCAGGCGGTAGTACTTCCCCTTCTCTTCCCTGATGTTGTATGTCCGGCAGGAGTGCCTTGCGTGGGCACGGGTGCTAGAAACGTCGTTCTCGCAGTCAAGCGCATTTTTACGCTACGCGTTATGAAGAACCGCGCACAAAGTACCTTACAGGTGTAAAGAAGGTCTATGCGGTTCTTCGTAGTGCCGCGAGCCTTTGCAGTGTTTGTTCATTCTTCAAAGCTGTCGGCATGCCGCTTTATCGCTTTGTTTGCGACGCAAGACGCCAATAGGTTTATCTCGGTTGATCGCAGCCATGCAGAGCCGATTCTACGTTGTTCCAGAATGTTCTAGTAACTTTTTACGCTTCATCTCGGAAGTTCGCTATCAGATTTAAATTGAGCACGGCCGACAGCGGCGGGCATTCTGTTCGACGACCGCCGAGCATGCTTGTTTCTGCGCCGCCGCCGAGTGATTCAGTCCATTGTGGGCGCAAGACAGCCCAAACAAAGATTTATTTAGACACCATTTTCGCAGCCTTTCTGCTCTCCGGAATGCAGTCACCCTTTCGTGACAATAGCACGCTGAGTCAAATGGCTCTTGACTGCAAGCACGACTTTTTCTATCACCCACGTTCACATGTGCGCGCAGGCACTCGAAATTAGTCACTACAACTACCTCGGGCAACAAGCAGGGATCTATATCAATAATCAAGCGGTTTCAAGGACTGTAGTCGGGGAAATGATCCCTCGAGGCCGTGAAACTTGAAGGCGCCCTCGGACGCGACCGTCGAGCCGGAGGCAGCCATTTCGAACTAACCGTTAATTCCGAGACGTTTCTGCACGATACCACACTCCACTAAGCCGGCGCTACTGCGAAACGGTGAGGCCGCTCCTATCATCTGCGAGCGGCTGAGTACACTGCGCATGTGCCCTACAGCCCACTCAGCGGCTGCGAAGAAAGGATCGTAAAACCGGTATGCTAAAGTTGTCGATTTCTTAGAACATTCCAGGCCAGCAGCTCTAAAACGCTATAGATACGGTTTGAAGTATTTTCGAAGTGCTCTTAAAACCCCAGGGAGAGTTTGGAAACACGGTGAAGTAGATATGCAGACTGTCGGACCCGGAAATCGTGAGAGGGCGATATTTTAAATTAGCAATTAAGTGTATTAATTATCGAGCTGCCTAAAAATCTGCAAAGCTTAAAAGAGGCGAAACTAGAGCATTACAACACAGCACAATCGTCCCCTCACCACACTCACCTTCGAAACGATATGATAGCTCTCGCTTACATGCCCGACCATGAAGGGCGACCATTAAATGTTAACTGTGTGCTGTTAATAAATGAAGTTGTGTAATGAAATGTGTTTAACTGCAAAGTTTTTTACTTGAACCGCATCATCACTGCAATACAGTCGAACCCGGATATATCGAATTCGCAGAGGATCGAGAAATAGTTTGATATATAAATGATTCGATATATAAAAATGGCAGCTCATAAGCTAGCTTATCTGCAGCCTAGAAACGAGAATGCATTGCACCCACGCTAGTGACGCGCTTCTTGCAGCGACGTGCACCCCGGCGGCGTGCTGGCAGCGCACGTACGCTTGGACACGTACCGCTAGGCATTGCTAGGCCTAACCGGCTTATCATCGAAGCCTCAACGGACGGTGCTTTGGGTTTAGCAAGTACCTATCATAAGATGCCTAACCCTGTTTTCAGTACACTGCAAATAGAATAATCTTTTGATTAATTGAAAGTCATTTATTTTGACAGAAGTGCACAAGACCATTGTGGGAGGAAATTGGGAAAGAACGTTAGTCACACTCGAGGTCCGAGTCGGTGTATTTCCCTTGTTGCTATTGCTGGACCCGATCAGAAGGGCTTTAGTCGGCACCCCTACACCGCCCCGATCAGGCCGCTTTGGCTCCCATATGCAGCAAGTAGGAGCTGTGTGCCGTTATCCGTGAGCAGCGCGGTACGGTAATCTATGTGCTGGGAGGACTGTACAGCCATTCTCCCGGTTTCAAATGCAGTAGATTGCAGGAGAAAATGGGTAAGGTCCGCGCGGCAGTTGATCCCGCAGTGCGAGCGCGTGCGAGCCATTTCACCAGAGTATATTGGTCATATGTGGAGTTAGCATAAACTTTATTGATGAAGACCTCTTAAGAACGTGTAAGGCGGGGCTTGCACGAAAGAGGACCGGCGGAGTAAGTTCTTTGATGCGGGAAAGACTTGAAGTACGGAGTGCAGTATGAGCGTTGTGCATGGTAGCTACTGAGGAGGTTGTCTTGCTTAGGAGGTTGTACGGGTTTGCCCTGCGGGGTGGGGGTAATGAAGAATTGATCGCCCCACCTGCGGTAGCAGCAGCGGCATGTGCCGCCATATTGCCCCCGGGCACACCCGTACGCCCCGGTGTACAAATGATTTAGATCTGGTTACCAACCTGTGCATACCTGCGCAGAATGTGTTGGAAGGCCGTGGCATCCTCCGAGGCAGCGCGAAAAATTTCTGAGTAAGCCATGTGTGAATCAGTGAAGTCTCTGACTGGTTTGATACCAGAGGGTGGGAGCGCGGCAATGGCTCCCCAGATTGCGAGTAGCTCAGTATGCAGGGGGGGGGGGGGGGGTACTGGAAGGAAGGTGGCACGTATAGCCCCCGAGTAGACGGAGGTCTGCGTACAAATCCGCGCCATTCGAGCTTCGTCGCCATAGAGAGCGGCATCAGTGTAGATCTCGAGGGTATATGAGTGCGCATCCGCAAGCTGACGCGTTGTAAGGAACTTGCGAAGGGGGTACATTGTCGCGAGCTGTGGGTCGACAAATTTGCCGAGAAGCGGTCGATGTATTCCATGGCGGTAGAGACTGAGTGAGCGGGGGAGCATCGTCATGTCGATGGAGGTTTGGTTTGGTTTATGGGGTTTAACGTCCCAAAGTGACTCAGGCTACGAGGGACGCCGTAGTGAAAGGATCCGGAAATTTGTACCACCTGGGGTTCTTTAACGAGCACTGATATCGCACAGCACACGGGCCTCTAGAATTTCGCCTCCATCGAAATTCGACCGCCGCAGTAGGGACGGGATTGAACCCGCGTCTTTCGGGTCAGCAGTCGAGCGTCATAACCACTGATCCACCGCGGCGGCTGTCGCTGGAAGTCCCAAACCAGAAGGCGCCTGCCCTTTAGGGTATTTTCCAAGCGAATTTGATGTCGGATGTTAGCCTCGCAGATGATGTCCTGCAGTGGTGGCAAGGCAGCAACGCGTTCAAGTGCAGGTACCTTGGTGTGCTTGGGAGGCCAGTGATGGTTTGTAGTGCAGACCTATGAAGGCGTTCGAGATTCTTGATGACGGTCAGAAAAAACGTATATACGGGGGCGCCATATAAGATCTTTCCCACGGCAACAGGCATAGCTAGGGTGCGACAAGCATGTCGTCTTTCTCCTCCGAACCTGTTAAATAGGCGACGCACTGTGAGCAGCATGGCCGGCCATGCCTTTTGTAATTTGCGCACTCATTTCTGGGGCTGTTAGAGCTGGCGATAGGCAAACTATGGTTTGCCTTACTTATAAGTGCTCTAATCTGTCCGTTCTGGAATTGTATCGTGTGTGGCTCAATATGGAGCGAGACGCGCGCGTCGGGATTGCATGGTCCGATGTTTATTGTCTACGTGCTGATAAGTTCCGTTTTCTGAGGGGAAAGTCGCAGGCCTATTTCGGTAAGGGTGGTCTCCAGACTGAGGAGAGCTGCCTGTAATTCGCCCTGCATGCTTTATTTATCAATGTAGTCTGCCGCTTCGGTCCAGATGCTGACGTCATCAGCATTCATCGCGGATCTAGCCGCCGTGTCACGTTGGAGGTTCCTGATACTCTGCACATGCCATATTAAACAGCATGCGCCCCAAGATGGAAACATGGGGACCTCCCCTATCCAGTCCATCCAGGCGTCATGGGCGCCATGAAACAAACTGGTCGGGCTAAAACGAAATTCCTGATCCAATTCTGGGCATTCTGGCTGAAAGAGCGATTAGCGAGCTCTTCAAGAATAACATCGTGGCGAACGTTATCCGAAGCTTTGTGCATACCGACAGCCAGCAAGTAATCGGGCAGGGTTGTGCGTGCTTTGCGATCGATGACGCGCCGCATGAGCCAGAAACAGTCGTGAGTGCCTAGGTTAGGGCGAAAGCCCGTCAGAGCTGGATGATAAGAGGGCCCAACTTTTTCGAGATAATATAAAATGGGCGTGTAAATCATACGTTCGATAAGTTTACAGAGTTGAGGTCAACGAGGTTGGTCTGAGATTGCTAGGATGCTTCGGGTCTTTACCAGGTTTTGGTTTTTTGTTTATGGTTTATGGGGGTTTAACATCCCAAAGCAACTCAGGCTATGAGGGACGCCGTAGTGAAGGGCTCCGGAAATTTCGACCACCTGCGGTTCTTTAATGTGCAATGACATCGCACAGTACACGAGCCTCTAGAATTTCGCCTCCATTTAAATTCGACCGCCGCGGCCGGGATCGAACCGCGTTTTTCGGGTCAGCAGCCGAGCGCCACAACCGAGCCACCGCGGCGGCGGTTTTGGTATTGGATAAATCAGAGAGAGTTTGAGTTCATCAGGAACTGTCCCCGAAGCCCAGGGATCGTTCAAATAATACCTAATACATGTTTATTTACAGGTAAAATGTACATGATCACAACCAGCCCGCTTAAGCAGTAATAGTGCTTGTGAGTGCGGCTGGGCAGTACAGTGACCTTTAAGAGAGCATCGTGAGCTTCAGCTCAAAAATTACGAAGTTCCTGCCACGTTACTCGATCGTAGCCAGGCGCAGAGCGAGAGCGACCTTGTTTGATTGCAACGAGCGTTTCACCCATGCTGAAGGGGCGATCGAGATCGGGATCCGACTCTGAAATGACGTGTCTGTCTGGAGGTGTGGGCAGAGTAAGAGACGCGTGGGGAAATAAGGTAGTAATGGCCTCTTTCTCTACAGAAGCGGGGTCAGATTTCATGACGTGCTCAGTCAGGGGAGGGGGACCCTTCCCTTTGCCGCTGAAGCCACGAAACATGCGCCATAAGCACTGAAGTCCGGATACTCGGCTAAGGCGGTCGCAGGTAGGATGCAAGGCTTCGCCCTGAAGTTGAAGCTGGCACTCATGCATTAACTTGAACTGACGCTTGACTTTCATCAGGTAAAAATGGCGCTTGCCACGCGAACGCTACCTTTGCACCAGACGATCTGCTTGTCTCCAGAGATTGGCCAAATGTATGTCCATCAGCTAAGTAGTGTCATCACATGGCACGCGCGAGGGTGCGAGCTTGTTGTAGGACATTTAGGAGACTGTCGACTGTCGTAACGGATCCAGTGGCATGGGTCAGAAAAGAGTCCCATTTAGGGACGAAGGTCGTGGTTTTAACGCGGAGACGTTTGCGATTAAGCGCCAAGGTGATCGCTGCCCCACGATTGGTCACACACTGTCCAGTGCCGCACGAGAGCAGGGCTGGCGAGGGTAAGGTCTGGAGATGCGTCTTTTTGTGCAGTCCTATTCGCGTTAGCATGCCAGGAGTATTCCAGATGTCTAAATTGGGTATTGCAGATGTCTCGACAGCCTCGTAGAGATGTTTCCCCCGTTGGTTAGGCTGCGAAGTACTCCATGCAGGACGAAGAGCATTGTAGACGTTGTGCAGGCCAACGGATTTCCGCCAGTGCATGTAATTCGATCAACGCTCTTTTTAGAGCCATGAACGTTTCATCATTCAAGGATCGAGACTACCAGCATGAACTGCGCTGCAAAAAAAGGAGACATGTGCCTGCCAGGGATCGAACCTGGGACCTTCCGCGTGTTAGGCTGATATGTGATAACCACTAAACTGCAAACACAGCTGCCAATGGAGCTTTAAAGTGTAACGGTCATGGAAGGAGTTCAGAGTCGTGTCAGTTCCCTGCAACCGGTTGGGCGGCCTGACAGCATGCGGCACTGCGGCGCGCAACAGTATGTCGACGCTGTGCAGGCCAGCGGACATGTAATTCGATCAACACAGTTTTTAGAGCCATGAACGTTTTATCATTCAAGACTCGAGACTGCCGGCGTGAACTGCGCTGCAAAAAAGAAAAAAATATGTGTGCCTGCCACGGATGAAGTCACCCCAATCAAAGTAGGGATCCTCTGAGCTGCCTGCTCTGGACTGCCTGCTCTGGGCTGCCTGCGTGAGTTCTTGAAGCCACACGCAGGGTTCGCTCGAGATATTGCCTGGACGAAAGTAGGCAGACGCAAGTATGAATAGCTTTTGGCCGTCAGGACACAGCTTAGTAGCTACGATTTTCGAGTGTCGGAATTTTGAGCAGGAAGATCCAGCTGAACAGCCGGACAAACGGTGCGTACTAGAACCGCTGCCTGGCCCTGGGAAGTATGCCGTTGTTTTATCGAAGGTGTCTGAAATGTGCGGTATCCTGGAAGCGAACGGGGCCCGCGCATTTCCTTTATGAGAAGAAACAGAGCGCGATGCTTTTGAACATAAGTTCGAAGTGTGGGACCCGTTTGATTAAAGCTGCGACAATTTCACTGAACGCCTTGAGCCGCGGAACTCATGATGACGGCAGTGGTTTCCGGCGCTTGTCGTCATCATTGAGGACAGTGCGCTGGAGATCATCGAACGTAGTTTGGAACCGGCTTTGCATGGTGTTCAGTGCTTGCGTTAAATTGCTGACCATTTAGCCTCTGTTACGTTTCGCCTACGACGCGCGGTATAGCCGGCGCGGATGCAACGTACGCCGGGGCTTCGTTCAAAGTGGCGGTCATTTTGGCCCGTTCAGTGCTGCCGCAACGCCTCCCGCCAAGCGCGTCCAGGCAGGTTTCAATGCCACGTGTCTTCGTGTGTGCGTGTGTGTGTGTGCATGTTGGTGCCCACGCTTGTCAAAGCGCGGCAGCCAGGGAGAGGAGCTCCCCAACTGGGAGGCGAGGAGGTCTGACCGGCGCCGGCCCGGCGGACGCGATACGTGACGTCTCAACATGTCCGTGCGTCGCCGTCTCGTGCGCTTCATCCCGAGCCGTTCCTTCTTGCCCTCTACTCCGAGGGTATAAAGGCAGCTGCCCAGGACGCCAAAGAGAGACTTCGATTTCTTCCGTCGAGTAACGTGGTCGCCCTGACCGGCTGCTCTTTTGCGATGCTAGAATAAACAAGTTGTTCTGTTGGCAGTCGACTCACCCTTTGCCAGGACCTTCGGATGTTTCCAGCTGTGCCCCAGGCCGCCAGGCCAACGCTACCCTTGGGGCTTGCGACCCATTTGCAACACCTCGGATGGCTTGCTCTGGTTTGTGAGGCTACTGAACCAGCTCTTGTCTTAGGAATCCAATAATATGGGAGCAAGCGGATTAGTCGGTGACCGGCTTGACACGGCGGGCTGTCGGCTGGCTCTAACGGTAAATCTTAGTCTTGCTGCGCTTAGAATGTTTGGGACGAAGTAGCAGTAAATATAGTAAGTGGTTTATTAAAATAATAATAAAAAGGAAGAAAAATGTTTTTGCTAGCCCCGGCTTCTGTTCTGCTTACTCACACATTATTGGACTCCTAAGACAAGAGCGGGTTCAGGAGTCGCACAAACTAGAGCAAGCCCTCCGAGGTGAAATGATCAGAAATTTAACGCAAGCACTGAACACTACGCAAATCCGGTTCCAAACAATGTTTGCTTTTTCGGATTCAACACGAGCTCTCGGAGTCTATGCCACCGCGGTGGCTGAGTGGTTATGGCGCTCGGCTGCTGGCCCGAAAGACGCGGGTTCGATTCCGACCGCATTGGTCGAATTTCGATGGAGGCGAAATTCTAGAGGCCAGTGTACTGTGTGATGTCAGTGCACGTTAAAGAACCCCAGGTGGTCGATATTTCCGGAGCCCTTCACTACGGCGTCTCTCATAGCCTGAGTCGCTTTGGGACATTAAACCTCCATAAACCATAAACCTCTCGGAGTCTCTTATTTTCTTCTCGGAGTTCTTGGATTTCATTCCGTAGGTTAGTAATGAGCTGAGTAAGGTCCAAAGCAGCAGCTTTTTGCACCCAGGTGACATGTTTAGAAGATTTTGTAGTAATCTGTTTCAATGACGGCGTATGTGTGCCACTATGACTGGAGCCTTGACTGGAAAAATCGCGTTTCAGACTCTTGAGGGCTGAGTGCGATGTGCGTACAGGGCACCGCAAGCCACGCGCTGAGGAAACTGCTTGCAATTTGGGTCAGCCGCGTGCGGTGGTTTGCCGCAGTCTCGGCAAACCGAAGGGAAGGAACAGTATTAAGCCATGTGGCCCAGGCGGTGGCAGTTGTAACAAGCAACCGGGCGTGGCCGGTATTCACGAACGCGGATGACTTAATATTCAAAAACCAAACGCTGTCTTATGCTTTCTGTGTCTTTCCGAGCGTGCGTGCGTCTAAGATCTTTGCCTGCTCGCAGAGCAGGTGCGCCACGACATAATCTATTGTCAGTCCTTGTGTTATCTTGATCACGCCGCTGAACCTCCCTGCAGCAGGACCTCGAAGACGTGATGCGTCCATGTCAATAATGCGCACCCTGTCGCTGATCGTTGCGGCCAGATGTGAGAGTGCGCAAAGTTTGCGAAAATTGGATTCGTCTCGAACCGTTACGCGAATACAGCTGCTTGCTGTATCAATGCGGCGACGGTCGGGCTCTCGTCGTAACGGCGCTCAGGAATCACGTTGGGTGGGCCTGTCACCGTGGTGGCAGTATCAGGTTCAATCGTCAAGTCCTATAGGATAATCTTTTTGCGTTAATAATAAATTTAAGGCACAGTTGGTTTCCGCAAAACCTTCGGCAGCGAAGGGCGCGAAGCACGCCAGGCAAGGGCCGCAGCCAGGTTTTAGCTATACTCCGTTTCACAGGTGCAAGGCTATAAGAGCTAGCGCGCTTGCTTGCGCTGCTTACATACACGATCACGAAGTAGCGCGTTCCTTGCGGTGTACGATAAATGATAAATTATTTGCCTGCACGTCTATTACGTGATACATTTGTTATGAGCTTGATTAAATGCGCTCTTATTCCTGACGTCACGCTGCCGCTTTCTCGTGTCTTAGAACCCTCGGCCATAAAACGCTTCCCTTTATTTTTTCATGCGGACTACTTCCTTTCACAGCGTTGCACCTGATGTATAAAACGTTGGCTGTAAGGCATGTCAGCCATGTGGCGTGGAAAATGAGTACTAGAGACCGAAGGCCACCCTCGTCACAGGGTTTCACATCGCTAGCGCTGCCAACATGAACCCAACGCCGCGCGGCCGACCCGTCCACGCGCGCGAAGTGATCGTATATATCACTCATAGAAAAAAAGGTAGTGAAAAGGTAGTAACAGCTGCTGTTACTGCCTTTTTTTAACAGTTACTGCTTTTTTTTGGAAGCGATGTTTATTGGTTTGGTTTGGTTTATGGGGGTTTAACGTCCCAAAGCGGCTCAGGCTATGAGGGACGCCGTAGTGAGGGGCTCCGGAAATTTCGACCACCTGGGGTTCTTTAACGTGCACTGACATAGCACAGTACACGGGCCTCTTGAATTTCGCCTCCATCGAAATTCGACCGCCGCGGCCGGGATCGAACCCGCATCTTTCGGGCCAGCAGTCGAGCACCGTAACCACTCAGCCACCGCGGCGGCCCGCGATGTTTATTCCCTCAGGGCATAAAGTTACTACTTTTGTACTGCCTTCTTACGACCTCGCTGTAAAAAGGTGGTAATTACTGATGTTACCCCCTTCTTTGACCGTTGCTACCTTAGCACTACTCCATTACCGTGCACCTCACCAAAAGCGGAGGTAGTAAATGCAGCTGTTGCTCGTATGACACCACACGGAAAGTCGGTGAAAGGCATACAATTGCAGGTACATATTTCGACAGTTCGGATCCCTGTTGGGAGCTAGCCTCCAACCTAAGAGACGCAGCGAGAGATTGTATGGCACCACTGGCAGCGGCGTACGAGGAAGGGTTGCGTCACAGTTTTGGTAGGAAAGTCGGGAAAAACTGCCGCCGCATGCACGCCCGCCAGTGGTGGGCTCCTACTCCGCGCGTTCCTGCTCACACGTGTGGAGCCCACGTACACGTTAGTAACGGACTATTAAGGTTCCGATTGGAGTGAGATTTTTTGCATTGATTTTGGTTTCTTCAAAGCCATATAAGCGCTGTGCTTCATATTGCTTCCAACTCATTTGGAGTCATATTTCTGCGACGCAAAGTGGGGAAATGCCTGCGTGTTATCCATGGAGCATTAAGGTTCACGGTTACTTCACCAACAAGAAAACAGCGACGTTAGCTAAGGGTTGTTGCTGTTACTGCTATCTAGAGGTAAACGTTGCTTAAGGTAGTTTCTGTAACTACCTTTGAAGGTGGTAACTGACATCAGAGGTAGTTGCTGTTACTACCTTCTGAGGTAGTAAATGCTACTAAGGGTATAGTTCCTGCTGCTACCTCTCAGAGGTAGCAACCGTCACTACCTTGCTGTTATTACCTACAATTACTACCTAGGTAGTAACATATGCGACAAGCAGTTACTACCCTGAAATTTAGTAACTGCAACTACCTTTTTTTTTCAGTAGAGCCCGATTAGAAGCACCACTTGCAGGTGCACGGCGAGAAGTTGGATATATCGAACCACCGGCGAAATTGGAGTTCGGTATACTCTGCTACTTTCCTGTACTTTTACATAATATTTCCTAGCAGGCAATCTATCTGTTCTATATAGCCAATAATTAGAAATATCCGGGTTCGAATGTAACAGTAAAAAATTATCTGGGAAACAGTGCTTGAGATACACTAATGCTACTGCTGACACCACCAGCTTCCATTAAAGGTATGCCCTCTCTCGATATGTCGTGCCCTTCCCATCACGTTCCATCGACTGGACACTGCCGCCATGTAAGCTTTTTTTTTAAATCTTTTCTGCCTTTCTGACCACATTTCAAATTAAGAAGAGGGAAGTTCATTCGGGAAGCTCCGCGGACGCCTTGATTCCGACACCCATTTTCGGATGTGTTTCATTCATCCCACGGATGTCCGGATTCGGACCTTAATGATTGAGCGCGGACTTTCGTGCTGCTGCGATCGATCATCAGAACATGCCCTCTAGAAACAAGCGGTAGCTTCCACCACCTGGCGTTGTCTACGGCTCCCGATTGTCATTTTTAGGAGCAGCGATTAGGCAGTTTCACAAACATTTCCATTCGTAGCAACATGTAGCAGTTTTATTGTACTGCCGCAGTTTGTCACAACAAGTACAAACCGAGAGGAAGAACGTGACGGTGTTACCTTGCCCACAGGTTATCGCACAGACGGAACGAACTCGCTACGAAGTTCGGAGCCATATTAGTTTTTTAGCACTAAGGCCTCCGCTCACTGATTTCTCCGATCTTTGTCTGGAGCTTGCTTCACATAGAAAATAAAAAATGTGTAAAGAAGAAGACGCACATTCGTAACAAAGACGAAGATGAACATGCGCTTCAGCAGCATTGTTATCGCCGCGTGTGTCTGTGCTTGACCTGGCTGACCTCGGACAGTTTTCCGCTGTGACGTTCCTTGTGTGTGCTACGAGGGTCCGCGTTCGACGGCGCGGCGTAGACGGAGCCCCCAGTGGCGGCGAAAGCATAACCGGACCCCCTTACATGTTTCTACTGTATATGGCTGCAAGCAACTTGAGTGGGATTGCTTTCGGGCCTGCCGCCGTGGACCGCACGGAGACGACCCAGGTGACAGCGGCATCATCAATTACCGAGCCATACTCATTGAGAGTGAACGACCAGAACGAAGGGGTTTAAGCACAACCGGCCCCCCTTTCCATAGTGTCGGCACGAGTCGAACGTAGAGTCACTGGAAAAACTTCAGAGTACCGCATTCGTTTGCCCCTCGCCGCCGACGCGTTCATTGGCCCAACCGTACCACGTGACCTTGGGCTGCCATATACCTTCCAAGCGCCGGGCGGGCCGGCTGAGTTAGAGCGCAGACATCGCAGGTCCCCTACGATTCTTGTTTTCTGATTGTCGCACTCGTGTTTGACTGCAAGGAATCATGCCTGGCTGCTGCGCCTTCGGATGCAGCAACCGAACCGAGTCTGGAAAGACGTTTTTCTCGATTCCGACCGGGAAAAATGACCGAGAGCGTCGTTCTGCGTGGCTACACAGAATCGGCCGGGAGAACTTCAAGCCTACGAAAAACACCCGCGTGTGCGAGGTAAGTACACCTTGTTTGTGCTTTTCGGCACTGTTTTAGAAGATATTTAAGCGAAGTGCACGCGGTGTTAGCGATGCTACGAAAATAGGAGTTCATTGCAGGGATCTTAGCGCCTCGCACTCTTGACGCGGGTACACGTGCTCGCGTTCGTTGCTCATCGCACGCGATTATTCCGTGCTCGTGGCACGCGAAGGAACACTTGTCTAGAGTCCACTTGCCACGCGAGAATTCCGCGTCCTCACGTGCACCACGTACTCGCATGATTTCTCCGTCCACGTGAGCGCGCTCTCGCCTCGAGTCACTCGATCCATGGCACCTAATTGTTTTTCGCAGACCGTGACGATCACAGTCAATAAAAACATCGTCAGTGCATGTCATGCGTCCGCATAACGGCCGCTTTCTGTGCAGTTGTGTTGGCATGGGTAGAAAAATAGAAATGAGTTAAATGTTAGCAATCCTTAAAGCTGCGTGTTTGCGGCCACGTGCGCGTTTGCACCCAAATGAGCTATTTTAGTTGCGTAAACTTCTAAACCTTTTTAACGTATTCTTTGTCTCTTGAGTTGGTCTTTAAACTTGTTATTGCAGCTATCTTCCATGTTTTTCTTGTTTCACATGTCTGAAACAAAGCTTCATTCAAAAAGCCCTGGGAGCCTCCTTGGGCAGCCCAGCGTTTGGGTGACCAGCATCACACTTCTAACCATACAACATTTGCAAGACCACTTTTGTGCAGAAGACTTTGAGAAGGCTAGAGTGGATGGGAAGGAGAGGCTAAAGCACAAAGCTGTGCCAAGTATTTTTTCTCACCGTGTGCCAAAAAAAATCAGAAAGCCACCATTCGCCCGCCTTCCTAATTCACCAGCAAACAACTTGGCTGAAGAACAGGCTGAACCTGAAGAGGAAAACTTGCTAATAGGTAATTTTCCCCCTAATCAAAATGTGTTTTTCATACATCACTGCAGCAGTGCTTTGTCGGTCAGTTATCATGTAGCCACATGTAATGCAAAATGGACAATTTCGTACTTGAATGTAACTGGTATTGATCTTCTAATTTTTTTACGATCTGAATCATGGCTTGATACGGTGACCAAACAGAGGAACATCAATTATTTCATTAACACTGCCCTTTTAAGTGTAGCACTACAAGTAATGCAGTTGGATATGTTGGTACAAAAAGTGTTGGAAACCAAAAAATTGCTATGAAAACTTTTGCAGCTGCTGACAGCATAGCAGATGGACTCAAGTCTTCAAAAGAGCCACATGATCATGATGAATCTGCTGATGTGGCAACAGAAGTGCCCATAATCTCTGATATTCAAGAGGATGCACCTCCCAACATGTTCAGTGAACTTGACGTACTGAAACGCCAACTTAACTTGGAAAGAAGAAAGCGTGCAAGGGCGGAAATGGAGTGTGACGCCCTGAGAAGTTCTTTTAATGGACTTCTTGCAGAAGACCAGCTCCGTGTCCTGCAAAAGGGAACAATGAGAGGGTCATCATGGACTCAGAAGACAATTCAGGAGTCTCTGAAGGTCAGACTTGCCTGTGGGGGAAGAGGTTATGAGTACCTGAGAGGTAATGGCTGGCCGCTCACTGCTGAACGCACACTTCAGAAGCATATTGAAGACATCAAGTTTACCCCAGGTATGCAGCAATGTTTGCAGCTCTATAATAACATTTTCCAAATTGCAGGTGCAACTCAGGACTAGCTATTGACTTCACCGATGATCACATAGCAAGTACAGCTACAAATATTAGGCGGCAGCAGAAGGCTTGCACTCATCTTTTTAGAAAAGATTTTATAAATGCTCTGATAGTGACAAGGGAGGTTGTTTGAAACACTGGGCTGAAGCTTGTAATTTTGAATTTCAAAGAAAACTAGCAGTGATCATTCCAGCATGCATGTTTTTCAGCAAAGATACACTGTAATTATGCTCTCTACAATACCCTTGAACTAATGTTAAAGCTATCAAACATAATAAAAGGCTCTTTTCTTGCCATTCTAGGTATTCTTGAAGAAGTGTTTCCAGCTTTGGCATCAAAAGTGGCAACATTCCACAATGAAGAGCGTTATGCGGTTCTAATGCTGGACGAAATCCAACTGACACCTGGTTTGGACTATGATATTACAACACGCTCCGTCATAGGTAAGGCTTCATCAAAAACAAATGCGGCCTGTTGTTTACATATCAGGCAGTGTAGTTCTCTTGCAGCTAAAACCAATGCAGTAATGAGCACTGGCATGTGATACTTAATTTAGCAGTGTGGAAACAAAAATGAAATGCAACTAATTTTTTTACTGCACTAATTTCAATATCTAAGGGTTAATGACTAAATGTGTGTGTATAGGTACACACAGAAAGCCGTTCAAGCATCCCTGGAATACCTTATATTTGTGTAGTTTTAGATGAAATCTGTTATACCTGATAAACAAAGCTATCAAAGTGGTGCCCAACTTAATTTGCTTAAGCTTGCTGCATGACAGGCTTAGATGCTTATGTGCTACTAAACCCAACTCAGCAATATTCGTTTTGATTCTATTTTTGGTGCTTTCCTGTGCTAATAAAACACACTGCATGCTTACTTTATAATGTATGCTGGACAGCTCTGCACTGCTATGCCCCAAATAAGCATTCTTGAAATATTCTTCAGGCCGCCCCACTCTTCCTTCCTCGGACCCAAGTGCAGAACCTGTACTGGCCACACATGCATTGGTTTTCATGCTTGGTGGAATTGCATCAAGATGGAAGCAGACTGTCGCGTATCATTTCACAGGTAAGTAGCAGTTGGAAGTTAAAGTGTTAAGTGAATTTTCATGTAAAGTTGGGAAAAACACAATGTTTTCACTTTTCATATGTGCATAACTGCAGGGACTGTTTGGCCAATTCCTAAAGAGTTGCATGCCGGTGATGTGTAACATGGAGTGGCAACGTTCCTCCTAGAATCTTTACTGAACTGCCTACTTTTTCTTGGATGGTAGCGAGTTAATGCACAGGGCAGGTTTACAGAAAGTGCAGTTGATGTTGGTTAAGACCACCTAGTGTCACAGGCAATGACAACCCACAGAATAAAGCCGAAATGAGTTGTCCGTACTGTATAGACTGTTACATGGGTATACGAAGTGATGTCTCGCACAACTAAAGCAGCATCTTTGGCACGACTACTGGTGACATGTCATCGCTGGTACTTAGTTTACTTGCTTGCTAAACCTCCTAAGCGGCTGATGAGTGAACGAAGATAGCATGAAAAAATGAAGCAAGGCTTTAAGAAAGTGGTTATCGACTTGGCCTTGTGCCCTGCCATGTTGCCTGTGTGCCAGCCAAGTGTGGAGCGGGTGAGAGGCACCACTAATAGCAGCATAATGCAATAAATGCAGCATCAGTATGCATATCCCTATGAGTAAAATGTGCAAAAAATAAATGAAAGGTTTCAGCATTTTATTTTCATTTCAGCTGAATTCTTTGATGCAGCCAAAGTACTGGACTTGCTATTTGAAATCATCAGGCGCTGTGAAAGCATCGGCCTATCGGTGGACTGCATTACGTCAGATATGGGTGGAGGAAATCAAGCCATCTGGAGGCTGCGTGGAATCATGGCCACTAAGTATGGTCGTCCAAGGACCACCTGCCCCCATCCATATGGAAACAACCGAAGCCTCCATTTCCTTGCGGACGCACCCCACCTGCTGAAGAACTTGCGCGGGCACCTGGTTCGGCAACAAAAAATCCTTCTGGACGACGACATGGTGCGGAAGAACAAGTTGCCATCCAATGAGGTAAGTTGCTGTATAAGTCTCACACCGTCTTTTATTGCTGTTCACCACACAGCGTGCACAATGGATTTTAATTATTTGAAAAATGTTGCGACTTTTGCATCTGCAATGAAGTGTGATGCATACTTCAATGTGATGCATGTATAGGATTCAGCTCAAATAAATACAAATATGGTTTTACAGTTTTATTTATTTATTCAGATAACTCAAGAGTCCCTTTGTGAGGGCATTACATGAGAGGCAAGCACCTGCAAACATACAAAATGCTACATTAGCCTACACATGTAAATCGACAATGATCATTTGCTTCTTCTGCAGGTCTCCATCAAGTACCTAGAGCAGCTATGCGAGATTGACGAGAAGCATAGCCTGAAGCTTGCTCCACGCCTGATGTTAAAACATTTAAATCCAAGTCATTATGAAAAAATGAATGTAGGCACAGCATATGCTGTATTTAACCATGCAGTAGCATCTGCCCTACGGCTTCTGGTCGAGCAGGGCAAAATAGACAAAGAGGCCCTAACGACAGCATGGTTTGTGGACCAGGTGTTCAAGTGGTTTTCCCTCATGACATCTCGAACGCCAACTATGGCGTTGAGTGACCTCTGCTCTGAAAAGGGAAAGGAAGCTGTGACCTTCCTGAATGACTTCATGGATGTCTTCAGGAACCTCCGCATCATTGACAAAGCAAAGACGAATGCAACATGGAAGCCTATCCAGGCCGGCATAATAATAACAACTACAACTGCACTGAACTTACGTGAACTGTATGTGCAAAGCAAGAATTTGAAATTTCTGCTATTGAGTCGCCTCTCCCAAGACGCACTCGAGAACCTATTTAGCACGATAAGAGTTAAGTCGCCCGTGCCCAGGGCACGGGAATTCAAGTATACTTTGAGAGTCATTGTCCTGGCACAATTTTTCAAGCCAAGCAGGCATGGCTCTTACGACATTGATGACTCTGTTCAGCTAACAGATTTTCTTTCCTCCCGACCTGACTTGGCTGAAGAACTAGGGAATATAAATATGCCAGAGGAAGTAGGAGGCCTTGAGCCTGAAGAACAGCAGTCTCTAAAGTATGTCGCTGGTTATGTAGCACGCAACATTATGAAAAAGCACAAGCTCTGTGAGAGCTGCACAGCTTTATTGGCTCAGCCGGCAAAGAATGAAAACAGGTTTTTGGCACTCAAGAACTACGTTCCAGACAAGCAATCTCTTTGCACACCATCTGAAAATGTTATGCACCTCATAGAGTGTGTGGAGACATACTTCAGGGAGAATGAAGAGTCTCTTGTCATGGGAAAAGCCAACATTGATCAAGTCAGAACCCTCATTGCAGCCGTGGAGCCCACGTTCACTGTTTTTCCTGTATGTCACAATGTTGCAGACAAAGTTGTGCGTGAATTTTTGTTGTGTAGGCTGCGCTTTGCACTGCGTGCAAAAAATGAAATGCTGCAAAGGAAAGCAGCACAGAACTCTAAGTGCGGATCAAAGTGTTGGCATGCGTGCAGCTGTTTCAACTGTAAAGTGAGCTGTAACTTTCAGAATGGTCTAGCTCTTCAAGCATAAATTCTGTGTCCATATCAGTACGTTGTTGCACTGTGCTAAGAATCGACAGCGGGGTACCATTATTCTACGTTTTGTATGTCTCAGGCTGAAAAGGATGACGTGTTTTTGTAATATGGGCTTGTCACTGTCTTTAGTACCCTTAAAGGTCTATAGACACCACATCTTTGCTTGCATGTTTTCTTGTTTCAAACGATGCGTTAGACATTCGTATACATGGAGCAGCCTGTGGTATTCGTGTACAAATGCTTAATAATTTATAATTGAATTTCTTCTTGATGCTGTTCCAGTTTCACCAAACGACGACTGTGACGTCAAGTTGATGGTCACTTGATCAACTAGAAAAACTGATATAATTCCTCACAGGCCATTTTTTGTCATTGCAGGTCTTGAAAGAGGCTGGATTAAATGTTTTAGTGAATTGAAACTACACATCAGCGATTATATTAATTTTTAATGGATCACGTGACCAAAACATTAACTTGAAATGACAGGCATAATTGGTCAATGAAACCAAAACAACATGACAGAAGAAATTCAATTATAAATTATTTAGCAGTTGTAGGCAAATACCACCCACTAACCCATGTATTCTAATGTCTAACGCATCGTTTGACAGAAGAAAACACGCAATAAAGTTAGGTGTTTATAGTCCTCTAACAACAATGGCCATGTGTGTTTGGTGTGAAATGTGTTTTGAATTTGGTCACATATGATGTTCCATGCTGAGTTCAGCCTCCAGGGTCAGGCAAAGAAGAAATTATTCCAGTTTGCAATATTTATTTATTTATTTCTGACTCGTGGCTCATCACTGCAAGCTGGTTCCGTTTTTTTTTTTAAACCTGACCAAGTCTTTGTTAAGGGAGTCGGAAGGCACAGATATTGAATGACTGTGCCTCTGTGTCTAGTCTTTGTTAGCCATTCCACTAATGCTTAATTTGCTGCACTATGTGGGAAAAAATGCCTGCAGGAGTTTTGTGAGCTGAACCCAGTTAGTGCTGTTCATTGTTGCTGTTATTTTTTTTTGTATAGAAGCTGTACGCATAGCATAGAATTTTTAAAATTTATTCAAGCAGTTTGATGCATTTGAAATGTTCTTGGATTGCATTGTTTAGGTGGGTTGTAAGCACACATTCATATTTGTGTGGTAGATGATGCTTTATATACTGTCATCTTGGCAAAATGTTAAGTGTATTTGAGAAGCTGTTCTGGTCCGTGCTTAGGATGAGAGTACTGGCTCACTCTGCTTATTATGGCTTGTATGTAAGGCTTTGTAGCTTCAAAAACTATTTTCTGTATTCTGCAGAAGGATGAAATCAGACTTTGCTGTGGTTTTGAGGAGGTACTGTGCAATCGGTGTTTTCTGGTGTTCATGCTCTTGCAGTTTCATTGTCATATGTACAAAATTTTATTTTTGTTCGTATGCACCAAGGGTGTTGCTGTTTGAGAGTTGGTACTTTTAAATTGTGTTTTCAGTACTAGGTAGCTATTATTGTTATGTTGTACAGCAAACTCCACTTGCTGTTCAAGATGACTGCAGGGGTGATATGTGTTTCTAGACTTGCGTGTGCTGTTTGCAGTGCTTCTACTTTGTTTATTTACACTGGTGGTGTTAGCCTCCAGTGCGTTCCGTAGGTGAAGCAAACTTGTTTGCTTCTGGAGGTGAGGTCAGTGATGTATACTTTTGGAATGAGTGTTTGCTTGGAACATGCGGATGAAGAGGAACTGGCTCACCGGCATATTTTCTAAGAAACAAGGCTTGCGGGGAAGGTCCTGGCACCAGTCACCAGCGCCCGCTGTTGTGAGTTGTAAGAGGGTTACTTTCTTGTGTAATGCTGTGCCTTCCCAGTGGTGACAGATGAGGACCTCCGTTGGCTGAATATGTCTCTGTCGGTGCCATTCAGCTGCAGAGTAATGCAGAGTAGTTTGTTTATGACAAGGCAGACAATTTCATAGCTCAAACTGTATCTGCTGATCCCATTGGCTTTTTGAAAGCTTTTCACAGATAGCAAAGCATCCTCTGCAGTTCCATCAAAATTTAATGTATGAAAGAAATGCAGTTGCTTCCACTATTACTACTCTTTATTCTTTAGTCAGTAATTACTCCACTTAACCCAAGGGCGCAACAGCAGGGGCATTCGGTTTACCTCACTGCCATTGTGATGATTGGCGCTGCAACTGAAACTAGTTTGCTAGCACAGTAATTACAGATCGTGATACGTTCCAAGCAACACATGCATTGAAGCTTAGTTAAAGCTGTCTTTATAAATCCGAGAAAAGAAATCATAAAATTCATTAGGCTTCAGAACTTGTAGCTTCCGTACATGATGGATGTTACAGGCAGTTTGCTAGTCGGAAGGAGCAAAACAAAGCCATTCTTAATTTCTACTTCAGGTGTACCTCCACTTCCAAGTTTCTTCAGCATAAGCACGTTTGGCTTATGTGCCATAAAGAGAAAAAAGGCACTGTCACTCATTTACGTGCACTTTGTTACAGGTGACAAAGTGTCTTAGTCGACCCATTTTTGAAGTTTGCATGGTGTGCCTACTTCATGATCACATTTGAAGGAGAGGCTTTACTCAGAAACACAGGATGATGAAGGAAGAACGGGATGAGCTCTATTTGATAACCACATTAAGGAAAGCAATGTGTCTAGCCACAACACTTAAACAGGAATGGTGAAAGCTTTGTGATTACGGGAAAAAATTTGTATCACAGCAAAAACTATCAAAAGCAAAGAAGGTGAAAGCTTCATACCTGTAGCGAAATTAAAAACAAGAATAAAGGCTCACCTTATGACAAAAAAAACTATATTATCTAGAAGTAAGCAACCTAAGTGCTCTTTGAAGAAAATCAACACCAGATCTATCATTGACATGCGTCCCTTCCCAACCTATCAATGAGAGGTGCCTCAAGAATCCCCCTAGCTAACTTGTCTTTTAATTGTCCTAAGACTTCTGTGCTTCTGTACAGCAGATAAAAACTACAGGGTTTACAGTGTATATGCAGATATTGAGCATTATTTTATTAAGTTAAGCACCATATTCTCTTGGTCAGTTGTTTAGTAAACGACCAGTCTGCCTATATAAACAGACCTACAGCTATCTTGCAAACCACAGCTGCTGCACATTCAACAAGCTTTGTGGCATACTTCCTATTTCAAACCAGTTTCTTCACCATAATTAAGCTGAAAAGTGTATAAAGGCTTGACTACTTGTGAGGGAAGTGGGAGCCAACGAACACTACGTCTGGGTTGAACTGTTCTGCTGCCATTTCAGAACAGAGATAGGGTGGAAGCAGGGCAAAATCTGAATTTTTTTTCTGCTGTTCCTTTGTGGCACTGAGGACAGTGGGTCATCTATATTCTCTGCACAATTTCTGAAACAGGCTTTCTGCAACAGCAGTGAGCACCGACATGTTGGTCTCCTTGAGTATGTCTCTGCAATTAAAGCTTCTTTGAGTGTTTTCACTTCTCCAATCCTTCTTTCTCCGTCCTCTGTTTCTTCGGCAAGTCTCTCTCTAAAAAGTACTGCCAACTAGCCCAAAGTTCCACTTTGTTCATGACTAAAGCTGTAGGCTTGCGGTCAGCAAAATGAAAGCAATGTATATGTTATATATGGTATCAATAAATGGATGCAAGGTGGCTATCGCTTACCGCGCAAAAAGCGTTCATATTGTTTACTGCCTTGCTTTCATTGAATGTGTAATTTGTACCTGTATCTTTATTACAAATGAAACTGACCTATACAAATAACATTCAAGAAAATATTACCAAACACTGCAAGCATATAATATTCAAGTAACTCATCTTTTGATTTATTTTCCTTTGGTCACCTACACACAAGATTTCAGAATCTGACACATTGCAGTCCTTTCTTAAAATATGGTCAATACGAGGCCCATAATACTTCCTCTTTTCCACTTATCCTTTGCTCATGTATACATACCCATTTTGAGCTTGAAACCGACGGCCAGGTGATATTCACAACACATGCTTCAAATTTTGAGCTTGTAAGCCGAGCACACACAATGAACTGAAGTCATCATACTTATGTTTTATGTTGAAATGCTACAGTGCATACCCAAATGATGTTGTGCTTGATCCATAACAAGAAATACAAACCAACAGAACACCCAGTAGCTTTAGTTTCACTCTGTCACTATGTGGCCACATACAATTCAAATGCAGGGCATGTTGCATAAACCGCTCTAAAACCACAAGAATTTTATACATCACCCATGTAACTTAGAAAAACAAAGTGCTGCGTCACAAGCGGGCGTTCCTGCCTTTTTTTTACACAGGCAGCAAATCTTTGCAGTATAAGAAAACAGTCGTAAATAAGTTGGGAAGAGTAGCCACTCATGAACGCACTAGACAGCCGCGTTCATAAATCGCAATGTAGCAAACGCTCGCTCATTATCAGTGTACTTCTGTACATATACGTTGCTGTAATCACGCTAGATTTAGTGCGCAAAATGGCCATCGAAGTTGGTTTTTAGGCCTGCTGTGCACAGATCGTCTTACGATCACGGCCAAACACCGGTGCGCACACGACGCACATGGCAGTCGCGGTGTGTCGTGCGTATACGGCGGACGAAGTCGCCCGGCAAAGTCCAGAACGAGCGGTATCCGATTATAAACTAAATTAAATATATCCTATTTAGCTTGTGAAATTATACAGTGAGCGCACGTACTTACCTGTGACACTGTCAGGTGTTAGTTTCGTCCTGCTTGGAAACATTCACCAGAAGCCGACGGCGGTCCACGATGTTCATGCCCAAAAGCACAAGCTTGCCTCACTGCGGCTCGAAGTAAAGAAATGTTTCCTTCGTAGCTCGCTCCACGGAAGGGGGGGAAAAAACGCGTGCATAAGCTCCCGATAGCAGCGCTAAGCTGCTGCCCACAATCGTAACACAGTTCCGGAAGTAAACACGATCGGCGTGCAAAACAACCACCAGCTGCATTACTTCGCACAAAATAACATTCTTTTCGTTCTTAGCAACCATTATCTTCGTGCACAAAGCACTTGAGTAAACACTCAACCCGGTGTGTCACCGAATATCGAGCTCTTCCAACACGGCGGCCTTCCTGCGACGCAGTCGGCTTGGAAGGTATATGGCGGTGGCCGCTCAGTGTTGCCAGTCAAATGCCGACCTTTGCGGTACTCTGATTTTTCCAGTGACTCTAGTCGAACGCCGCCGCCGCCGCGGGAAGACGGGCGTTATCTTCCCCAATTGCCGTGGCCGTCCCGGGGACAAAGGGGCCTCGTTTCGGCGGGCCTGGCCCCGTGGCAAGACGGCGGGCATCATCAATCAACCCTTCCGAGCACATCCCAGGACAAGGGACCACTTTCCCGGCCTTTTAGTGACCTCGCGTTCCGGCCTTGAGTGGCGAGTGTCATTTGATGGAGAACGGAGGTCGGTGACCCGCGGGAACCGTCAACCAGCCAGAGCGCGCCTTACCACAGCCGACGCTACCTCGACGACAACCTTCTTTCCCTCGGACTCAACACGTGAGGGGGGCGAGACCATAAGTGCGGTGGTGTGTTTGTGCGCCCAAGTGAAAGCCCTAGCCCCCCCCCCCCCCCCTACTCCGGCGTGGGCGTCCTCACCCTAGGGAGTGTGGGGATAAGAGGATATAAAAATCGACAGGGAGTACCGAAGAAGCCACGCTCAGGACGACATCGTTCGCCAAGGGGGCCTTCAGCGCCGAAGCCCGACGGCGTGCAGCTTCTGCCAGCAACCGTTCGAGCTCAACTCCGGAGCCCCTCCATCGTCCCCATGAAGTCGTCGGCACGTAAGCTCGGACGCCCCAGCCTCTGATGTATAATCATAATCATGTGTAATTATTGAATATATCTGTTTGTTTAAACTAAGCCATACGGTGTCTCTTTGCCTCTCCGTCCCGTGTGGACCTGCGCATTATGGGGGGGGGGGGGTCATCACACTGGTGTCAGAAGTGGGGTCTCAAAAGCAAATGTCCTCTGAATGCTGCGACATTCATGACTTCAAAATTGTAATCAAAAGGGAATCACGGGACTGATTGTGGGACTTTTTCCCCCATTTGAGAGGCTTGAGGCACCGGAGGGCTTGAGTGAAAAAAAAAAATGTCTGTATCTGAGGGAGCTCCCACTCCACAGCCGTCGCTCGGAGCAAGCATGCTGGCATTAGGAAGCGTCATTCCGACGTTTACAGGAGATAAGACAGGGGTTCCAATCTGCGATTTCTTTTCCATGCTAGAAGAGATTGGGAAAATGGGGGGATGGTCCGATGCTCAAATGCTGGGAATGGCGAGGTGTAAGATGGCAGGAGCTGCTCATGATTTTGCATGGCGAGACGAAAAAGTAAAATCCACAAAATCATTTGCGGAATTTAAGAAGCTCGCGTTTGAGCATTTCGACACTGAACCACGCCACGTGCGGGTACAGAGGTTCCGTGACGCCGGACAGATGGTAGGGGAGGACGTGCGAACGTTTGCGTCGCGGCTTCAGCGCCTAGCACGCGATACGTTAAGCAGGGAGGAGGAAGGAGACCAGCTAAGGAAGAAATACGCGGAGGATCTACTTAAAGAGGAAATGACCGCTTTGTTCGCGGCTGGTCTGCAAGAGCCCGTGCGCCGGTTCGTGCTCTCGCGCAAGCCGAGCAATTTCGACCAAGCCGTGGCGGCCGCATTGGATGAGGAACGAAATGAGGCGTTAACGACAGCCGCAGCGACAGTACGCGTCATAGAGAGAGCGGTGCTCAACCCTGAGGTTGCTCTCTTGACAGAGCGGTTAGATCGCTTAGAACAGCTGCTATCTCAGCAGGTGGAACGCCAGGTTGAAGCGCGCGCTCAACAGCGCCCATTCGCTGGAAACCGGAGACCGCCACAAAGCTACAGGCGCGGTATGCGAGATTTTGAAGAAATCGTATGCTTCGCTTGCCAGGGTCGCGGACACATCGCCAGGTTCTGCCAAAACGTGCGCCGTGGGGAGCCACAAAGAGAAGCAGGCGAGACACGCCCTAGGCAAGCCTACAGCGGGGCTCCAGATACCGAGACAAAAAACTAGATAGTCCTCCCCATCCTGAGGAGCATTGGGAGGGAGCAGTGGATGATGAGGTGGTGGTGGTTTGCGTGGCCGACGAGGCATGCCCTGTTGTGCGTTGCAAGTTAAATGGTTGCTGCATGGAATTGTTGATAGATACGGGGTCAAAGGTGACATTGCTTAAGGAGAGCAGTTTTAACACGCTTCGAAGGAAGGGGGACCGCGAGGTGTTAGAAGCGTCTGGTGGTATGGTAACCAAATTTGTAGGCATAACGGGGGATCCTCTTGGCATAAGTGGACTCTACCGGTTACACTTCTCTCTCGGCGGAATTGCATTGGAGCACCCCTGCTACGTATGCCCGGACACGGTGTCTCTGCCAAACGGAGTGTCAGGTATATTAGGGCAGGATTTTTTGAGAAAAGGGAAGGTAGTAGTCTCATTCTCTGAGGAAGAGGTTAATGCGGGCGGCTCAAAAGTTCCGTTTTTGAACAGGAGAGGGGCTGAGATTCGCATTACCGATAGTGACACCCGTCAAACAGTGGGATCATTGGAGAAGGTATATTCGCGGGTTGCCGTCAGGCTGGTCGATGAGGCGGTTGTCCTTCCTTGGTCGGAGCACATTTTGTACGCGTGCGTGCCTTCAGATGTAGAGAGCGGCGCCGTGGGAGTGCTTGAGCCGGTCGACTCTCTCAGCAATGGCCTGAAGGCAGCCGCGTGCCTCGTGACAGTTAATGACGCCCACAGAGTGCCCCTACGGGTGGTTAACTGTAGCCAGCAGCCACTGAGCCTTCCCAAGAACAAAACATTGGCTTTCTTCACCTCTGCTATAGAGAAACGTGAGCCCACCGATACGGTACTCGCAACTGTAGAGCATGCTAGTCCTTCGGCTGCTCCAAAGGCGTCGTTCGATCTTTCTCACGTAAAATCCAGGGAGAGGGAGGCTCTGGCTGGTTTGCTGAACGACTATTCGGAGGTATTCGCCGCGTCCAACCTGGATTTGGGCTGCTGTGGCGTTATAAAGCACAGGATAGAAACCGGCACTTCATCGCCCGTTTACCAGCGTGCGTACAGGATTCCTTACTCCCAACGTGAGGAGATGGAGCGGCAGGTGCAGGACCTGATTGATCGTGGCATTGTCGAACACTCAAAGTCACCCTGGGGAGCACCAGCACTATTGGTGGAAAAGCCAGATGGCTCGTATCGATTGGTAGTGGACTACCGCAAACTAAATGCCGTAACTCGCATCGATCCATACCCCATCCCCAATATACAGGAGACGCTTTCTCAGCTGGGCTCTGCCAGGTACTTCACGGTAGTGGACATGGCGGCGGGATTCTGGCAGATAGCAATGGATCCGGAATGCCGAGAAAACGGCATTCAACACGCCCTCAGGGCACTATGAATGGAAAAGAATGCCTATGGGTCTGGCCAACAGCCCTGCTGTCTGGCAGAGAACCGCTGAGGTTATCCTGGCAGGTCTTCTGGGGAGGCTGTGCTTCATGTATACGGATGACATAATCATGTACAGTGACAGTTTTGAGAACCATTTGCGCGATATTGAGCAGGTTTTGGTGCGACTAAGAGGAGCGGGTCTCATGCTGAAGCCCTCTAAGTGCCAATTCCTCAAAAACGAGGTGAAATACCTCGGGCACGTTGTTTCAGCTGACAGCGTGCGACCGGACCCTGAGAAACTAAGGTGTGTCTCGGATTATCCATCCCCGACTAGCGTCCGCCAGGTCCGGCAGTTTCTCGGCCTGATCGGTTACTACCGAAGGCGCATAGAGGAGTTCGCCAAGCTCGCTAAGCCGCTCACCGCCTTAACAGCCAAAAATGTCGCCTTTCGCTGGGACGAAAACGCGGAGGATGCTTTTGGGGCCCTGAAAAGGAAGCTAATGAGTGCACCGCTGTTGCGCCACCCGGATTTTAACTTGCCCTTCGTTATGGCCACAGATGCGTCAAAGTTCGCAGTTGGTGCCGTGCTATCTCAGGTTATCGAGGGCAAAGAACATCCCGTTGCTTTTGCTAGCCGACAGCTGAGCCCCACAGAGCAAAAGTACGGAGCTACGGAAAGGGAGTGCCTCGCCGTTGTCTGGGCAGTAAAGCACTTCAGATGCTACCTTTACGGCCGCAAATTCAAGCTAGTCACAGACTGCCATTCTCTGAAATGGGTGATGAGTGTCAGGGACCCTAGCTCGCGACTCGCTAGATGGAATCTACACCTGCAGGAATACTGCTTTGAAGTGGAGCACAAGTCAGGAAAGACACATCTGAATGCTGATGCACTCAGCCGCACAGCTGCCGTGGCAGCTATAGATGAGTTTGTCCCCGTAGTCGACCCCGCCGAATTAAGCACAGAGCAGTGCAAAGATCCTGACCTGAAGCGAATAATCGAAAGCTTAGAGGGCGCACCGTCTCACCCCGAACAGCTAGGTTATTTCATTGGCAAAGACGGCACCCTGTGTCGGCACACGAGGCCAACCAGGAAAGGGAGACCAGAGAAAACCGCTTGGGAGAGAGTCGTCATACCTCGGTCGTGGACAGAAAGGGTTCTTCGCGCGTTTCACGATGCGCCATGCGCCGGTCATTTTGGCGTAGCGAAGACACGCAGGCGTGTGGAGCGTTTGTACTTTTGGAGTGGCATGCGACATGATGTTAGAGACTACTGTGCGAAGTGTCATTCCTGTCTCGAAAGAAAAACACCCAAGGGACGAAGACCAGCTCCAATTCAGCCGTTCCCTGAGGTTTCGGCTCCCTTCGAGCGGACAGGTATGGACATAATGGGCCTATTGCCCACGACCACTTCCGGAAACAGGTACATTTTAGTATTTGTCGATCACCTTTCAAAATACGCGGAAGCGGTAGCACTCCCAGATCAGAAGGCAGACACGGTTGCAAGAGCATTTGTCGAACAGATCGTGCTCCGACATGGACCCCCGAGGCAACTCTTGACAGATAGGGGAACGAACTTCGTGTCGTAGCTAATGAGGAGAGTTTGCGAGCTGCTTAAGATCGCTAAGAAGCAGACAACACCGTACCATCCGGCTTGCAACGGCGCGGTGGAGCGACTGAACCAAACCGTGGCCGGGTTCCTGTCGCATTTTGTTTCGCGCGACCAGCGGGACTGGGACTTGTGGCTCCCGTATGCAATGTTTGCCTACAATTCCGCAGCACACGAGAGCACGGGCGAATCGCCATTCTTTCTTCTCTACAGCCGAGACCCGGACCAGCCTAGTGAAGTGCCAGAGGGCCCCCGTCGTGTCCCATACGCTTCACTGGACGACTATAAGGTTGAGCTAGAATCGCGCTTGCAAGTGGCGAGGGACATCGCAAAGGAGGCCTTAAAGAAAGCGGCAAAGCGCAGGAAGGAGGTGCACGATCGCAGTGCTAGAGACGCGCCGTTTGATGTGGGGGACAGCGTGTACATTGAAAACTGCCAAAGGCAGATTGGGCTAGCTCGTAAGTTCCAGACGAAGTGGAGAGGACCGTGCGAGGTTGTCGAGAAGCTTTCTCCGGTAAACTTCAGAGTCCGATACGTGAACCGGCGCTTGATAAGGATACACGCAAATCGCCTCAAGTCGGCACCGGTTCAGTATTCATGAAATGAGGAAAGGGAAAGCGCGGATTTTGATGGGGACAGAAGTGAAGCGGAGCGCGCAGATAGTTCGCAAGAAACGCCCTCTCCTGCATTTGTTCGGCAGGCGCAGAGGTGACGGCCGGAATGCCACCAGATTTACTTCATGCATTGCTAGAAGAAGAAGAAGCGCGCGAGCTTGCCGCGCAGATAACGCCAGGAGAGGCTCCTGCCACGAGCCCTCGCGAGTCTCAAAGCAGACAAAGGGTCACAGACTTACTTGGTATGACTCATGAAGGCCGATATCCACTGCGAAATCGGAAAGCTAAGTCGGACTAATGGCGTAAACAGAGCGGAGTTGTGAACTGGTTAGAATTGTGTAATGCCGCAGCTCATAACATTGCTATGTGCTTATGTGTTAAGCTATCGGAGTTGGTAGTTAAACCTTTCTGTCATTAAGTAACACCTTCACAGGAGAGCATGCGGAGCGCATGCAGAACCTGCCCTACTTCCTTTCGTTATCTATATTTTTGTCTGTGCCGTGATCGTGCTAGAAGTGGGAGCTCCTTTGTAACTGTGGTAAATTTATTTCGTCCAGTCTGGACTAGAAAGGAGAGGCTTGGGTGCTGAGTTTCATGTTTATCTGTAAAAGAAGATCAGTGCTGCCCCTGGAGACGCCAGTTATGACAGCTGAGGCATATGGTGTTGTGCAGTGGTGTTGAGTGCAGCGAAAAGTGTTTTATCGGACGGACTGTGCGAGGCGATTCAGAAAGACAAGGGGAGCTGCATGGACTCAAATGTTCGGAGAACATTCTTCTGGAGGGTGAGCGAGTGTGACGTTCCTTGTGTGTGCTACGAGGGTCCGCGTTCGACGGTGCGGCGTAGACGGAGCCCCCAGTGGCGGCGAAAGCACAACCGGACCCCCTTACATGTTTCTACAGTATATGGCTGCAAGCAACTTGAGTGGGATTGCTTTCGGGCCTGCCGCCGTGGACCGCACGGAGACGACCCAGGTGACAGCGGCATCATCAATTACCGAGCCATACTCGTTGAGAGTGAACGACCAGAACGAAGGGGTTTAAGCACAACCGGACCCCCTTACATGTTTCTACTGTATATGGCTGCAAGCAACTTGAGTGGGATTGCTTTCGGGCCTGCCGCCGTGGACCGCACGGAGACGACCCAGGTGACAGCGGCATCATCAATTACCGAGCCATACTCGTTGAGAGTGAACGACCAGAACGAAGGGGTTTAAGCACAACCGGCCCCCTTTCCATAGTGTCGGCACGAGTCGAACGCCGCCGCCGCCGCCGCCGCGGGGAGACGGGCGTTATCTTCCCCAATTGCCGTGGCCGTCCCGGGGACAAAGGGGCCTCGTTTCGGCGGGCCTGGCCCCGTGGCAAGACGGCGGGCATCATCAATCAACCCTTCCGAGCACATCCCAGGACAAGGGACCACTTTCCCGGCCTTTTAGTGACCTCGCGTTCCGGCCTTGAGTGGCGAGTGTCATTTGATGGAGAACGGAGGTCGGTGACCCGCGGGAACCGTCAACCAGCCAGAGCGCGCCTTACCACAGCCGACGCTACCTCGACGACAACCTTCTTTCCCTCGGACTCAACACGTGAGGGGGGCGAGACCATAAGTGCGGTGGTGTGTTTGTGCGCCCAAGTGAAAGCCCTAGGCCCCCCCCCACTCCGGCGTGGGCGTCCTCACCCTAGGGAGTGTGGGGATAAGAGGATATAAAAATCGACAGGGAGTACCGAAGAAGCCACGCTCAGGACGACATCGTTCGCCAAGGGGGCCTTCAGCGCCGAAGCCCGACGGCGTGCAGCTTCTGCCAGCAACCGTTCGAGCTCAACTCCGGAGCCCCTCCATCGTCCCCATGAAGTCGTCGGCACGTAAGCTCGGACGCCCCAGCCTCTGATGTATAATCATAATCATGTGTAATTATTGAATATATCTGTTTGTTTAAACTAAGCCATACGGTGTCTTTTTGCCTCTCCGTCCCGTGTGGACCTGCGCATTATGGGGGGGTCATCACACCGCGCTACTCCCGTCGTCCCAGTTCCTTCAACGCCCTCTTACATTTGTGGGAGGCGCCTGAAACAGCTCTGGAACTCCGCAGCCGTACTCTCCAGACACCTGCGATACCTGACGACGTTGAACATGAAGCCGTGCAAGTGGGCCTAGCTGTAATCTGTGCCGGCTCCCTTCGTCAACGCGACCCGGCCATCTTCAGCGGTACCGATGAGCAGGATGTCGAAGAATGGCTCACATCTTACGAACGAGTGAGTATATGCACAACAAATGGCACGATGAGACAAAACTAAATAACACCATTTTTTTTCTCACCGGCGTGCACTACTCCGGAGGAAAACTAGGTGTCGCAGTTCCTGAGGCGAGAACTGCGTCCCCGTCGAACTATCAAGATTTATTTATTTATTTGTAGCTCACAGGGCCCATTGAAGGGGTATTAGATGTGGAGGTCGAATATTCAGCAGTACATTTCTTCGATGGTCGATCTGAATGACGATGTGACCTACGATGGCGTTTGGCAGTCCTCATCTATCACCGGCTAATATTATTGAAATTTCTGTCGAGGGATCCGTGCCTGTGTTTCGCCAGGCGGGGTTCTGCACATTCCTCCGTAACCTGGACCTGAAATCTGTCACTGCACTCACAGATTACTTCAACGTATGCTGGGAGACAGGAATCATTCCCAGCAGCTGGAAACATGCCCGAGTGACATTTATTCCAAAACCCAACAAGAAACTCAACGTGGACAACCTAAGACCCATTTCCCTCACATCCTGTCTCGGGAAACTCATGGAGCACGTGGTTCTGAACAGACTACGGGACTACACCGAAGACCACAACCTCATGCCACACTCCATGGTGGGCTTCAGAAGAGGACTCTCCACCCAAGACGTCATGCTCCAGCTATCACGTGACATACTCGACCCCTCCATTAAGAACACAAGAGCAATATTGAGCCTCGATCTCAAAAAGGCATTCGACAACGTGTCACACAATACCGTTCTGAAACACCTAGCCGACCTCAGCCCAGGCGAACGGGCGTACAATTATGTTAAAGCCTTCCTAGAAAATAGAACGGTGGAGATCACCGTTGGACCACTGAAATCCACCCCAATCAGGCTCGGAAACAGAGGGACACCACAAGGAGCAGTCTTGTCGCCCTTCCTCTTTAATCTGGCTTTAATCAAGCTTCCAGACAGGCTCAACGCAATTCAAAACATCCATCACACTCTGTACGCAGACGACATAACTATCTGGACGAACCGCGGCTCCGATGGACAAATTGAAGAAGCTCTCCAAGCAGCGGCTGAAACGGTTGAGTTGGAGGCAAGGAGAGCCGGCCTCGAGTGTTCCCAACCAAAATCAGAACTCCTAATCGTACGGCGGAGCAAGAAACCTGAAGACAGGATCCCCATCAACATTACGATCCAAGGCAAAAACATAGATGAAGCGGAGAACATACGGGTCTTAGGACTCCACATCTCCAACACCTCCCGCAACACTGTAGCACTGGGGAGACTCGACAGCTCAGTACACCGGGTGGCGCGCATGATCAGGCGCATCGCCAACAAGAGACGAGGCATGAAGGAGCACGACCGATACAAACTCCTTCAAGCATTCGTCATCAGCAAAATTACATATGCCTTCTCATATCTCCATCTCAAGAAAGGAGAAGAACAAAAGATCGATACCCTAATACGGCGTGCATACAAAACGGCGTTGGGCCTTCCTAAATTCACAGCCAACGAGAAACTCCTCGCCCTGGGAGTACACAATACCTTTTCTGAACTTAAGGAAGCCCACCTAACAACACAGACGGCTCGACTCTCCAGCATTGCAGCGGGCAGAATTATCCTGGACAGACTTGGCATCGAAGGGGAGCATATGGCGGACCATCCAGGCCCCGTTCCTAGCCATATCCGAAAAAAGATAAAAATATTACCTCTACCCAAGAACATGAACCCGCAAACCCAACAGGGTCGGCGGGAAGCAAGAGCCAGAGCTCTGCATCGACGCTTGCAGAGTCTTCCAGACGTCATCTACGTCGATGCAGCCAACTACCAAGACAGCCCCCACAGATTCGCCATCTGTGGGGTATCTCATCCTCAGGACCCGGACCCGGCCACTCCACTCATGGCCGCTACAGTATTTACCAAGAACGCGGAAACCGCGGAAGAAGCTGCAACTGCAGCTGCTATCGCCTTTACGGACGCTACAACCATCGTTAGCGATTCCAAATATGCCATTGCGAACTTTGCCAAAGGCCGCATCTCACTCACGGCCAGAAATATCCTGGAAAATGTTAAAGACACATCCCCCCTCCGAGACATTGACCTGGTATGGGTCCCGGCGCACGCCGGAAACCCCGGAAACGAGGCCGCCAACGCACAAGCTCGAGTTAAAGCCGGCCGAGCAGTAGACGGTCCGAACCCGGAGGCAACCGGTGAAGCGCTAACCTCCTATCACGACCACACCACCCATTTTAGACTCGCACGTAGGCAGTTCCCGCCGCCGCACCCCTCCCTGTCAAGGGAGCAGCAGGTGGCGTGGAGAAGACTACAAACCGACTCTTTCCCCAACCCAAATGTGTACTCGCACATATTTATTACAACCTCCAGCCCTAACTGCCGCTTCTGCGGTGCAAAAGCTACTTTAGACCACATAATCTGGGACTGTAAAGCACATTCCCCACATCCAGATCTCATGGCTGCTCCCTCACCTGACGCGTGGCTTTCAGTAAAGGTCAGCGACGACCGAGGCACTCAAGTCAAGGCTGTCGAATGGGCCTGTGCGGTACGAGACCTACATGGTCTGGACCTCACTTACTGACCACGAATCTACTTTCTTTCAATAAAGTTTTTTCTCACTCACTCTGTCGAGGGCCTTTCTGTCATGGCGCTCGTGGACACTGGTGCTGCGATTTCTGTAATGGGCGAAAAGCTTTATCGCTCGTTAAGGAAGCTAAAGACGCCAATTGCTGGACTATCGCTGCGCACGGCAAACGCTCACCACATCAAGCCGACCGCAGCGTGTGCCGCTCGATTCGTGATTCAGAACTTCCTCTGTACGATACTATGTCGTGCTGCCTTCCTGTCCTCATGCTATTATTCTGGGCTGGGATTTTCTGTCATGCCATGATACTATCAGTGACTGTGCTCTAGCTGTATGGTCAGGTTCTCTGCTGTGCCCCATCCTTTGCCGGACGCTACTCCTTCCGTCTCCTGTGTTAAAGCCCTCGCTGCCTAAGACATGACCTTCATCCATGCTTTTATGTCCTTGTTCACTTCTCTTGCAACTCTCTTAGTGATGACACCGTCCTCTTCTCACCAGCCCATACTTTTCTGCAAGTGTCTTCCACTGCCATACGCCGTACTGACTGTATCCGCTGGTCTCTCAGTACTTTTGGTCTCTAACCCATTTTCCTCCTCAACCGCTCTGTGCCTTGGTGAATGTCTCGGCAGTGTCCAACCCATCGCGTCTCTTCTCATACGTGAGGATACTAACGGTACACACCGCACCTCGCCATGAACGCGCTCAGCCCGCCTTCTACCGAAGTATTCCTTCGCTCCATCGACGCCGATCTTCCGCTGCAACGGGCACGGCTCACCCTTCAACAGTTCCTCTCTTCCTTCGACGCTCACCAAAGTTCATTGGGCTGAACTTCCACTGTCACCATCGCATCGACACTGGTGTCCATGGATGCATGGAAGGTAGGAGCGTCCCCTTTGAAACGGGGCAGTGGTTGTTGCCACTATGCTGTTTTTTTCCTTTATTTTTGTTTACTCTGCTTTAAGTTGTTAATACAATTCGCCATTTCCTTTAAAAAAACGTCTTCCTACACTTTAAAACTTATGTCACCTCTCTGTTTTTGTGTGCCACCAATCCTCCAATCGCGTTTTGCCAATTTCCACCGCAGATTTATTTACATGACTATTGCTATCTCTAAACCCCAAGGCCTCAGGAAGAGTGACTGTGCCTGCATCGACGTCGGGATGGATACCATCGCATTTTAGGATGAGGTGTTCTATTGCTTCTACAGATTTACCACACACAGCACATGTGTCATCTTCGTTAAAATTTTTTTCTGTAGTTGCGCGTTCTAAGACACCCTGACCTAGCTTCAAATAGGAGGGCACTGCCTCTTGAGTTATCATAAAACGTTTCCTTCCTGATCTGCTTTTCCAGCATCGATATAGTTCTACACTATGCTTCTTTTCCATTGAATCTATCCAATTTTTACCTTCGACGTTTTTAACCTGTCGTTTAATGCTTTGTTTCTTTCTCCTTCCTCGTCTCTGGCAAACTTACTGGCCAGCTTTCTAGTTCGTTTCCGCCACTGTGTGTCAACGCTCTTTCTGTACAGGTATTTAAATACCTTAGCTGCCCACCGGTTATCGTCCAATTTCCTCAGGCGTTCTTCGTATAGTTCTTTACTCTGAGCTTCCCGTGCTTCGAGCGTTGCCCAGCCCATATCCCCCTGTACTGCCTCGTTTGTGGTTTTCCCGTGGGCACCTAGTGCTAATCTTCCGACAGTTTTCTGATTTACTTCTAATCGCGACTGAACTTCAGCCCTTAAGCATAGAACCGCATTCCAGAAAGTAAGCCCCGGTACCATTATTCCTTTCCAAATACCTCTGAGGACTTCATACCTGTTGTACCCCCACAATGCCCTATGTTTCATTATCCCGGCATCTCTTCGCCCTTTTGCTATGAGATACTGTTCGTGCTTTTCCGTGTACATATGCCGTTGTTTACCCATACCCCGAGATATTTGTATTCGGCCACTCGGGGTATTTCATGGCCTTGTATTGTAAGCTCCTGATCAGTTGTGCCGTTGAAAACCATCACACCTGACTTAGTTGCGCTAAAACTGAAACCTAGACAGTCTCCTTCGTCTCCACAGCAATTCACCAATGTTTGCAAATCTTCCTGGCTATCTGCTAACAGTACAATATCGTCCGCATACATTAAACCCGGTAGTCGTTGCTCAACAACCTTTCCGCCTAATGTGCATGACAGATCATAACCTAGATTGCTTCCTTGTAGCCTTCTTTCCATATTATCATACGCTGCGGCAGCGCCCCTATCGTGTGTTTGCAACCGAGCGCCAGACTATTGAAGAGCAAGTCGACCAAATGCTTGAAAACGGAGCTATTCAGCCCTGAAGCAGCTCTTGGGTATTGCCCGTTGTGCTTGTGAAAAAGAAAGATGCTCCATACTCTTTTGTGTGGACTGCCGCAACCATAAGATCACGCGCAAAGACGTCTTCCCCTCTCACGCATAGACGACGCTCTGGACTGTTTGCAAGAGGCAGACCTCTCTTCCCTCGATTTACGTTCCGGGAACTGGCAGGTCCACATGGAAGCGGCCGATCGCCCCAAAACAGCTTTTGCGACTCCCGACGGCTTGTATGAATTTACTGTGCCCTTCGGCCTGTATATGATGGATGCCATTTTGCGCCGACTATAAAGTGGAAGACGTGCCCCTGTTATCTCGATAACATCACCACCTTTTCCCCACTTCGACAACCATCTATCCCTCCTGAAGCACGTCTTGACCTTCGTATCTGACGCCGGCCCGCAGCTCAACTTGAAAAAAAAAATTACGTTTTGCAGCACGCCAACGGACCATTTTAGGCCCCGTTGTCAAGGAAGGCGTTTGCCCCGACCCGGCCAAACTTCATGTTGTGGCTCTTTCCCAAACCTACCTCCATCAAAGACATGCATGCGCAGTTTCCTAGGCCTATGCTCCCATTGCTGCACTTCTGTCCGGCTGTTCCGATTCAGTGTACGACGACGCCTACGCCACCTTGCGCCGCCCATATTGTGCCATTTAGACTAGGCCGCTCCTACGCATATTTTCGCACGCAAATATGCGCCTATTTCTACGCTACCACACAATGCGGTCACGCGGGAGCTTTCAAGACATATACCCGCATCCGGTTGCACTACTACTGGCGCGGCATGTACACCTTCGTCCTTAAAAATTGTCAGGGTTTTAACTTCGTTAAGACCGATTACCGAGCGAAAGCACTCGAAAATCGCCAAAGCCAAATTCTGGCAATGGCCCGGGCCAAATTTACAGGTCGCCGAGTCGGGCGCGGTCAAATTCAGGGACGGCCACGCCAAATTTGGAGGCAACTTTTTTTTTAAGGCAAAAGCCTTTCTTACCTCATGAGTAGCGTGGGCGGAAGTTGTAGACCCTTGCCCACCACGCCCTTTCGACCACATCAGCTCTGATTTCTACAGCCTGCTTCCGTACACTGCGGCCGGCAATCGTTGGGCCAAAAATAAAATTGGTTTTGAGGAAAGGAAATGGCGTAGCAACTGTCTCACGTATCTCGGTGGGCACCCGAACCACGCAGTGAGGAAGGAATAAAGGAATAAGTGAAAGAAGAAAGAGGTGTCGAGCGGAGGGATCCAGAATAATTTCGACCACCGGGGGTTTTTAACGTGCACTGACATTGCACAGCACCCGGGCGCCTTTTTTTTTTTTTGCGTTTCGCCTCCATCGAAACGCGGCCGCCGCGGTCGAGTTCGAACCCGGGTACTTCGGGTCAGCAGCGGAGCGCCCTAACCACTGAGCCACCGCGGCGGGTAACCGTTGGGCTATCGTTGCGGCTATAGTGATATAACTGCGGTTATCTTGTGAGGTATGCAGAAACACCCACCCTTCCGGCTGCCACAGCTACAGACGTTGCCTTCTTCCTTTTGCAGCGCTTCGTACTTAGTCATGGTGCACCTGGTGAACTGCATAGCGACCGAGGCCGCGCCTTTTTGTCCGACGTTGTCAAAGCCCTGCTCAGCCAGTGCAGTACAATTCATCGAACACTCTTATGAAACACTTTATGGCTGCGATGGGTTTTCGAACCCGCGGCAGCGCGAACACGTCAGCTTCGCCGGCCACTGCATTATGTAGACAACTATACGCGATCGCCGCAGCCGAACATCTCGTGTGTTTAACTGCCTGTCTCTAGCGGTGTGCGCTGGGTGTCTACAATATCAACCCATGTGCGCGCAACAGATTCAGAACACACTGCTATCGCATTGCCCTCTTCTGGTGCGCTAAAAGCCCTCATGATTTTTTGTGCGCCTGCTTGACCTTGAAAACCGAGTCTCGAACTGAAACCAAAGTGAAAACGTGCTAGCGCACTCAATTCGCATGTGGCCTAACCACGCTAAATCATCCGTCATAATCTTTCTCGGCACCTAAAAACATCGCAAGATTCCCGCACCTTTGAAAACTGCACAATCCGCCTTTTTCATTTTCCTGTGCTGCCACCTCGCGTACAACGCTGGAAGCTCACTGGTAGGGTACTGCGCGCCCAACCCGGCCGGACCGAGTGCCGCTGCGGAGCACGTTTTGTTGTAATCTGTCAAAGATGGCGTGTCCTGGGCAGCACCTGGTACCTGGAGTATTTCTAGGGTTGACTGATGGCTTGGTGCGAAGTCCGAGGCAGGCTGTAGTGCCCACCGAAGAGCAAATTCTTCAGTATCTCCGATCATCCGGCATGCGATGCGAACACCAGCTAGCAAGGGCCGCCTCTTCAGAGATGAAGGCTACATTCGGAACATTATGTTCAATGAAATATCCCCGATCAGTGAGGTTGGCGTTTTCCGCTGTATATGCCTGCTGCCATTAATGAAAGGTGGATACTACATCGTGCACGCCGTAGTACAGAAAACGACTGGGGACAACAGTTTTCACAAGCAATCGTTGTGCTCAAGCGCTGCAGAATAGCTACACGAGCTATAAAAGCACAAGCGTACTCGCAACAAAGCAGCTCCGCTAGCATTTCACTGTATTTTCCCACAACACACCGCTGCATAGGTTCATCAAGCATGCGCATCCATAAAAGACGAGCGCGAGAGGCGCACATTAATCCATTCCGGCGATACCACGCAGAGCTCTTCATCATTGATATGATTCGAACACACGCATAACGCACCTTCTTCTTCTGCCTCTTAATACATGGCACATACCCACACGGGGGGATTGGCCAGGGTGTAGTGGCATAAACAAGGAAATTTCCATAGGAGATTATAACAAAATTTTAGCACCATGCGTGAATGCTTTCGTAGCTTCTTTTTCGTTGCCCCTCCATTGCGCTTTGAAAGCGGCTCACAGCACTTGCCCATTTGGCCTTCTTGCTTGAGAAAGCAAAAAGCGCCGGAACGAAGTCTGGGTGCCGCGGTGACATTCGAGGCCTTCCTGCCCATGAATAAAACACTTCGTGATAGACTGCACACGCATTTAAACACAGCACCTCGTCCGTACCTGTCACAAAGTGATTCCCGCACAGTCTTGACGTGCTTGACGGTGCCCAAGGGCGGCACGATCGTCGAGCCGGCGAACTGCTTTTTATCCACGCTTCGCGTCGAAGGCTGTCCCGGGAAGCGCTCGGAAAGCGAAAAAATACGAGTTTACTTCCTTTTACATATTGGGCATTGCTGCCGTATGCAACACATTTCGTAGGTATCGCCAAATGCGTCGCGCTGAAAGCCCGACGGCTGCAGCAACGCACCCCGCGTAGGAAGCCGGTTTGTTTACACTTCCACGACCGGTCTCGAGTGGAGCGAGCGACCCTTCCAATATGTTTCGCGACACCGCCGCCAGGGGATAGGCACATGCGCAGTCGCGAAAAAAGGCGGATTGGCCCGTAAAATGGATGCGACGGGCAACAAAAAAAACTCTCTGCCAACACTGCCTCTGTGTTCGACTTAAGAGCGTTAACAATGGGAGCTTCAAGTGTTTACATCGGTGTGCTCAGAAAAGGTGGAGAAAACCAAACCCACACATACGCAGACATTTCGTTTCCAGGAACATCCCTTCGAAGACACAAGCTGCGCCATCTACCTCATGGATTTTGCACTATTGCAATTTACAGCCACCTTCACTCCGGTATATCTCCTCGTTATATCAGTTAACAAATATTATAAGCGTGTGCATCAACACACAATGAATCATTTTACACAATCTGGAACTCCCGGCGGCAAATGGTTCGGCCGTAATGGCCATCTGAAGGTCCTTTGAATGCACGGTTTGGGGGACGGAAAGATCGTCGGAGCGAATCCCACACATATTTTGGGCTTCATCTCAATTAGTAATTTTATCCTCGGGAACATGCCAAGGCATTTGACGTCACTTTGAACATTGTGCGTCAAACAGGTGGCCTCAAATCTTATGCAAATGGTGGCCCCCGGGGGGTGGGGGGTTCCACTTCGATGGCCGCTATAGACGTACATATATAACAGATCGAAAGTGCTGGTATCGATGCTATGTCATATAGTGTGGTCACGTGGCAAATGTTTTGGCAAATTTGACCATTTCAGACGGACGCGTCCTTGAGAAATGTAAGTATTAAGAGCTAACGCTCTTAAGAACCACATACACGGTCAATCACACTGAGAGTGAACATGGCTCTGCAAAGCTGTGCATACGTGGAGCACTGTTGCAACCAAGCCAGTAGCACACCCATGTAAAGGGGAAAATGGCACAAAGCATTGTGTCAAGGACCCTCTTCTCGTGTGCCACTCTGCATTGATTCATTAACGGGTTAGATGCAATGGCACTCCGCAGGTACATGGCAACGCGAAGCCGTGTTCTTTCTAAATGTGATTGACCCTGTACGTGCAGTGCAAAATTTACCAGATCCCACTCTCTTGGGGCCCTTCCCTTATCGTGTTGGCCTCACACTGCAGTAAAAACTGCGAGTGCATAACTTTTTTTTTTTCGACAACACAGTGCTGTTCTGTAGTAACAAACATCAATTGGCGTAGTAAGCAGCAACCTTCTGCAGCAACAAAGCAGACATATGTGCGAGGTCAGGCCTTTAGCAGAAATTTTTAGTGTGTGATGACGCTTGCGTAGTCCACAGTTTCAATAAAGTCCAGCGCTTGCATTTTGCTTTCTTCCTCTAATCTGCCATCTTTTTCACTATTTTTATGCTAAATTTACATTACCAACTCGCCCACTTTGCTATTCCCATCAATGTTAGTGTCCAAATATGGAAGAATAAGTGTGGTCGCGTGCAGCGCAGCAATAGACTCTTTGAATACTAGACACAAGAAATTTTAACTCGCATCTGGCAAATAGTTTTAGATCAACATATAAGCTAACAGTATGACATAAAATGGATAAAATAAGAAAGTGCCCAACACCAGAGGTAAATAAAGAACTTGAAATACCTGTTATGGCTGTACTACTACTGTTACTTCTGCAACAGTTCTCAAGCATTTGCACCATTAGCAACAATTACACAGAGTGCTGTGCTATAGCATTCTAAGAAATGCTGTGTAGGAGCAACATTTCAGAAGTCCCACAAATGTCGCCCTAAATGCACAACAGGAGTTTTATGCCAAAGCACTGTTTCTACACTGTGCACCACAATTTTCAGTTATTGCACACCCACACGGCCCTGAAACCACTGTGCGGTTGATGCAAATGTACAAAATGGAAGCCTACAAGACAAACTCTTGCCTAAGCTACAGCAGTCTGTCTAAAATTAAAATGGAAAAAAAAGAAAAGGCACAGGTGGGCACTTCAGTCAGAGCTGAACATCAGGCATACATAGTGGTGCACACGCACCTTCACACATCACGCTCAAGAAAGCAGTCATGAGGCTAAATGTACCATGCTCAGTCTTTATGCAGGAACGACTTTAGCATAAAAAAGTCCCATTGCAGTTACATTACACTTCAAAAACACACAGTAATTACAAATTCCTTCAAGGATCATATCCCTTCAACAATAAAATCTTATTAAATATCTCTTGAAACATGTGCATACATAAGGTTATTTCTTCTTAATTTACAAGCAACTATGAAATATAAGCTAACTATCTGGTATCAAAGGTTAACATGACGTGTTTGTGAACTAAAACAAAAGCCTTATGCTTGTGGCATACTTACATACACAGTGCACGTTATGTGTTTGTCAGAGCGTAATAATGATATTTACAAGCAGTATTCAATGCAGCTTAGTTGTAGATGGGGGAAAGCTTGACATGGCCAGTCCTACCTGCAGAAGACACTGACGAGTGCTTCCGAACAGCACCCAATAGAAAATTAAACAAGAGACAAGGTGGCGGTAAATTGGCCACAAAAAAATTAAAAGTATGAAAAAGGAAGGGCACAGTACAATCAACATACCACTTCGCCTGCATGGAGTTTACGGTTGCATCAGTCTTCAAAACCTTCCAACAACCAACAATTTTGCAAAGCCTCATTTTTTTTTCTTTTCTCCATGCACAAAAAATTTGCATGTCTTATCACAGAAGTTATGACAGCACAAAAGACTCCTGTGGAACACAAAGGATAACCTATACATCATTACATTGTAAAAACGAAAGGTTTTCACATATAAAGACATTACTATTTTCAATATAAACATATGTACAATCTGTTGGGACAGGAAAAGGAAGGAGAAGGAAAAAATAAAACAAGTTCACAGTTCTATAAGTAGACAGGAGCACTCTGCCATTAAATTTTTTTTTTTTTACAGGCACATTCTAGCACTAAATTTCTTGAGCTTGCCATGTCACTGCATACAAACAAAATAACAAAAGTATGCTCATTCATTTCTTTTCTCCTTGTTACCAGCTCTGCAACCTTGATAATACATACACAACTAAATGTCACCTTATACACATTTTTGGCAATTGGATAGACAAAAAGGTGATCATCATCGTCATCACCATCAGAGGCTTTTACATAACAAAAACCTGGCATTCACATTATTTGCAAAATCATGTGTGCTATCAAACTCCTTTCAACTGTCTACTTTTACACATGCAGAATAAAGAAGAATGCAAACAAGAAGCATAAGGTGTAAAAAATTATTCTCTTCTGCTCTTGCCTGTGCAGAATAAAAAGCAGTGTATAATTGTGTCCTTTTTATCAGACAACAAGTAGAATCATTTTTTAAATGCAGCTACCAATGTGCTCCTCATCTCGTTTTTTGCTTTCTGCTACAGTCTCAAGAGTTCACACAAGTAAGCAATTCACAGCTGCACAAAACTATCAAATAGCTCACAAAATGATGAGGACCACAACAAGAACTTTTACTATACCAAAAAACTAAAATACTATACTACACTGACAAAAACCCCCATGAGCACTGTTCACTCATGGCAACTTTTTCACTCAATAAAGGCAAAAAAATAAGGACATTTAACAGACTTCGTTCAGATTACAAGCAGCAAGTGCTAGATCTAAACAACCATCATGCATGGTTAATAACTCCTTTGAGAGTTATCTATGCAAAATAAAAAAAGCTGCAGAAAGAAACCTTTCATGAAAGATAACAGGTGGTGGCATTTTTGAAACGCAGCTCATTTCTGTGCTCTTCCCATTTTTCTTTGCACAGATTCACCCAGGCCTCAGCAACAAGAGAAAAGAACAATGCATGACCTAACAAATTGTACTGCAAACTGGGCGGCAATCAAGACATGGCTGGCGCAAGTCAACACATTCGGGCAGGCAGTGGGTGAAAAATTTTAGAAGTGTGCACTCAGCTCAGTGAGAGCTCGTGATTTCTGGAGGGGCAAGGGAAGGAGGGGGGGAAGCCACTTGTGTGTTCGAGGTGCAATTGCATGTGTGCCATTTTCTATTTGAGATAGGACTTGTAGAGCAGCGTACTGTGTATGCTGTCACGCTCTTGCTCCATGAGGAACAAAATGTCTTTCAAGTTGACTCGTTTCACTCTTGGCCGCATCTGAAAACATGAAGAGAACAGCAAGGAGTCAACCAAAAACAGCCATGCTAAAGAACTAAAATTCTGTGAGACAGATTAAGGTAAGTGGGTTAACCTGCTATTCTAGCCAAAGCAGCCAGCTGAAATGCAATCAACAAAGCATAATATGACCAGCTGTTGCTGAACAAGGCTTTGCTACAGATGAAACAGCGTAATCTGTCACAGCATAAACAATCACTATTGCAGCAAAATACAGATGTTAATGACCGATTTTTCGGACTCCGATAATTCGAACTTTACTGAGGAATCGTCACATTCCTCATAGGAATCTGTACATATTCATAGCCAATATTCTGGACCCTTGAGACCAAAAGTTTCGATTTTTTGACCCAACACAGATGGAAGTGAGCACCGCTGACACAACCAGCTGACTCTTTGCCATTGTGCAAGGCACCTTCTTAGATTTTTACAACTGGATGAATTGGCTTGGATTGACATGCCGGTTTCTGTTCCTCAGTGTTGTTAATTGAGTTAAAGAGGTTCTGAAAGGGCTCTCAATAAAGCTGCGGTATGCCTGGGATGTTAAAGGATACACTCCATGATTATTCTCCAGTGAGAATTTTTTAAATGTGTTTTGTAGAAGCTGAGTTATCTGTCAAAATATGAATTTCAGTGCCGGTGCCTTTCCCTCTGCCACTTTTGCATACTGAAAGGTTGGTGCTTCTCTGCTGGCCCCACTGCCAAAGCATGTGGGAAATCCCAGGGGGGGGGGGGGGGTAGATATTCCTGACCCGCCGGAGTGACGCAGCTGACTGGCCGCAGCCATGGTAGCAGCATGACGTCTGAAAGAATCTAACTAACAGCCATCTCATAACTAGTATATGCAGGAGCATGTAATGGAGGAGGGCGCAAGCATTAAAATGTCACCAGAAAGGCTCGTCAACTTCTGCACATTGCGAGTTCTCTGTTGCATGTAGAAGTGTATTATTTGGATCCAGGTGTCCACGTCAACACAACGTAGTGATTGAGTTTATGTACTCCCGTCACAAGATGGTTCAGAGCCTCTTTAATGACAGGCTCTTCAATCCCATCGTGGTTTTCTACAAAGACGAGTGTGAGCCTGAGTGCGAAATTGGCGGATAATGAGCAGTGGTAGCGCTGCCCAAAGAAACAGACTCTGTCCTTGCCTCGCACGATGCACTACACTCTAAACACGTGTGGCCTATATGGGAGTAAAAAGGAAGTAGGTTTTCCTCTAGTGCGTACCCTTTTAAGAGCAAGGTACTCTGCCCAAGTCCCAGACTAGATTTCGATCACTAACTAAACGGATTGCTTACTATTGGCGACGGAACAATATTCCCACTGCAAAGCATAGTGACTTGATGAAGTTAGCAATGGGAGGAGGCTTTTAAACGTGGCACCAGAGGTCTCGAGGTTAGCAAATAGAGGAGACTGAAACCTCAGCAGAAATCTTTGTAAATGATAAAATTTTGCATTTTTGAAGCAGGAATTGGTTCAAGTTGCAAACCTTAAGCATTCCATGTGTTTAGTGATGTAAATCTACCTGAGGGCTTGGGCAGCATATCCTGCCCAAGGGTGTGCACTGAAGGACCGCTAGCTCCCTTTTGCAGCGGTAGCTTCACTACCAGAGATCTAGGGCTGACATTGCCATGTGTTGCCGATGGTCTTCAAGGCTCAGCCAAGGTCAAACCTTCAGTTTATAAGTTTGGAGAACTGGTGGATGGTCAATGGTCAGACGAATGGTCAAGGTCAAGCCACAGATGTCAAGGTCAGCCAAATTTTGGTTACGTGATTGACTTTGGGCTTGCTGAAGCACTTAAACGTGATGTTTACATGACAGGGCGTGATGTCACGCCATCTTTAACCGAGTACATGACGGAAGGAGTGCCGGCACGCCTAGGAAAAATTAACGGTGCTTTAGCTTTGGTTAAACCGAGTGAGAAGCAGTAGCTTAAGAATGGTTTAGCCTGGCAAAGTCTTGTTATGCTGTTCGTTGAGCGTTTCTTTGGTATTTTCCAGGCTAAACGATCGTGAAGCTACCGCTTCTCACTCGGTTTAACCAAAGCTAAAGCACCATTAATTTTTACTCCTACTCGGGTAATTCATGTTTAGAATGTAGAATGCAGCGCAGAATTGGTGACCCGTAGCCGCGTCACACATTGTGGTATTGGTGACGTGAGGTGCGGTGCGGAAATGAGAAAAGTATGACTCTGGCTAATATTATCGCTTCCAAATGAAACACGAGAAATGGCAAATTTACAATTTTTCAAATTGGTTTTTCTCAGCAAAACAGTTTCTTGAAGTTCTCAAATTTTTCAGATTGTTTGATTATTTGGACTAATTTTTGGGTCCTGCCAGGTCTGAAAAATTGTTCAGCAACTTCATATGTAAGTGAATACTTTAGCTCTTGGCAAAACCTCACCAGCATTTCAATCCAGGATGCTTGTTCTAGCAGTCTGATGATGTAAGCACTAATCTTTAGCTCCAAGTGACACAGCAGACTAATATGCTCACAAATTGTCAAGGCAGAAACAAAAACTTAACAGCAACCCACAAAGACGGTGGGAGCAGACATGCATGTCTGCAGATAAGCATCCATGGTGCGAGACTATACACACTGAATTTGATTACTAGGCTCTACTGCATTTCTTCTTAGTTCTGTCCATTACACTTTGTAAAAGAACAGCAACCAAACTGACACCAGCCATGCTGGCTCCCTAAGAAAGAATGCCCTTAGTTAATATAGCAGCACTAGGTGTACATACAGATGCATTTCTACTATACAAGATATGCCACTGCGTTTCTTGGTCACTACATTCTACCAGATGACCGCAAAAATGGTTGTGCAAAAAGGAAAAGTTTACTTACTGGAAGTTTTGAAAATGAGTTGGTGAGACCTGAACCGGCGCCAAGGCCAGCCTAAAAATTGGATGAAAGCAAGAGTGTCACTCATACCATAAAAAATAGGAATACCTGAGCATTAAAGATTCTGGATTGTCAAAAAAGACGTGCAAGACACTAGCAGCTCTAACTCACCCCTGAATTGCCACTGTTTTCAGTCTTCAACTTTTTCCGTGGTCCGATGGCCAAAAGGGCTGTCATGTTTGCTTCCCTTTGCCTCATCTCCTCCATTTCGGCTTTTTGCATCTGAAAGCCAAGATCAGTGACACTTCAACAACAATAGTCAATGCAAAATAAAACCTCATGGTGATAAGTAAGCAAAAGACTGAATCAGAGGAGAGAAGTTCTAAACTCTGGCAGTGCAGATCTTAAAGCACCAACCCAGGATACCATATAATGCAGCTGCCTCATAAAATAAAGGGCGGCATGTCACAATGTTCAAAAGGCTTCAAATTTTTTGCCCTTATTTCAGTATTAAAACAAAGGGATAATCAATTATTTCTATCCAGAATAAAAATGAAGTACACCTGTCTACTGTTCCACTGTGTTTGGTCATCTTTAATGACAGATAACCTCCTGTTTTCAGCATGCATTCAAAAATTTTTAGACATTAAGAATACAAAAGCTTTTTTTTAATGCCAAACTTGGTGTAAGTGTAATTTCTCAAAGTCTGAAGGAAGGCAAGACCTAATAAAAGTACAGTTGAGTCACGTATGGCAACGAACATATTTACTCAATTGATTTGCGAGCTTATTTTAAAAAAAATTAAGGCTTCAAAAAGAGGGTACGCAAATTACGCGAAGATTTTGTGAACGCGTCATACAAAACACTTCACAGGTCATACTGCACAATATTCACTGCATATTGCTGCCTGTATGTTGACCCCACAACTCGCATCCTCACTGGCCCCCTGAAAAACTGATGAAACACGCAACTCTCCTGCCCAGCCCCACATTATGTAGTTCACCATGGGATGACATGATGGCGCGCGCACATCTCAAGCAAATGGAGATAAAAGGCAATAAAATGGGGCCCTCAAGTGAGGCTCGGCTGACTGGCGGCAAACTGAGCAACAAACGGTTAAGCAGTTGAGGATTCAGGCGTGTGCCGGAGGTTACCGAAAGTTAACCCTCGCAACTGTACGTCCAGGAAAGTGACCACCAGTGTGAGCAAGCCAAGTAAACGGCGTGCAATTCATCGCCTTGCCACTCACATCCTTCGCAGCTGCACTTTACGACACGGGTGCACCGATCTTCCCAAACCTGCCTTGCGCGAACCCTCGAGCGTGCTGGCGGTCTGGCATAGCAGGGTGCGTAAAATATGAGTAGAAGTTGTTTTTTTTATATACACTCGGGTAGTAAATTAGGGGTGCGCAAATTATGCGGGAGCACAAGTTACACGAGTAAATACGGCAACAGACACAAATTACAAAATTTTTTTATCAACCCTGCCTACATACCAGGGTCACGGATGTCATCAAAAGCATCCCTTTGGATGTGTAGCAGACACAGTGCCCAACATTCAAAAGTGCACTCAAAACATACCAGAACTGCACACCCTGCAATGAAGACCCACCTTGTAAGTGCAGCATATTTACAAATCCTGGTTGGTATGTCGTGAGACTACAGAGTTGCAACAGGCACATGCATGAATAAGAAGACTGAACCCATCCCTACTGCCTGGCAGATGCTGGTTAAATGCCTCAGTTGTTCGACGCTACTTTTTAAAAATCTACTGCTCCTCGATAAAAACTATAGAGCTGAACTCCTCCACAAGTAGTTCAAGGGGCATATTACCCTTTAGGCTACCTTCAATACTGTCAGCGGGGAAAGCTACACACTGTACCAGCCAGGGCTTGCAAATGTGCACATGCAAGGCTCACACTTGCACAGCTGCACTTGTGATCGTGGTAATATACGTCCTCAAGATCCATGAGCGCATTCAAGAGCATGTGCGAACTGAATTGAATTCCAGTGTTTAAACGTTCCTAAGACACGTGGGCTATGAGGGACGCCATAGTGAAGGGCTGCACACCTGGCAATTCTTTAACGTGCGCGGTCATCGCACAGTACACTGGGCATTTTGTGCAATAACAGCATATGTTAAAGAACCCCCGGTAGTGCCTTTTACACTAGTGTCATTACCCTGTGCCTGTAATGAACACCAGATCCTGTCTGCTCCCACAGGAGAGATAAACGCCAATCCAGATCTGCTGCTACACAGTAAAAGCTGGTTAATTCAAACTCGGTTAATTCGAACTTACGGCTAATTCAAACTGACGCCCGGGTTCCGGTACAGCCCTGTGTATTTCAATAGGGGGGAACTCCCGACAATTCGAACAAGTCGGCATCCGTTACGGTTCATTCGAACCAAGAGCCACTGGCTAACACCGCTACTCGCAGATAGAAGTTAACCCATAGCGAATAAAACACGCTCCAAATTTACCAGAAATGTAAAACAATGGAAAAGTAAAAAAAGCCGAATGCACGAGGCTCACGAAGCCCGCGTTCTGATGCATGCCGTAGCAGGTTTTCGCCGCTGGAGCACTCGCCTACGCCGCTGATGCTTCGGCGTGAGCCGTTACAGGTTTTCGTTTAGCCAGAGTCGCGATCATGTGGCGCAAACAATGTAGTATGGCGGTTTGGGCGATGCTGGCTTTTGTTGGTGCCGCGAGTGTGAGCTACATGACAGCAGCATGGAGACATTGGAGCCCTTGAGTGACGCCAATATAATTGAGGCTGCATGCTCCCAGAAGACGGCGCAGGGCTCACGTGCGGTGAGAACAGCCGACAGTGATGAGCCCAATGGTGGCAACGAGATTATGCCACCACCAAGTGCACATGAACTAGCATCGGCGCTCGATGTTGCAGCACGCAACTTCTCTGTCAATGAGAACTCTACGTTGCGCAGGAGCTTTGAGCAAGCTGCAGATGATGCTGATGGAGTCTCAGCAGAAGAAATGCAAGCAAACGCACTTCGCCAATTACTTTTAATTTTGACAACCCTTCCCCGTAAATAAACATGTTTTCGAGCATAAATAGTGCCATATATTCCAGCACTAAAGCTTGCTGCTCACGCGAATGCATTCCAGTACTTCTTTCTGGCACATAACTGGTCGATCAATTTATTTCATTTGCCACTAGTACCGGATGAATTTAATTGTCAGAGTATACCTGCCACAAAAGTGTAGTAGTGCCTAGCTCGCGATAACGAGTCTAGATGTGACTACTCCGGGTACTACCTGCGCAGCGGGGTGCGATAACCACTCATTGTAGAGCCCATTCGATAATGCGAACTTCGCTCAGTCTGAACAATTTTCCGGTCTCCTTTGAGTTCAAATTAATGAGCTTTCATTGTATTAATTAGTGCTCCTGCTATGATTACACCTGCAGACTCGAAAAGTGAAAGCAATGCTGACAAAATTATTAATGTAAGCAGCATGTTTTGCAACTGTACAGCGGTTACATTGCACAAATGACTTCGTAGTGACCATTTCTCTTGCTCCCCTGTCAGAAACTGCCTTGATTTATTATCAACAAAAGAAATGACATGCCTCCTCTGATGCACACAACACGTCCTGATAACAACGTGGGTAACACTGAAAGAGTGAGTCTTTTCCTTTTGGCTCACTTTTTATCAGATTTAACGTTAATACAGTAAAAGCTCATCAATTCCACCTCATTAATTAGGAAATCCGGATAATTCAAACTGGCAGCGCGGTACTGGCCAACACTCATGTTGTCCATGGTGTCAGACACTCCCAAACTCGGAAGCTACGGGTATCGCATCGGTTAATTTGAACAGGCTCTTGAAGGAAAGCTGCATCCAGGTATGACCCACACGGCAAGCGGTCAAAAGATCTCTTCTCTAACCAAAATTGCATGATGCAGAGTCGCCCGCGCATGTCAATAGGTGCACGAGCAACTTTGTACCATGCACACCTACGACGTGCGCGCAACGGCAGGCGTGATGAAAAACAGATGGCCCCGTCTCCGGTTACAGACCAACAGCTTAGTTTCGATTTCACTTTTCTGAGCTTCGTGCTAGCCCACAACAACTGCAGCTACTGCCCGCCCATCAGACCGCCAGCCAAGCGCAGATACGCGCCATTTCGGATGCTGATCGGCGCTGCTGCATGTTTCCCTCGCTTCTGTACACATGGCTCTGCCATTCTTCCATTGCGCGAAGTCTGCGTGCTCGTCATGAGCTGTTTACTCTTTGTGCGGTGAAGCCTCCTCACAAGGGACACAGCCGCTTGTGAGGGGGCTCCACCGCTGCTACGTTGCACCGTGAAGGATGCATGGAAGGCCCTCGACATTTTGAAGCAGTTCTGCTTTGACACTCCTGGCAGTGTACAGGTAGTAAAGCATTGATGGAAATGCAAAAAATAGTCACTGCAGTGTTGTTCTCATCTCAAAAGCTGGTGACCATTGCACAGTCTTTCACCAAATATGTTCAGCGTGATGCAAGCGGTTCTCGGCAGTTTTATTTCTTTTTTTTTTTCGGAATCATTCAATAATTCGAACTTCAGATAATTCCAACATTTTTCCGATCCCTTGAAGCTTTTACTTTATATATAACAATGGGCAGCAGATGAACCAGCCAGGCATTCATTTTAACACTCGCCACTGCGTAGTTAAGCATTTACATTTTTCTCTGACTCAGTTAAGGACATGAGCATAATCGTTGTGAACTGCCGTTCCAAACAAATGCTTCTGCTAGCACATGACGTGTGCAAGCACACAAAGAAGATGTCACAGCAGCAGAAAACCAGGAACCTAGATATGACCATATCAAAGCAAGTTCTCGTATCTCACAGTTCGATCATGGTAACTGAAGCAGAGTAGCCATTCCAGCTTATTTAATACTGGGGCATAGTTGATTTTTGTGTAACTGCGACAGTACAATGAGCAAGCCACTGGTTCATAAGGCAGTGACTTACTGCCACCAAGAGCACAGTCACACATGTTTGGGATATGCATTGTCCACATATATAAAAGAATAACCAGCAAGTATGTCTAGTAGTGTGTACAGTTGTTCTCACTCAGAGGAAGAATGTACTGCTAATCGTGACATGTTTAATTCAGAGACTGTTTGTCTGTCCCATGCATTTTTCAATTAAGGCTTATAATTTAGACAATTCAGCTCTTGGTCTGGTTGGAAGTCTGAGCCTGTGTTGTCGTGTTTGTTCCTGTTCTCCTGTCGTGTCTAATTCGTGCAGTACTAACCTTTTTTCTGTCTATCTAGCTGTTGGCTATCTTCATGCAATCAAAATCACAGCATGCACCTCACGCACATAGCAAGAAGCACATCTCCACACAGCAACATCATGTGAGGAGAGACTATGGTGCAGAGGCTCTTAAAAGATGCTGTAAATTTGCACAAGTGAACTGATAGAGCATTATTTTGGTGCTGACCACATGAATGTGAACGAGCAAGCAGAGTTCTGAAAAAAAATCGGATCGGTTTTCCTTTTCTTCAAATGGCTTGGTTTGGTTTATCAGGGGTTAACGTCCAAAAGCGACTCAGGCTATGAGAGACGCCGTAGTGAAGGGCTCCGGAAATTTCGACCACCTGGGGTTCTTAAACGTGCACTGACATCGTACAGTACACGGGCCTCTAGAATTTTGTCTCCATTGAAATTCGACCACCGCGGCCGGGATTGAACCCGCGTCTTTTCGGGCCAGCAGGCGAGCGCCATAACCACCCAGCCACCGCGACGGCCTTTCTTCAAATGGCATTAGAAGTTGCTGTTATTCAGCACTTTTTAAATATGAGTGCCTACACTTCACCACCGGCAAACATAAACTGCCCATTTTTAGTTTATTCAGGATTTTCAGCAGAATACCACAAAAAAATAAAAAATAAAAATAATCTCCCCTCCTTGTTCAAAATAAAAAATAAAATCAGCTTTAAAATTTTGCAAAACATAAAGCGTGACTCATTTTAGGAAAATAGACAAGAAATTTGACACCCATACAGTTTACCATATTTTCCCAAATCAACAGTCATGGCTCTTTTTGGAATGTCTGCAAAACGCATGCTATGGGATGTCTGCCATACTCGCAGTCATCGACCAGTGGCCTGCTGCCTAACAATAAGGCACAGCACTTCTGATCAGTGCATGTTAAGAAAAAGTAATGATGGAAACTTTATCTCAAGGATCATCACCAATAGGTGGCAGCAGGGCGCAGTAAAGAGGAGTAGATTAGATGCCTAAGTGCCTCACCTAGTGAGGCTCAATGCTGAGGACATTATACAGGCAGAGCAGACTACCACAATGAGCACTGTCATGATAGGTGAGCTACAAAGGCCCCAAAGTTGATTATTCTTCAAAAGTACTATAAATACAAGTTCTGCCTTGCTTGGTTTATGATAAATACAAACCGAGCCAGGTGTTAACAATGCCATATATTTCTGGCTTATATGCTTCCATGATTTCATGGCTCCGTGAGAGCTGTACAAACATGCTTCTACCACACAAGCTGCCTGGTCTCCGAAATTCGCATCCTGGGCCTCGTCCTTCACTCCCATGGTGCATATGGCAACGACATCCAAGCTCTCCAGACCCAAGCCCAACAAGGCACCCGTCTCATTCTGCGCGTGGCGAACCGGCGCGCGGGTCTGCGAGAGCGGAACACTCTCCGTCTCACCCCAGCCTATATCACGAGCCGCACGGCGTACTCATTCCCCTACCTCTCCCTAAAGCAGAAGGAGCGGGACCGCATCAACGCACTCCTCAGGAGCTGCATGAAGGTCGCCCTCCACCTACCCCCCACCAACTCTACTGCCCGGCTCTCAACCTCGGTACACACAACACATTTGAGGAGCTGGCAGAAGCCACCCTAACAGCACAGCTTATCCGCCTGTCGGGTACCACGGCAGGCCGCACTCTACTCTGTCAGCTAGGCATCGCCCCGATCACCAACCCTACCAAGGGGGTTTCCCTACCTCCGGATCTACACTCGGCTCCCATCTCATCATCATCCTTCACCATCCTTGAGAACATGCACCCCGAGCACGACGGAGAACACAGGGCAGCCCGCGCCAAAGCCCTGCACAAGCTGTACGGCGACAGTTCCGAGGTAGCCTACATGGACGCGGCAGCGTACTCGTCGGGCTCCCGCATGGTCCTCGCCGTCGCTAATAATCAGGCCCAATTAATCGCATCAGGATCCGTAACCACAGACTCATCAGAAATTGCAGAGGGTGCGGCCATTGCGCTCGGTCTCATCTCCACCTCTGCCCTCAAAATTATCTCAGACTCAAAATCCACCCTGCCCAATTTCGCCAAAGGGCTGATATCCCGCACCACGGCTCGATATCTACGCTTCTGGCACCCCACCCACCCAGTAACCCTTATCTGGACCCCTGCACATGCAGGCCTCCCAGCTAACGAGGAGGTCCACTCCCTCACCCAAGGTCTCACTTTCCGGGCCGGAGTTGGACCTCCTCCGCCATCCCAGGAGCATCTGCTTAGGTTCAGAGATATTCTTACCTACTACCGAGATACCCGGCGCGTTTACGCACCGCCGGCTCCCTCCCTAACCTTAACCCAGGCCTCCAACTGGCGCCGACTCAAAACCCTAACTGCTCCCTACCCTATTCTCCTTCATGACCGCTACCCCGATCAATTCCTCTCTTCCTGTAAGCTCTGCGAAAAACCGGGAGACTTTCTTCACGTCCTCCTCACATGTCCTGCCTTCCCACACCCTCCATCTCCAACCATGGCAGATCCATACTGAGACTCTCCTGGCCAGCTCCGCTGTTGCTGACCACAGCAGGATAATTACCGACGCCCTGAAGCGGATAGGCCTCCAAGGGTTGTCCTTTGCCCTGCAAGGGCAGCCCCTAAGGTTGGCCTCGTGCCATGTTAGGGGGTTTGCCCCCCTCTGTATTGCTTGGCAATAAATGTTTTCCACCACCACGAATCTAAAGTACAAGATCTGTTTAACATAATGTACCATATAAGGTAAGGCAAGAAATAGTAGCAATACCTAAGTTTTTCCACTCATGTTAAGTGAAGTAACCAGTAATTCAAATATCATCCCACATATGTGCAACAACATTAAAAAAAAATGAACAGGTCAAGTGCACATGATCATATGCCTAGTCAATGAACGATAAACAAAACAAAAATGTACCTCTTTAGCCTTCTGTTTCAGCTTCAACTGCTCTGGATCCTCCATTTTTGAGCGACTCTGCAAGAAAAGGCAGGAAAAGCTGGTTAGATCTGAGAACACCTCTAATATAGAACTGACCCAGAAAAGGCTTTGAACCCAGTTAAACAACAGGCAAAAATAATTTCAGTGATTGAACAATGCTTAGATTCAGCACTTTCCCCAAGCAACAACTGCATGCCTTTCTGCGTGTAATGTATACATGGTGTGCATCAATGCAGACCTGCTGTCAGAAGTTCATGGAAGGCAACATTACCGAAAAATTCCAATTTATTTGCAAACAGGCCGCACAGCTTAAGACTTAATGGTGCACTATGCAGTTTGCACATGCATAATTAGGCTCCATGTTCTCGTCAGACCCGAGCAAAAGTTCGGCCTGTCAGCATTAATCTAAATACATATATCAAGCCCCCCGATGGTCCTGTGAATGTACACACAAAATCTCACAGCCGTAGATCCAGCAGTTCCCTTAAGAGTTTTCTCTATGCCCTCTTCTACGGGACACTGGGCCTACATAAACATGCAACAATGTTTTATGGCGTATATTTAGTTAGATACATACAAGATAAACGAGAGAATGCATATTTAAATCAAAATTCCAAGATATCTTATGGAAAACCACACAAGACTTGGCAGCTATTTGGCCACTGGAAGCAGAAATCTGGTTTAGACAAATCAACCAACTTGGAAGACTGCTCAGAGCACCCCTATTGTTTCACACTTGAAACGCTTACTACGTAGGAGCATAGTGAGTACTCTCTGAATTCCAATGGCATTTAAGCTGCAAGAGTGATGCGTTTTTTAAGTATTCCATAAAACACAAATGTGCACTATTATGCACACGAGGTCTCATGAGGATATATTTTACAGCATGTGATCAAAGATAGTGATTAAATTAAATTGTTTTGTTAATATATCACCTTCCATAAACTTTTGACTATCAGTGTACAAGTGGGCAGAGAGGTAGCCATAAATTATGATCCTGAAATGCTTTCATGCACAGTTTTGCTATAAAATTTTGGTCTAAATGGTGTCTTGAGATTGCAAAAAAGCATGCAGATAGTTGAGCGTAATAAATCTAACAACAATTTCAGAGCAAACTTGCAGGATCATGGCTACATCACTGCAAAACAAGTGTGCCACTTAAGAGGGTTCAAAAGTGCAAGCACCCATACATGTGCACTTTCAGAAGCTCTAGCGTGTCCAGATTTGGTCAAATTTTAATGAGAGTTAAGGCAACGCTTTTAGTTTTAGTAAAGCGAAGAAATTTTAAGAACAAATTTTTTATTAATGCTTTAATTCTTACAAAGCATAGCCAAATATCCAGAAAAATCGTAATTTTAAGCATGCCACTTTTTCTTGTCGTCTTCTGAAAATAATAAGCTAACTACCAAAATTTTGTCCACAAATTTCCCCCCTTTTTCTTTCCGCATTGTTAAGGCATAATTTTCATCCATACTGAGCCTGTGGATTGCATTTTGCAGGCTCTGAAATTGTTGCGTATATTTTCTGTGTGGATTTAAAATTCGCGGCAACTCATACAATGCGGCTTCACTTGGCGCTGGGATATTTTCAAAATACTGTACTCTTATCGCCAACCTCTTCTTCGGCCGTGTTCACTGTGTTCATGTGCGCGGGACTTCTCGGATTGGGGCTTGAATAAACTTGGCCTTTTTTTTTTTGATTGGGCTGTACTGCTGTCTTTTTTTCCCCCCTTTTTGTGCAACCATGCACACTTTCAAATTGTTGGGTGAGGGAGTGAAACTCGAGGCTAATCGACGCAGATGGTGTCCACTTACTGTACACGTGTGCATAGTCTCTGCAGAAAGCTACTCGCGTGTTTGTGTGCCCCCACTCTCCAATTTTGATAATCGCATACCATGCTGCCTCAAAAAAAAAAAAAACAATTTCACACAGAAACGAACAGAAGCAACTCAGTCAATACAGCAGAATGTAAAAGCATGTATGGTGAGGCAGGGCTACGACGCAGACGATTGGCATACATCAAACCTTCCCCTAAAACTAGAGGAGGAAGGTAATTTTCACTTGCGAAGGCTTAACACCTACATGGGTGACCAAAACCAACTGGGAGGGGGCACGACAGGATGAAGCATGGATAACATTCTTGGCCAGCAGATGAGTGGGGATGTTTTCGGCCATCGCGCTGAACAAGAAGCGCTGCACTTGCACCAGAATGAAAACCTTGCACACTTTGCAACAGTGTGATCATAAGACGCAACAGCCAAAAAAGTGCCATGTTATAGTTCGAAGGTGCACTGTCGGGAGCACACTTAAGTCCAGCAGACAGGTGCCAGTTTTTCAAGAAAAAAAAGAGTGTGTGGGCTCCACAACCGCCATCGAACTTTTCCTTCTGTTCAGATTTTATTCTCTTTTATTTATTATTTTCAAATAAACCAATACCAGCTTAGTTCTAATAAAGCAGCACAATTTTACGAAGCTGAATTATGTTAAGAAAGCACTTATGCAATGGTTAAATTTGTGTACAAAGCCCGTACGTGTGGTAGGCGTACACTGTTAGTACATTTCCAAAGCATACCTCTCGCCTTTCCATGCTAATTTGATTTGGTTTGGTGTGAAATTGCAAACAATGAACGAAAAATTAAAGGAACTACTTCTGCAGCAATTTACTTAAATGATGGTGTAGCACACTAATTTTCTCCCAGTCCTCAAGACTCCCATGTTTTTAGTTTTTCGTCCTTTATTTTTCTTTCTTTTATTCTGAATTATGAATATGGGAGTGGCATGTGGTTGGTGACGGTGATTTGAGGCCACAGAAGGTGTGCATGACTCGCAGTAACGTCTGCAAGGTCCATAGGAACAAATGACTGAGAGCCAGCCTTAGCAGGTGGCCCTAGGTGGGGAAATGCGCTCAGAACAAGGAAATGGACTGTGCAGAAAGGCGAGGCACAGCGCCCGTTGGCACTTTTGGCGGACTTTTCAAACCAACCATGAGGGAAGAAAATAGAGATTTAGCAGAGCGCAATCTCGGTTCCTAGGTTACTCTAGGCACCAGCTGTCACGTGCAGCTGGGTCCACGCAGATGCAGATCACGGACTGCTACGCTAAAGGCAAGCAAAAGAACAAAATGAGAAAGAAGAGCTGTAATCGGCGGCTCAGGAGTGATTACTAAGCATACCAGAAAGTTTATTCGAATCATCACCATGGTGCACCTACGCATCAGTATAAACCACGGCCTTGGCACAATGAAGCATGCACGGGTCTGGATGTATGTCCAATTCTTACAGGCGCTCTACAACATTGCCAGGATAGGTTTGCTCAGCGATTTCTTGGCTGTCCTCCATTTTAGAAGTTTTCTTCAAAGGTTGCTAGAGCAAATGGTTATTTTGCACATCGATGATATAATCAGGTTCGCGAACTAGAAAGCCATGGCTCCTGCTTCGGTTCACGAGCTCTGGTAGCAAGCAGTGAATTAAAAATTGTTTGAACCGGGGCACCATCTCGCCCTTCCAAAAGGGTTTATCTCTGGATATTGCCTCAATGCTGGGGCTTTGTCCACACCACAAACAAGCACTTCTGACGGCAAGTGATATTTAGTTGACCTTGTATTTGGTACCAATAGTTACCATTGTCCTTGTTTACAAAGCACTATATGACAGAAATTTGATAAGATGTGCTCCTGCTGCATTCTTCAAAAAGTGGCTGCTGACAATAGCCGAAGGCCCAGGAAGCCTCTCACACTACACCCGCGGACAACATTCTGTGGCACTGCAGCAGAGACCAGGCAGGCCTGGCAGGCAGTTTGCTTGTTGTCCGGTCGAGGGGTGCTGAGTGGTGAAGGGGGAAGCTGGAGGGACGGTACGGGGTTGTTACTGCTGAGGAGCCCACTCCCCATGGCACGGGGACAGACTTCCATCCCTTTCCCGATTAGCCTTGGCTGCAGAGACGCAACACGGTTTTGCTCTACTTTGTACACGCGAAAAAACTAATACTTTTGTGTCACTGTGGGATTTACACATCTGGAGTGGAATATAATTTACCTCATTTTGATGATGCGTATGTGTTGCCCTCTATGAATGCAAAAAGTTAATTGATGAGTTACCTTGGACCTGGTGAGCCCTCTTAAGAAACAAAGCAGAAAAGAGAGTGAAGTTTTTTTCATTATATATTGTAAATTGTGGCGTTTAGGGTCCTGAAGTGATATAAGGGCTATGAGGGGCACTGTAGAGGTGGGCTGCAGATTAAATTATGGGAGGACCCTAGTCTTACACCTATTTTTTAATGCCTGAAGCATTAGAGGGCCCATGACGGTGAAAACTATTCGTCGAGTGAGGCCATGTTTAGAGCAACGAGTGGCGAGGAGGAAAGAGAGAGCGAAGAAAAGAGACCGAGGAAGGAAGGAGGAAATAGATGCGTAAAAGCATGCCAAGAGTGCAGAGACGAGATCAAGTGAAGAAAATAGAACGCACGCTCAAGAGGGAGGGGAGGTGGCCGGAGCAGCGAAGGCTGGACGTAGCGGGAGTTAGTGCCACAGGCGCTTCTGGCAAGTCTGAACGTGTCTGTCACAGATGTGATGGACCATGTGCAAGGAGTGTGGCTGCTCGTGTGAGGCAAAATGTATATATAAAGTGTTCCTGGATAAATGAACCTTGCATGTGCCATGAAATCGTGTCATGCTTACGAATTGCTGTCAGATCGAGCCATCGATCACCTCAATTTTTTTTTTATTTATGAACAGATCTACACCACATTTTCACAGTTAGTACGGTTTCATGTGTGTGTGTAACCACCGCGTAGGCTGAGTAGTTAAGGTGCTCGGCTGCTGACCCGAAAGACGCTGGTTCGATACCGGCCACGGTGGTGGAATTTCAATGAAGGCGAAATTCTAGAGGCCCGTGTACTGTGCGACGTCAGTGCACATTAAAGAACCCCAGGTGGTCGAAATTTCCGAAGCCCTTCACTACGGCGTCCCTCATAGCCAAGTCGTTTGGGACGTTAAATACCCATACAATGAAAACAGTTTCTGCCGATTCCAAAACTGCAAACAGTTTCCTCTTGCAGCAGACTGTTTTCGACATATCAATGAGAGTATGTCTTTTGTTTACAGTAAGCTTGGCCAGGAAACATTACATCTTGTGCAGAAGATTTCAATTTATAAATGACTTAGAGTCACCAACATGACGGAAGCCAACAGTCACCGAAACTAAGGAGCATAGCGGCAGTTTTTTAAAAATTTGTGGTGCTGATTACTCAGAAATTAAGTGTTCTAATTGTATGGCTTAAAGATAATCAATAAGAAAGCAGAAGAAGAAACAACTACATGCCGCCGGTGGGATCCAAACCCATGACCTCTGAATTTTGAGTCTGGTGCTCTATCAACTGAGCTACGGTGACGGCTGTCCAATCTTCTGCTTACGGGGGCATTTATGCGTAGTGTAAACAAACCTTGAGAGTGTTCACCAGCACCACCGTCGTCCATAGCAGCAGACGAAGTACGTCCTGTATTATTGTGAGTGCCACATAGGAACGCGATCGAACGGTGAGGGCGGAAGCTGCGCAAGAATCGTTTTATGCTATCTACGACACCAAGACTGCTAGATTCGAGGCGTTGGTTAAGCTACTGAGCAGACAAGGGAAGAAAAAGAGGTACTTGTTATGACATACATGAAGGAAGCAAACAGTCACCGAAACTAAGGAGCCTCTAGAGGGGATGTTTCTTTTTTTTTTTAGTTTACGATGTTCATTACTTGAAAATTAAGTGCTATCATTTTACGGCTTAAAGATGACTGATAAGAAAGCAGAAGAAAAAACAACCGCATGCCGCCGGTCGAATCCAAACCTACAATCTCTGAATTTCGCTTCCTCTGAATTTCACTTTTGCTCTACCAACTGAGCTACAGCGACGTCTGTCTAATCTTCTGCTTTCAGGAGTATTAATGTGTAGTGTAACAAAGAGTTCAAAAATTCATAAATGAGCATTCTAGGACGATTTGGACGAAAGCTAAAGCTGGTCAAACTTGACCAAGAAAATGCTCATTTTAGCGACTGAGACAAATGATTTATTTTGAAAATGTTCTGAAATAAACAATGGGTTAAATTTGGTACTATTGAAGACCTATCTTTCAAGTAAAAATGTAATTATAGTAATAGCTAATACAGTACCGGAGATATTGCTCCTCCAGAATTTTTTATTGTGTCACAAATGCAGTTTTAAGAAATCAGGGAAAAAAGTTTTTGGCATATTTTTGAAGCACCAAGACTAACTAGAACTCATTTCAGTGAGTTCTGGCTGGTTTCTGGTGTGGACGCACCACCTCCCATCGACATAATCAGGTTTCCAACAGGGAAATTGCAGGCAAACTGACTGTATGGCGTGGCGCCTAATATCCAAGATGAGTACCTTTGCATCACGACTTCCTCGAAGTTGTGGTGCGCGAGTGTCAATCTCACAACGACGCTGTAATCGCAATTGGTCCCTAAATAGCGATACATGTCCTTTGCTCGTCTTGCATCTCAAAACATTCAGGAGCAACTTTATTTCCTCAAGGTTTGTGATTCTGCGAGTAGCGGGACGCTGTTTCATGACTGCTGCGGCTGCCATGCTAACTTTGCTGGAAGGTTGGTTCTATCAAACCGTTGCTGGGTTGGTATGATATAGTGATTCTTTCCCAAATTATTTTTTAATTTTTAGTTAGGCATACTGTCAGCCTAATTAGGCTCTTACAGGAGCGGGCAAAATAATGGGACAGTTATACAAAACAATAGCATATCCAGTATAACATACACAAGACACAAAACATGTGCATTGCAGCAGGATAGACAAATCTAATAGGCTGATAACAAATATGCAGTGTGTTAAGATACCATCGACTGTCAAAGTACATGCACATCGCTATACACGTTCCTTTGGATGCAACTAAAACACTGGAGAGAATGACGAAACCACGAAGAGATACAATACAATCAGGCCAACATGATAGCCAAAAGGCACAGGTAAGAAAAAACACTCGCGGTGAATAGCTCGAGACATTGCAAAAGTTTTTTTTATTATTGTAAATTCTGTTTTACAAAGAATGACTTTAGTTTTCCAGAAAGATATGAATTCGTGATGCAGATTATTCCATTCTTCAATGGCTAACGGGAAAAATGAGAATTTATATGTGTTGAATCGCGCAGAGATGGGTCTAATGCACTTTTCATGGTTTAATTGCTTTGAACGATGACAAGGTGCCTTGATGTACTGATATTTATCAATTCTTATACGATCGTTGCAAAGAAGAAAAGGAAACTTCATCGAAGCTACGCGTCGCCGACAAGCAAGAGTAGGGACAAGCGCTTTAGCTCGCAGGGAAGATATGCTGTAATTGTATGAGTAGCAGGAATAAATAAACCGAAGGGTCCTATTTTCAATTTTTTCTAGTTGTTTTCTGAGGTATGATTGATGAGGGCTCCAAATGATGATGCCGTACTCAAGGATGGGCCTTATGAGTGTATTATAGGCTGTTAGCTTTAGATGAGGAGGAGCTGCCGACAGTTTTCTACGAAGAAAGCTAAGCTGTTTGAATGCTTCTGCACACGTGTTGGTTATATGAGTGTTCCAGCTTAGCTTGTGGGTAAATGTTTTGCCTAAATACTTCACCGTATCCATCCTCATTATGTTAGATCCTGATAAATTGGTTTGGTTTATGGGGGTTTAACGTCCCAAAGTGATTCAGGCTATGAGAGACGCTGTAGTGAAGGGCTCCGGGAATTTTGACCACCTGGGGTTCTTTACCGTGCACTGACACTGCACAGTACACGGGCGTCTAGAATTTTGCCTCCGTCGAAATTCGGCTGCCGCGGCCGGAATCAAACCCGCGTCTTTCGGGTCGGCAGCCGAGCGCCGCAACCACTCAGCCACCGCGGCGGCTTCTAAATATTATAAACTTGAAGATAATAAACTTTGGTCACTGGGCTGTCAAAGGCATAGCAGCGCCTCAGTAAGCGAATAAAGATTGGCAATCAAATAAAAATAAAAAGTAAGAATATACAAGAGGCACTTTTTCATGAGTAAATGAGATGCAAGACGATTTGTTGATATTAATTTCCATTCCCCATGTTTCGCACCACCTGGCAATGTTATTTACAGAAGAATTTAATTTTAACTGGTCATCCGGTGTACGTACTGTAGTGTACAGAATGCAGTTGTCAACGAAGAGCCTTATTGTTTACTCCAGGTTCAGTGCAGGCATGGATATCGCCGATATATATTAGGAAAAGGATCAATCCCAAGACCGGGGTCCCTGTGGGGTCCCTTTGGGACCCCGGAGAAAACGTTCAGTCGTTCGGATTGTGCATTGTTCATTTCAACATATTGCGTGCGACCTCTGAGGTAAGATTTTATCCAGGTTATTACTTTTGAGTTAATGCCAATAGTACGAAGCTTGTCGATTAATTTAGAATGTAGGACACAATCAAATGCTTTCCTAAAGTCACTCCGAATGGCATCTGCTTGTTGAAGCTGGGTATCGATCACTTTTGCAAAATCATTTGTTATTTCTAGGAGCTGAGTGATTGTTGACACTCCTTTTCTGAAGCCGTGTTGTCTGCCGTAAATTAAGTTATTTTCTTCTCAATATGTTGTGATGGATTTGTTGATTATATGCTCCATTAGCTTGCAGCTGCAGCTAGTTAACGAAATTGGTCTATACATATCTACAGACAGCCTGCTGCCACTTTTGTGAACTGGAATGGCCTTTGCACACAGTCGGATGGAAGGATGCCAGTTTCTCAAGAAAGTGTAAAAATTTTGTGCAAAAACGGGGCCAATTGTTCCGCGTATCGCTTCAGAAATGTATTTAAGATGTTGTCTGGACCAGGACAGTTTTTGACATCAATCTGCAAAAGCAAGTTCACTATACCTGTCTCAGTAATCACAATATCCGGCATCAGTGATTGTGGTTCACTTATGGTAGCGCTTGTAGCAAGCTCACGAGTAAATACAGACTGAAAACATTGATTGAAAGAATTTGCAATAATATGGGGGTCTGTAACTACCATACCGTCTATTTCCATTTGTGATACACGGGGCTCAGGGCTCGATAAATACCGCCAGAACTTTCCTGGATCGCGAGTAATAAAATTAGATAAGTTGTTGAGAGGAGCGTTTCCCGCGCGGTCTTAATTTCCAGTTTTAGTTTGCTCGCAAGTTTGCTTATCTGAAAACTGTTTCCTTTTCTTCTGCGCATTCACTGTAGTCTTCGTTTCAGATGAATGATGGTACGTGTAATCCACGGGGTTTTCCTTTTTATTCGTTTTATCCTTGTAGGTACAAATTTTGCCTCGCACTGTGTTATCGCTGCTTTTACTTGTAGCCGTAGGTTATTTACACTAAGGGATTCTGCACAAGAAAAACTATCGAGGATTGTTTCTAGATGATCTATAATACCTACATCATCTGCACTGCTGTAGTCTTTAATAGTGACGAAAGAGCTACTGTCATTACGGACAGCGTGGTGGCGCAGGGGAGGGAAAGTAAGAAAAAGCAATTTATGGTCTGAAATCCTGTATTCCACACTAATTACAGGAGAGAGAAAACCAGACACAAAGGCTAGATCTAGTACACAAATAGCTTTTACTTGGACGCGCGTTGGCTCATTTACTACTTGAGATAGTGAAAAACTAAACATTATATCCAAAAGCTTTTCGCAGTTACAGTAAAAGCTCGTTAATTCGAATTCCACGTGGCCTTCAGGCCAATTTGAATTAACCAAAATTCTAACTAATGAAAGTGAGCAAAAATGGACGCGTTTGATGACCGGAGGGCACGAAAAACATTTATTTAGCAAAACAATCTGTTATCATCTTCTGCTTCTTCTTTCTGAGGGCTACCGTAGTCACTCAGTGGAATGTCTGCGCTTCTCATTTCCTTCACCCACGTGATCACAGCGGTCTCAATTTTCGGATACTTGGCTAATCGGAGTCTTTTTCTGTTGCTGGTGAAATCTTCGGCCTCGTAGGCATCCTCAATGGCCTTCCTATTTCGGACGTAGGTCGACAACGTGCTTGGTGGAATCCCGTGCTTTTTCATAATTCCCACTTTGCTGGCCTTCCGTTCAACCACCTCGCGTAAAATCGCCACTTTCTCCTTCACCGTCTTGGCGCAGTATTTCCCACGCGAACACATTTCGCGGACACAAGCTCACAGCAAGCGGCGTGCAAAACGAGGGCTAAAACACTAAAACATTGTTCCTCGAAGCAGTCACGGCAGGAAAGACTGGTTAGTACTTATTCCAGCACCCTAGCGGCGCCCCGATGGTTGTGCCATCTATCGTTCTGCCGTGAAAGCTTCCAACGATGGTTTTCAACAGCGGCGCTTGGCGGCGCGCAGTTCGAATTATGGGTGGCGGCGCCAATTTTTGATTGAATTAACGAGCTGTTAAGTGCATAGACTTCTATGCACTGTGGAGACCGGACCACGATGACTATTTCGAATTATCCAAAATTTCGAATTAACGAGTTGTGAATTAACGAGCTTTCACTGTATTTATTTCGTTCCTTCCGATTGCTAAATTTGTCCAGTCGATGCCTGGCAAATTGAAATCTTCGGTGACGATGAATTTTGCACGAGGGTTAAATTTGCTATGCAGGAAGTCGTGCACCTGAAGAAGGTAATCAATTGGCGCATTCGGTCGCCTGTATATGCCACCCACTAGTACCAAGTTGCCCTTAATGTTGACAGTGCACCAGACATTTTCATGGTTTGGTATGCCGCATTCTTTCTGGAAAGGGAGGTCTAGTTTTATTGCAATGGCTACACCGCCTCTTCACCCATCATGGTCTGAGCGGATTAAGGCGTAGGAACTGGGAACTATTTCTGAGTCATGTATATCGGAATGTAGCCAGATTTCTGTGATTACAACTACATCCAGCGAGTACAGCAACAACAGTTCTTCAAATTTTTCGGTTTTGTTAACGATACTTCTAGCATTGAAACACAGCAGTGTAAATGGTGCTGAAGCTTGTGGTCAGTCACTGCTATCTGCAGCACTTTTGGCTGGTGCACACTCGGCACGCTTTAGCAGAACTCGCTTGTTTTCGCTTTTATCCCACATGTACAAGCCGTCGCTAATCTTCAGTTTATTAAATATCAGAGCTACCTTATCACCATTGTCTCGATTTATCTTGGATGATTGCCATAGCTTCTTGTGTACTTCACGGACCAGTACGGAATAGTCCTCGGCGATTGACCAGTCGCTATTTTTCAGTTTGAAGCAGTTTTGAAGGATTTTTATTTTTTCCGAGGAGTCGTATAATCTGAGTATAACAGGCCGTGCACGATCTGCGTTACTTTTTCCTAGCTGGTGGATACGCTTGATAGATCTAACATCAATGTCTAGAGTGCCTTTGAATAGGTCATTCTTGACCCGTTTTCCAAATTCCTAAGTGCTTTCACCTTTGTGTTCTTTTATGCCAAAAATGATAATATTGTTCCGGTGACTTCTGTTTTCAAAACCATCAAGTTTGCTGTTCATTTGTTCTAACTGCTTGCGCATAACACTCAAGGCTTCCTCACATTTTTGTACCTTTTCATTGTACAGCTGAAGGGAGGCAAGACTCATTTTTATTTCGGAAAGCCGGCTTTGCACACTTTGCAGACCGTTTCTAAGAGATTATGGGAAGCCTTTATGGATGTGACAGTATGAAGAATTTGTTCTATTTTATAGGCATTTGGACCAGGGTTTTCCTCAACGTCGCCACTGAGCTTTAACCGCAAACAAATAATGCGCAACGATTCTGTCACGCATTCACAAACAAGGCCAGGGCTTGGCAGCACCACCAGACAAACACAATTGCTTCTTACCGAAACATGAGAAGGTCAGTTTTCACCAACCTGTACGAAGCAAAGCACGAAGTTTAGCATCGTGCTCCGGGCGATGCTGCCAAGCCCACTGGAAGGCGCCGGGGGATGTACCGGGATTTTATAGTGCTCAGATGATGTCACTGGGGTCGCTGTAGTGCCGAAGGGACGCTCCAATGTGCACGTTATAGCGCAGTTCTCCACATGCAGTAGTCTTGTCAGATGCAGCGCAACTGTCGGACAATCAGGCAGGTGCTGCAGCGGGTATTGCTAATGTCACTCTGCAGGCATAGCCGTTGATGGGTGAAGGATTGCCGCCGGTGTTTCCGAGCTGTCCCAGCAAAACCTGTATGAAGCAAAGCACAAAGTTTAGCATCGTGCTCCGGGCGGTGCTGCCAAGCCCACTGGAAGGCGCTGGAGGATGGACCGGGATTTTATAGTGCTCAGATGATGTCACTGGGGTCGCTGTAGTGCCGAAGGGACGCTCCAATATGTACGTCACAGCGCAGTTCTCCACGTGCGGTAGTCTTGTCAGATGCATCGCGACTGTCGGACAATCAGGCAGGTGCTGCAGCGGGTATTGCTGATGTCACTCTGCAGGCATAGCCGTTGATGGGTGAAGGATTGCCGCCGGTGTTTCCGAGCTGTCCCAGCAAAACCTGTATGAAGCAAAGCACGAAGTTTAGCATCGTGCTCCGGGCGATGCTGCCAAGCCCACTGGAAGGCGCTGGGGGATGGACCGGGATTTTATAGTGCTCAGATGATGTCACTGGGGCCGCTGTAGCGCCGAAGGGACGCTCCAATGTGTACGTCACAGCGCAGTTCTCCACATGCGGTAGTCTTGTCAGATGCAGCGCGACTGTCGGGCAATCAGGCAGGTACTGCAGCGGTATTGCTGATGTCACTCTGCAGGCATAGCCGTTGATGGGGAAGGATTGCCGCTGGTGTTTCCGAGCAGTCCCAGCAAAACCTGTACTAAGCAAAGCATGAAGAAGAAGAAGAAGAAGAAGAAAAAAAAAACAAAGCATGAAGTTTAGCATCGTGCTCCGGGCGATGCTGCCAAGCTCATTTAAATTTCCTGCCCTTCATCACTTGCTGAAGTGATGGCCCACCTCGCATTTTTTCTTGGTTACTGGCAGAAGCTTAGGGCGTGGCTTCATTTCAGGCAATGGCAAAGTGCAGGAAATTCACAAATGGCATGGAACTGGTTGGGGAATCATTTTATTTACCACCCCTAGTAGTCAACGAAAGCGACTTAGGCATCGCTTTCTCATCAACACTCACAATTACGTTGCCTGTGTGCAGCAGGAATCGCCCTGAGAAGATTGTGATCACTCCTCGCTGTCGTGCTAAGCACTGCCGGCTATGCCGTTATCGGTCCATCGTGGAGTGTCAGCACTTCGCAGCTGATTCTAGATAATGGATGCAACGATGGGAAGTGGTTTATGAACACAATTTTTCCATATATCATAAGATTCTACTATGACAATTAATATATCTGCAGATCTCCCCTTGGCAGGCTTGCATATTTTTGCTATTAGTGGTTTTCTCTAGTAAAAAACATTCCCCACTGGTTTTCTGTGGCAGTCTCAACTACTCGATACAAGCGATAGACACACTTTAAAAGAAAGATTTTGCTACTCATCAGAAGAATGGACCCCTATGGTCAATATTTCCATAACAGTAACTAATACCCCTGTCACACTAGCAAATTTAATGTCATTCCAATCGAATGTCATTCGATCTCTTTTGGTGCTACACGATAAAAAATAATGGCATTAGAAAATGATGGCAGTGACGATCAGTGATCAAAAAATAGTACAATTCAAACACATCAACACGCATTAAAGATGTTAGAAATTGTTGTGCAGTGTTTTAAAAGGGGGTGAGAACATTTCTGAGCAAAAATATAAGCTTAAAATATTATTTCTGGCCATTCTGCACCAGTTAAGCCATCAAAAGCCAAGCCAAATACAAAGTCAGCCACAAATTCCATAAATGTAAACAAACAAAATGGCTGACACAGCGGTGCGTGGAAATGACTTCCGAAAGGTGAAGCACTCAATTGCATCTTTAAGTACTTCCGAGCTAAACGAACATGGAATGCCAACCAAAAGGAAACACGCAACCCAAAATGATCGGCGGTCGCGGGAAAGGCCCTGCTTCATGCTCGGCCACTGCCGTTCACTGCTGCTGAGACCGAGAGCAATAGCTATCCACGACAGCTTCAAGTGTGAAGAGGTTCGCACCAAAATTAACATTTTTTAGCAGAACTAAATAAATGCAATTTCTAACTTCGACAATGCGCACACTATTTTTTCGCGTCGCTTGTTTCTGCTGCACGTATGGTGTCCAGAGTACACATTTGGTTCGACAGTGAATGCGAATGAGTTTCGCGAACTCATTCGATGGCGAACGTCATTCAAACCTAATGACATAAAATGTTCCCATGTAGCAGCAGATTAATGGCATTAGGGGTGAATGCCATTCGACCCGAATTACATTAAATTTCCTAGAGTGACAGGGGTATAACAATATTCCACAGCTGCCCCCAAATTAAAACTGACGTCCAAGTATCCTGGACTCGTACCCAGTATGCTTCCTATCTCTACTTTTTGCTCCGTCAGACCTAGAACGACAGCTGCTGCAAACGAGAGCCCCAAAAATGAGGCCAAAATAGTCATTTCCGCTTGGAGTGCAGTGAGTGCTATACTTTCCTAGATGCCACTGTGGTCAATATTTCCATAACAGTACCTAACAAAATCCCCACAATTAAATCGAACGTCCAAGTATCCTAGACTTGTACTCGGTATGCTTCCTATCTCTACTTTTTGCTTCTTGTCAGGCCTAGAATGATAACTGCCTCAAACGAGAGCACGAAAATCAGGCAAAAATGGTCATTTCCGCTTAAAATGTAGCGAGAGCTATAATTCCATAGACAGACAGACAGAAAAACTTTATTCAGCAAGTGAGTTTTAGACCCAGCTGGGTCCCTGGGCCACTGCGCGGTCCCGCACTGCATCAAGTAGGTCATGCCGGGACATGACGTCGGCAGCCCGAGTCACCGCAGCAAGCTGCGATGTCGGGTCCGCAGACATAAGCAGGACCTCCCAGTCCTCCCAGCTCGAGATGGCGTGCTGTCCCCGCGGGGGAGGGTAAGCAGGGCAGCCGAAAAGGATATGGGAGAGTGTGGCGTGGGGGTCACCGCATAGGGAGCATGCAGGGGATGTGCCGCAATAATGGGATAAAAGCTGAGGGGATGACAGAGAGCAGGTCTGGAGGCGTCTAAAGAGGATCTGTTGGGAGTGCGTAAGAGAGGGGTGGGGAGGAGGGTAAGTCCGACGGTCCAAACGGGGTATTTGCGTGAGCTCCGCAAAGGTGTGCGCCCGCTCCCTTGAGAATCCTGGATCGAGACTGTCCTGAGCCCAGCAAATCAGACCTTGGGCCAATTTATCGGCAGCCTCGTTTCCAGAGTTCCCTAGATGCCTTTATAGAGGTGGCACAGCAGGCATGCTCTGTAGTGCAGTGGTTAGTGAACTTGCTTCACATGCGGCAGAGCAGGTTTCGATCCTGCTGGTCCAACTTTTAAATTTTGTCTTTATTTTAGCTTTACTTTTTTTTATTCGAGATGTTTGCCATTAGGCATAATGACAAAGGGAGAGGGGATATGAAAGAAAGTTAGAAGAAGGAGTGTAGACAAGCCTCACTTAAAAAGTGGCAAAAGTTCTCGATAAAGCGATTATCAAGTGTCCACTTGCAACAGTCGCCTCACATTGTGCTTGAATACACTTCTACCGCGCTAAATAAAATAAAAACGGCCGAAAATTTAGCAAAAACCAAATTGCTTAACTGAAATCTGTGCAGTGCCACTTCCTGACTGCCGCAAATCTCACGTTCTCAGCATAGCACCCGGGATTTGAGGCCCATTCCATGCGTTTTTATGGAGGCAAAATGCTAAGGCGCCCGTGTGCTGTGCGATGTCAGTGCACATTAAGATCCCCAGGTGGTCGAAATTATTCCGGAGCCCTCCATTATGGCACCTCTTTCTTCCTTTCTTCTTTCACTCCCTCCTTCCTCCTCAAGTGTTCGACGATATATGAGACAGATACTGCGCCATTTCCTTTCCCCAAAAACCAATTATTATTATTATTATCATTATTCCATGCGGCACCAATTTTCAATGCTCCTTTAGAGCTCGCGCGATGATACACTCCAAGCTGAACAGTAAGGGAAACGCCCTACGAAAGTGTTGAGAACACACAGAGTTCGTCATGCAAATGTGCGCAGTCATTGAACGAAGTTTTTACCTGCGAGCTGCTTGCAGTTTTTTCTCTTCCAGCAAGTGAAACAAGAAAATTAAGGCACAAGTGGATAAATTAAGACTTCTTTTTTGTTATGAATGCTTATATGGTCTGCCTGTCATAGAATGCTTGCATCTTCAATTTCGCGGCAATCACGGATTGCAAAAGGAGGACATCCCTTGACTGCTCATTTCGGTTGGCTCCATTTCAAGCCAACCATTAATGGAAAGAAGGTAAGCAAGCGATTTTATGTTAGCGTAATGAAGAACATAACACTGGGTATATATAAAGGGTTAAGCTCCCTACGTGTTAAAGTTTTCCTTTCAGTCAAATATCAAAGCCGCACACCTCAATTTGACATGTAAAAGTTGGCGTAAATGAAGTTCAGCGTGTTAAAAGTAAAGCAGGGTGCCTGAGCCAGTTTTTGGTGCATGGGTGCATGTGTGTAATGCTAAGCATCCAAGCAACCAATGGAGGATTTAAAATTTGTTTGTTTGAGACGAAAGGCGTATAACTGGCTTCCCAGATCAGTAAGCACCTCAATCGTGCTTTGAGGTACGCAGTGGTAGTGTCCACCTGACGTGTTGTGTGTAATGTGTTACACAGTTGCCACTGTACCCCTAAATTGCTTCTACTAAATGGCTTGTGTAAAAAGCTATTACAGCTCTCGCAGTAAAAATAAAAAGCCGGACCAGCAGGAATAAACCCCGGTCTTCCGCATATGAAGCGCAGTCACTAACCACTGCACTATGGAGTGTGCCCGCTGCACTGCTTCTAAAAAGAAGCGCATATAGTCGGATCCAACTGAAGTCTGCAGTGAAGCTCCGCCCACATTCAGGATCGCCACACAGAATTCCTCCATGACAAAAAAGTAGTTTGTTGTTCAAGCTTTTCTTGTAGCCTAAACAAGAAGCCAATCACAAGAAAAAAATTATAAGCTCTAGAATTTTCATGCCTACCTTAATGTAGCCAAACATGAAAGGAGTATAGACACCTAATTTTGGTGGCATGTTTTCTTCTCTACAGTGATGTGGAAGACGCCGCTACGCCATGAATCACCATGTGATATCCGCATACGACCGCTAAATAATTTATAATCGAAATTTCTCTGTCATGCTGTTTCGGTTTCAACAGCCAAACGATGGTTGTGACGTCAAAGAGTGCTTTTGTGTCACGTGAGGCATGGAAAAAAAGTCCATATAATTGCTGCTTCATCGTTCTAATTTACTGCAGTGCTGAATCCAGCCTTCCTCAAGAGCAGAGTGGCATCAAATAAGGAAGCGGCGATTATATTGCAGTTTTTTCAAGTTTCACGTGACCTGTAAGTGCACGTTGACGTCGCAGACCTCATTTGGCCGTTGAAACCGAAACCGAAACAGCACGAGAAAGAAATGCGATTATAAATTATTTGGCGGTCGTAGGAGAATACCAGGTGGTAATCCATGTATAATAATGCCTTACGCATCATTACAAACAAAACACACACTGCACCCAAAATTCAGGTGTCTATACTCCTTTAAAAAGTCAATTTCACTAACTATTGTGATTGGCCAGTGGAATAATACAGGACAGCGCGGACTACGGCCCAGTGTTACCAACTGCTGTTTTTTTTTTTAAATTGTATCTCACTAAAGGGAACAAAAATGCTCGCAGGGCTCCAAGCAGAGATTTACCTTTTGACTTCAATTTCGACACACACGTGGCATCAGCATTTGTGGCACTCTCCTTCTAGTTCACTCCACTGAAATATTTCGCAGCTGATCCGTGATGAATCTCAGGTGGCCGTGACGGGGAACGGCGTGACCAACTCAAAATGATGGCGGGCTGCTGCGGTCGACATTGCCAGGCAACCAAAAGTGGCCATTTTGGTCACATGTTTGGGAAGGCCAATAGCAGCATGAGTTTCACAAAAATTTGTTCCTTCGTTTTTTGCTTTAAGGGTTTGCCTGCGGTCACCAATAAAGTATGGGAATACACTGAATTGGCACCTTTCAAACGAGACCAAAATGGTGCTGGCGGTGCACATATTTCTCTAACTGTGGGCAGTCAAAGTTCCGAGCGATCTGGCCTCAATTTAAAGGGCCACGTGAAAGGATTCAAGACTTTGTAACGCAATAAAGCATGAACTGGGCATGAACTATAAGGCATGAACTAGGCAACCAAAATTCGTAGATAGTTCTGGAAAGACCACAGGTTAATGAAAATGAATAGATCAAAAATCCAATTTTTTTACCGATTTTCAGGCAGCTTTCAGCTGGCCTGCTTTTTTGTTTGCATCCCCGATGACGCATGACAGAAATCAGACATACGGTCATTTAAATGCGAAGTTACTGTGTCTGCGATAACAAGTAAGAATGTTAGACCTTTTATGATAAGCGGTGGCTAATTGTAGAGAGCTTTTTAGTGTGGAGAAAGTTAGGCCTAGCTGCAGTGAGCAAGAGGCGTGCAACTGGTCCGCTGTTGCCCAACATGCTGGCGGGCAGCACATCATGGCAGGAAGCACACCGTCTGCGCAGGTGGACTCATGCCTCACTTTTGAGCCATAGACAAGCATCGTGGTGTTTTTTTTTTGTTTTGCCTGGATATAGGCACTGCTGCAAAAACAGCAGTGATGGCGGTGCAAGGCGGAGTCTTCACAGAGCAACATGTCGCTGGTATGTTCATACAGAGCATCGCAAAACGTCTTCCAAGCATTGGAGCAACCACAATTCTGCCACATCATCCAAAGCATCAATTTCAAGGTGCATGTGATCTCTATGAGCGCATGTGCACCTCGAAGATACTAAAATGCCTATAGGCACCCAACACCCGTCAAGTGTCTCCACAGTCGGCTTGCGGTCAGCGGCGCCACGTGGCCAGTTCTGCGTCCCTGTAAGAAAAGCTCCCCTACTGCTGTGCTACTGAGTCGAAAAGGAAGGCGTTCAGCTACTCATAGGGGTGGAATATTAGCCCATAAACGATGTTCAAGGTTTCCCTGGGAATGAAACGTCACCAGAGGCACAAAACATTTTGAAATCATATTCGCGAAGTGAAAGAGGCTATATCAAGCGACTAGAGTGATGTGTCCAACAGGTGCGCCATGAAAACAAGCAACAGTGCGCGATCCAAGAATGTAAGTTGATGGCAATAAAAACATCTCAAAGCCAGTGTTTAAGCATTCACACTTTATACTTATAATTTGATGTGCAGCTATCCCTTTGCAGGTACTCTTTAATGGTGTAATTAGCAGCAGTAATGCAGGCGCTGCATCGCGTCAGCACGTTGCCGCTTGTTTCATCTTCCGAGTGCAGCGGCATGCTTCCCCAAACCAGACGTCCATAAGCCTGCAGTGTGCCTAGATATATACTCCAACTAAAAAGTTATTACTGCAGAGAAATTTCTGCAAGCCGGTAAAAACCGTCAGCTTAGAGAAGTGTGTAGCTGATTTGTGCTTACCTCGTGCGTTACGTCGCATTTGGACAGTTTTCACTCTGCTGCAAGAACTTGTATGATGGAGCACAGGTTAGTTCATTTGACGTTCTCAAGAAAAAATTCTCGCATCTAATGAGAAAACTATTATCTCAGGATCAGAGATAAACCTGGCTCGGTTCTCAAGTCGCACCATTACTCTCATGGTTTCCATTGCTTTAGGGCTTGAAATGAATGCATGCTCAAGCTGTGCTTTTAAGTTTTGTCTGCATTTCCTGTGCAGTAAAAATTCTTTCATCGTGGCCACCCCCACCCCTGCTTGGAGGAGGAAATCACAACTGCAGCACTGAAGCCTACTGGAATCGGAGTACTGCTTCATGTATTTTCTGCACATTCCTGCTGTGTATTGTAGTCTAGCAAAAGGGGATCAAGCTGTGCGCAGTAGTTGCAAGGGGAAGAAAGGCAGCTGTGCCAAGCTGTTTTTTCACTATGTATGGAAGGCTGGCTTTTGAAATTTAGAAAAGGGCGTATGGTGCCCCCAAGGATCCCTATGGGCAGCGATAACAGGGATCGATCGTTCGAGCATGCGAGCTATCTACACAGAGCTTAAAATTGACGGTGTGCGCTCGTATCCCACCTCTGCAGTGCCACAAAAGATTATCCAAGAAACTTGCTTAGTTTAGAAATCTAGCAAACGTCTATGTCCTTAAAATGATCCAGAGGATAAATCAGAACGCAAAAACTGCTTCTGATGACGAATGAGTAGAATCCAACACTTGCGTGTGTCTTCTCTAGCTGTCACATTAGTAACCCGTAAAATTAGCTTCTTAGCGAATTTCTGAAGGTTTGGTTGCAATCCATAACAGAGCAATGTGTCCAGCTATTTTCGGCAGCAAAAGATGCCCAAGAAGGCATACAGCCACTTCGAGACAACGCGCACAATGCCGCTGCGTTCCTGACGGGGACCCACGTATATCGCACTGGAGTTAAGATGCGCAGGATGCCTATAGAGGCAATAAGGTCTTGGTACGAACTCTCACAGGACAAAAACAGCGCACTTTTATAATGCGTGCAGAGAAGAAATAAACGCATTTTGGTAGCCAGTGTAGCGGGTAAATTTGTTGTGTAAATATGCCCATTAACAGAGATATTCAATTTCTGGAATATCACGCGCCATGAAATTGCACCATGGCGCTAACTTCATGTTGCTTCTTCATAAATGTTGGTTCTGAACTGTGCTGTCCAGCCTGTCAATATTCTGCTTCGATTTCATGACAACAATGTTCCCACTTCAGCAAATCTGTTTGCAGGTCCCGTGAATTTCATTGCAGCAGGATTTGACTGTACATACTATGAACTGTAGTTGATAGAATGCATTGCATGAGAAATCTGTAACATGACTAAGCTGGATGCAACAACATAGCACTGACATTAGCAAAGCTGACTAATGATGCAACTGCTTGCAGTGTTTGCAACAAGGAAGGCAGCAATAACAAGCGTGATCCAGGTGATAGTGATAACAGGTCACTCCTCACACATCCACCCTCCATACGCAACCCTAACATGGCTCAGCGAAATGCCTGATGCTGTACAAGGAATAGTTGAGCACATGTAACATAAAACCCTAGATAGAAGTAACAGATAGAGCAGAAGCATTCAATGTTAGCAGCATTTATCTTGGGTGATTTGCTCGCCACATTTACCTTTCGCATTGAGAATTAATTTTAATGCGAAAGTATTATTTCGCTCGCGCAAAAACCCTGCCATCGCCAGAAAGTCATGGCAAAGATGTGTGGCAGAACCACGGCCTGCGAATGATGTCATCACCCTCCTAACATAAGGAAGGGGTAGATCGAGAAAGGCAAGTTGACTTTTGCAGTGATGGAAACAGGTTTGGAGGTGTCCTTCCTCCTGCCCGCAATGATATACACTACCCTCTCAGCTGGACAACAAAGTAGACTACACTCAAGATGGGGGCAGCTGGACCCCTCCCTCGCATGCACTGGGCGAAGGGTCACTGTCCCAACAGAGCGAGATAGGCTAGCAAATACAACGTCCACTGTCGTATTCATGCAAGCGCAGATTATGGAGTCTTCATCATCCGAAGTTGAATCGCTCGCGTCTACATCATCAGACGAGGCAGCAAAGCATGGCTGGAGGTCGCAGTTCACTGCCAACGAAGTACCAGACCATCGCATTGCAGCGAAACAAGCGGGGCGAGCTGCTGCAGTAAAACAACCGTCACCCCCCAAAACCCCCAACAACAACTCAACGACACACTAAACAGCAAGTATAAATGCTCTCGCATTTATACATCACGAGAACTGCTTAGGTGACCCCATAATTTTAGTGCGAAAGCACTAATCGGGGGGTTCAGAGCCCAGCAAAATCATCACCTTCTTGTTGAGCCGGGAGTGCGAGTATAGCGCCTAGCCTGGCCTAGCGCAAGCACTCTGTCCCACGGCACTGCCTGCTCATTGTAGTCTTCTACGTAGCACAAACATGGCCCTGACCCTAGAAAACCATCGCCTCCTTGTGTGGCCGGGAGCGTGAGCCTAGCACTTAGCCTAGCCTAGCCTGGTCTAGCGCGCAAGCGCTCCTTCTCGTGGCACGGCCCGCTCATCATCGTCTTCTGTGTGGCACAAATCCAGTGGTTATGACCCTAGTACACCATGCTTTTGCACTTTATACGAATGTTATAAACAATCTCTGTCTTTTTTTTTGCTCTCAAGTTTATTTTCTACTACTAATTTATTAAATTTACACTACTAGAACATGTCAGGATAACGTGTAAGTCTTTACATTTAAATGAAGATTGTTACGTGATCGACTGTCAATAATTCAAACTTGATGGGGACCAAAAATCTTTGCATTAAGTGAAGTTAAAATTAAAGGAAGCCTTTTTTAATGCATCTGATGTAAACGGGACCAAAGAGTTGCTTAGAATAAACCGATATTTTAAATTAAGAAAGTTCAAATTAGCAAGGTTCCATTGTATTGTTCCATTAAAAGTTTGTCAATGCCAAAAACAAAACTTGAAAACCTAGTACTTACCTTTGCTGCCCTAAGCAAAATCTCTCGCTCCTGTTCTTCATGCCTTTTCTTCTCTAACCTGTCCAGTTCTTCCAGAAATTTGAGCTGTGCTTTAACGTCCTGAGTCGCTTCATACCGGGAGTCAGTCTGAAAAATGAGCGAAGATATAAGTCACAGGACAAGAAAAAATATGGCACAAAGTAATCATAATTGACTTCTCACCACATTAATAAACAACTTTAAGAATTTTCTCAAATGCCTACACAAAGACTGAAACTACCACATTATCCAGCAGTCAGCCATGCTCATTCATCAAACAAGCATCTTTAAAAAGGTGAACAAATAAATGCCTCTAGATGCAGAAAGGTGTGACATTTGAGAAACCTTTACGAAACTACACAGAAACATATCTTGCCATACCTTGAGGTTCTCAAGACGATGCTCAGCCACAACACCCAGCTTCTGCACAAGTGTTTTTAACCGCTCCTGGGTTGCATGGGAAATGAGGGCGACGACATCCGAGGGAATTTCTTCAATGCCATACTTCACAGCTGCAAGATGAACAATAACAATAAGTTCCAAGACTATGCAAAGACACAATGCCCCTCTGCCCAATATGTACATACCTATGCTTGTGATTCTTCTTTGCAATGGGTTCGTGAAGAGGAAGTTTTCATCTTTGCAGGACCTTATCTGTGTTCCGACAATCTCCGCATTAGACGCAAGAATTCTCTGGCTCTCTTCCACGAGGTTGACACCACCCATAGCTGCCACATCGTTGATATCATCATCATCCCTGCAAAGAAAATGGCAGCTTTTCAGGACTTTACAGCCTACGCTACAGAGCATAGTTTGCAGCATACACTGTACTAAATGTGCAAATGAGACAAATGGCATAACGTTCCATAAAATGCTTGCGTTTAGAATATGTAAGCTTGCATATGCTTATCAGACACAGAGAGTGTTCACTTATACTCTTTTCTAACCATATGAAAAGCAGTAACTAATTTTGTCTACTTAGGTTCACTTGGCACTGCGGCTTCTGAAGTGTATTTTTTTCTGCTGCTTCTGAAGTGAATTTGTTTTCACGTTATGGAAAAAAATACTATACAACATAGCAAGCTTAAACCGGAACACATCTATGATAAATAAGACGTTGCAGGGTATTCACAGGATGGCACAAGCTAATAAAGTAGTTGAAGCCAATGATACACAGTGTGTTCACAAGCTGAAACAAGTAAAAAGGAAAATGACATCCGCTCTACAATAAGTGACAATAGCACATGCATTTGGCCCCCCAGAAGCCACAGGTACGGCAAGCCTTTGACTGAATATCATTTTTTTCAATGTTCCCAACATTGGTGCCCATACTCAATATCAGTAGTTCCTTGCAGCAGGTACTACCAAAGCTGCAATAAGTGCAGAGGCAACATTCTGACGCTGCATAATGTATTGGCAGTATATAAAATGGCCATGTCGGGTAGTGTACACTAAAAAAATAGCCCACTTTGTAGTGTACATGAGCCAAACGCTATTTCGAATTGAGCCTTATCACACGCTTGCATTATGTATGCTATTTCCCGAGTTTCCTGAGTGAAGCCATTGAGCGAAGCATGTGAGACTCTCACCCGGAATACTTTGTTTGCTTTGCTGCCATAGGCGTTATGCAAACCAACTGAAAATCAGCTTTAATGAGATTATTCTATTCATAGCACACTGGTAGCAGGATTATCTCTTATAATAGGCAGCGGCTAGTTTTAATGCACTATCTCTAACTTCAAATGTGAAGCACGCAAGGCATAGCGATGCCGAGACAGCATTGCCAGCATGCCAGCAGGTGGCCCACTGATGCAAGTGCATAGCTAGAGTAATTATGCTGTATTACTGTTCTACATTACAGATAAGCTTATCTATTGATGAAATTATCAATATACCAGAATATATTTCGTGATCCCTTCTGAGTTAGTAGGATCAACTGAACGCCAGATTAAATCCAAGAAGGTGCCTTCAGGAAAATGCACTGTGAACATTTTATACACACGGCCGAAGCTTAATATGGTGCCTACAGGACATGTCACATCAAGTGGCCCAAGGGTTGAAGAAAACTGCCGCATGTTCCAGAAATCTAACTTTATACAGAATTTGTGGTAATGAAGTAACTAATCAAAATTTATTATTGAGCACTTAAAGCACAAGTGGGGTGTGCGAATATTCGAAATTTCGAATACAAGCAAATATCTGGACAGCAGTAGGGGGGTAAATCAGCAATTATTGGTTAAGAAAAAGGTTAAAGAAACAGAGAGAGCTCTGTGGAAGACAGGGATGCTGACGAAATCAGCACTGGGAACACACAGGATTTTTAAGCAGGAAATTGCCAAAGAAAACATCTATGATAATTGTAGGGGAAGCTCTTTGTTGTTTAAGGCCAGGACGGGAGTTTTGCGGACCAAGACATATAGAGTCAGGTACCACGAGATAGACACGTTCTGCGTTGCGTGCGGAGAGGAGGAGGAAATGGCTAACACTAGATACTTTTCTGTAAAGGGCTTCACCCTACAGTGGAAAGCAGCGGGGCTGATTTATCCAAGGCATTGGGGTTTAAGGACAGTGAAGGGAAAGTAGATTTTAAGCGGGTAGAAGTAACCAAGCGAAGGTTATCTGATTGGTGGCTAAAATCAAGACAAGAGTAAAATTTCATAAGTCATGGCGCGGTGGCTTGAGCCACCGCCCGATTTAAGGGGTTCAGCCATATCCGTCCATCCATCCATCCATCGCTATCATCTGTTTTGTTCAGTTCAGTGCTGTTGTAGTTTAGTTGCGGTATGCTTCTGCCTTTTCTGAAAACAAACATTTCTACATAATTGCCTGTGTTATGAATGAATGAATCTTTATTGGAGTAGAATGGCCCGTGACCTGAATGGTGAATAGGAAGACAAGAAGAAAAAAAGTAGACACTGTTCTTTTTGTAGCCACCAATAGTGACTCTGCAGGCTGGCGTACCAGTGTTAACCACAAAATTCCACAGGAACATGAGTTTCATGCGTGTCGACAGCGGGATAAATCCAGTCTTTAAAGGTGCACACCTACTGTGGCTTGTGTTGTGCTGTGGCTGCTGTCCCTCGTGACCTGTGCCGCTAGCGATGTTCCGGCCGCGTGAAATGGGAGATTTTTTTTCGGCTGTTATGGTTCGGTTATGTCATGGCAGATGCTATCAGGTTGTGCTATCAGGTTCATGCTATCCAGAATTTATTTCCACCTGCTGTGTGGCGGCTGCAGATTAAAAAGTGCGTCGCATGATCAGAAAACCAATGACTGCACTGGAAAATCAGGAGAAGAGGGAGGACTGGAAGATCTCGCATCAGTGCAGTCACCCGAATAGCAAATATTTTGTCACCTGAATACTAGGTATTCGATTCGCGAATCAAACAATCAAACAATTTGCGATGTAATTCGTATTCGAGTATTTGCACACCTCTAATAAAAACTAAAGAAAACTATATCGTATTTACTCGAATCTAGGCCGACCCCGATTCTAAGCCAACCCCCTAAAGTCCGAAGCCAAAAAAAAAAAAAAAATTACCTCGAATATAGGCCGAACAAAAAAAGCGAGGACAGCGTTCACAAAATGCAAACAGCATTTATTGAATCTGAACGCGCAGAGCTCATTCAACATCGTCGTCGCTGCTAGACCCGTCGCTGTGCTCCTTGTCACTGTTACCTTCAAACAGTGCACTATCTTCGGTACCGTCAAGTGCATTAGACATGCTGCACTTTTTAAAGGCGCGCACGATCAAAGTACCTGGGATGTCATCCCACGCTGCAGCTACCCGGCCCGCCAGCTGCAATAGCGATGCACATTTGATGCGGCCCGTTGCCGTTCACATGTGGTCTTCGTCAGTCAACCAGTCCGTGTAATATTTCCGCAGACGATCCTTGAAAGGTTTGTTGATGCAGACATCAAGTGGCTGCAACTGGCCCGTCATGCCGCCAGGTATGACAGCGAGGTCCGTGTTCGCTTGGGCGAGAGCAGCCTTCACGTTGTCGGTCAAGTGCCCACGCAAAGAGTCGACGTCAAGGAGCGAGTTCTTTGTCAAAAGGGCACCTGGACGCCGTCGCCATACAATCTTAACCCACTCTTCCACCATCGCACCCGTCATCCACCCGTTCTCATTTGCCCGCATAATGACATTTCTTGGAAAAGTTTCTCGAGCAGGCAGTGTCTTCCTTTTAAATATTGTCATTGAGAAACAGTTGGCGTAAGCAGGGCTGGTTTACTTGCTTTAATTAGACGCGCAAGACGTTGGAACGCGCAAGGCAGCAGGCAGCACGAGAGATGAAGAAGACGAAGCATCTAGCCCCGAGATGGCTCAAGGCTTGCCAACTGCCAGGAAATACAGTTTAGCCGCTGTATGGCACCACTAGAGTAGTTAGTAGCGTAGCATTGCTCCCCCTCTCTTGAAGACACCGACTCGGTGTGGTAGCAATTGCAGGCAGGACCACAAGGGTAGTCGCACGTGTCTGGCGTGTGGTGTAGACACGCGCGAGGGGCTAGCGGGCGTGGTATGGCTTCATCCGAGCGACGTGGACAACTTCGGAGGTCGGCCGTCTAGAAGAGCGAACTGTTCCTTGGGGAAGAACTTCGTAGGTAACTTGACTGAGCTGGCGGAGCACCTCGTAGGGGCCAAAGTATCTGCGTAGAAGCTTCTCAGAGCGTCCCCTCATGCAGATTGGACTCCACATCCAGACTTGTTCGCCGGGCAGGTAACGCACATGGTGGTGGCGGAGGTTGTATCGCTGAGCGTCGTGAACTTGCTGATGCCGAATGCGCTGTCGAGCGAGTTGGCGGGCGGCCTCAGCATAACGAACAAATTGGGCAGCACCCATAACAGAGGGGGTAGCACTAGCTTAGCACTAGCTGGAAGCAGCACTGCATCCAGCATGGTTGTGGCTTCGCGACCATGTACTAAACGAAATGGAGTGAAGCGTGTCGTTTCCTGGACCGCAGTATTATAAGCAAAGGTGACGTAAGGGAGTATGGCGTCCCAGTTCCGGTGGTCCGCGTCGACATACATAGAAATCATGTCGGCGATCGTCTTGTTCAGCCGTTCGGTGAGGCCATTCGTTTGAGGGTGGTAAGCGGTTGTTTTGCGGTGACTGGTGCCGCTTAGGCGCATAACCTCCTGCGTAAGGGCCGAGGTGAACGCTGTTCCCCTGTAAGTTAAAACGATGGTGGGTGCACCGTGATGAAGCACAATGTTTTGAATGAAAAAGTTCGCAATTTCGTCAGCAGTACCACGGGGAAGAGCTTTAGTCTCACAGTATCGGCTGAGGTAGTCGGTGGCGACCACAATGTAGCGGTTGCCCAGCGAGGACTCCGGAAATGGGCCGAGTATGTCCATGCCAACTTGGTGGAAGGGAACCTGAGGCGGATCAATAGGCTGGCTTAGTCGGCGGCGTCTTGCGACGCTGGCACTCGCGGCAAGTTCTTACATAACGTTTCACAACTGCAGCAACCCTTGGCCAGTAGTATTTTTGCCATATTCGTGCCAAAATTCGGCAAAAACCCAGGTGACCAGAAGATGGGTCATCATGGCTCGCCTGCAGGACTTCGTCGCGAAGGGCCGTAGGCACGACGAGTAGATAGACAGCTTCTGTTGGACTGTAGTTTTTCTTATACAGGACGCCGTCACGTAAACAGAACGACGACAGCCCGCACGAAAAGATTCGTGGGGGAGACTGAGCGCTTCCTTCTAGATACTCAATGAGGGGCCGTAGTTCGCTGTCGTCCCTTTGGTGTTGAATGAGGATGGACGTGGAGATGGCACCAAGAAAAACAGATTCGTCGTCGGGGTCAGCTCGGTTGGTCTCGACAGGGGCACGAGACAAACAGTCGGCATCACTGTGCTTTCTACCAGACTTATAGACGATGGTGACATCGAATTCCTGAAGTCGAAGGCTCTAGCGTGCAAGCCGTCCCGAGGGATCTTTGAGGTTCGCCAGCCAAGACAGTGAGTGGTGGTCGCTGACGACCCTGAAAGGGCGGCCATATAGGTTGTGGGGACCTGCCCTGCAGCCCCCTGAGTTTGCTTTCCCGCGAGGCACCGTGCAGTGGCTGTCTCACCTCGTGGCTGACCGCATTCCCTTGTCAGTTACATTAACTGGCAAGAGAGGGCGCCAGCATCGCTGCAGGGGAGACTGCCAAAGCCCGCGCGCGGGAGAGAGGGGCTGCGGCTGGGATCGTTTGGCGCAAGCGGACGTGTCGCTCGCGGCTCCGCTCTTCGCCGGCAGGGCGAAGAAGCGACAGGGAGACAGGCTCCCGTACCCGTCCCGTCCGGCCTGCGGAGTTTATATCCCTTGCCCTAGCGCGGGCGACCATTCGCTCGGAACCTTGCTGGTGAGTCGGACGACCTCGATTCATTAGCGTACCTTGTTGCTAGCTGGCGTTATTGTTTCTGTAGCAATAAATGCCTGTTTGTGTCAGCCAATGTGTCGTTCCTTTGTTCCGTCAGAGCAAGGCCCGCCGTGGTCGGCGTGCGCTCGGTAGCGTACGCGATCACGGGGTGGGGTCCGGGCGGCTTTGAACCGTGTCAGCCGCGATTGAGTGAGGAGAACGTACTAATCTCCGCAAGTAAACCCCATAAGGTACGGGCGAAATTTTGTTACTGCCCACACAATGGCCAGGCATTCTTTTTCGGTGGTGGAATAGTTCGCCTCAGATCGTGACAATGTGCGGCTCGCGTATGCGATTACGCGTTCGAGACCATCCTGCCTCTGCACAAGGACCGCACCGAGGCCGATGTTGCTGGCGTCTGTGTGTAGTTCAGTGTCGGCTGACTCGTCGAAGTGTCCAAGGTGGGCATACTTTGGAGACGAGTGCGGAGGTCTTCAAAGGCTTGCTGTTGCTCCAGGCCCCAGAAGAATGGTTCGGAATCTTTCGTGAGTCGCGTGAGGGGCTCAGCGATCTGGGAGAAGTTCTGCACAAAACGCCGATAATAGGCGCAGAGACCCAGAAAGCGGCGCACACTGCGCTTAACGGTGGGCACAGGAAAAGCAGCCACGGCAGCAGTCTTATCGTGGTCTGGGCTAACCCCTTTAGCGCTCACGATGTGGCCCAGAAACTTCAACTCTTCGAAAGCGAAGTGACACTTTTCGGGCTTCAGGGAAAGATCGGCCGACCGAATTGCTTCGAACACAGCGCACAGGTGTCTCAGGTGCTCTTGGAACGTGTCAGAAAAGATGACAACGTCATCCAAGTACACGAGACAGGACTGCCATTTGAGATCGGCAAGAACGGTGTCCATCATCCTCTGGAAGGTTGCAGGAGCCGAGCACAGCCCAAAAGGGAGCACCCGGAATTCGTACAGACCGTCCGCTGTAATAAAGGCGGTCTTTTCCCGGTCACGTTCGTCCCCCTCGATTTGCCAATAGCCGCTTCGTAAATCTAGCGATGAGAAGTACTTGGCGTGGCGCAGCCGGTCCAGGGAGTCATCAATACGCGGGAGAGGATAAACATCCTTTTTTGTGACCTTGTTTAAACGTCTGTAATCAACGCAGAACTGTAGCGTTCCATCTTTCTTTGCTACTAGAACAACAGGCGACGCCCACGGGCTCGTCAACGGCTGTATCACGTCGTCCTGGAGCATTTCTTGAACTTGGCGGCGAATGGCATCACGCTCCTTCGAAGAGATCCGGTAAGGCGGCAGACATAACGGCCGCTGGTTGGCGTCAACTATAATTCGGTGCTTTGTGAACAGTGTTTGCCTAACCTTGGAGGTCGAGGCAAAGCAGTCGCAGAAAGACTGGATAACGCTTTCCAGGCAGCGTTTGAGTAGTTGGGAGGTTTGGGTTCATGTCAGTGTTTATGGGAGTGGTCGGTTCCGCCACTGATGCCGGGGCTCCGGACAAAGCGTGCTGTCTCGCGAATTCGCTGAGTTCCTCGAAATATGCAATAGCTGTTCTGCCAGGCAAACAGTGAGGTTCACAACCAAAATTGGTCACCAAGAGTTCAGTTCGGCCCTTGTCCAGTTCAACAATTCCTCGAGCAACACAGACTTGCCGACCAAGGAGCAGCGACATGTTGGTTTCAGCAATGCCACGAATTTTGGTGCTGTTATCGCACTCTACAGTAAAAAACATGCTGGATCTTGATGGGATCAAAATGTGGTCGTCACAGACGCATAACTTAGCCCTGCGTGGCTCGGTATTGTCGTCGACAGGACCTTGGGTGGAAAACGACACGATTAGCTCCTGGAGGTTGATAACGGCACCGTACTCTTGAAGGAAATCCAAACCGAGTATGAGGTCCTTGGAGCACTCGGGTAACACAGCAAAGCAGCCAGGGAAAGTAACACCGCGGATCTGGATTCGCAAAGTGCAGACACCGATCGGAGTTACCACGTGGCCACCAGCTGTCCGGATCTGCAGCCCAGACCAAGGGGTCAGAACCTTCCTCAAGACCGTGGCTAACCGTCTGCTCATTACTGAAAAATCGGCGCCGGTATCCACGAGTGTGGTAACGTCATGGTTGTCAGCGGATACCGGAATTTCGACGGAGGCCAGTCGGTCGCAGCGCGTCGTTGAGGTCGTTGGGTCAGGTCGTCGTCGGTCGGAGCGTCGCGGCGAATCGTCGGGTGGAGGCTCTTGACTCAGTCCAGTAGCGGCAGCCCTACCCCCGGAGGGCGCCGCCTTCAGTTTTCCCGACGTGGGGACGTACCTCTGAACTGGCCAGAGGATGACGGGCGGCCGGGCGAAGAGAACCGCCTTGGGGATGGCGATCGGGACTGGCGTCGCTGCGAGGTCGAAGATTGCACGTTTTCAGCCAAGTACTGTTCGATATCCCGTGGTCTTTCACCGTAGCGTGGTCGAGGTGCGTCAGGTGAAAACCCCCTTAAACCCATCCTGCGGTAGGGGCAGTGGCGGAGGAAGTGGCCAGGCTCTCTGCAGCGGTAACACAGCAACCGATTGTTTGGCGTACGCCAAACGTGCGCTTTGCTCACGGGGGGCCTGAACTCCTGCGGCACGGAGGGTGCTGTTGCGATTGGCTCCTGCAGGTATTGCACAGGAGCGATGGGGGAAAAGGCTCGCATCGCTGGCCCGGGACTTCGTAGCGCCTCGCTGTACGTCATAACGGAGGGCGGCGGGTGTGGAGCGGGGGGTGGCTGCACAACTCGTTGGATTTCTTCGCGGACCACGTCCGTAACGGCAGCGACGCTGACCTGTGGAGCTTCAAAGCAAAGTTTCGCCGGTTCCTCGCGCACCAGGCTTCTTACAAGCTCCCGAAGGTCCTCGGCGGGCAGCGATGTAGGCGTGTACTGGGACTGGGAAGCGGCTGCTACAGTAGCCTGACGTCCGTAGTGGGCGCCCCGTTCCTGCAAAGAGCGCTCGATACTCATTGCCTCCTTGGTAGAGTCGGACACTGTTCGTGGCATGTCGTGGACCAGTCCGGCAAACAGCTGCTCTTTTACGCCACGCATTAAGTGGCGTACCTTCTGGGCTTCGGGCATAGCAGGGTCAGCCCGATTGAACAGCCGGGTCATGTCCTCTGAACGTAAAAGTGCAAAAACACAAGGACACAGACTAAGGCAGACAACACGAGCGCTTACTTCCAACTGATTTTATTTCATGCAAGAAGCGAAATTTATACTCTTGATAAGTGTCTGCACATGCTTACAGGGCAATTACCACAGAGTTATGACTGATACCAGTTATCATGTAACACATATGAATGATGTCAGATATGCCATCTCTTTTTGTGACAGCAGAATTGATGGAGCACTTATGCAATCCTCGATGAACATCGCGATGCCCTCGTTCGGCTGCTGTGATCTCGAGCGCAGGGCGATTTCAGCTTTCTCTTTTCTTTCGTTGCTGGTAAATGTCGCTAGCAACGAAAAGCCTCCCAGGTGGTAAAGGAAGCTTCGTGGTTCTCAAACCACGTTTTGGCCGAGTCCTGCAGCGCAAAGTAGACGTTGCACAGCTTGCGCTCGCCATCCCACTCATTGAAACCCACCTCTCGGTCAAAGCTGGCCAACCAGTCTTGGACGTCCTCGAACCTGTCCCCGTGGAACGGTGGCGGCGATCGAGGTGCGTGAAGGACAAATGGCGGGGCACTCCCGGAGTGCTGACTTGTCTGGCTAGCCGCGGTGGATGTCATGGCCCTTACCGGCGCTGTCAGTTGGCCGAACTCGGGTTGTAGGCCTCGCAGGCGGCGGCTCGCCTTGTGGACTGGTGTTGTAGCCACGCGTTGAGAGCTGACGTCAAAGGTGTCCTCGAGGTCAGCGTACATGGGCCGTTACCCAGCACCTCCACCAAATATGTCACTGAGAAACGGTTGGCTTAAGCAGGGCTGGTTTACTTGCTTTAATTAGACGTGCAAGACGCTAACGCGCAAGGCAGCAGGCAGCACGAGAGATGAAGAAGACGAAGCATCTAGCCCCAAGATGGCTCAAGGCTTGCCAACTGCCAGGAAATGCAGTTAGCAGCTGTATGGTGCCACTAGAGTAGTTAGTAGCGTAGCAATATCATATAAGGAGGGAGTTTTATGTCCGTCAGCTGTGCAGCACAGCATCACAGTTGCACGCTGCTTCTCATAGCCCGCAGAGCGCACCTTCACCTCCTTGGCATCCTTTTCAATCATGGTTTATGCCACTGGCATATCAAAATACACAGCCGTCTGGTCGGTGTTGCCGATTTGCCCAAGGTTGTAGCCTGCCGCTCCTCTCTTTCGCAGCACCTTGCGCTGAAAAGCTATCAGCTTTACTTCGAAATCAATTGGCAGCTTCTGGGTGCGACATCGGAGGCTGAATCCGAAGCGCTTCATGAATTTCTGAAGCCAGCCCCGGCTGGCTTTGAAATCCTTTGGAGTTAGGCCTCACTCCCTCGAAAGTTTCCTAGCTTTCGCTTGGAGCACTTCTGTTGTCAGTGGAAGGGCAGCTGCTCTCTGCGTCCGAACAAAGTCGGCCAAAACTGTCTCCATTTCGTGGTGACGGCCTTTCTTTGGTCCGCTAAATGCCATTCTCGTTGCGGCGCACGGAAAAAGCTGCTGTCGTTGTTCCCTCCAACGACGGACGTTTTTTTCGTCGACGCCGAAGTCATGCCTGGTTTGAACGTTCGACGATGCCTCTGCGGCTATCACAACTTTTCGCTTGAAAGCAGCACTGTAGTGGCATCTCCTGCTTGGTGCCATCACGATAACACCACGCCGCACACCGATATGGCCGACACGACACAGGTCAAAATGGCGACCTCGCTTGTGTACAGTTGGCTACTGGCACGGTTAGTAGCGGCTGCGACACCGACTTTTCTAGGTGGTGCTAGCTATGCACCATATTTAGCAGTTTCAATGAAAAACTGGTGCATTTTTTAAAATCCTCGAATCTAAGCCAACCCTAGAGTTTGGAATATGATTATTTGAAAAAGCTATTGGCCTAGATTCGAATAAATACGGTACTTTGCATCAACTGACACACACTGAAAAACTTAATGAAAACAGTACAATTAGCAATGTTACTAATTTGGCTATTGCAGAAAGCAGCACGCTCACAATGCCTTTCAGATGCAGTTGATCAAATAAAACTGGATAGGCTTCATATGTGAATAAAATTAGTTATGGCTCTGTACATGTGTGAAGTTTACCTAAGGTAGTGTCTGAGAAACGCTGCTTGTCAGATCATCCAGTTTACAATGGGAGCAGCATGAATGCCTTGTTCACTAGCCATCTGCAGTGCGGCGAGCTCAGGCAGGTGCATTCCTCAGGCTGCACTGCCACATCGCACTTTCTATAATCTCCACAACGCGGCACAGTCCAACAGGTGCCTGCCAGATCATATGCTTTTCAATCACAGTAGCATGGATGCCTAGTTCACCGGTTTTCCATGATGTGACGCGCTCTGGCTAGGGTTCCGACTTGCATCACCCAAGCTGAGGCACAAAACCTTTTGAGAGGGGTAGGGCAGGAGAGGGGCACCATATAGGAGACAGATTTCAGTATGGCCTTCAGACTGCATTTTCCCTACATTACTACAATTGCCACAGCTATTGGTACAAAACTCAATGCAGGCAATTCACATTTACACGAACAGCATCAGCACAAAGAAAGATTCCAGCTACGAGATCCACGCATGTTTTGTTGCCTTGGTGGCACATGAAGCAGTCAATTATATGCCCCTGTGGAGAGCAGTACTGGCCACTTGAGGCCCAAAGTGTGGTCTATTCTTACAGTGTAGAGGCATGCACGCACCTGAGTGAAGAGTATGTACGCTTCTCTTTGAGCGCAGTGACAGGTGTCCTTGTTGCCACCGGCGTGGCCACCTTTGTCTGCAGCGCTCCAACAGTGGCTGGTGACAAGGCCGCAGTCAAGTTGCTTGTCTTGGCCACCAAGAGACTCTTGGTACCAGGAGCCACTACTGTTGTGGCTGGCCGAGGCTACACAGCACCAAAGACATCAACATCCGCAGGTGAGCAATTGATTCAATTGAAAAAAACTGTCGCTGCAAATAAGTCTTCATAAGCAATTACACCTCATGCTGAATTTGAGGTGGTTTAATAAAGTTGAATGCGTACGGAACATGCGACGATTACCCTACACATCAGCCTCAAGCTACCCGAATTGCTATTTGAAAGCAAAGTGCATTTATTACCAGCACAGGCAAGCTGTGTTTCAAGTTCGAAATTATGTCAGAAATGAGAAAAAATCTGCACTGTGAATGAATTCAGATTTTTACAAAATACCATGGTCAAGACTATAGTTAGCTTTAGAGCCCAGTGTGAGCTAGACATGTTAAAGCTTCATGCTGTGGGCTAGAGAAGTAAGATTTCAAAGTGGAGAGTTGCATTAACGAGCTAAAATAATTTCACTCTGATGCAATCGTGCATTTTGTACAAGCTACTAGTTGAACACATCTTACTGGCTCAAGTTCTCAGAGGATGAAAGTCATGAAAAAATTCATTTCCTGCTGCCTGGAAGCATGGCCTGACACTGATGGCTGTACTGTGGAGATCACTAATGGTATTTTCGATCAGCTTGCACTGGAAATGTCCCGAAGCCAGGGCAGTGCACAGGAGCACACGGCAATGGAGCTCTATGTACAAAGGTGCAAATGTCCCGAAGCCAGGGCAGTGCACAGGAGCACACGGCAATGGAGCTCTATGTACAAAGGTGCAATTAATCAAAGATAAAATTTTGCACCAGTGCACACCTATGTCATTTGTCGAAAATGCTATAAGAGAAGTGCAGAGCACAGTTTTCATTTCGTGGCTGCATGCTCAAAGTACCATGAAATTAAGCCTCCTTGTGGGCACCTCTACATTACCTACCATGATAATAGACTAAAGTTGAATCTACATGAATGCTGTAGTAATAGCTTTAGAATAAGGCACCCAACCACTCTGGGTAGTGAAAAAAATAGCATGTGATACGGATTGTGACATGTGTCCCACAAGCTACACTAGTGTGGAATCCCTCTCACGAGTAACTAATCACTTCACTGGAACTTGTCCAGAATAACTATACTCATTTCACTCTATCTGGTTTTAAGAGGATAGCTAGCATAAGGGGCATGAAAGCCGGACTTGACATTCCGTCCCCACCATCCCACAGAAAAATTTTCAACTAAGCCTTTTACACAAACTTTACCATCACCCATCACCCATACACTCCACAATCATCTCATCCCTTACACTCAATACATATCCAGCCATATTAACCATCGTCACAAAGAGGGCACTGAATTATGAGCCACGCAAGAATGGAACTACCTTCTTGTAGAAGTCGTGAATTGGAGCTATAACTCATTTAGGTCCTTTTTAACATTTGTATAACTTTACATCCTGCGCTTTTTTTTTGAACATCATGTCATTTGTTTCTATTTCAGTACTACTCCCCTCTGTAATGTCTTTAGCCATAAGGGGTAAAATAAATGGAAAGAAATGCCATCAGTGCCCTTGCACAAATGCCAACCCTGTCGATGCTTAATGTGAACGCCTACTTCAAGAAACAACATAGAGATCCAAAGCCAATAAATGCCACAGAACAAGATTATTGAAGCCAGAACTGATCAGTTCACTAGAAACCTACCATATATGCAGCACAGTGACTTCAATTTGTACCAATACTGTCTAGGTTTGTGTGTCCACTATTTTTTCGCTTGCTTGATGACCAGGAAACTTTTGTTGCTGCTGCACCGTATTTCACAGAACAAAAAAAGCAATGCTATGCCACTTTCTAAGCAAAAATCAAAACCTGGACCATGTGCTGAGTTCACCAGGCATGTACCAGAAAATGTAAGCACATTTAATGAGTGCACCTACTCAATCAAAGAAAATCTATGCAGTTGACCACATTTCTATTTTCTGTAATTAGACATGCCTTCTTTACTAAATGTGTGAGCGCAGCAGACCCCGGATATTTGACTCATCAATACAGTGACTTTTTAACTGTCAACATTCTATGAGCATCTCAACGTAATGAATACAGCACTAGTGTTGGGACACTGCCTAGTACAGTAAAACCTTGTTAATTCAAAGTCATTAGGAGCACGAAAAATGTTAAAATTAACCGGGTTTTCAAATTAACCGATCACAGCAAAAAGAAAAACTGACCCAGGCAAAAAGTTTCATTGTTGGAACGCGCTACCTTTACTGGAAAAACTTTGTGATTACTGTACATTGCCATGTAAAAGTCGACTGTCCAGCTCGCAGCCTTTGTTGGCTAAAAAGAAAGTTGACTCCAAATATATGTCGAAGCATACACCCTCCGCCTCGTGCGCTTCATCCCACCACCACATCTTGTTTTGTAGTTTCCCGCAGGATGGCATTGGAGCGTGCATGAACTCAAACCAACCAATGCGTAACAGTGCAGTCACAAGGACAGCAGTCCGAAGCCAGTGGAGATCAAAAGCGAAAAAGCGGTGTTCCACACTGACTTCACACTTGCGTGTGGCCCAAATGCCTAGCGGCAAAGTGAAGAAATGAGTGAGCAACCGCGCGATTCCTGTGCCGATATCTCTCGCACGTCGGGAGTGGAGAACGCCGGCAATGCATGGTGAGAAGTCCGTTTCCTGGGGCAACAGTGAGGGGAAGACAAAGAGGGAATATGCGGGTAGAAGCACATGCCTCCATGGTCTGTCTACGGCGGCGACGCGGCCGTACCCCCCCCCCCCCCCGACACCCGCCTCTCCCACCCCACTCGTAGCGGCGCTGCGTGAGCCACGGCTATCAGCGTGATCGTGAAACGTTTCTCCCCATTTATGACTTCGAGTAACACTGTTTTCTGTAAACATTTTCAATGTGATTTCACCTACATTTGTTTTGTTTTTCTTTTTATTTTGGTTTCCCTTCTGCAGTGCCCGTTCGACTCTTTTAAAAAACATCATGTAATGAAAACCTGGATGTAATAAAACATCTCTGACATTTTTCACTTTCGTTGTAACTAGGTTTAACTGTAATCGGCATTGCTTTGCAGCACCGCCTCACGGCTCTGAGGGATCGTCGCTTCATCAGTCTGCGGCGAAATTGGCATAGGACATCCTTGCAAAGCACCTCAGATCTTCGAATTAACCACGTTGGTGCACACTCCTGCTTCGAATTATCAGGTTAAATTTACATAAGAAATTGTGGGACCGCAGAAATTCTTTTAATTATCAGTTCGAATTATTGAGGTTTTAATGTATTAGAACTTCACCATGTACAAAAATATGCATTTGAAATGTATACAGTAAACCTGACAGTAGGAACTAAAGGGTATCTTTGAAGTTTTGTTCAAATTCCTTGAAGCTTCACCCTACACTCAGGAATTAAAAAATTTAAGCAGTGAAATTAAAGCATGCATGGCAGCCTACCGTAACCAACCGCTGATGCTGAGCAAGAACATTCTGGATGCCCGCAGTGCTAGCTAGCTGAGCTGCCAGGCCACCCGTTGTTGGTGTCATCACTCGCACCTGGGTTGTTCCATGAGGCATCGTTGGCCGTGCCACTCCGGTCACTTGCTGCATGCCAAAATGAATCAACTTGGTTCACACTGACACAGACACTTTTGTGAGAGGGCATTTGGATGCCATCAAGCTCGAGAAATCTACTGCAACAAACCTGGATATTGGGGATAATGGCTGGTGTTGATGGCAATGTCACTGCCCCTTGTGGTGGTGGCCGCACTCCTTCAATGGTTAGCTCTTTTGTCATAAGAGAGTGCCGCAAATATGGAAGGCTTTTCTGAAATTAGCAGCAAAGATGTCCCCATCAATGATAAATTTCATTTCTACACATGATAAATCTGCAAATATTGAAGCTTAATGTACACCGTTGACCAATAGACTTCGGGCCACATGGTTTATTTCTGGACTGCACAGTGCAGTACTTAGCACATCCTCAGAAATCAAAAGGTCTTGAAAGGTGAGTGTAAGCATTTTTCTCACATTATAGAGATTCAGAGCTTTAAAGGGACACTGAGGAGAACTCTATCAAATTTTTTTTGTTAGCAAAATCTGATAGTACGGCATTTCATGGCTTTGTTGCCACTTGTCCGGGAGCGAAAGATGCATTTATTTCAAAGAAATTTGGATTTGAAGTTGACAAGTTTTTCCTGCCACTCCGATTCAAACTCGAGAACTCTTATAATGTTACGGAGAACTCTTTATGATATCACACGAAGGAGTGATGTGAAACGTGACATAAATGCAGACTCCGTGATTTCTGGTGGCTAGCAGTGCGGTCTAGCTGTTGCCGAAATGAAGGCTACCGCCGCCGCATGTTGAAGGCATCTATCGGGGGTCGCTACCGTCGCTTCGTTTACGTTTGCACCGGCGTCTTGGCAGCGTTACGATAGATCCCATTCCCGAACCCGACGACGTAGTTCTCGCAAAAACTCCGGCCTGCATTTCAGCGACCTCAGCCCCACAGAGCGTACGATGCTTTTGAGGGAGCACAGTTAGGTTAGGCGCCGGCGGGTCGTTTCCCCCTTCAGCCGTGAGCAGCCATTGCAAACTAAATATCATAACCCCAGTGCGGGGAGTCGCGAGGGGCCAGGACAAGGTCGGCGCGTAGCGCCCATCGGAGGCTGGCCGGGGCTTTGGGGCCAACGGATTGTGATTCCTTGAAAGGCGCGGTTGCACGGTGCAGCAGGCGGCGTTGAGGTCTTCCACGGCTGCAAGGTTCAAGTTATTTATTTTTTTGACACAAAAAACGGATGGGTGCTCAAGGACGGTCGTGTTTGGCGGCTTGAAACTAAAGCCGACGCACGACACTTCAACGGCTTCCGCTAGATCTAACTGGTCCACTGGATCGGGCTCTCTCGCCCACTTGCATGTACCTTCAGATGTGTACTATGAATGGATTAAATCAGCCGAGAGCTCGAAAAGAACAGCTCCGCCCAACTGCCGAAGCTATTGAATTATGTCACAACGAGCACCTGGCCAGGCTGGCGGCAGCTGGGGCACTCGGCGCGAAATAGAGACATGCTCCAAGTCTCCTCCAGTGCAGTCAGAATGCACTGAAGCCGCCGAACGCGTCGGCGGTCAAGCGCAGTTAAAGTATAGAGGGTCTCGCTGTGGCCAACGTGACGTCGCCGTGCAGCGCGCGTGTGCGCGTTACGCCGGAGCATAAACACGCCTTAACAGAGCCTGCGCTTAACCGCTAACCAACGTATTCCGTGGCGGCATCTATGGGAGCCACTGACCTCCCACCGCTGACTGAAAAAAAAAAAAAAAAAAAAATCCTGTGTCGAGGCTCGAGATCGAACCAGGGGTTTTGGCGTTTTGAGGCGGAGACGCTACCACTCCGCCACGACGGCTCATGGTATAACCATCAATAAGGCGCATCTAGTGAATGCACTCTTCCGATGCAGAAATCTCCGCGCTTTCGCCACGCATATCCTGGCCTAATAGAGCTAAGCCACTAGCAATTAACCCTTCAGGTTAAAAATTCTGTAATACTTCCACAGCAGTTGAGACATAAGCAAACAAGTGCTCTTCTGCAAACGTTCCTTAAAAGAGGTCACCATTTTGAGGTTTCTTTTTCAGATGGCTCTATATTTCACAATGATAATCACAGATGCTCCACCTACACATGCACTTGTTTATCTGAAACATCTAAGCCCGACGAGGGGCCCTTTAAAAACCGACTGTTTTCTATGATCAATATTCACGCAACCTGAAGCCACTGAACTGTAACCAAAGGAAGCTAATAAAAGAAACTGATGGAACCCAAAAAATCTACCAGGAATTCCCTCAATCTCGAACAAATGTAGCACCCTCATAAACCTCACAAGGACATATAACACATTGGTGAAAGCTACCTTATTACCGACAGGAACAGGAAATGGTGTCGCTATGCAGCTTTTTAAAATGAAGATAAGTGATAAGTCAAGTTTCGATGAAAATTCAAAAGTATATGATGCAAGTAAATAACACATTCCATTTGACATTATTCTGTCCACTCATGTATTGCTCAAGTCCAATATCCAAAATACGAGGTAGCCGCATGAATGGCACAACCAATGAAATGCATTCTTTAAGATGACAATATGAAAACACAGTAGAATTAATGAGCAACACAAACATCTCGCAGCACTTCTTGCAGTTTTAACTGTGCAGAATACGAAAAGCATGTGGCAATTCCAATGACTTAAAAAAACTGCAATCGCCTTATAGACTGACATCGTATAAAAAGGCCCTTTGTTTTCGTGTTTTATTTTTTCCGCAATTCAGGGGGTAAAAATCTAGAAATATTCTTTCGAACTCAAATTCAGGTGAAAATCTGGTTTTTCAGAAAAAATTTCCGCAGTTCGATTTTTTTGCAGGTAATTTTTTGCAGCACAAGGCAGATTACTATTAACAGTTCATGTTTCCGCTAGACATAAAATGCTCTATTGTTTGCTCATTATTTCAGAAACATGGAAATCGCAGGTTTAAACAAACAAATTATTTTCTGATCTATTACAAATATTTCATCCCTTAAGTTACCAATCTCCTACAGAGCACTCCTGCAACTGAGCAAAACCAACCTGTCTTCATTTGTACAGTGCGAAAACATTCAACATCACAGCGATGATTTTAAATGCGCAAGGTCCTTGGATTGGGGTGCTGTCAGCATGGGTAGCGCTTCATACAGTGACTCTGATAAGACGTCTTGTTGGTAGTCATGTTTTGGCCTCTCGCTTCTAAATTGCCCTTTTCGAACTTATCCTCAAATTCCCCCGCCTCTAGAAAACGAGCATTAAAAGTGGTTTAAGATGCCTAGTTGACCGAAGACACCCCTCTGGAATAAGCACTAAATATCTACAAATTTTCTTGCAGTATCTTCAGTTTGTGAACTAGAAAATCAGCATCATCTACAAGGCTCATTTTCGGGAAATAATTAGGTTTTACCAGATTTTTAAGAAATATGTTCAGGGTGAAAGAATTGGGCAAAATTTGGCCTGGCCCGAAAACGAAGGGCAATACGTATAAAAAACTGAGGTACCACAGTTCACCACAAAAATTTTCACACAAAATTGCAACAGTACCACACTGCCCACCAAGCACATAATACCACAGCTAGGTGACCCACAAAATAAAAATTACGTCCCCACCAACTAACCCTGCAAACATAACTTACTTTTAGAAAAGGTACAAGGCATGGCTGTGGTGAAGAATTGAGCTCCTTCTGAAGCTGATTTGTGAAGTCTTCAGGCTGAATTGTTCCATCCTGAGAAAAAAGAAAAATAAAGGTAGGTGGTCATGAAGAATTTGCTTAGAAGCATTGACCAGACAAAATGTTCCTGTGCTTCCTGTAGTTTATACCGAGTGGCAGTGCATGCTAGAAATGACATCGCTCACTACCTACATTTCCAGACATTCATGCATGCTCCACTGCACGCATTAGCGACAGACACTGAATGCAGAGACTGACTGCATGACTAAGAAACCATTCCATTATACAGCTCCCTGCAAAATAGAGCATGTCACGTACCGAGTACAGTAAAACCTCGGTGATATGTTCCCGGTTCATACCCTCAATATCGTGAGCATTAAAAATGTCCCATAAGGTTGCACTATTTTTCTTCTGGTTAATATGTTCCCGGATAACGCAATTTCCTGGCTACTACGTTCAAAGTTTCGACAAATTCCTGAACATGTATATTATACTTAGCGACCAGTTGCATGTGTACAAACATACGAGTAGACTGAACTGGGGGCATGCGACATGAAAGAGCTGGAATAGAGCAACAGTTATCTGCCACAGTGGCTCCTCTGCAGTGCCTTGGTGCAAACGGGCAAAGCCTAGAAAAAAAAAAAGTGCATTTACATAAGAGAGGGTCGTTTTCACGAGGACACGACATGAAAAGTAGAAACACAGCGGCTTCTTCGGAGTGCCTGAGGGCAATGGGGCGAAGCATCTGAGAACTACACGGATGTGCAAGGGGGCGAAGCATCTGCAAACGAGGAAGAGGCTGCTAATTTTGCCACTGCTGTGAACAGATCGGATGTGTTGCGAAGTTTCTTCCCTGCTAAGAACAACAAAGATGCACGCTGAATTCCATGAGCATCAGAAAAGGAGCTGCTCAAATGTGCCCAGGAATGGTAGTAGAGATTTTTATCAAGTGAAAATGTCCATAAATGCCTTTGTACCTGAATGAAGTTACATTCTTAAAATTGGGCAGTCTGGATCACATATTTTCCTGTGCTTTTTTTTTTTTATGTGAAAGCATAACTAGCCCCATTCGGAGAAATTTCGCCAGCGGCAGGCGTTGTTTGTGAGGCCGAGAGATGGTCCCAAAAGATGACGTTATTACGCTGTCCCCGAGCGAAGCGCACATATTGCGCCGATACAGTGTAATCCATTTATAACGATACCAAATATAACGATATATCATTTATGATGATCAAATTCTTTAGATTTATTAGTTCTCCTATTGCCCCTATGTGAAAATAAACCACATATAACAATAACAATATCGGCAAAATAGCGGCTAGGAAGGTGTTTACCACCAAAGTTTGTCTGAAAGTGTGATAAAAATAAAATACTTTGAAGTGGATGACTTTGAAACTACCAAAACGGACCTAAGTGGTGAAATCCGCAAGGGGCATTGTGTACAGCTTTCATCGCTGTTATTGTCGCAATCACTGGAGAGAGTAGGGAAGAGCTTGTGCTTGGCTGCCACTGCACAATGCTTTTTCACACAAACGCAGTTTCCGCCAATTCTGCCTGTTTTTGCATTCGTGAACTGGGTAAAAACGGCAGCGACTAAGCGCAAGGAGATATCTCTGAACCTACCCTTTCCACTTTTGTTGTTGAGAACTCACTTTTTTTTTTTTAAAGCATTGGCTTTTCTTGGCTCGTTCTTCAGTTTTGCTTGTTTGCAGCGCAGACTGTGGCAGCACCCCAAGATGATGTGCGCTGATAACATCCAGCAGATTTATCTTTTGATGGGAGCAACCCCAGGGGTGGCTCGCTCGGCGAACTTGGAAGAGCGCCAAGACGCTGTGCGCCTTTAACAGGAACACTGGCGGCGACATGCATGGGGCAATACCTACATCATGTGGGAATCCGTGGGTGTGTTCTTTTGCTTTTTTTCAGGAGGCCAGACCAATTATAAGGATAGGATTTTCTGGTTATCTCAATATCGTTATAACTATAGTTGGCACTATAGTTGGCACATGCATACAGGGTGACATCACAGCACCAACTCAGCGTGCGGCGATCCCACTCCACCTTCGACTTGTGGTGGAGGAAAAGCGATGTGCGCATAGTAACATCATCTGACGGATCCCCCCGAGCCGAAGTCAAGATGGGACTGCCCGCACGCAAGGCAGTCTCTCGCCACGGCCTCTCATCTATTCAGCATGCTGCAGCGTGCTTGATCCCTGAAGGGTCGTTGCCAAGGCTCTCTCCAGATGCAACACCGTCTGCTCCTCCTGTAGTACGCTTGGCCCCAACTCGAGTCACTGTGTGCAGCTCGATGTTCCAAACGAGTCCCGCTCTTCGCGCACAAAAAACCATGTAGACGAACCCTCTCGCAGAAAGAACTTTAATTAAAGAAACTTGGCCGAGCAAAAACTAATGCTTTCGCATCCCCAGACGCTTAAGTGTCTCTACCGAATTTTTTTAACGTATCAACAAGCTTTTACTGTACTAGATACAGGGTTGCCACCCAAGCACATAAAACAGAACGCATTCCAGTTACTTTTGCACACTCTGAAGGCCACTGAAAGGCCACTAAAACAGCACTTGTCCTTCTTAATCCTCTGCAACGACAATGTTTCTCTCAGCAACACTACCGTATTTACACGATTGTAAGTCGACCTATTTTTCAAAATTTGAAAATCCGAAGTGTGTGTGTGTGTGTGAGGGGGGGGGGGACTTACAATCGAAACGAAAACATGGCACTATAAGTAAAGGCAAGACAAACGAGATATCGGGCATGCTACAGCATGTTTGCATTTTTGCTGCACGGCTCCGTTGCATCGCTCTTGGTGCTGGCCTTGAGCAGCTATGTCAAAGCCCAGAGCTGGCATCCCCTCCCATTGCAGGCAGCAGCTGATGGCGGCTATTGATAAGAAGCGAACTGGCACCCCACACTGCCCACAAGTGGCTGCAGACTGCAGCTACAGATAGGCGGCGGCGGCCTCATTACGCAATTGCGTTCTATACGAAGCTCAAGTGTCCAACACGTTTTATTTTTTACTTTCAAATGCGCGCTCGGTGCTCAAGGGAGCGTTGATGGTTGATGGAAGGGCCGCTGTTCCAATCCAGGCGGCACCCCCACTTGTAACAGCAGCGGTGCCAGGGAGTGTCGTAGCCGACGGAAGAGCCGACGCCATTCACGCATAGTTTCTCTTCGACTCTGATGCATTTGATTACAGCCGGCAGTGTTTCACAAGTTTTAATGTAGTGCTTTGTCAGTCGTCATTTGTGCTCCGTGTTCAGTAAGCGACCGGCACTTGTTCACGGCAACATTCAAGATGGCTGCCATTTTTTACGCCGAAGAAATGAACAACTGCGCGCCGGGCCAGAAGTTCCGACGTTCGCAACAGGTGATACAGGTGTGGCAGCTGCAGCGAGGAAAATTTTCAGCTGTTCTACGCGGTGTCGTGATGTGGCTGTTTGCGAAGTGCGTAATTTCGCTGGACGACAACGTTAAAACGACGTGCTGTGGGACCGTAGCAGCGAGCACAACGGCAGCGCTAGTGAGGATGATTGCGCAAGTGCAGACGAGTAGTACAGTGACTAAAACATTTTCATTTTGGATTGTGTCCGCGGGCACGGTCGTGCGCGGCAGCTGATAGCGACTGGTGACAAATGGCGGCCACTGGATAATGCTATCGCCTTCAACTATTCAAGGCCAAGCTTAAAAAACCTCGAAGTTTATTTATTTTTTTTTCGGAAATGCGATTTGGGACAATTGTGTAAATATGGTATGAGGCACATCACTGTCTAGCCCATGTGTTGCTAGCCCCGTTTTGGGTGACCAGACTTGTAGCCAGTGATGACCACAAAGGATGAATACCACTGTGTACACTACTTACACTGCAGTTGTTTCATCTGGCTTGGAATGGTCATGCCTGCACCATGTATCATAGCAGTGCCCCGAATACATAGCAGCCATGAAGTCTGGTTCATTTCCCTATCATAGTGAATTAGTACTTTTGCTTTACGAAAATCTGACTGCAAAGTTTTCTTTCTTCTCCTCCAAAAAGGAAGAGGAGGGAGTGGATAGCACATGTATGGACAGTGTTGCATATGCACATAATCCTAAGCAATTGGAAAGGTCGGTGTCAAGGCTGGGGGACTGGGTATGTCAGACTTGGGCCAAGTAAGAGCACTGCACAGACTTATGCTTGGCTTTGCTAGGTACATTTGCCAGTCTGAACTATTAAAGGCGAAAATTAATAAAGTTGACATGCCTCTAGGCAAGGCACTAACCATGAAATTAGGCTAGCACAGAAGTTCAACTGTCTTACACAGATTGGAACAATGCCCCAGTAAGAGTAGACGAAGAACTGAAAATGCTCACTTTATAATGCTTTCATATAACTAGCACAATTTCATTCACCAATTATATACTTAGCTTAACGCAGTAACAAAATAAGTGAATAGGCACATGTTTGAGTTGAAAATTTCTAGGTACACTGTGGCGGTAAACCATGTGCTTATTGTGCGAGATTGGGATATTAGTAAAAAAGGTACCAAACAAAAACCTCTTGCTTTTCACATCATCATCCTTACAGGAGAAACCTTGGACAATACTTTCAGTACTAACTCCTGTGTGTCACACGTACCTTCCTCTATTTTTTTTTTATCCGCCTCATGTCACGTGATAGATCGGGTCCCTAAGCTGGACATTCATTCACATGGTGATCCAGTTTGCAGACGGACTACTATTTTTTGGGGTGCTCTGACTTGGTATAATGAAACTGCAAATAACAGATTGCCTAACTACAGTATCTAATCTCATTCAGAAAGCTCAATTATGCAAAGTTTCCATTTTGTTTTACTGGGTACATCAACATTCCAACCAAAGTTTCTGTGTTGCCAAACTATCAAACTGCTTCAGGATATAAGAGTTCCTGTCAAAAGTTCACCATACTATCTCACTATGTATTTTCGGTCCAGTGCCTAGGAGAATCCCCCCGAGGTGGAGAAGACAAAGACCTATGTTAAAGAATTTAGACTCAATACACCATATGGTCTCGTGTAAAGGCTGCACCCAAGCACAGCCATATGACTAGACTACAAAGAAAAGCTATAAAGCTTTCACAGATTTGCAGTTTAAGAATTCGCACTGGTCCGGGGTTTCAACTCGGGACCACTGCCCCACCGGTGCATCATAGTAGTTATATTTCCATAACCACACTCCCACTGGTCCGAGGTGGCTTAAAACTCTGTCAAGTAAATGGAGCAAGCACTTGCATTCCTTGTTATGTACCAAACCACTTGCATATGCTAGCACGTGCGAGTGAGCACAAAATTTTTTCCTGGCAGGTGCAAATTTTCTTTAGTGAGCTTTCAACGAAAATAGCAGTGCCATTTATCAATTTTACCATCTATACCAGCTACTCACGTTATATCCCCTTCAGGCACTGTGTCTACATCTGCACACGTGGTCTGAACACTGTCAAATCCTCGTATACAAAAGTGTAATGCCGACAAACTGGAAACTATAAAAAGGTTCTGACATGTGCAAAATCTTCAGTAGAACCATTTAAAGCGAGGCACGTAACACACAGGCACGCAACAAAGAAAATTAGTTTTAAGGTAGGCACCTTTGCATTTTACAACAGCTCTCCCATGGACCCGCTGAGTGCACATTTTCTTTTATTTCTTTTGTAATCATGAGTGCCTTAAAATGCTTCAAGAGCTTATTTGTTTACATCACAATTTTTTATAACAGGAATAAATAAAAAGAGGCGTAACTGAGACCTTGAAACTAGGGTTGAGTCATGGGGCGGAGATATGAGGTCTGGGCAGAAAATCCATAGCTGGGCACCTCAGAATCTCCACGCTCCTTGGAAAACTCTAAAAATTTTCACCTTTCCATGGGCATCAAACACATTTAGTTCTGGCAATACAGTAAACCCTCATTAACTCGAGCACACAATCTCAAAATATTAGTTATGCACAAATTTTTCATGCCATGCAATAGAAGCGCATTTGTGGCTGCTTATTTTGAAATGCCTTTGTGACAAACTGTGGCTATCTCGAAATCTGACCAGCAAAAACTTGAAAAAAAGGCGACCGGAGAGCGGCCTGCAAGTCACGCCACGAACCAATGCACATGTCTGCACAGGCGCACTGCAATACATGTCCCTCGCTAGCATATGTTCGGTATCGCATTGTACTTAGCATGATTGCAGTGTTGATGGTCAGCGCATCTATCGCAAACTTCAATGACACGAGATGAGGTTTGCTGGAGTCTGTTTCCCAAGGCAAAGATGGCCGGGCAGGCCGTGATAGAGTATGCCGATTTGGCGGCTCCTTTGAAATGATGCCACCCCCTCACCCCCCATTTTTTCACTCTACAGGAAGCGGCATTGTACAATCCGCAGAAAAGAAAGGGGCAGACACAGACACTGCCGCTATCGGCCGTGTTACCAGCACGATTTCAAGCTCATTTTTGTCAACCATTTTTGCTGAACTGCTGTGCTGCTGCTACATGGAAGTAGGTAGTGGGGTTCGCACTGAAAAGTAAAGCTTGGTAGAGGACTTGAGTTTTTACAAATCATGATTAGCAAGCTGCAACTTTTGGCCCTTTGTTTATCTTGAAATTCCGCTTACCTCAAAATTTTTCCGCAGTTTTCACAGCTTCGAGTTAACTAGGGTTTACTACATATATAATTTACAGGCTGGGCTGTATATGTGTTTTAATTAAGGAATTCAGTTCCCTTATCCCCACCATATAAGTGCTCAGGACTGGGCAAGAGTATACAACTTTTCTCCAGCTTGGGCAGGCCTGAGGCTGGATATGTGACACTTCTGTCAAGTGCTATTCGTGTTCATGACACCGAAGTCACCAGGGAGAGCTCAGGTGAGGCATAAGCCTAAAAGTATGGTCTATGCAGTGCTCTAATAGGGGTGAGGGTGCTGGTTTACTAGTACTGCCAGCAAGACAGCTCGTTTAGTACACACTTCAGCTGACATCATACTTTTGCCTGTTATTTCATCTTCAACATCGAAGTCCAAAATATTGTTTGATATGAAAATGAAATGGTAAATCAACCACTCACAATGAGTCCCTGGATGAGACCCTTGACATTGGAGGCAACTTGTTCAGGTTGATCACTGGCAAGTCGTATCAAAGTGGACAGGAAGTTCTTGCATTTTTTCTTGGCAGTGTTTGGCGACATCTGCAATATGCACAACCCAAAGATGACACCCCCCCCCCAATTTCTGCAACTGTCTGGAGACTACACAAACTAAAACACACACATGAAAATATCCATTTGAAAAAAAAAAAATGCAACTTTCACAGTCAGCATCTGCAAGCAAGCAGCCCTGCTCCTGGTTCAAGAGCAACAGCAGGAAATTCAGGCCGCTCAGCCTTTCTCTAGTACTTATCATAATTAGAGATAATCCAGACACTTGTGACCTTTGGCAGGCAGTGGAAGGGTCAAGACTAATAGTGAAAGCTTGCTAAGGCATAACTCACAGGGCTGCAGAAAAACTGCATGCAAAGCAACAGCACACCTTAACCAGAAATAGCTTAATATTTCCATTTACTTGAAAATGGATGACACTTGAGGTACATTACATTGGAAGGCACACGTGAAAGATTTTATTCATGCAGGACCACGGAAATCCGTTATTTTTGTTTGCTGCTGCAGCTACTAGTGCAGCCTCGAAGGCACTCAAAGTGAAGATTTGAAGTGAAGCCTTGGGTGACAGCTAGAGGATGAGATCGGCTATGTCAAAAGAGAGCATAAACGGGTTTTGATTTGAATTTTCCCCTCCTTAAACGACACACATAAATCCAATATTTTTCAGAGGTGATCATGACCGCCTTGTTTATAGACCGTTTCCAATGCAAACTTCTTCCGTTTGAGACCAGATGGCGCCAAACGCGTGCTCAGGACACGGCGCTATTATGGGCCTCGTAAATCATCGGCGTGTATGCATCGATGCAGCAGTGGAAATATCATGGGTGGCTGCCGAATGTGTTCTTTAGGCGAAGATGTGAAACGGCAGAGGAAAAATGTGCTGAGTTGTGGATTGCAAGAACTGCGAAAGAGAGTTAAAGGTGTGGGATAAGATCGTTTGAGAGCTTCAAGAACTGAACTACACAAGAATGCACTGCCCTCTTCGCAAACTGCACTCATTCGCCATGCATCCTTTCCAAACGGGTGAATGCAACACGTCCGACAGCGCTAGACAGCCAATCTAGAAAGAAAGGTTTCGATCTTGGAAAGTCTGCGAGAGTAAGTGCACAACATAGCTGCATGGACAAGCTGTTCCACCACCGAAACTGAGGCTGCGTGCTTTCAATTGCTGTCAGAGTCTGCGTGTGTAAGCGAGACCCCGTTGCTCATAAGTTAAGGTGTGCAGCCACTAGTAACAGGAGAGCCAAAGGCTGAATTAGGAATGGAAAGAAGGAAAGGAGTGGACAGCATTGTCCACTTGCACAGCCGAGTGGACAACGCTTACTGTCAGTCCATGTATTACATGCCGTCTTGGTGCTACTGTTGCACTTCCCTTCGAGAAGCGCGGTTTTCGTGGACCATATTTGGAATAAAGCATTTTCGTTACCGCTGCTGTGCTGGGTGGTTGTCCTTTCCTTGCGGTCCATGCGACGGAGTCACTAAGTGACCTCGCAGGCCAGCACTTACAGTGAAGCTGATTACTTAACACCACTGAGACTTCAAGCACTTTCATGTCCGCATATAGAGCGTGGAGCGTGCCACAATTTAACGTGTGAAGCTGACTAGCATGAACGCATGAACGCGTTGCCATGTACGCATTATTACAATCGAGGAATCCTTTGAAATGATTCCACACCAGCTCATGAAGGCTGCTTAATTAATGCATGGTACTGCTGCCATGATAGTTACTTGTGTATATATTTATTTTTGTCACCTTCCTGTGTTTAACAAACCAGTAGAAAATATTTTAGGTTTCCGAAGCACCGTTAAAGGTTGTAAACAAATGCGTACGATGTGCATGTGAATGTTTTAGAGCGGTGTCTGCATGCATGTACACAATACAACAACGACCTGCGCTGCCACAGGAGCACGAAAACTTGCCATTTTCGATATTAACAATAAAAACAATTTTAAAAAAAAACAGCAAAGCCTTCAGCGGAGGCAAAGATAAGCATTCAAGCGATCCACTCGTTAGTTCAAAGAGGCGGACAGCTGAGCAGCTCTCCGTGACATGAAGCCCAATCTTGTTTTCACACCTCAAGCAATCAAATTAGGGTTCTCACATGTCCTTTGAAACTTTGGCTAAACCCTAATGTAGTCTTCCCGTTCCTTTACAACCATATCAGCCGAAACACTGGCTGTAGGAACTGAACCGCCAGACACAGCAGCCGCGGCGGCGAGGCAGGTGCCGAGCCGTAAGGAGGCGTGCAATGGCGGCATGATCATGTGATCAAAGATGGCAACCCCCATGATATGGTGCTGTAAATCGTCTATAACGGGCTTGTTTAACGGGCATAACAGACTTGTTTATTTGAAATGCTCAAGCTTGTTCAGTGTCCCTGTAAAGCCCTTTTGACTAGGAAGCCAAATACCGCGTCACATCGCGAGCTGGAGCGTGTATACCGGCAGCTATTACTCGTGCTTGCTGTTGTTTGTTTAGTGTGCTAAGCTATCAAATTATGAGACGAAAGACACTGAAGGTTACGCAAAGATTTCCGGAACACATCTGGGTCCAAAATTTTCTAAAGGATGAGAATATGACGAAAAACTTTGTGGGACAGACGTCCTGGGGGTCATAGCTTTCTACAAGAGGGAAGTTAAAAGAAAATGCGGTAGGCTAATTGGCAGAAAAAATTATTCAGATTATTTGCATCTGTGAAAGAAACATTCTCCCAAGAACCTAATTCAGCCAATAGGAGCATTCACTCACATTTATCGTCCTCTATTTTTTCAAGAAACCTAAAAAGGTACTCAAAAAAATTATATGCAGGTCTGCTTCAGAAGCTCTTATGGCTGGCTTTGCCAACATCTACAGCTTGAGCACAATTTTTTAATTATCTAGACAAGTGGTAAGCGTGTAGCATTGGTAAGAATGAAGAACTACCTGCACTAACGACACCCTGATCAAAGGGCCTTCCGCGTTTAAAATCGTAGCTATCATGTTGAATGTCTTCCCAGTATACAAATAAAGACAAGTCGTGGTATTGCTAGGACGCACGAGTTTTTCGTAGAAGGCTGGTAAAGTACACAACGAAATATTTGTTACAGAATAGAAAAAAAAATCATAAAACTGGTAAACAAATTTTTAGTACAAGCTGTGATTTCCATATTCTTTATGAAATACTGAGCACAAAATAGGGCATTTGATGTCCAGCAGAAAAACGAACCGTTATGGTAATGTCGTGTGCTACAAAAAATGACCCCAAAAAACTCGTACTATAAAAAATTTTCCTAAATAACCATATTTTAACCCAAATCTGAGCATGAAAAATATCACCTGTTCTGCCACTTCAATTCCAAAAAAATAAAGCCAGAAAAAATTATGTGCTCTAAGTACACTAGCGCTAAATAAGATATTTTTGAAAAATTGAAATTTTCACATTTTTTTTTTTACCATTTCAAGACCAGATTCTCCCCTTAAGCGGGCCCTGCAACACTTTTGAACATAATCAGTAAGCTTGCTTAGTCATTACATGATGCTGCCATGAACATCTGAGCTAAATATTACACCTCCACATGCCGCACGGAATGCAGAATCACACTCAAAAGTTGGTTCATACTTTATTTTAAAATTTTTTAACTCGTGCCTTCTTTGTGTAATGCAAAATACGAGTATTTGTCAGATAACTTCAGGCGTCACATAAACGTCATGCAGCAACTACAACAAGACAGAATTTGAGCAGATGAAGAGTGGCCACGCAACTTGGGCTGCCCGGCCAATCACGGGAGCTGTGACTGGAAGTAGCTACCTACCTCAGGCAATAAGTGAAAAAGTGAAAAAATAAACGATGATGCAGTTATATCAACAACAACATTTGAGAGGGTAGGGCCAGTGGAGAAGCACCTAATGCTAGAAGTCACAGGAAAAGCAAAGGTGTGAGGAGGACGAAGGGTGAAATAACTCTGCTTCTACAAAAGGCATCAAAAAAATTCTTGCTCGAGGAGATTCATAAAGCAGTGTCCCTCAATGTCGAATGCATGCTCTATACACTATTCTAGAAGAGTGTTTCTCAAGGTCAGCTGGTCAAAAAAAACCAGGGAAGGGGGTTCACTAATATGCTTTGTATAAAAATAAAAATAACAATTTTTGGCCACAATTGCTAAGTAAGCATTAAAACAGGGATCACAAAATATGAACTCAATTTAGCCTTTGGATACAATGCATGTTTCTGTTTGTTTTAGAAAAGGGACAATGAGAAGTGGACGTATAGAAAAGATATCTCTATATGCTCACCTGAGAGGGCGTTGTGGCTGCGGTCTGACTGTTAGCAACTGTGGTCTGAATGGAGAGAGGTTGTGTAACAGATGCAGTAGTAGTAGTGGCTGCCACCTAGAAATGGACAGAAGTGCAATTTGAACTTTTTCTGTCCATCAAATGTGCAACTGCAAGACAAACTGTACCTTGACTGTGACTGTCTGCTGCGGCAATGGCTGGCCCAGCGTTTGGATCGGGGTGCTACTCGGCACTGTAGGCACAATGTTGATACTTGGCTGACCCTGCTGCAAGACTGTGCCCACCATTGGTGTTGCATTCGTCTACAGTGAAAAATAGTTTTCCTTGTTACTGATGAAACCATTTGCAAAATCAAAAAACAATTCAAGGCCTCTTTGCTACTACATAAGCCAAGAAAAGCAAACTAACTAAACATAACAAGCACTGTGTCAAGCTGCTAACGAGTATTTTTTTCATAGCTTCCAACATAAGGAAGACATTCCTGTGAAAAAGCCCATACTAGGTTACACAATTATGGAAATGCACATTGCACTGCAAAAAAAGGGGGGGGGGCTTCTGAAGCAAATAACACTAACAAGGCATTTTACACACTAAACCAGGTTACATAGAATGACACATTTTTTTTTGTGCCTCCGTGTCTTTTATCATTACCTCTGGCCTCACTTCCTCTGCCAATTTAAAATACAAAGTACAGAAAAAAAAGGCCATTCTTGCCCTCTTTTCTGGCACCATCGAGCAAGAGCTGCCGAAATATGCCAACATTTTCTTACTTATCTCCCAACAGTGGAATAACCCTCCAACCAATACGCAAGGCTATTATTGCGAAAGCAATACTGCTCGAGGTTTCTGCTTTTGGCCGTCGTGCCGGAGAATCCACCATTGACCTTTAGCGTGACCTGTGTGACGTCATACCAGCTGTGGAAAAGCGGGGCCCCAACTCGGCTCGTCGCGATCGTCCCAGCGAATCCTCCATGCTGCAGCTGCGCACCGCTGCCGCGAGGGGTGCTCGCTGTACATGACGTCATGCCAGCTGTGGAAAAGCGGCCCCCCCCAAACTCGGCTCGTCGTGATCGTCCCAGCGAATCCTCCACGCGCCGCTGCCGTGGGGGAGGCGCTCGCTCTACGTGACGTCATGCCAGCTGTGGAAAAGCGGCCCCCCAACTCGGCTCGTCGCAGTCGTCCCAGCAAATCCTCCACGGTATGTCGGATGATGTGTATAAGGTGAAGCTGCAACGATGTGCTGCTGCTAAGAAGCGGCGGCGTGCGGAAGAAACGGATGAAGAGCGGGAACAACGTTTAGCTAAACGGCGTGCATATTATGCAGCCAGGCGAATGCTTTCAACACCTCTTGATCTGGGTGCATCTACAAGTATCATGCATGCTCTCAATGCCGACGCGACTTTGGCGACACCTGATCGTTCGACAGCAAGCCTTATGGATGCTTTAAATGGCGACAAGACTGCATCTACACGTTCAATGAGCAGTATGGAACTCTACAACGTGAACAGAAGACAAAGACGTGGTGAAGAAACGCCTGAACAGAGAGAGCAACGCCTTGCCAGGGAAAGAGAGCGAGATGCTGCTAGGAAAGCGAAGCATAACGAGTCGAGGAGAAAGCGCCAAGCGGAAGAATCACCCGAAGCGAAAGCTCAACGATTGAAGAAGCGACGAGAGAAATCTCTTGCCAAGGCTGGTGTGGTTCAAATGGAGGGGGACATTGCACTTCAAAGACGTGAAGAGCATGCGAGAAGAGTCAAGGAGTGTGAGCCCGCAACTCGTGAATTTCACAGACGCTTTACAAACAATCCCTTTGGCTGTGTGTGTTCTGTGTAAGAACGGTTGTGGCATAAGGACAAACTTACACCGGTAAGCGAACTTATGTTCCCTACTTTGAGGAGGGCTTACCCAGAGTGGGATGAGCAAACGTTAGCGAGTGCAGTGGTGTGTAACACGTGTAAAGCCAGTCTCAGAGAAGATAAGATTCCACTGTACAGTGTGTCTAATGGGTACAAATATCCGCCTATGCCAGAGGGTTTGCCGCAGTTGAATATGTAGCCGAACGATTGCTGTCTCCCCACATACCCTTTGTACAGATCCGCAGGCTCATGAATTGGAAAAATGGTCAGTCTGGCATAAAGGGCCCAATAGTTAATATGCCATTAAGGCAAAAGCCTTTAATGGCTCATACTCGCGGCCAAGAGCCTGTCCGTCCGATATCACAACTCGATTAGAAAAAAAAAATAGATGTGCACGATGAGATTCGAACCACCATCCTCCGTTCCGCAGCCGAGACTACGCTGCTTCCTGCCAACGCATATGTACTTGTCTAGGACGCAGGAGAGTGTTTGTGGAAAGGCGTCCAATCAGACCGATGCCTCGAAAACACTCTGCAGTGTCTCCAGCATGTAAGACTCACAAACAATTGAGTACTTAATCAACATCTTAAGCATACATTAGTCATACACAAGTGGCAACACTGCGCTAAAGGCTTTCGCCTCACAGCACTCTAGGTCAACAAAGTGCCCCCTGAAATTTTTTTTATTTTCATCACAAAATAAAGTGTTGGCACAGTAAACACCTACCAAGAGTATGCAGGCACAAGCAAAAGTATTTAAAATTAAAAAGTGTTTAAAACGTTTATTACACACATTAAAATGTGTTTACACGGGTGGTGAAAAAGGTAATAGCATTCGTTCTAGCATACCGCTTTCCACGCGACACGGCTGTGATGCTGGGAAGCCACCTTAGCTGGGCGCCTCACCTGCCGCCGTTGCGCGCTAGCAGTGCTGTACGGAGAAGCCAACCTAACTGCACTCGTTTTTTTTTTTTTTTTTTTTTGCTGCCTCCAGAACCGTCGCGAGCGCTTTCAAAACACCGCTAAAACCTGGGAAAAGGTCTCCCTGTTTCTCTAGTAAGAATCAACTGAGTTGCCTTCCCTTCATTGAATAAATTGCACTTGGGTGAGTTGGTAAGTGTTCATTTTCGCTCTCAGCGCAACACGAACGGGACACGAGTCCTTCGTCTTGTGTCCCGTTCGTGTTGCGCTGAGAGCGAAAATGATAAACTGCACTGTTTTGCATCTCTGAAAACATTTTATGCTACAAATTTTAGCTATATTGAACTATATTATGATTTGTTACATGTTTATTATGATGAGGTTTCACTCCATATACTACTAACTTTCACTAGACAGATACAGGCTGCCAATTGTGCATTGAAGGCAGCTCATCAAAACAATTTAATTTTGAGGGTCCTAATCTGTTTAAACAAAGCCTCAAACATCTTATTCCATGGTATTTAATGACTTTTGTGTGTTCATATAACAACAAAGGCATTTTTTGTATTTTTTTTATCCAGTAGCATAGAATGGCAGACACATGAATAGCCTCCGATACGACAGCTGCCGCAAAATATGACAAGCTTTTTTGCCATCACTCTGCCCTTCTCTAATGTGCACACATTTGAGTGTGTGCATGTGTCTGCATGCATGTGTATGCTCTTCCTTTGTGGGCACCTATGACCACATGGTACTAGAGAAGGTTTGATTTCTTCTTGTGTGTAGTACACCATGAGAAAGTCATACATATTCTAACACAGAGCTTGGCCACCCATAATAAAATTGGAGAAAAACTAAGTTTCCTCTGCTTCACTTTCCTCAAAAATATTTTTACACAACACAAAAGTGCTAAATATTCATGCAGCACAGCTCGAATAGTACCATCATAAGAGTCAAACTAAAATTCTAACAGGAAAACATTAACATCAAAATAAGAACACCAAGCTGCTGGAGAAGAAACACATGGAGGGCCTTAAAACTTCCAGGCAGCGGTCTTCGCGTGATGAAAGTGAAAATGAAATGCACTAATAGTCAGTCTTGTCTCGAAGAAAATCTGCGCTTTGCTGCACCTATTTACACTGCCTTGTTAGTGTTCCATTCGATGCTAATAGTACAAGAAATAGCAGTGCTGCACAACACAGTTAACATGTTAACTCTTTCCTTACCATGCCACTATGCATTGATGACTGGTGATCAAAAGATTCGAAGCAAATTTCACTACTGCTGGCACCGCCGAGGACTTGTTGCACAATCTCGTGGGTTGTTTATACACTACAGTAAAATCTGATTAATTCAGCCCCCGTTAATTCGGAAATTCAGACTGCCACCGAAGTCCTGCCAAATGCCCATGCAAGACTATCGCGTCGGCAGCTCATTTACAAGAGTAGGCAGTCGAGCAAGTTGGTTCGAGTTCATCTAGAGAAACAGCGCAAAAGACAGGACACAAAAAAGATGAACGCTCGTCTTGTAGTCTTTCTTGTGTCCTGTCTTTTGCACTGTTTCTCCAGATGAAGCTCATTTATTTCGACACTGCAGGGCTCACATCAGTTAATTTGGACAGGCCCTCAAAGAAGCGCCGTTTCGCAATATCACATGCTCGAGAGGTGACCGTCCAGATATTCGTCTCCCACACCCCTAAAATTGTGCGCAAAAAAGCAGCCGTGCTGACGGTCAAAAGATTCCCGTTGATAGGCCAGGAGAGGGAGTCCGGCCGCGTAGTTTCGTTTTTGGAGCTTCGTCACTAACCCGCGGCGATGGCGGCTATCTGCTGCAAATATCAGTGAGCCGGCCAAGCTGCACACCGTTTGGTACAATTACCTATCTCTATCTCTCTTTTTTTTGTGTTTTCTGAAGGCATCTTGCCGCTCCAGCACCAATGCGCGCTTCCCTCACTTCCATCCGCGGGGTATTTCTATTCTTCCAGCTCGCTGAAACTCCGCGCTCATCACGTGCTGTTCGCCGTTTGTGCGGTAAAGCCTCCTCACATGTGACGCCACATGCGAAGAAGCTCCAGTGCTACCATTTCGGACACTGAAAGAAGCCAGAGACCCTTACAACTGTGCAGCAGTTCTGCTGGCAGCATGCACAAAATAAAACATTTGACGGAACTGTGAGAAATTCCTGTTTTTGTGCAGTTTTCACCTTAAAGGAGATGACAACTGCCCAGGTTCCCACCAAATAAATTTTGCTTTCATGTGAATGGTTTTTGGCAGCTTTGGGGAGCCATTCAATAACTTGACATTAGGATTATTCGGACGTTTTTCCCACTCCCTTGAAGTCTGAATTAATGAGGTTTTACATTACATTTTTGATTCCTGCATAATTTGTAATTTTCCCACAAGATGGTAACTTTTGAAATGCCGTTGAAGTTGATGTTTCGGGCGAGCACGGCATCAGCCGCGGGGTTGGCGCATACTGGAAAAAATCCTGCTTCGCACAATACTGCTGCATCTGCAGATTTTTTTTTATGCATCAAATGGCTTCTGTAGTGCCTTGATATCTCATAGGCAAGATTTACTTCCACATGCCCAAAAAAGAATAGAGTTCCAGCCCAGCAGAAATTCGGGCATCGACTTGAGGACTGATGCTCTGTAGTAAGCTGAGGCAGTTTGCGAAAGCTGAGGACGTCTTTCAACTGGCTTTAAATCATCCACGTTGTCTTCCGAAACATATTCTTTTAAACCAAAGCATTCTGCAGCTTTTTCAATTATTTTATTACCTTTTTTTTTTCATTTTCATGCGAGTAAACTAACACAAATGTTATGGCAGGTATACTTTTTGTGTTTCTGCAATTTCTTTCTGGCTTCTTCAAAAGAGTTCTCAGTTAAAACTTATAAAATTGAAAAGTGCATTTATGAAGTTATATTCTGATATATTACAATGTACTTTGAAAATTTTCTATCAGGGACACTCAGAAAACATCCTTTTTGCAAGTGGTGTCAGAAAACATATTCTAGCTCAAAAAGTTTTTTAGTTATATTTTCAAACTTTTAGTAGCTAGTTTCTAAACAAATCTGAAACATTTTGCACATTCTAGATTTTTAAATATATTTTTAACCAGGAGGCATTATCTTGTAAATAAAATTTTTATTTTATTTTCAACTTTTTTTGTGTTTGGCAATTTTTTTTGCAACATTTACACCTACAATCCATGTTGAAATAAATGTCTTCAGAAAGCACATTCTATTTCCAGCATTTTCATGCATTTTTCATTCTTTTACATTTCACATACTTTGGAGGAAAAAAATCTGTCTAAGTAAGACCTATCAAAAACAGTAATTTTTCCCACGGTAAGGAAAGAGTTTATTTAGCAGTAACTCCTTGCAGTTATTCAAATAAAATAAGACCAAAGCTACCAAGAAATAGCCCAGTGTATGTTCCTTTGGACACAAAGATCCGAATACTGCTATTCCTACAAAAGTGCACAAATGCACGCATCATTTCAGGCACCTTTAAGTAATAGCCCAACAGGCATAACATAGTAACAGTTTAAGAATTCACAATCCCCTTTACTTCTGTACACAAAGAATAGAAGCCTAATGTAGTTCTTTTGAGCCTGGTTGCCCCGAGTTATAAGTTCAGAATGTAACAGCAGTTCAAGGCATCACAGTAGTTTAAACTGATAACAAAACGGCATACTTTTCTGCCTTGGAGCTGCTGCACAGGTTGCGTTCCAAGGTTCTGAAAAGATATATTAAGCCATCATGACACACTGCACTTGTAACAGAAAGCCACACCATTTACACCTACAATACATGTCACATAAAATTAAGGTTTAACAAATTGGCTATACCACAAAGATGTGGGGAAAAAAGTCCTTATTGATAAGCATCTAGGTGTGTTTTCCATATAGCGTTTGACAAATCAGCAAAGACAGATAGTACTCTTGATTAAAAATAACAACGTGCTAAAAATAGTTTATTAAATAATTACCAAATATACTCTTTAGCTTAAATAAACTATGTCTGAAAAAAAAATTTAACTGCTACCATTCAATAAAAAAAATTGACATCTTTTATTAAGCAAAATTTTTATTCACTACTCAGCTTTTCAAAAGCATTATGAATCAGCTATTTTAGTCCTCATGCAACTTAGAAATGAAAAAATAAATATAACATTCCGGGTTTTTATGTCCCCAAATTAATGTGCCACAAGGCTGATGATAATTTGGCCTACCCGAGGCTGTTTTATCTGCATCACATTATCAGTGCAGGAAAATTCAGAATGCAGTAACGCAGGCAAAATAGGACAACCAGCTCTAGTAATCATCATCATCAGCCTAACTACGGCCACTACAGGACAAGGGCCTGTTTCATATCTCTCCAATTAACCCTGTCCTGTGCCAGCTATGACCACCTTATCTCCGCAAACTTCTTTGTCTCATCTGCCCACCAGACTTTCTGCTGTCCACTGCTACGCCTGCCTTCTCTTGCAATTGTCTGCCACCCTTAACTACAATCTGTTACTTTGCCTTTGCATTACATACCCTGCCGATGCCCATTTCTTCTTAGTTTCGACTAGAATGTCATTAACTTGTGTTTGTTCCCTGACCCACTCTGCTCTCTTTCTGTTGCTTAACGTTACACCTATCACTTTCCTTTCCACAGCTTGCTGCGCTGTCCTCAACTTAAGTTCAACTTTCATTAGCCTTCATGTTTCTGCCCCATAGGTGAATACCGGCAAGATACTGCTGTTATACTTTTGTCTTGAGAGATAATGGTAAACTGCCATTCGTCATATTCATGATCTGAGAGTGCCTGCTAAATACACTTCACCCTTTTCTTATTCACCTAGTTATTTCATTCTTCTGGTCCAGATCTGTGGTCACTACCTTCTCTAAGTGGATTATTCCCTTACTACTTCAAATGTTTCATTTGCATATCGCAAACTGATTTCCTCTTCCAAGACTATTGAACATTACTAAGTTTTTATCCTAACCTCTTCCCAATACAGATCTCTGAATGCCTCTTGTAAATACACGGTGAAAAGGTCATGTCTCCCTGCCTGACACCGATCCTTATTGGGATCTCATTATTATCTATATGGAAGACTATGGTTGATGTGGCTGTACAGCTGCTATAGCCAGAGGTAATATAAACCACCAAACGAAAACACTATTCATCCCTTCAAGCAAACGGCAGGTTGAGATATGCTACAACTGATGATTAGCATTATTTCCTGCACTGACACAAGTTCACTTGTTTTTATTACTGAAGTTACTCTACAACAGCCTTGGGCCAAAGCATGCACAATATTTTACTTCTATTCACATTTTCTGTATTGTTTTTACTATCAAAATAGCTCAGGCTCAGTATCCTGCACAGGGACCCAATTCAAATCTCTCAAACAAGTTGATTATGCAGTCACTACGAGCATACACAAGCAACTATACTTTGTTTAGCATTTCGTGCATTTCCTTTAGAGGCAAGAAAATGCCATCACAGTGATGCAAGCTGTTAAGAAGCTGTGGCGCTAAACACATGGCACTTGGCAAAGTACAAGTTAAGTTTAAATAAGAAAGCGCACCGAATTGTCATGGCTTAATTTTTAATCTTTGAAAAAAAAAAAAACACTTTAATTACGCATTGAGAGCAACCAAGAGCTCACCATAGTTTCCGGTAATGATACACAGGAGGTATGTAACATGGGTATAAAGTTGCACACATGTTTAACAAATCTAAAATGTAAAAGAGCTGTATGCTATGAACTAGCAGTTTGTTATCTATTAACACCACTTCTGTGTCAATCACTATAAGCTTGGATAAGTACCTCACTACAGGACCTATACAAATTGCATGCCCAAAGAGTAAGACATTACCAACTGGCAGTTTATTATCTACCTGCCCCATTTGCTGAACACCATAAGCTTGAATAAGCATCTCACTAGAAGGCCTACATAGCATACATTTAAAATAACTTGTAGTGCGGAAGATTCTTTCTGAGACAAACGTGATGGGGCCTTGTAAACCTCTTTAGCTTGTTAGGTTAGCTGAACAGAAGAGCCCAAAATTTAAAGACTTGTGCGAGCACACAGGCACCGTCAGTAACGAAGAAACAGGACAAAAGTAAAAAAGGAGTTTACAAGGAAACATTTATTTAGGACTATGGAAGAAAAATATATTCAAACATCCCACACCACACACTATCTGTGTTCAACTGTTCAGTTGCGAGTGCACCTGCAGCAATTATGTGCTTTTTCATTGTTTTTGTTTTCCTGCACCTTTTTTGTGACATAGGGGGACATATACTCAACTTTTAATAAGTGAAAATACTTCACGACCCTTCCCAAAAGAAGTGTGCGGTATTTAAAAAGCAAAATTTGCCAATCACAGGCCTCCTCATTGCCTTGCCATACTAAACAAACATTTGCGTACACGAACTTATAGACGTATGCTCTTGTGGTGCTGAAAAAGTGCACAGTCGTCAATTTGCATAAGTTGAACAGCTTTTTGCATTGTGTGCATGAGAAATTAAACGATGGCTTGCAATCTGCTAAGCTCAACACAGAACTCAGCTTAACATATTATGTTTTAAAGTGAGTACGTTGTAATTTAAGACTTAAGTTTACAGCTGTTGTTATCGGTGTCATCCTTAAACACATCATGCAGATGAAAAGCATTAATATTGCTATGCATTGAAAGTGCTGGCCTTAAAGTTTCTTTCAAAAAAAATAAAAAATTCAGCAATTTCAAGCATACTTTACGTGCCAGTAAAATTCTTGTGATGTGTCTTTTAACACACTGACCCTTCTGTGCCAAATTACATAACCATGATTTTCTTTTCAGCCTATCAAAACTTCCCTTGTTCAGCATTTATGTAATTGAACCAGGCCATCAAAAAAGCAGTTCCTCACCATTATGTCCACAAGTGGCTAAAAGGCAGCATGAAGAGGTTAATGTGCATGGCATAACAGCAATCAACACCTTGTTTTCTCAATTTCTTTTTCGTATGTGCCCACCATGAACGTTACTTATTTAAAAAAAAAAAAAATTTTTGGTAACACAACACTGCGATTAGGTACTGTTCATTTTTTAATACATATAAAAAGGTCTGTACAACAGTACACCTCTGCTTAGGTGTCAAGACTTTTCTGACTTTGCACCACAGTATGGAATGGCTCCTTTTCTCTAATGTGTGCACACGATCTAAGTGAAAAATCTTATGCCAGGCTGTATGTATCAAGCTAATACACTACACTAAGCTCAGCAATGCTGTTAGAAGCCTAATGCAAACAAAAGTGCTGTGCAAAAAGATTTAGAAAAATATTTAAGTGCGTTTATTACATAAATAATCTGATAGAAAATTGCTGCATTCTGACAATGCCTGGAGCTGGTCAAAATATGTAGCGCCAACATCTTGATAAAGAAGTTATAGTGAAACCAAACTTTCATAACATACACCTCTCATAAACAATTCAGATCTGATTCCTTTGAACAGCTTTACTAAGACTGATTTTATTTTAAGCTAAATGGCTGAATACAAAAAAAATTAAAGGTGTAGTCTAATCAAAGAACAGAAAAAAAGTATGGGAATGCTTAAGTCACCATAATAGTGAAATGCAATCAGGTTAGATTTCACATCAGTCGCAGCCTCTGTTGCAAATTCTGTGTGTGTTTGCGTCAGTTTTTTTGCAATTGTCAGCCCATCAACTGCCACATTCGGACCGCTAGCTGCAGTAGCAAGTACCCGCTGTGCTCTGACAATGCCAACATTTGCATATATCACATATTTTTCAATTTCGATTCTCTATCTAGGTTGCGTCTAAAACTAGATTGTGATGCGGTCACAAGGTCACGTCATCTCTCTTGACCAATCATTATTTATTGGCCACCTGCCACGATGGTGGGCAGGTTTCTCACAATCCTGTGGCCACGTTGCCACCTGCCACGATGGTGGGCAGGTTGTAATGGCGTCACAAGGCCATGTGACCTCTCTCGACCAATCAGTGCTGGTAGTGATGACGTCACAAGATCATGTGACCACTCCTCTCAACCAATCAGCGTATTTCGTAACATTGGCTAGGTAGCATTAAAAAATTGCCCATTACCTAGACATCTGTAATTGCTAGGCATAATGGCAACTAATATAAGACCAGCACTGCAAATCTATATTTTTCAATCCATGCCAGTAATTCACAGGCACACCTTGGTGCCTAATAACATCAGCTTGAGTAATGGCAATGTTTCTGAGTTTTCGTGACGTTCTTAGCAGCTTTCTTTTGTGATACATAGTGCCTGCATTAATCTTACAGGCCTATAGTAGCAGGGTCAAGTGGTTCGTAGTACGCTTCAGGTTAAGAAAATCCCAACAATATTCTAAAGCATTAACAGCAAAAAGGTTGAAGAAAAAACAATAATTCCACAACATCCCATTCACCAGATTACTTTCTGTAATGGCCAAAGCACTCAGAAGACTGAGTCCTATGCATATTCAATTATTTACAAAATGAAATGCAATTTCATTTAGGGCACTGATTTCTTTAATTAATGTCAACAAGCAAGCCAATTGTGTGGACAACTAAACTAGCCACAAATTAATATAAATGGCAGTTACATAGAAATTCACACCACTTAATTACTTGTGCTAACTGTAATGCTTGCATGCCTCTCCCAGATTACTGTAGTGCTAACAGATGACGACAAAGAAGGAACACATACGCAGGCTTTGTTCACTGTCAAGTAGTGGCTGCATGCACGCAGGTTCCTTCCCTGCCCTGATCTATTAGCATTATAGCAATACGTCAGGCACCCTGGTCCACGAACTTGCTCTTCTAGCTTTGCAAGCCTTAACTCTTAAATCCGCTCGACACGGTACACGTGCCTTAGACCGAACAGGACAGCTTGTCAATCCCTAGCTACACCATGGCCATTTTGCTACGAGAAGTGGCCACAAAAAGTAAAAAAAAAGAGGGGCACAAGAAATGTTTTAATCCAAGTTAACCAACGTTTAACCGAAAACTAATGCTTCCACGTACACAATACAATGTGATATCACTAATTCTAGCAGCACTAATTTTGAGCATAAGATTGCTCCTAACTGCTCAAAACTGCATGCAGCATATCTTGCTATCATGCATGCCTTGCCTTGCAGCAGAGAAAAAAGTGAAAACAAAAAAAAAATGCTACAGAATGCATTACATAAGCATATGGTGCAGATAAAAGAACCACAGGCAGTCTAAACAGATTCATAATTTTCACAACTAACCAAGCAACTTTCTGTACCTTCTTAACAAAACAGTCACCAAATTCAAGTTGTTAAAATAGAAATCAAATTGCTGGCCAAACAGCAAGCTGCATATATTTTTTTTTTTTAGGCATGAGTGAACGAATGCATGAACAGGTTTCACGAACTCAAAATTCTCAAGACAGAGAGGACAAGGATGTTATCCTGACCTTCAATGTGAAGAGCACTTATGTTTCAGATTACAAGCATGCTATAATATAGCAGGGAATATTGGTGAAAGGAAATGGTGCAGTAATTCTCTCACATCTTGGTGGACACCCGAACCGTGCCTTAAGAGAAGGGAGGAAGGTGGGAGTGAAAGAAGAAGGAGAGAAAGATGCCGTATTGGAGGGCTCCGGAATAATTTCAACCACCTGGGGACCTTTAAAGGGACTATGCAATAAATTAATTGAGATTACGTAAAGCAGACGAGAGATAAGCATTTCATCACTCGTCACCTCAACGCAAGAATTTTTAAGCTAGCATCAATAACACCGAAGATACAGACGATTAAAAATTACGCTCCTCCTTTCCCCCCTCAACTCATACACATGGGGCACCAGACAAAAATAAGAAAACAGCTCTGGGACTGGGCCCCGCCCACGAATACATCATCTGCTGACATTCCTTTTGCAACTTCTGGTTGTCGCTCCTAGCGCCCCAGCAGCATCGTCGGCGGCGTGATTGTGGCGCGCGTCGGGTTTCTTTGCTTGTCTCTGTTGTAATTAGCAGTAATGACCCTGGACGTTGAGGCGCAACTGCTCGCTCTTACGGCCGCGATGGGCATCGAGAACTATGCGTTCACGCCGTACCGGCTGAATGCCAGCGACGACAGTAGCGACTCGGCGAGCCACTGTGAGTGGCTCCGGAACACCCGACAGAAGGAGGCGGCAGATGAAAATTGAAACCATGTGCGCGAAGGCAATGCCCTGGCTCGCGCTTGCCTGAGAGGGTCGCGTGGCGGCACGAGCAGACGATTTTCACGGCTACCGGAAGTGTGCCCGTGATGTCGTGGCTGCCGTGGCTCCAGTGAATAAGAGCGTGTGGTGGCCTGGCGACGTCATGGGTACAGTGGCGTCTTTTTTCACGATTTTAGTTTCAAAATCGGTCACTACGAGCACACCAATCGGCCCGTGAATTTTAAAAAACACGGTTTTTCAAAATTCATAATAAATTGCCGGCTCAGTTCCAAAGACTCTTACTTGGTGTGAATGCTTCTTAGCATCATTTCTAAGAATTGAAAATATTTACAAGCAACTTTTTATTCATTGCATAGTCCCTTTAACGTACACCGACATTGTCCAGCACATGGGTGCCTTTGCGTTTCACCTCCATCGAAATGCAGCCGCCGCGGCCGGATTTGAACCAAAGAACTCCGACTCACAAGCACCGCATTCTAAATTTTTTTTTATCTGCTGCTTAATGACGCTCCTCTAGCGAGTAGCAGATGGGGCTGCTGAAGAAGGCAGTGTTTCATGAAATCAAGTGCACATCCAACACACCTGCCCTACTCCTATCTGTACTTGTGAAGCATCGGTGCTTGTACAATGTACCCTATTTACATGAATATGACGTGTTTTTTACTCATTTTATCGTTTTCAGAATGTATATCAAGTTATATTTGGAACCAAGGTGTTAATATAGAGCAATTTTGTTTTCTTGCTGCTGAAAATAGCTACAGCAACCTTCAATACAAGACTCGCTAGCTGCCGGAAGAAGCCAAAGTTTTGACAACCTTGGGGAGATGCAGCCCATGCGGGCAAAGCAGAAGGTGGCTGTAAACATGGAGAGAATGCGGCGCAAGTCGTTGAGAAAGAGAATTTAAGCACTGAAAGAGTTGAGTGGAGTAGGAAAAAGAAAGGAGGGCGAATAGGCACAGGACTGAGCAGTACGAAACAGCAGTGGCACGGTGGTGACAGCGGCTGCTGCTGCGTGGGAAACTGTGTGAGTAAACGTGTTGGAGGCCTTGCTGCACTCTATTTTGCACGCATCTCTGAAGGGACGCCTCTCATATAATACTGACACATCCATCGCTTCCGCATTTTTGCGTCACATCGCCATTTCCTCTGTGCCCTTTGACTGTAATTGGCTTGAACAAGCTGAAATTGCATTATAACCACAATATCTTTCTATCTTCGTGAGGGTGCAAACTCCCCCTTTGTGTTACATACGTGTAAACAGAATATGCATTCTATGCAGCGTCACTCACCGTGCTATTCTACAGACACAGTTCAGATGTCTAGCACACATTGGCAAAAAAAAGTGGCTGAAAGCTTAGTGCACAACAGACTGCACCAGGAATGTTTTTAAGAGAGGCAGTGGTAGAACTGAACTAGTTGTGAGCTATGGCTGCTATGTTCAAAAAACTTATCTGGGCAACAGTGAAGTTGTCCACGCACTTTAAACCATCTTGCCATTTCACCTCAAGATGCAGCTTAAGTTTTCTAGCCACAGAACTATGTGTGTCCTAGTGTAAATTTTTTCCTCTCAAAACTGTGAACATTCTGTATACATGATTTAAAGCTACTCTGATCAGGTGCAACTCATGAAAAAGCAGTAAATGCCCATCAAGGCAGGCCCCTCCATCCATAGAGATTTTCAGCTGAGCGGGTTTACATTCGGCTCCATTCCCAGTACCCAGCGGAGTGCCAGTGGAACACAGCGCGAGAAAGGAGTACTATTAGCACAGCATCTCCAGCAGCCATTCAAGAGGAGCATTGTGCTGCCCCACCTATTCGTCGAAAGTGGAGTTATCCTGAAATGGATATGAATCACGCTTGCTTCCATTATGCTAAACCTGCTAAATAAAGGTATATTTTATGTTTCCAGTACAAAGTTAAACAATAGCGGTTCTCTGAATGTAACAATAAGGATGTCGGTTTAAAAAACACGTTTGCCACTGTAACGGTGAAGTTAAACCAAAGGCCCATGCCATTAACCCAGCTGTTTTTTGGCATGCATTTAACGCACTAGCGTGAGTGCGTGCAACCACCATTCTCGAGTCACGATCGCAGAAAGCACAGATCTGCTTGTGCGATAAAACATTTGTGCGGCTTCTTCTTGCAAGTGTGCTTATGCCGTGTCCATACGCGATGATGCCGACACGCCAATGTTTGCGCTAGAGGTCACCATGTCAGGATCCGCAAAGATGTTTGCTCACTTGGCGCGCTCCGCTGGGATAACCAGACAAGCTGGCGAGCGCGCAGCGCTATAGGCCCATTGCTAGCCACCTCAGCATTATGCACATATGCAGTGGCGTCCCTGCTCATCCACTGGCCATAAACCAGGTCAGCTAAAAATCTCTACTAGCATCTGCCAACTGTTATGATAGCATAGTTAATCCAGTTAATCCATGGCTAACAACCTTGCACATGCCAGTCCCCTGTGATGTCATGCTAGCAGGTGCAAAGGGAATAGCCATGACATCATGACAATCGGCTGACGCCATTTGCCAGAGGGCCTCTTTTGAGGGGCATTTGACGCTTCATTGTTGAGTAATACCCAGCTACAGAAGGACGCCATGCATGCTTGGCTTATGTGTGTGGGTGGTTGTACATACAGAAGCAACTTTTTCTTTCTTGGAACTTGCGCATGCGGAGAGGAGAATAACATGCTGTAGTCCCCTTAGTAAAAATAAATTAATTTGATCATTTCTGTTTAATTGCACCAACGGGAACCCACTGCATGAAGCTACCTGGTTATAAATTACACAGCTGTCATGTTTATTTCCAGTATCAAAACAAGGTATCTGCATAATCCCACAACGTGGTGCTTAGATTCCAAGCTAAAAGAAAAATGCAGATCTCAATGATTTTACACTGCTTTCAGGCTTTAACTTACTAGAATAAGAAAAGAGTGGTGCAAACCTAAATCAAGCTTGCAACATTCATGATGCCTTATAAAAAAAAAATTGCAAAGTTTCTGGAAAGCTGAAAATGTAATTTGACTAAGCAGTTCATGTGGTTGCTCATAAAACAATTTTACAACTCTGTTCAGGCTTTATCATGTATTTTCAGCATTCTCCAAACTGAAACAACATTACTTGTAGCTACCATTACTACCACATAAGATCTTTGCTTGTCCAAAAAATCGCTCAATCCTAGTGTTTTCTGAACAGAGGATCCAAAACAAAATTATGCGCAGTAAAAACTTCCATACACAATACAGTGCTCTCAATGCATAAATCTGCTGTTTGGTAACAGGAAATTCTATGCATTTTATAAGATTTTTAAATAATGCAAACAAAAACAGAACAGCATAACAGGCATCCATCTTGGTTGCCAAGTGCCAGGTATCCTCGTCACACTTCCGTGCTCAGGGCTCTTTTGTGCAAAATTCACGCCACATATACACAGCAACCTACACAGTTTCACATGAAAGCTTCACAGCTATGCTGCACACTTTCTAACACTACAAGATGCTGACAGAGAACCTCCTCTATATATTGTGTCCCAGCTAAATGTAACCAAGCTTTTAAAAAACACAGAGTGCCCTAGCCCATTGAAACTAAGTGAGATCTGTTGAGAGTCGCATGGCCAAGTCTGCAGTACTTTTTTTCTCCGAATTTTATTAATCAGTAAAGGCTAATTAAATTAACTATTGGCTTCAGAAACGAAGTGTCAATGAAGAGGTTATACATCGTCTTGAAAAACAGCTGATTGATATGTTTGCACCCAGCTACCGTTAACGTAAAGTAGTTTTTTACCAGCCTCAAACCATAACCAGCACAATAAAAAAAAAAGGGCTTCCATGAGACAACACTGCTAACGTCACGCGACACGTCTTAGAGAACAAAATCTGCTTTTTTTCTGGTGTGCTCTCCCCGGTGACGCTTTGCGTGCACACTGAGGCAGAAATGTAAGTCAGTGGCTTTTCATGTGATGGCATTCTTTAAAGGCCAATAAATAAAGCCACGTAAATTGTACTTTGATGGAAACAGCATCGCTAGCTGTTTTTCGAGACGATCTACAACTTCTGAACTGACACTTTGTTTTTTAAGATAATTAAAGTTAGCTAATTAGCATTTACCAATTAATTAACTGTGAAGAAAGAAACATATTGCACCACGTGCCTCTGAACCCCCAGCTGGTTTCACTGACATAGGACATTCAGTCTTTTATAAAAGCTTGGTTACATTTAGCTGGGACATCTAGTACATATGCAAAAAAGAACGTGGCTGCAGTAAATACACATTATGGAGATAGTAACACTACAAATCTAAGCTAATATTCAGAAATCCCATATTTCTGAGGAAGAAAATATTATGAGAGAACTAAGATTGGGATAAATGTTTGTGAAAACATCATTGGGCAGTGAAAAACCCTATTGAAGCTAGAGCACTGAAATAAAGGGCTGAGAATGTACGTTTGTTCTCAGTTTAAAGCTTGAAAAAGGGTGCGACTTAAAAAAATACACAATAAACACACGTAAAAAACACATGCAGAGTAAGCATTCAAGATGCATAACTAATTAGTGGGTCTTACCGGAAGATGCGGCCATGCCTCACAGATGGAAAAGGAATTGAGATGAGAGCACATGCAAGTCAAAGCATGAACCACAGAGAGAAGCACAAAAAATAAAATAAGCAAAAGCAAAGCACACAATAGGCAAAGTGCACTGCAATTCAAACTCAGTATATTAAAATGCACACAATGTTTTCTCACAACACATTTAAATTTAAGAACAGACCATTCAAGCAGGTTTAAAATAAAATGGCAAGACTTTCAATCATTACCAGTATGCTCAATTTCCCTATCAGCTTATCTCCCTAACCATTATTTTTCCACATAGAGAAAACATCACTGTTCAGCTATTACTGCTCATGGTAAAGTGAGGCGTGCATAAAATAATCCAACATTTTGCATAACTAAGCAATCTTCTATAAAGCAAGAGGACTCAATCAAACACTAAAATGTCAGATAAACCAAGACAATAAAAAGTATAGAAATAAACAAAAAAATAAACTGAAAATATCAATAAGTCAGCGCACACAGAAAGTAACTGACTTTGCTATTTAGAACATTCCAGACATTTCACCTTCGAATCAACAGAAAAATCAGTAGATTGTGTACTAAAGATTTTGCAAAGCTTAACAATCTCATCAAGAATGCAGCTATATACTGTTCTATGCTCTTACATTCACGCTAATAAACAGTGATTAAGTAAAAACATTAATGAAACATTTTTCGAACCCTACATATGAATTCAACCACGGACTTAATAAGCTTATGCATATATTCATTCTTACTACCACCTACTGCAGTTTTCTTAGTTGCATTTCCTCCCTTTGGTTACGTGCTACAGTTGCTACAGACACATAAACAATAAAAAACAAAACATTCTCTTATGGCACCTTTGTTAATTCAAGCAATATTCTTCAACGGTTTTGAACAATGCAAATTCCCAGCACTAGAACACTATACTCTGCATGTGTCACCATATTGCCAAAACAGCCAAAAATGCAAGCTACTTGTTGTGGTGATTTCATACAAAAATGATCTGAGGCCATGCTTGACTAGCATACTACCAATATAATGGATCAAGTTACATGCAAAAGCTAGACAGTTTTTAGTCCCACAAGTTAAACCCATTGAAAACAGCCAATTTCAAACAAGCTGCCCCCTAAAGGCTGCAACTGCACCAAGCAGGTGATAAAAACTGAAACAGTGTTACTTTTGCAGGCTGAAAGCAAGAAGTAGTAACTGCCCACCAGAAGCAGGAAACCCGTAACCACTTACACATTTGAAAGACACAAACAGAGGCTGTACATTGCTGGTGTAATGCTGGTAAAATGGCGAAACATGCACGATAAGTTTGTAGCAGCACAAATTGCTGCAACATAGTTCAGAAGAAACTGAAGACAATAAAGGGTATGTTATTCTCACCTGTTTCATGTGCTCATGAATAGGAGCACGACGAACTAGAGGAGTTTGGTGTCTGCAATTCTGCAATGATAGGCCTCTTTTAACTATCAGCACAACTGTTACTTCAATTACAGGAGCTCCTCTATATATCAACAACCCCTCTTTTCTCAAATTTCAAGGCAATTAATACACACAAGAACACTGTACAGGCAACCAATTAATTTTACAGTGTTAATTAAAACTGTTGCAACGCTTTGGCTACATGATTACTCAGTGCTACAAGTGTGCATGTTTTTAAGGCCACTTTTTGTGAGTTGGGCAAAAACCACAACCAGCAGCATGTACATGCTTCTGTACTTGCACTAAAACACTGGCAGTGCAAAAAAGATCCCAACAAAGCTACAGTGAGAGTTACCAGACATATTGCTTGACCGCGTGCTGTAAGTATGATGGTAAGCCCATTATCGACCAATTTTGACCATGACAAAATTTATGCCTTGACTCATGACGTGCAAAGGCCTGTAAACACTCTAATTGCTCAGGAGTTCACTCAAGAGTGATGCTCATGACCTGGTTCATGACAAGGAGAAAGGCCTGTAAACTCTACAAGAGAGCCCTATAGTAACAAGTCTCCTAGCCAGTATCAAAAGAGCGAGTCTTACTTAGGGACATTTGTCTGCACACATATGGGTATCTGCTACCAACACGAGGCAGCAACATTTAGGATACAATGTCACTTGCTCCTATTTCATATTTTTAGCTATCATTCTCGTAACATCTTAATCACATGCTTTTGTGCATCTAACTTCATATAAGCACAGGAGGATTAAACCTCAATCTAACACATTCTACATTCAACAAGTTTAGTCAACTAGTACAGTTCCTGCTACTAAAATAAGAATAGCAACAAGCTAGCGTGCAATTTTGGCCCCACTCACTGCATGCCACATGTGCCACTACATAAAAAAGGACAACATAAAAATGACATATTTTATCACTAACCAAAGTGCCTCTAATGCACTAAAAAAAAAAGAAATATTTTTGAAGATTGGTTTGACCCTTGGTGACATGTTTGGCAACTTTTAACTAAAAAGAAAGGGCTGGCTCCAAAGCCAATTTATGTACACCTCTTTTGTCTAAATCTTCAGCATCCTTTAAGGAATATGAAATAGCATTGTGCACCTCAGGTACATCAAAAGATCAGAGATCAGTTGACGTGCCTGATCAGGAAGACGAAAAGTAGCACCACAAATTGAAAGCAGCCAGCTGAAGCTACTGCAAATAACAATACTTCTGGACACCCTTATAAGAGACTACAGTTACAAAATGAGTTTAATACAACTGATACATGGGCCACATTTGGATTAGGTCAGGTAACCAAGGTAACCATCTTCTTCATCTCCATGACCTGCTTCTAAACAGCTTGAACATTCCTTTTTTTTAAAATGGGTCCAAGTTCATGGACCATTACCGGCTGGCCACAATGAGGAAAGTAAAGGATGCATCGCAGTGTTTCAATAATTAAACTTGCATCGCAGTGTTTCAATAATTAAACTTGCATTATAAAATTAGATGCAGTGTCAGAAACTATACCACCACAGGTAGAAAACTCCCTTGAGGCACTCAAAAACCATATTTGTGATACTTCCATATGTGCCTGCGCCATGCATGGCATAACAAGGGACTGCTGTCAGCCACTGCTCAAGTCACACTGCTACAACTCATTCAATATAAGCACACTACATAAGCACCGCACATTTTTATCAGTCTAGTTACCTGCAAACAATCCAAAAATGGCTCTTGAGTACACTCACGTACGCAGTGAGAGAACTGTCAATTAGAGACAAATCTACAACAGACTTTCCTGCTTCAACTAAAAAAGCCCCACAAAAATTCAAAACTAAAATAACATGGAAATCAAATGAAACTGATGAACACCACGTTCTGGGCCTCTAATGGTATAGACAAGAATTACATATGCCGAAATATAGTATATATTTTTTTCTTTTGGGGGCGCTGCATTATAGAAAGACTGGCTCCTTCAATCCATTCATGTCAAATAGCCCAGTGACACAATGGGTGACTGTGCGTGGCACCTCTACAAGAACTGACACAGTTGACCTGCATTAATATGAACTTTGTGTTTATTCAAACTCATGCTTTTGTTCCAACAACGTCAAGTGTATTATAAGGTTCCACTCAAATTCTTTTTAACTCGAAAGTAAATTTCAGTCCCTTCTAAGTTCAAATTATCGGAAGTTGACTGCATGTGCAAGTTACCTGAAGTTGGTATAGCTTGAAGGGACACAAAAGCCAATTTTGACTACGGCAGTGTGATGTTAAATCTGTGCATGTCACTACTGGACCTTTTGGCCTTGCTGCAGAACAATAATTTCTTAGATCTCTGGCAATGCCACAATCCCTTGCATGACATATTCATGTGTTCTAATAAACAACCGTAATAATAATCAATTATTTTTCTATGCTGGCTGCAGTAAGCTGAGTTTCAATCACCAGGCTAAGCTTCTAGCTAAGCCGTCATTCCACAGTACTCCACACACCTGCATAGTTACAGCACACGAAATGTGCAGTGCATTACCATCTTTTACAAGTCACCTGGGGCTCGAAACAACACCCTACCATAAATATGCTTTACTATGGGACATGGTTTACTTCTGATGCCTCATAAAGCTTTATTGAGTAAATAAAGCAGCGAAATTTGTAGATAACGCAGCGACAAATGTGGTCAACACACACTCAAGCGCATCATTCAAGCGCCCTAGACAAGTGTGTGGAGAACTGCACATGTTACAACCTAACATAGAGAATGCTCAATAGGCCTAAAGGCCTATTATAAAATAAGGATTATAAATGGAGATGACCAGGTGGAGCCTAACAGAAAGCAGCCATCAAAACAAAACCAATGTGAGCACCCCCCCACTTATCGTGATTCCTGCAATGATCCTGTTACATCATTAGAGTGCAAAGAAACAGCGCCATGCACAGCATGTTTTTCATTAAAAAGGTGACTAAATACATATTAAAAGTAGTAGACATGTTATATGTCTCTGAACTCCACTTTACCTAAGCACAGAGAAAATAAATGAAATCACCTTAAGTGTCGATTTACAAAATTTTGTAGAACAACACCACTGAAATGGCCTCCTTATCACTTTCCAGAATGAATGCAATTCAAATTGTTGCATGAGGTGCAACATGATGGCTAATTCAAAGCAGGGGCAGAAGCAATTTCCTGTACCGACAAAAAGGTCCATCTGCATTTCATTTCTACTCTAACCTGTACAAAATATTTTTTGATGTAGAGGTGACAGTTGCTAATATAAGTGGGAAGCACTGCAGAACTAATAGGAGCAAGCTCTAATACTCTTCTGAGTTAAAGTGTATAAAAGACCCATCCGCTGGGGATTCTGGAGCCAACAGTCTTCCCTACAGCTTATTATTACAGCTGTATTATTACAACTTTATTATGAACTGTATTATTACAGGTTTAGCACAAAAATGGCTGTTAAAATAACACTCAGCGCTGGTCCCTTTGTAGTGCTTGACAGAACAGCAAAATGTTTGTTGTTTTCTACAAGATTTATTACCTCAAGGAATCAATGGGTGAAGGTGTATTGAAGGATGCAGTATGATTAAGCCCAGTAGTGAGCGATGGTATGGTCCCTACGTCCAAGCAATATATGAAGCAGGGTTGCTTCAACACCATACACTGAATTACCCCAATTTATGAGCTGAAATCAAAACACTTAATCAATCTTCCCTAACCTGAAACAGTAGAAAACCAGAAGCCTAGGCACTACCTGGCATGACAGAAACAGTCACCACAGCAAAAATGACTATTCCTCTACTACTGCTATTTAATAAGTCACACAGATGTAAAAAAAAAAAATGTTTCCAGTCATCACTTTATTTTCAGGTTAATGGTACAAACTGACCATTTAGTGCTACTCTACCCAATGTGTCAGTTTCTGCGTTGCCTTCAAAAGTGTTCACTCCTACGTCAAAGATATCATTCATTACAGGAACTTCAAAGCATGAACTGTACAAATATTAGAAGTGCTCAGCCATGCTACGTATAAAACAAATAGGTCAGTCCTTCATATTACTGACGCAGGCTATGCAAACACTGCCAAACATGTCACCAAGTTGCCATGCCCTACAAGTACTTTTCTAACCAAGTTAGATTATGCAAGGGAACCCTGGCATTTAAAATTCACTGTAGTCAGAATAGAATCCGTGAGCTTTTGTTCAGTCTGCCATACTTATCACCCTTACCCACCACACAAAGCTAAATCTTAATGCATATAAAGAAAAACATTCGAACATTTTCCTGCACCACCAAAAAAGGGTTGAAATCCATGCAGGGTATCACGTATGATGATACCATAATCCATGATTAGCTTATGTTAAAATCACATTGAATGATAGCTCCAGGCCCTAAGCGGGGCTTCACAAGACAAATAAGAAGCAGATATTGCACTACGCCATTAAACATACAGCCTCAGCCTCAATTTCGGCAGGTTTACACAGGTACTTTGTCATTTTGTAGATGTATTTAGTACTAATCTATCATGCACACATGCATGCATAAAAACTGCTGATGCTGGTTTAAAACTATATTTTTTGCTGTATTAAAAGCTGCATTGTGTACCAAGTGCACAATGAGTTGAACTAACCATTAGAGTTTGGCTGTGATATGCTCTAGTGTGCAAAAACAAGCTGTCACAGTACAGCTTGCGCTAAACAAAGTTGTCACTAAAATTACGAACCAAAGCCCCACCTAGAGGATTAAGACCAGACCACATTTTTACCAAACACTTCACACAACACCTTCATAACATGGCACTGCCGGGAGCTACACAGTAGGCCTACGCTGGACAGCTCAAAATCTTTTTCGAAAGCAAATCATACGGAACACTAAAAGCTTATAAGAATTGAATAAATTTTCTCAGGGACAGTCTATGGCTGCTTTATGCTCGAATGTGTGCAGTCATCAATGACTGAAATGTGACACTTTGATAACGTAGCCTAAAGAATATTTTGCTCCACATGATGCATGCTGGTAAGGTTTTCCCTGAAATAAACTTTAAAATAAATGTAATGAGAGCTGTGCTACTCAAATATTTCTGAACATCTCTCAAAGCACAGACATTTCATCACACCAAAGAAATTTCCTGAAGACCCTGCACACACATTATCATGGGTGATTCATCAACAGCTGTACACTCCATGTCACACAAGAGCAGGCGGAACCTCTGAGTCTTCACTGAGAGAAACCCTATAATACCATATACATTCGTGTAAGGGCCGCACTTTTTTTCCACGGTTTTGACAGGGCGCAGCCCTCGCACAGGACCACAGTGGTGCTCCAATTATGTGTAACTTTTTTAATGGTGCAACATACATTTTTATGACGAATTAGAGCTGTCCCGGCGAATGATTCAAATACGTAATACATTGAAAGCATGGGCAATAGGACGCGCGCCTGTCGACCGGCAAGAATCAACTGCACAAAAAAAAATATTGCTAGATCAATCTATTGACAGGCTTCACGTGATTCTAAGTTAAGATCAAGATCCCCCGAACATCTGGCTCTTGACTGACTGATGGTTCGGAGCGGCCCGCCTCACGTGCGACCCATGGACGTCAGTGTGAGGTGGCGCTCCCCTGGCCTGCTTTTCGACGCGCTCCACTGTCGAAGGCCTTGCGGAAATTAATTACACGTTCATTTTAATGTGAGGTTATTGTGTGATGGTGAACTGGTAAAAAGGTTAGGCCTTTTATAGCAAACCGTGACTAGATTCAAAGCACTTTCGATGCAGCGCCAATGTGAAGCACGCTAGGCCTAACGACATCAGGTGAACACGGCACCCAAGCCTGGCGGGCTGTGCGTCGCCGCAAAGAAACGCACCGCTAGCGTGGATGCACCCATTCTAGTTTTTCTGCGCAGCATAAAGTTTTGTCTTTCTGGTGCGAGCGCTCAAGACGAGTAGCAGCGCTGCTACGGAGTCCGGCGCGCGGGACGACACGTGTGTGGTCATACTGAGTGCTGCAGTCTGTTATCGTCCACCAGCTCCCAGCGTTACCTACCACATAAACAAATTATGCACAAGTGAAGCAATTTTTTCTGCTGGCTTTTTTTTTTTTTTTCAAATACCGGCTGCCAAGCTGGGGGCACATACACGAGTATATACGAAAAGTGCAATGAGAGCTGTGCTAATAAATATTTTTGAACATAGACATTTCATCACAGCACAGAAATTTAATGAAGATTCTGCACACACATTATCGTGGGTGATTCATTAACAGTATACATTCCATGTCAAACAAATGAAGAACTCTCTGCATGAGTGACTGTGATCAGACTGTGCGGTCAGGTTCAAGCAACTCTTCGAGTGCTCTGAAGTTCCAGATATAAAGTTACCCCGCTCTACAGCTTTGGAGTACTGGAAGTGGTATGCGAGCCCTGCCATAGAGCCACAGACAGCTGTTGTCACACATGCAGCGGCCTTTAACACAAGACATCACTCCCTGGTCAAGTAAGCTTTCTCTACCAATTTTAACTAAGCACTTTCACCTTGAATATAAATTTGTCCCCCGATTTTGCATCTATAAAATGGTCACTTCAATTTAGACTATATTTACGCCATTTGTCAAGGGTAGCATTCAGTATAGCTAGTCACTGAAAATAAAAGTAGCTGCAGCGCTGGCAATAGTCTAAAAAACTATGTCCTGTCTAGTAGTAAATGTTAGAGACTACTGCAAGACCACTGTAAGCAAACACATAAATAAACACTAAGGAGTTAATAAATGGTAGTTCACAAACTGGCCACATCCGGTTAGAGGCTGGTGCAGGCGGCTAACAGGTTTGTCATAATTAGTATTGGTCTCCACGCCCGACCGTGCAATTAATTACAAGCACCCAAAATCACTCCTGGCAGACCTGCCTAATTCATAGAAAGCAACTACTCAACATAATTTTATAATACTAAGCAGTGAAGAAGCCAGTTTATGATAGTATTTATATATTGAATGCAAAAAACTAGGACCACGGCATCATCCCTAGGAGCGAATGAAGCTGATAATTTAATTTGTGCACCTTTTCCTTGATAAGCTAGCCAGGACAGCCATACAACATTTAAGTCTACAGAATAAGTCATTTTATAACGAAAAAAAACAAAAACTTGTTGGGCAAAGAATGCCAGTACAGATTTTCACCTTGGTGTAATAAGAGGATATTATTCATAATAGTATATTAACAAGTCAGCTCATTAGCTTTAATTAAAACAAGATAGCCCTCTGCAAAAAAGTGTATGCTTACATCTGCAATAAATGTGTCATCCATAATTACACAAGTCTAAAGAAAACTTGCAGGCAAAATAATACAATAAGATATAAGAACAAGACAAAGATGGTTAAAGGGTTACTAAGAAATGTCAAAAGAAAAGTGCACAATTGACTGTGCATTTTTTTCCTGAACATGTGCTCAAAGGCACTTAACCCTACACAGCCAACAAAAGCCTTTGCCCTAAACAAATCACTAGCACAACAGCACTATAATGCCTGGATATCAAGGCTAATTTAGTATATTAAAGTCGCCATGAACAATTTATATATCAAACCCCTCACCTCCGAACGTGACATTTAGTCCAGTGCAGGTGACACTGCTTTGTTCTCAAGAAATGCGCAACAAAAGCTTAGCTATCCCAACTAAAAACCATCAAAGTAATAATAACATATAGACAAGCGTCAGGACGTGACGTCATGGAGATGCGGTGGTGCTGACGTCAGCAGTGACTTTCATTGTGACCGTCCGCATTGCGTGTGCGCGTTTTTGAGCATAATTCGCGATATGCCAGGAAGTTGTGGTGTGGTTGGTTGCTCCGCAAGGCACAAGAAGGAAAGCTGCATCAGTTTCCACAAGTTTGCTACGATCAAATAGAGGCGAAAGCTATGGGCAACAGCCGTGGAACGGAACAAGTGGGCCCCATGGGCGGTGGATTGCCTTCGTGTCTAGCATTACATTTTCTACATAGAGAGATCAGTTCATTTGCGGCTTTTCTGTCTGCATTGTCGGTCGTGCGACTAATGTTCAAGAATCAGCACCTACAGCTCGTTCACGCTTTGTCGTGCTCTCAACGTAAAGATTTAGACGCGATATTTCGTGTGTGATCTTAAGTCGAACGCAGGGTTTCCGTTGTCTGATGCCATTCACCTGCACTACAAGCCGGGCATCTCTTCTCGGAAAATAGAAAGACGCAAAAGCTGCTGCTAGTCACCTGCAGTGTTCACAGCGAGCTGCTAAGCGCCACATTGCCGACCCAGCACCAGACTTGGGAGAAAAAGTATGTGCACTTTTTTCCCATTTTTCATTTTTGCAAGCTTCAATTAGTGTTTACTCCAACACCGGTCCTACAAAGCGATTAAACGTCGCTAGTATCTGGGCAAAGACCAATAGTGCTACTTCCCAGATTATCGAAATTTTCTCATAGCAGGCCGTTCAGAACCTGATGAACACGAAAAATACCACACCAAAAGCGACTCTGATCAAGCAAAATAAGACGCACTTGAACACAGATTTTTAAAAATATGAAGCATGACTTCAAACGTTTAGCTCAGCAGAATGAACGCAACTTTCGCTTGAAGCTCGAGGAAAACATATCTATGTTGGCCCTTGTGCAGCACTGCCAAAGCCAGGAAAGCAAACTAAGAGCATTCTTGCAGACCTCCTTATATGCACTACCAGTGGAGGTATACTCAATTCCTGCCACAACTGTCTGTTACATCAAACAGAATAAAGCAAGTTGGCAGTGCACTCGACAAAGCTCCAAAGAACACTTGAGGTTGTATTTGCCTCACTGAAAGTAACTGTACGACTTAACTGTCCAGCAATTTTCCACATTCTCTAGGCTGAATTGGCTCGGAGAAAACAGGAAGCACATCACAAGGTTCGTCATGTGAAACAGCTGCTTCGCATTGTCGTCCTTATTGTATGCTCTAGCAATCGGGTATGCTGCATCGGGTCAGAAGTTGAGACGTGCAGAATATTTTCTACGTCGCGCTTCATCGGTTTCATTGCATCAGTCAGCGTAGTCCCCGTCGTAGGTGTGCTGTTACTTGCTGCAAACTACAGACCTGGTGGGAGCCGCGCAACAGCCCGCGCCACACGAATGCGGCAAAACTGCCCGGGCATGCGCCGTAGTCTTCCTTCGTTCTTTGTATTTGCGGCATGCTGTGGCCACACATTAATTGCTGCGCAGCAGTCAGTAAAAGCACATACTTTAACTCGCCAGGAGCGAAATTTTTCACGCCCCAAAATGAGCTACACGAAGTAAAGTGAAATGTAACAGTGGGTGGCTCTTGTCCCGACGGGCAGTGAGCCGGCAAGGCCTGGATTCACTGCATGACGTTCTTTCCAAAAGAGAAAAAGAAAGCACACTACAATACTCTGAATTCGCATTTTTCTCACCACCTGAAAAAAAGAGCCGACCTACTCAGCAGTGTGGCCCCTGTATTTTCTGCTCACAACTAGCACCAGGCATCGCACGACGTACCTGGTGACGTGCGCCGACGCAATTGTTTATTCCATAACCCTTAAGCTGAAGTTTGGCCTAAATTGGCCAAATGGCTCACTGTGCCCGCAATAGCATGCATGAGCACTGGTACCATGTAGGTGACCAAGTGGCACCTCGGCGTTCGCTGCAGAGAACTGCCCCTCCAGAGTGACAATTGAATGAATGTTGTCGGGAAAACAAGCGACACATGGGGGTCGGCCAGTGGTGAGTATATTTTGACGAACGACATATATAGGATTGTCTGAAGTGGCGGTGCTCGGCACGCTATGTGCGTCATACGGACGCTTGCCATCGCAGGGATCTTCTGTGCCATCTACGAGTACACACACTAACACACACACGCCACTGGCTTTTCTCGTAATGGGACTAGTAATGCTTTAGCATTAAAAAATGAATTCCATATATCCCAATTTTGCAACATTGGGAAGTTAAAGTTTAAGTTAAGATCCTGGGCCAGCAACCGCCTGAGCGTACCAGTACAATGTGGAAAGAATGATCAATACATGTGCATCTTACCGACATTCGCTGCAGAGGCCACCGATACATGTTGTCCTTTAAACATGAAAGAGGGAACTGCCTTACCAGAGACAATTGCAGCCTTTCAAATTAATTCTGATTAAGACTGCCACGTCAGTTACTTCGATCATTCTCACAAACAGGATTATGCCAGTTTCTACGAACCTAGCCGGCCGTCGTACGCGAGTTTTCAGGCTTTTCGTCAGCTTCTCGTATTTTCTTTTCACTTGTCCTTTTAGCCACCTCTCCGTTAATTTCTCTTGTTCTCCTTCAGCATCCTTTCCTTCCTCCTCCACCACCACTTCCCCCACAGTGCTCTTTTCCTTTTCTTTTCGCTCTCTGAGCCTTTGCCAAAGTGCGCCCCTCCTCTCACAACATTCTCTAAACTTCCTAAGGCAGTCCGTTCGGTCGACGTGCTCGTGGCTGCCTTTGTGTTGCGCTATACATGTGGAGAGGGCATTCGCCACAAATTTTGTTCTGCATTTTTGTACTCCCGTCTTCACCGTATTTTCTTAACCCCTACCGTTTGCCTCGTTGTTGTTTTGCTTCTTGGTTTAAGGCATCCTTCTCCTTTTCTCATCTGCTCTGTTTCTCATGCTTTGCTACTTCTAAATAGACGCCCAGCACAAGTCGGCTCTCGTCTGTTTCTATCTTGTCTCTTGATGTTCCTGCACTGTTTATCCATCGCTATGCCACTCCAAGTAGCCCAAACATTCACCACATCGCTGCAACGATCCCAAAATCTTTACAATGGCCGCCTCGACCGGGCGCGTGCGGCATGCTAGCTAACTTGCCTTGATCCCCTACGCTTATGTGCAATAAAGCTTTGCCAGCCTCTGCTTCGGCGCCCACTAGCGGCACTGCCTGTTCACCGCAAGTGCTGATCCTGGGTTCCTGCACAGTGGCTGATGTAGCTCTCCGATTGGTAATTTTGTCTGGCAGAGGTTGAAGAAGTGTACAACTACTCTCCGGGTATAAATATGTTTCTAACCACAAGCAACGCGCATGCATTAAAATACACGCGAGTTGGTTTTGAAGGCAGCGTCACTTGGCACAGTGTAGGCACGCTGCGTTCTTGGCAAACGCAGCATGTAGACAAGCGTCATGTTTGTAAACTAAGGTGACGCTGCGGTCAGCATCTACTCGTGGTGTAGGCAAAAACGCAGCATGCGTACAGTTGTCCACAGACGTGTCTAGAGGTCTCGAACTCCGTGCCGTCTGCACTCTGCAGCGCGCAGAGCGACGTCTAGTGGCAGCACCTGGTTCGAGATAGCGCATTTCAGGGTATGGTGAGCATAGTGTAGAACTATATCGATACTGGAAAAGGCAGATTAGAAAGGAAACGTTCTATGATAACTCAAGAGGGAGTGCACTACTCTTTGAAGCTAGGTCAGCGTGTCTTAGGACGCGCAGCTACAAAATGAAATTTAACGAAGATGACACATGTGCTGTGTGTGGTAAATCTGTAGAAACGATTGAAAACCTCGTACTCAAATGTGATGGTATCCATCCAGTCTGGATGTCGGTGAAGGCGCAGTCACTCTTCCTGAGGCCCCAGGGTTTAGAGATAACAAAGGTCATTTGAATAAATCTGCGGTGGAAGATAGCAAAAATCGACTCGAAGATTGGTGGCTCAAAAGCAGAGAGGTGACATAAGGTTAGAAGTGTAGGAAAACGTATTCAAAGAAAATGGCGAATTTTAATAATTTACAACACAGTTAAACAAAAATAATGAAAATAGCCAATCACAGTGGCGCCTGCCACCACCCCTTTTCAAAGGGGACGCTCCTATCATACATCTAGAGAAGACGGCATGGATACAGTGTAGCACGGAGTTCGAGCGCTCTAGAAGGGTCTGTGGACGACTGTACACTGCGCACACTTCACCAAGCGGTGCTGCCTTCGAAACTAACTCGCATACGCGAATATTTCTAAGCGTGCACATCGCTTGTGGTTTGAAACATTTCTATCGATGCCCGAAGAGCAGTTCAGCACTTTTTCAACACCTGCTGGAACGCTGCATCGGCTTCCTTCTTCGCTCCAAGTTGGCAGCTACAGCGGCCGGCTACGTTGACTTGTTAAATGAAACCGATAAAGCGTGAGGTATGCAGGGAAACTAATTGTCTACAGTCTCAATTCCTGGGCCGATAGAGCATACCCGACTGCTAAATGCAAGAAGTATGCCCGGATGCATGACGCGAAGCAGCTCTTTCATATGATGAACCTTGTGATTTGCTTCCTGTTTTCGCCGAGCCACTTCACTCCGGAGAACGCGGAATATTACTGGACACTGAAGTTATACAGTTACTTTGAATAAGGCATGTAAATGCAATCTCTCTGCTCTTTGGCACTTTGTCGAGTGCGCAGCGATTTTAAATGCTTTATTCTGCTTGATGAATAGACATATGTGGTATGAGTCAAGGTCTCGCTTCACTGGTAATGTCAGCGCACCGTGTGCCTCGTCCTCTCTTCATCCATCGTCTGCCAGCGCTACGTGTTCAGAATGTCAGCAAGAATGCTTTTTGTTCTCTTGGCTTTGGGAGGGCTGCACAAGGTATTTGCTGTTTTTGCCACGTTCTGATCCACCTGCAATTGTAAAATTAGGAAATCTCGGGAATAACACTGCGTGACTTTGCTGTGATTCTAGCGACATTTATTCGTTTTTGAGGACCAGTGCTGAAGAAAAAAAAAAAACACTTGTTCCCAGCTCACGAAAGTGAAACCTCAGAAAAACTACGCATCGTACGCAGTACTACTACTAGAGTGCTGCTTCAAGCATCGCGCTTCGTGGCTCGCTAAGGCAACAAGCAGCAGCTGTTTTTTGTTTTTATTTTGTTGCACAAAGACATGCCCAGGTCGTAGTCTGGGTGATTGGCATACGACATGGGCCCCCTGCGCTCAATTTACGATAAAACACACACGGAATATCGCATTTTAAACATCTTATAATGAGTTGCTGGCGTACATTCGTGCACCGCTCGCCGCGCGACTAAAGAGCAACCATGCGGATTAAGAGAGGCAAACTCAGGGACCCCGGAACCCCCGGAACAGAGGGAGGGAGGGGCAAAGGGGGCGGTCGCCCCCCCCCCCCCCCCCCCCCCCCAACATTTTTTTTTGGGGGGGGGGCATCGCCCCACCCCATCTCTCCAACTGCTTGCACTTGGATAATTCTAGAGGACTCTTTTAATGCAAATCACAGTGGGGCTGATCTACTCGGCTTCGTAGTCAGTTCTAAAGCATTTCGTATATGAGTAACCTAAAGCAGCCATGTCCCTACAGAAGACTGTCTGACCAGTGTACATGATCATGATTAGCAGAATTTAAACAAACTATGCACGAATGTTTTTAATGCAACTGATCACTCCTCGTGCATAAAGCTGCCCATTTCAGTTCGTTTTATATTGCCGTGAATCTCTGCCCCGTTTGTTCGTTCGCACTCAAAACCGCCGGCACTTGGCTTTATCATTTTGATTTGTCATGCGAGATGCGACCAGACTTATCTTCATTGATCGTGGCTGCGTTCAAATGCTAACACATTTTTCCAGATTGTTGTAGTTGCTTTCGATTCTTTACCTCGAAGGTTTCTAGCCAGCTTTAAATTGAGCACGGCCAAGAACTGCAGGCATTCAGTTCTATGACAACCGAGCACGCTTGTGGCTGTCGCCGCCGGCGAGTCATTCAGTTCTTAGTGGGCACGAGTCAGCCCGTTAAACAGTTTCTTTTGGAAGCCTTTTCATTGTCTTCCTGAATGCTGGAGTGTCGTCACCACAACGTGACAGTTTGCATCAACCTTTGAACATTAAATAATAAAATTTATTACTTAAACATGCATTAAATAAATAAGCTCGAAGTCTTGCCCACCCCCCTATTAAAAAAAAAGAAGTTTATTTTTGAATAGGAAGTCCCTGCACAAGCTGTCAGATTTTGAAGCTGGGTATCTTCTGGGCTAGTTTTTTGGGTTTTTTTTTGTTTTTGACAGACATAACGGAATCACAGCGCTTGCGGACGAGGAGATTTTGATGCAGAAATGCAATACTAGCCACGCAGGCGATCCATCGCCGAATTTGTCCCGCTCCACAGACGCTGCTCAAAGCTTTCGCCCCCATTTGACCGCGATAAACTTGTGGAAACTTATGCCGCTGCTTTTTTCAGCCTAGCGACTCAACCAACCGCATCACAACTCGGGATATCACGAATTACGTTGAAAAACACACAAGCGTGGCAAACCCAAGGTGCACAGTACAACCTTTACCCTTCACAATAAAAGTCACTGCTGACGCCGGCACTGCCGCATATCCGTGCAGTCACGGCCTGACGCTTGTTTATAGAGTAACTTAAACCCAGCTGTAAGCATAATAAGTTCCCATGCTGCCAACTTTGTTATTTAATGCAAGATTCAATTTGGTGGTTATACCAAGCTAGTACAATCAAAGCTAGTAAAGTGGAAATCCATTATCTATGTTGTGTGTCATGCCCTAAAGGCAGCTTTGGTAGAAAAGCAGGCAGCATATAAGTTAGTTCCCGTGCTCAGCTGCTCCCAAAGAGGGGCCTGCTAGTCAAACCAGAAGCTTCAAAACCAAGTAAACTTACAACTAAAAACTGAAGGTTGGGAGATGCAGTAATAAACAAGAAAAAAAATTTGGATCAAGAAAGCTAGAAATAACACAAGCCCATCAACACCCTTATATAAGGGCCACAAAGACAGTGTTTCATAACTAGCTTCACTGCCAGATACAAGAAAAACAATACTATGCAAGCATTGAAGTGCTGAGAAATGCTTACAATAGACTTATGGACAAAGGAAGCCAACAGTCACCGAAACCAAGTAGCATAGGGAAATGTTTCTCTTAATATGATTTGTGGGCTTAATCAATGAGATATTAATAGCATAATTATTTTATCCCTGAATGATAGCTGATCAGAAAGCATAAGAAATTTTTTTTTAGAAATATGGGCACCTCATTTTTCTGTCCTAGCCTACTCAATAACAATAGACTTGCCACTCAAATAATGAAATGTGAAAAACTCTAGCCCCACTCATATAAAGAAGTGCTCCTACAATGAACTAAATTAACAGCGTTCATACAAACAGTGCATTATACAAAGACTTCCGTATTTATCTGTAGATTTTTAAAAATTCCTGAGCACCAACTACTGGCCGAATCGAGAGCAAACATCCCTCACAAGGTAGCATACTGCTGTCTACATTCGTTGAGATGTAATTAAAGGTCAATACCTGCCGATTTTTTTTTTAATTACTGAAATACTGGTGTCGCCTATGGGTACAGCTTTCAGAAAAGCTGGCTCAGCAGCCAAAACAAGGGGCTGCCCCCCTGCCAGCTAGAGGAGCAATCGCTGGCCTGTGGGCAAGTTGTGCGGTTCCTTGAAAATGCCGTTTCATCTGCTCATTAAAATTAAGTCAAAAGGAAGAGCCATCGCTCCTCTAACTAAAACACTGCAACAATGCAACAGTAAGCTTCAAAACAGACAAGCAACTTGCCCACCCATCGAACTAGGCTTCTGGTTGCTTCGTCCAGCAGGTGAAGCAGCCTGTCGGATCAGATGTTTGGCTCACGTCTGCAAAAACTGCACTCGCAGTTGACAGCAGTTCGCCCATACTTCTAGAAAACGCGGCTATGTACTGATGTTCAATTACGTTTCAAATAATGTATATAATAATATGCTAATTAGCTAGTTTGCTCTCGAATAGGACAGTAGTTGTGCACAGGAATTTTTTTAAAATCCAGACAGATAAATACGGAAGTCTCGGTACTACCAACAAAAAAACACGAAGCGTTAAAAACCAGCATGCCAAAAAAAAAAAACATGACATGAGCTGCCATGCATCGGTAGCCTTCATGCTTCTGAAAACAAGCTTCATGGCACAAGCACAATAAATGCACAACTGTAATGCAAGCACATAAATGCAGTGAAAAAGAAATGCTGCATAAATAAGTGCCAGCAGCTTGCACATTTTACATCCAAGCTGAACTACACCTGGACACAATGGTGTTACACACTACCCAGCTAACAAGTACATAGCAGCACAAATATACAATCACACAATAGTGGCAGAGTAGCAGAGTAAAAATTTTTTGACTTAGACATACAATTACTACAGCAGCACAACATGAACGAAAACAACCTACCTGAACAGACTGAAGCCGATAAGTGGGTGCTCCTGACATGGTTGCGGCTGTTGAGTTAGGTGGCAGGCTGGGAGCCACATTCACGACTTGAAGCTGTCCATTTTCAGTCTTCACAAGCAAGGTCCCCCGCATCATACCCGGCTGAAGAGTAATTGTATTCTGCAAAACCAGCAGCAGGTGCCACACACACACACAAAGAGAATGTGTCATTATGGTGCACATGTTAGGCAAGAAAGCTAAGCATCACGTGTCAGATTGCGCACTTAAATACGTGATCTTAATGCACATGTTCTACTAACACTAAATTCATGCTAAAAATATTTATAGAAATAGCAACATAACAGCAGAGGTAATTCCAGAAGCACAAATGCAGCTTTTACACCATTACTTAACCTAATATTGGGTGAGTTAAATCATTACATACTAATAAAACTGCTGAATGTGACAACCATTACCAGTAAACTACCTATTTAATAAAGTCAGAAATATTTCGCCACTTTAACCAATATATCTATTAAGCAGAACAAACATAAAGGCAGGAAGGATTCTTTTAAAAGGTCGCCCAGCACTTTTTCAATCACATATGCATCAAACTTTCAATGTTGTTGTAAAGCAACAGCAATAGCACTACACATTCAACTTTCAATGGCTCTTTCTCAAAAAAAAAAAAAAATAAAAGCCTTAATTTATCATTTAAGCATAAACTCCACATACAATATTGCTATGACCCCCTTGATGAAGGCATAGCACTTAAACATTACATGTAGAAAGAAAAATAAGTGCCAACACAAAGTGTAAAAATGGAACTGCATCATGTATGCTCACCAAAATACTTGCAAGCAAAAAAGCTAATGTTCTAGAACAAAAGGCACGAAAGGCTAAAAAAAACTTCCAACAGGAATGATAGGACAGCAGGCCTTGCCTTACAGAAAATATTTCATTTTCAAGCACTTTAAATGCAAATATAAAACTGGGCCACACTTTTCACACTCACGGCAAAGAACACAGACTTGTAAAGCCTTTGCTTTAGTACACTGCACACAGGCTTAAAGTCTGTACAGTGAACAAAATCACTTCAACTTTCTCTTAAAAAAAAAAAAATCAAGCAACTTGACTTGCAGACAGGCATATGCAGCAGCTACAACTAATCAACAAGCACAAGGAAGCAGCAGAGCACACTTAATACTTTACTGATAATCCAAACCACAAAGTTATCAGCAGCATTATACAAACAACATGGAATTACTCCAAAGAGCGTAAAATGCTGTCCTAGTTGTTTCATAATGCACAGAAGGCGGAACCAGTGAACACGGACACAGTACAAGATAGACAGAAGAGCAGAAGTGGCATACACATGCCGCCGCTCAACTTAAGCCTGACTTATTCCGATAAAGAAATTAACAGTTATAGGTTTTTCCTGTCCAAGCACACAGTCAGAACAAGGTGAAGGAAAGTCATTTACGATGATAAAAACATTCACACAGATAAAAATGACACTCCTTTTCGGAGATAAAACTGAAGGATCGCTCATGCATGTCTGCTTATTCTTTCCAATTAAAAAGGCTTCCAGGAGCTCATGATCCCACCTTAATTCCCCCCGACCAATAACACCAGCGAAGAGAAATTGAGCGGAGGGCAGGAAGAAGACTGAAGTGCTCCCTTTCTTCCACAAGACATCAATCACATGGGCTAACAAAAGTGGGTCAAAAATTTGGTGTTGCTTTGGTGTTTTGTGCTCCCCGCAAACTTTCCAGTTTGTGCGCCCATATCTCTGGTGGACAGTGGCAAAGTGGTACTTGCAAAACCAACCACCAGATGATGTTCACTACATGCACAGTGGGTGTGGTTTATACCATCCCATTGTCATGCAGCAGAATCTAGAGTGGCCAAATTGGAGGGTGCTTTAGTAAATGAACGTCTGAGGTAGCATCCAACAACTTTTGGCTTGGGCACAGGAAGCATGTCAGGGACTGCCGCCACTGTTCCCCTCGGTTTCACTAGTATTAATGGCCGGGGGAAATCAAAATGTGACCGTAACCTGCTGGAAGTGCTTTTAATCAAGAAGTATAAGCCAGCATGCATTAGCGATACTTCAGTTTTTTATCATTGAAAAGGAGTGTGAGTTTTTATTGTCATATATGTCTTTCGTTCACCTTGTTTGGAGTGTGCACTTGCACAGGAAAAACATACAAATGTCGGTTTTTTTATTGGAATAAATCAGTAGTAAGTCCAGCGGTGTTGTATGTGTGCCTCCTCTGTCTTTTCTTGCGTCCATTTTCACTGGTTCCACTTTCTATACATTACTTCAAAACACCATAAGTAAGAAAAACCACGTTTTCCTTGTAGATACTGATAGTAACCGCTACCAACCATAATAATGAAGTGCCAACTGCATGCACTGGCATTTTGTTATTGCACAATTGTGCAATGCTCTAAGAAGTATGCATGCCAAATGAAAGTAGGCCTAGCATTACATCAAAAATTTCATTTTCAAGCACTTTAAATGCAAATATAAAACTGCGCCACATTTTTAAAACTCATGACAAAGAACACAGTCTTGTAAAGCCTTTGCTTTTGTACACAAGCTTCAAGTCTGTACAGTGAATGCAATCACTTCCACAGTGTCTTAAAGACCCATGAGATGTGACAACTCACCACAACTATCAAGAAAACTTCAACTCAACTCAACAACGACAGTACTAGTTCAGAGTCCAGGAAGTGTACCAACCACATACAAAGCAAACAGAACATACTCCTGACCTAAATGAGCCAGTGCCATGAGGATTGAAAGTTGGTGGGGTTGTCATGTACGAACAACACACTGGAACACTCACTAATAGGCAAGCTATGCCTGTTAAACTCTACCGAGGTGGGCATCAAAGCACCATGGTGTCAGAACCAAGTTCACCTTAGTTCTGACACCACTTCAACTGCCTCCAGCAAAAAAAAAAAATGATGAAACTGCCATGTTTCCACCTCTACCAAACCCTTCTAACAAAGTACCCACTCAGCCTGCCTCATCTCTTCACCTTCAAAATTCTCAGCAACAGAATTTTCTAAAAAAACAGGTACGTCCAGCAAGTGCTCGGCCTTCAAATGACTGGCAGAACACTCAGGCAGTAAAACCAAGCCCACTAGCTGAAGTCAAACCCACAAAAAAAAAATGCAATATGTACTCCCCATTAAACATACTCTCCCTGTTCTAACCTTAAGCTGCACAAACACAATAAAGGGATAAGAGACAAGCTGATGCAGGCTGTGTGAAGCAACAACAAAAGGCATGCTTGCTATGGCTACAGCCACCTCTACTCAGATTGACAATGCTTTGTGTGATCTTGATCAAAAGGAAACACATTGACATAAGACAATCTAGTACATAGTACAAATGAGCTTTGGCTGTTCAGTGTTCCTCAGCTCTCTCCACATAATGGGAGAGTCTCATTCATCCAAATACTTTGACTAAAATTTCCTCATGTAAAACCTGGCTGAACTTGCAATGCTGCTGCCTCTTTCATGGCCTCTGTTAATAAGTAGCAGTGGTGCTATATTAACAGTTATTATGGTAGCTCAAAAAGGTGACATGCAATCTAAAAGCAGATGTCACCCACTACGGCAGAATACCATAATATGATTTGACACAGATTTAACATGATTTGAGTAAAAATTTTCTTTCAGAAGAAATGGCTCTAAAAAACATTTCTTCAAAGAATACCAGTATGTATTAAGGCCCAAAAAGCATGCAAAACAAAAGTATGCAAACTCTGAAAAGTAAAGGATAAAAAGTATACCTGAACAAAACAGTAAAAAAAGAAACTCTGAAAACACTTGTATTGCACATGACTAAAAAAAGCACCGATACTTGGCATATTTAAGCAAAGAAATCTGGCACAAAATGGAATGAGGTGTGCCAAAACAATCATATTTGTACTTGCACATATGAATTTCACCCTGCTAGAACTACAGTTACAAGTTCCACACCAGAGCTGATAATACACTGCAGTACTTTTTGCCACAAGAGCAATGCAATGCCTTCTGATTCGGTACGCTAAAAAGAACAAGCAGAATAAGACATTTTTAAAGTGAATAAGTCACTTCAGTAGCTGAATAAGTGAGTAAGTAGAAAAATATTCAAGAAACTTTCACTGCATCTATCGCACGTCAATTAGCACCAGGGAGCAGCAGTGAGCACTTAATATTTTACAAAATGAATAAGAGAATAAGTTCCTTGAGAATAAATCAAAGCTGTACATCATTCCAGACAAAGAAATTCACAGGAATGCCGTGACATTTTAACATGTTTTGCCATCCTGAGTGGCAAGGCTCACGCTGCTCAAGATTGCAAACTTCTGAAAACTTTATAAAGTACACGCCTGACGTTCAAGAGTGCAAACACAAATCAACTGAAATTCTGAACTGCTCGCGGAACACAAAAAATTTTAATCTTTGCATTTTCTGTTTAGACATAGTTCCCTCACCTAAAACCATTATAAAGTTAGAGTAGCCTGTTTTCCAGCTGCAAATTTTTTTTCATTTGTAATGTTTTTTTATAGTTCCCATGCAACAACACTTGTCACTAATACCATTAAGACCTAGTGTGCTTGTGTAATCAAGTACTGATGTAACTAATGCATGCAAAGAGCACATAAAGTTGATGAACATATGCTGTTTCTTACAGTAACCACTTTTTTCCAAGCAAACCACAGTGCAGTGCTGGTGCCTCTTAACTACTAAGAACAAATTTTCATGCTTGTGTGTCACAGGGTGCTTAACAGTGAATTCACAAAGGCCGGACTGCACTGGTGGAGTATACCCAGATCCCCTTTCTCTTTTTTTTTTTTTTTGCACAAGCTTCCATGTGTCAAAAAATTTAAGTGCGTCCACCGTATTACTGACTTGACTGATTACAGACACAGACAATAATTTGGTACTTCTTAATACGGCACTGGCAGACATTGCACATCCTTGTGCAATCAGGCCTCAAATGAATTTGCACTTCAGACCTCTCAGTTGCATGTAATGACACGGCAAGTGACAAGCTGGCACCAGTTGGCCCTTGAGGTACATGCTGTCAGAAGGCCAAGAAAAACTTGCCAAAAGAGTGGCAGAATCCCAGAGGTGTGTGAGTGTAAAGTATTGCTTTTATGCAAAGGTGAGATGCCAGTTTGCCCAGTTGTCCTGGACATGCAAAGTGCAATGAAAAAGTGAGCAGTGGCTCCAAATTCCCACACCAGTGCTAGCTAGCTTATACTCACGTCATGTTCGGGAGGCCTATGGTAGCGGTATCTCTGCAGAGACAAGTTGCACACTGCACATTACAACACTTGATCAAAAGCAGCAGACTCTTCACACCAAACCTGCTACACAACAAGTAATGTACACATGCACGCACACGCACACACAGAATAAACAAGCCGTATCAATTACACAAAAGCTACCAAAGCCTAAATTTACAAACAGATAATAAATAACTGACATACAACCTTACTAAGTGATGATGTGTATGAGCCGCCACGGTGGCGGAGTGGTTATGGCGCTCGGCTGCCGGCCCGAAAGATGCGGGTTCGATCCCGGACGCGGCGGTCGAATTTTAATGGAGGCGAAATTCTAGAGGCCCGTGTACTGTGCGATGTCAGTGCACGTTAAAGAACCCGAGGTGGCCGAAATTTCCGGAGCCCTTCACTACGGCGTCTCTCATAGCCTGAGTCGCTTTGGGACGTTAAACCCCCATAAACCATAAACCAGATGATGCTTATGATGTGTAGCTGCCAACTCACACAAAAATGGTAAAGAAACACCCCACAGATAACTCTAATCTAGTTTAGGGGTTCACCCCAGTGCCGAAGCCCTAGTCTCATTACTTCTTCCATTCTTTGCAACATTCTAAAATTCAACTTTCCTGCACAGCAAAAACCCCTTTACCATACCTCCCCCGCCCCTTTAGGGCAGAAGTTAGGTGCAGAGCTGGAGACATCTTCCAAGCCTCATGCCCTAAATGCACCTGCCCAACAGTTGCTTGACAGAGTTGCACTTAATCCCTTCATCACAACTGGAATGCACGGCAGAGTATGCAGGAAAATGCATGCCATTTTTTTTTCAGCTCTAAAATTCTCCAGTGCTGAACTAGTTTCTGGCCAAAGGACCATTTTGAGTTTTTAAAATGGTCACAGGTATAAATAAATACACAGCTTTTTCATAACTGCCCCTTCAAAATTCCTGCAGCCAAAAGTTGTAGGATAAAGAAATGCTGACAGCATTATTGTGATTAATGCAAGGCAACAAAAACATGAAATTGCAATCTAAGCAGAATGAAATTCAGCGTAACTAACTCTTTCTGTCCCAAAGCTACATCAAAGTTAATGAAAGATGCCACAACTGAAGGCTCTGAATCAAATGAGACCACCTATAACTCTTTAATGGATACCACAATTTCACATGAGCACTTTTGACTGCTCTAATCAGTGGCATATGACCAGGCATTAAACCTGTAATCAGTAGAAGGAAGAAGTCAGGAAGCATTAATTGTCAGGCTACTGTGATGAAACGCCAACCGCATTAGGTGATAATTCAATCGCCATCGCACGATGGGATGACAGCTGCCAAACCATTGTCGCCCATCGTGTCACTCAGTTTCTGGGCTTGCAGAAAATTTCGTCCATCGCCTGGAAGCAGCTCAAGAGACTGGCCAATAGCAGAAGGCTTTGTGGGTATGTAACTTCCAGTCTAGTTATTTTGTGAGTAAAGTTTGCTTTTCTAGCCTGCTTCAGCGAAAAAGTTGGCAACATAGTCCATGCTGCCAGCGCTCGCTTCATTACGAGTACACTAGAGGAGGCGCAGTCATGAGCCATGCACCAAAACAGTTCAGTGAAAGCCTGGTAGGAGTAGTGCAGCAAGAAACGATGTTGTGGCATATGTCTCAATCCCTTCTTACTAGTCTCTGCACCACAAATATTAGTAAACGATGGCCATCGCTATCATACGTTACGTCCTGAGGAACATCGCCTCATGCGGTTACCACATGAACATTGGCCAAGACCCAACAACTAAATTACATTATTGTATTGACACGTCTGTTGTACACTGAGTACATCACAAGCTCCTTGGAAGTACTAACAGCAGCCAACGACTGCTAGAAAAATGTTTCTCCAGCTCCTTTCGGGTAGGAGAAGGCTTAGTCCTTGACTCTACACAATGTGAAGTGCTTAGCAACCAAGGAATAACACATTTGCTTTTAAAGGTATCGCCCATCACAAATATGCCATGTGACTGTTGAGAACAGCTGCAGTACCAGCCTGTCTGCATTCAGATAGGAAATCTGAACGTCGACAGTGAAGCAGACAATCCTTAAGCACAGGGGCTACAATTAGCAGATTTTAACAGGTCATAACAGGACTCAATTTCTTTGCTATAAATCAAAATAGGAACTTGCTGCTACATTTATGAGGATGCAATGGCAGGAAGGATAATACCTTCTTGATTTTTGCATTCAACCATACTGTTTAAAAATTTTAATTATGGTGCTCCTTTCATGCAAGCAGGACTAACCACAGATGCTCTGTCATGGCTATTTCGTCCCAAAAATTTTCAACAATGCCCAGGGCAAATTTCCCTGAAAGTTAATCAAGTATAACTTGCCTTATACTTAGGGGTTGGACTTTCCGTTTAAACAAAAAATAATAGAAAAGTACGCCGAATTCAATTTTCAAAATTCGGTTTTAACCGAACAAGGTCAGTATTTTTGACATCTGCGTCATGGCTAGTTGGTCAATGAGTAAGAATATCAATCAAAGGAGAAAATTAACGAAGTATGAAAGAAGAGGTGCCATGAAATGGTGATCCTGTTGGATTTAGTAATGCAGAAGCATTGCCCCGCTACTTTATATGCCTCTGAAGACTGGCAGGCTCTACCTCTCTGCAGACGTCATCTGCTAGCATAGCGCTGTTTCACTGTCATCACCAACTTAAAGGTGCACTAAAGAGGAATCTGAACTCACTTTTTAATGCGGGAACTCGATCTACACGTTCAGAGCATTCTTAGGAACTTCGAATTACTGTCCTGTGCAGCCGATTTCCCTAATTTAAATCAGATTAAATGTCCTGGCTCTTGCCTTTTTTTAAAACTCAACGCAGAAGGTAGGAAGAGCCAACCAATGGCGGCTTGCCGCTCCGTCATTGCCGGAGTGGTTCGTAAATCAAAGAGTCCACGTGTATTTTTATTTCCGTGGCCCTGATTTGCGGCTGTGTTGTCTGCAATTGAAACTATTTATTTGTGAAAACCTAAAAAACAATAAAAACGAAGCTGCCACGTGACTGGCTGAAAGGCACTCCACGCGTTGGTTGACTCCTCGTACCTTCAGCATTGAGTTCGAAAAAAAAGCGGGAGCTGGAACGTTTAATCAGATTTAAATGAGGGAAATCGGCCACACAGGACATTAATTTGAAGTTTCTAAAAATGCTCGGTACATGTAGATTGAGCTCCTGCAATAAAAAGATGAGTTCAGATTCCTCTTTAGTGCACTTTTAAGGCAGATGCATGGTTAGGCAGGTTTCTCCACTGTATGCGAGGACACTGATGGGAAGCCAAGCATAAACGCCCCGAAAAAAATGTGCCCTGGCTACCGCAACAATTCAACAGCAGTTCAATTGCTCTCGTCAACTTGGAGAGCACGGAATGCCTTGTTCTCTTGATCAACCCAGTGCAAAAACCCAACACTATCACGACAACTCAGTTTTTAGAAATAAACTACTCGGGTATTTGTCAGAGCATTTCATCATTTAACTTTTGTTACTTTGATGGGATGCCGTTTCCTTCACAAGTGCAGCTCTTTGTACAATTATTTTTGCATTAATTACCAATAAATCAACTACTTGTGCTAACAGAAACACCTACATAAACACCAAGTGACTTGAGGAAATGATTTTGAGGAAAGGAAGAGCGCATAACTGGCTCCCTGGGTTAGTGGACGCCTCAATCCCACTTTGAGATATGTGGTCGTGGTGAGAGAGAGATGTGGGCTGCATGCAGTAGCACTGACAACTTTGTGGCAGACACACAGCAATGCAGCAATAGGCCGCAGCGTTCATTGGGTGACCAACCTCTCGCGATCAACCATTAACTTAACTGGCAGGGTGGCAGGGTGAACGCACTGCCTATCCAGTGTGCGGAACACACTCAACGTTACAGAAGCAAAGCCGCGTCTAGTTGCCCGATACACCACAGCTTTCGCTCTCTAACCAGGTTCAGCAGTAGTTAAACCACAGCTAATTTTTTTTTCACACCATAGCCTTCCTCAACTTAACCCTAACTATGTTAGCATGTTTTTCCTGGACAGGCATGCAGTTCTCAGTCAGCAATGCCTTAGCTTAAAGTGAATTCTTGAGTAAGAGACCTTACATCTAAGAAAATGCCATGTATAAAATATTTCCCATTGATAGACTGTAGAGAGAAGCAGTTTCTTCTTAAAACTACAGCATTATTGTTGCCTTAGTTGACTGTGCTCTATCCGTAGTACTAAATGCTCCAATATGATATGCCCTCCTGTACAATTTGTAAGCACTGATCCCGTAACATGCTGCATTAAGTTTCGTGCACACATACTTAACAAAAATAGCTTGAGCACTGGTTCGTGCACAGCTTTGTGTATGTTACTTCTACCAAAACACAATCTTAATTTGGTACAGCAATGACAAGAGCAAAAAAAAAAAATCAAGTCTAGCCAACAGCGACCAACAACCACAACCTGCAAGCATGTGCAGTCATGGTAAAAAGTAAAGAGTGCACTCTGCACATGACTGAGGCAGACATGAAGTTCTGCTGGAAGGCTCATAATACACTCTGAGCATTACAAAGCCCTGGAATGCCAAAGCAATTATACTTTCCAAACTATGGAGCATTGAAAGTGCTGCAAAAGTTCCACTACACAGTCAACCACAAGCATCAGTCAAACATATATAATGGGCCCTTTCCATTTGATAAAGACTGCATATACTGCAACAATGCATATACCCACACACTCAACATATACTCATTACAATAATGTCTTTATGGTTAAAGTAGCATGAAAAAATATAAGTATTGAGGCACTGAAACTCGTTGATTATGTCTATGCTGCAGCATGAACCACATGACACACTTATTAGGCCATTTCGTTACAATCCCAAGCTTACATTTGTTAGTGAAATGCACATCTACAAAAAAAACCTGCAATGACCGTATTGGAGCCTGCACAATGTAACATGTCACATCATTCTTGTCATGCTGGCTTAACAAAAGGCTCAAGCCATTGCTAAACCAACATAACTAATACCTCTGTCACACAGACAACCTCAATGCCCATTAGGTCAATGGCTGCCAAATTTTCAAGGTCCACCCAGCTGCACCTCTGCCACATGGTGAATTTGAATTGGATTGGATTGGAGAAACTTTAGTGATCTAAAAGATCAATGGAGTGGGATTAATGACCCCCTAACGGAGGGCGACCCCGCACACCCAGTATGCAAGCTTGGCTTGCGTGTTCTTGTCCAGCTCCATCAGGAGCCTAAACCAGGCCTCCCGGGAGGGAGCCGGTAGAAGGTCTTTTGGAGGTGAATTTTCCTTACAGTCCCATTAGATGTGTTCTTCTGTAGCTAAGTTACCGCAATGTAAGCAGTTGGGATCGATGGGTTGTTGGGTAATTTTAGACAGAAGAATGGGAGTCATGACTGTCCCAGTTTGGGCTCCACGTAGGTTTCTGGTTTCTTGTCTGGTAAGGTCAGGGTAAGGTGATCAGTGAGTAGTGAGTATGCGACTTGACAGATGACACAAAGCGCAGCAACATGTAGTAAAAGCATGAAGCAGTAAACCACAAGCCGCAGATTTAACTAAGATCTATTTTCAGTTGAAAGTTGCTAGGGAAAGCCCATTCAAATACCACACAGTTCAACACAATCCACAGGCAATGGTTGCAGAGCAACGATGGGCAACAATGCACACTTCGCTTCAGAAGCATTCATTTTTCACTAGCAAAGCTGCAACAGACCCATGAGCAGTCTTTGTGATGTTCCTGGCTACTATCGTTGCTGTGCTTACAGTGTAGTTCTTGTTCTCAGTTTCGCAAAACGCATTAAGAAGCAAATACAAGCAAAGCACAGGGACACTGTGCGCAACCAATGTGGCATTGGCTTGCTTACATCGGACAGCCTGCAGAGCTGTCATTTTTACTACTCAATAAAAATTAATTTATGAACAAGATAACATAGTTTGAAATTTTATAACTAAATCAAAATGACTTTCGGTGTTTATTTTACGCTCTTATAGAGTTTTTGTTGTTTTTTTTAAACATATGGTGAGTGCAAGGCTGCTTGCACTCAAGGGCTCTTGAGATTCCAATGGTCAATTGCCAATCTCCACTGAGTTGATCTCTACCTAGTTCAACATTACTGAAAATCGCCACAGGGCACCGGCCGACCCCCACCGAGTTTAATGACAATTGACCCAGTGGCTAATGAAACTGCCACTGTAACAGGGGTACAAGTTGAGAAAAATGGAGAGCTTCCAGTGTAGTAGGTACCACCCAACACTTGCCCATCACAGTCTATATGAAGATGTCATGAGTGATGTCACTAGAAGCAATGAAAGCATGAAAATACAAACAGCCTCATACAAGGCTCCTCATGAAAAAATAAAAAATATAAATGCAGCGAATGTTGTCCGAGGACCCTGAACTTCATGTTTCGAAAGCAAACAGACCAAGCTCTTTAGTTCCCATTTGGCCTAACCATGCTTTACAAAAAACAAATCAGGACTGCTGCAAAATGAAAATAATGTTTAATCACAAAATTTGTGCTGTCCGGAGGATTTTTTTTGTGTGTGGCATAATACAACCAGATCACAAGGCTGATTTTAATAAATTAAATTATACGTTGTGTGCAACGAACTGCAGAGAGTACATGTGGCACAGCTCACACTTGAACAAGAGGTATTCAGAAAGCTCTGCCTCCTGGGATGCAACTTATTAGCTGAGTGATAAAATTGAAAGGCATTACACCCAAATGAAAATATTGAATGCCCTCTTTCCCAGCCACACATTATTTCTTAACATAGTTTCCATCCGCAGTGCTGCCTTTCCGCCACCAGTGCACGCCATTACAGAAGAATGAGGCTGACTGTTTTGCCTCGCCCACCTCAAAGCCTTAACCTCACACCTTCCGACTTCTGGCTATTTGTCCAAGATGAAGAAACATTTTCAATGTATGCCTCCCATGTCCAATTAGGAGGTCAATGCAGCATACCATCAGTGTCACCTGCAGATACCACATTCTATTACAGCCCAGTGCACCTGTCACTGACGTGTGCCACCCAGCAATGGGGACTGTGTCAAAAAGTGGTGGGTTTGTGGGAAAGAGGAAATGCCTAATCTTCATTTCAAAGTAACATCACCCCATTCCCTCTTTCAATAAAAATGTTAGTCGAGGAGACACAACTTACTTAACGCCCCTTGCATCTTAAGTCTTAAGATTGATCATGCAGAGTGGCATTACCTGTGGACAAAACTATTCCAACAATAACCCTGAAAATTAAATCAGAGAAATTAATCCTGCAAGTAAAATGAGACTGCACAAATCTGATCTGTTACTCTTTAGAGTAAAAGGAACGCTATGCACAGAGAGACCATGCCCAAAACCAGAATAATACTATGTACACGGAACGGCACTGAGGCGCTACATCACAACCAATACCACTACCGACGGCGTAGCGGGGCTAATGTCTGCAACGTGTGACGTCGCTGCTTTTAATTTTGTGTTTGCTTCTCGGTGTGCTCTGGGAGCCCGGCCCACCATGGTTCATGTCGTCTACTGCCCCAACACGTCACGGCAGTTGTAAAACACTGGCTGCGAAGCATATGAGTATTACAGTCAACAGCGAAACCAGGCTAATGTTTATAACCTCGCCGAGTTTTTATTTCTTTTGCTGATCCCAATATAAGGATGTGGGTGGAATCCAGACTGCGGCAGTTGCATTTCGTTAAAAGCGAAAGGCAGAAAAAGGCTCATGTGCCATCCAATATCAGTGCATGCTGTGGCAGTTGCTTTGATTTTTATCTTTAAGGGGGCGCAGAGGGTTCAAATCGCGCAAATCTCAGAGAAAAAAAACTGTATTTAGAAAACACCAGGTTTGATACCTGTAGGTGGTATACATTGACGCACAGCCACGCCGCGGCGCTGTGCCGCCGCCATGATTGAGGTGCACATAGCAGACAAACCTCAGCTACGCAAGCATGTTTTCTTTCATGCAGCATTCAGACTGCCGTTTGGAATCTGCGTGCATCGGAGATTCGACCGGCAGTGACTGGGCGCCATAGCTGCACGTAACTACATTGTAAATTAACGCCACTTCAATTGGGCAGCTGCGCTTGTTAGCGCTACTCAAGTCTGCAAGGAAACAGGAGCAACGACGAAAGTTGGTCCCAGGTTTGGTTCTGCTCAATTCTGGGATAGAAGCTCGGATAGTAGTCATTGACAGCAACACTCCGTGAAACTGGAGAGCAGCATGTAGTTCACGCACATTCGTGGGGAAGAGGCCAGTAACCCGGTGCCACTCGATGGCTGCGGCGCTATTTGCTTAACTGTGGACTGCGTATACCTGCCAAGAGCCGTTAATTTCTGAGCTGTACTACACATCTGACCTTGGTATAATGCTTCAGGTTTTATTCTTAGGTTGACCTGCAAAATTTTTGGCCAAAGCACATACTAATACTAAGTACGGCCACCAAAGTTTGCTTAATGTTGAATGAAAGGATGTGATCTCGCGCTTTCTTTGATCTTATATGAATTCTTGGGGCATGCGCTTCGTTTTTCTTTTCGGTAGAGTCGTGGCCACCCAAGCGGTGTTTTTATATCGTGGACGTTGTGAACTCTGCACTTGCGTCAGGGTGATACTGGAAGCTCGCGAGCTGGTGCAGCAACCTTGAATCCTACCAAAACAGCACACTAATTTTTGCACCGTGCACTGTGTTGTCAGATTGTGGCATGAAAAAGAGACGCGACACTGACGAAGCGCGGACTATCAAGTGTCAGCTAGCAGGTACTCTCGTGTCGTATTTTGTCAACATGGCACGCACAGTGCAAAAGTGAACAACTACCTAGCCCAGTTTGCTGCTTTAGGCCGCTGTGGCAATCTATGACGCCCTTTGTGCAAAAGAATGACTGCTCCAGAGTACCAAGGCTTCCCAAGTCCGGTCATGAGTACGCGTTGTGTGCAGAGGACTCCCACATAAGGCATAATAGGTGCCTTTTGTCAGATATTTGCACGGACGTGCTCATGCACCCCAGACGCCGTAGTGAGAGACCAAATCACCGATCACTTCCCCACGAATGTGTCTTACATAAATGAGGCTCTCCGGTTTCACGGAAGCATTGCTGTCAATGACTACTATCTAAGCTTCTATCCCAGAATCGAGGGGAACCAAACCCGCGACCAACTTTCATCACGAAGCCTGTTTTCTCGGCCGGCTAGAGCAGCGATAACAAGCGCAGCTGCCCAAGTGGCATTCGTTTACAACGTAGTTACGTGCGACTATCCGCCCAGCGACTACCAGCCGAATCTCCGATGCACGCGGATTCCAAATGGCAGTCTGAATGCGACATGCAAAGAAAACATGCTTGCAGAGCAGAGGTTCGTCTACAACGTGCCACTCATTATGGCGGCTGGCGGCGCCGCACCACAGTGCCGCGGCTGTCCGCCAGTGCAGGTCTTTATACAGCTCTTCGATTTGGCTGCACTCCCTGCACTAGTTCCATGGTTCTGCGGCGGTGTCGCATGTGTGCAGAATCAGTTAGTGCAGCTTGACACTGGCTTCTTCTAAAACAAATGGTTGAGTGCAAGCCTGGTCGTCTGCTAGCCTTGGCGTCGTCACCAAATTACACAAGCGTGGCGAACTGGGCTTGTTGGTGAATATTCATACTTAAAACAGCGCGAAAGATGGGACAAAAGAAGGAGACAAGAGCACCGCTTGTTTTGTCTCCTTCTTTTGTCCCGTCTTTCGCGCTGTTTTAAGTATGAACCAAATTATAGTCAACTGCGTGCCACTGGCATCAGCGCATGCCAAAATCTCGAACCACGTGAAGAATTTTCAAGCAGAAATCCCAAATAGGTGTTGCCATGAACTAGCTCCAGGAAATCGTTTTACAGAAGAAAAAAAAGGTAAAGATCGTTCAATGTATACACACAGACGATTTACGAATATGCGCTGGAATGCTGCCCATTCCAGCGCATACCGACGCGTAAGTGACCACTTAGGTTTACAATTATTGTGCCATGAAGAGTTACTCACCTGCTCATCTCAAGAAAGGACTGCTATGATTTCATTAATAGACTGCAGTCATATCTGCTTCACTTCTCCGACCTACACATGGGCGCCGCCATACTGCTGCACTACAGCTGCACTTCCACTTTGGAGAGTGCAAGCCAGTCAAGAACTCATGCTGCACTAGGCTGGCACTTTTGCAAAATGAAGACTGAAGTGCAGCGGGCGTGCACTGCACTGGTAAAACGAATGTGAAAGTGCTGCCTCCTTGAACTGGTACAGAAAGTGCAGCCAAATCGAAGAGACCTTTAATTATATCCCAAAAATTTTTTCCCAAAAATAGCCGAGAACCAACTTTAAAAAATGCTTTAGTGACTGTACTTAGCAAAAATCTGGCTACATATCTGTGAAAATGCCAGTTTACTCAAAAGTGTTTTTTAACCTGGCTGCCCTGCTTACAGAAAGCATAGCATGATAATGGTTTCATGCTGTGTAGTGTTACTCTATAAATTCTTCATGCAGTGACATTCCTATATTTCTGCATTACTCTCTCATTTGTTTAATCTGTCAATAATTTTACAAGATGATAATGAGTGCATTATGCAAGCGTGGATATAACATTCTGTGTAGAAAAAACTCTGGCTGCTAAAGATATTTGGAGAAAATCATTGCATCTCTTGGGTAAAACAAAAGAGTGACTACAGGCTCCTACCACGTTTTGTTGTCACGCCAGGCTTTCTGCAAGTTTGGTATAGCAATGAAGCATTTAAAAATTTATGACGTCAAAAAATTAAAACATTCACTCACAATCCCCACACCCCTCCTTTACACATGACACCACTTTTGAAGGAAAAATACTTATTTGATGAAAGAAAAATTATCTGACTGTTCTGAACTGTTAAGCATACCGTGCTAAGCATCATCAAGGGGTAATTTTCCAATTGTAACTTCTTTCTTTGAAAAGTGCTAAATTTGCCTCTCACGGCAACAACTCACAAACGAACTAATGCACACCATAATGCTTTGTAATTTAAGAAAGTCTACCTATTAACTATGCAATGAACTAGAACAAAGATTCTGTAATGAATTCGCAAGCAATTATCACAAAAAAAAGAAAACATAAAGTAAAATTGGCTTTTTGAAAGCGTATAACAGGCCACAACATGAAAGATTATCAGTGGACTTCAAATATCCTCGCTCACTGCAAGCCCTAATATGTAATAAATGAGTGGACGAAGTTTCAAGAGAAAATGTTTCGCTGAGTGTAACTTTTTAACAGCACTAGATGGAATCGTAATTCTTTTTGCAAAAGGTAGAGGAATGGTTGTGGTTATAAAAACAAATCACAATGCAAAACCTTATTTTTCAAGAAAATTGGCATTTCAAAAGTGTTGTCATACCTTAAGTGGTGTGTGATGTCAGCGCATGTTGCGGCAGTTGTAAAACACCAGCTGTTGAAAAATTTTTCTTCTAGCAACCTGAAGGAGCTAGCGGTACAGCAACCAGATAGTGAAGGATATGGGTGGAATCTGGGCCACGATGGCCACACTTCTATACAGGCAAAATACACCTGTGCTGCATTACATCAGAGCACATTGCAGCAGGTGTCGAGCTTCAGTATTCGCGCGGCACTTCCCACAAATAAGCTAGCAGATACAAGCCGAAATAATGTTAAAAATTTAATTTTAGCAAATTGTGCTTCAGTATTCATGGCAGATAACGGGGATAGCAAAAACCTTTTCCTTCCTTTTTGTTATTATTTTAATAAACCACTTATTACTACTACAAATTTCCATTACGCCAGTGTGCTGGGAGTGCCCTCAACTGCTGTTTGCAAACGATGCACTATCTCAACACTTCGTTGGCAACGCTTTTAGGTGAGCTTCTGCCAGCTGCTGCACTTGACAGTGAGATGTGTAATCGGCGCCAGTGGAGAGCATTGTGATTGTTGACAGTGGGGGAGATATCATATGCCATGATCACAAAAGCAGTTCATGGCTCGCACGAACGTCAAGGCTTTACCACGAGCAAAGCGAGAAGCGTGATGGCAAGTTGCAGCAGACGATGGCAGCGTAACCAGCCAGCGCCTTCACACCAACCCCAAGAGTGTTGAAAAAAAATATATATATATGTCACACGTTAACATCAAAACGAGTGTGGTATCTGCTGCAAACTCTGACGGCAGGTGACGCTAGTGTGCAAAATACGTTTGTGCACATAGCATGTGAAGTAGCCTATATGCACAATATGTGCACGAGAACTGGAAATAGCTGTTGGTGCCAATAGAATTGCCTTTACAATGAAGGAAAGTTTCATTCAATATTACTAATGTGCAATAAAAAGTTAGTAAACTATTGCAGCATGTCCACCATTGCTCCAACAATCATTGTGACAATTGCTATCATAACGCTTATCTGTGTGTTCATTACCTTTTACACCATCTGAAACAGTATGTAATGCAAGAAGTCGGAAACAAACCTGAAAACAAGAAATCTTTAACGCACATAACAAGCAGGTAATAACGACAAGTCCTGTATGAAATACCCACTGTAAACATGAGCAAGCCGTATATGTAAACAATAAAGCAGTGCAACTGTGCACCTTCTGAGCATGCACTGACAACCACACATGGCTCTTATGTGCTTGAAAAAGTTTCTGAAGCAACCAAAAACATGTAGTAGAACATGTTTTTGACTCTTCACACAAAAAACTGTGTAGCACTGGCGCAAGTACGTTCAAGCAATGCAGCAGTTCTCGCGGCCCCAAGAGTACATAGTATACTGTGGCTCGCTTAAACGTGTACAGGCGCACGAGCACACACTGCGTTCCTGCAGCGCGACAACGTGAACCCGCGCAGGGCCAGGAGGTGCAGTGCAGCGATTTTCCACTTGGAAGCGGAGGAGCCTGCCGTTCAAACGTCGTCAGGGGACTGCCCGTTGTCACAGGTGACAGGCAAATCCCAAGCGCGCGAAGCCATGCGGCCCCCCGGGGCGCCGGCGGCAATGCAGCTCCGCACCGCTGTTAGGCGCGAGACAACGTACCTGAACGGACGGAGCTCCTGGCCGGGCGGCCAACATCTGCGGAGCCAACCGCACAGGACTACCGATGACGACCCGGGGCGCCAGCGTCTTCTGGCCGACGACGGTCGGCGCTCCGGGCCGGCCAGGGTTCACGTTGACGATCTGCACGCCGGGTGGCAGGATGCTAGGGCTGGACACAACCTGTGTGACCACGCTAACGGGTTGTGGGCCAGGCTTTGACGCTTGGATGACGCCCGCAGCCGGCGAAGAGCAGCGCAGGAACTCCTGCCCAACCGAGGCCGCAGGCGGCTCCTGCTTGATGAGGATCTGCGGCTTGAATGCGGCCTTCGGATCTTTTGGGTCGACCACGATGCGCGGTTTCGCAGGTTGACTGATGATGAGAGGCGTCTGCTGCGAAGCCACGTTCGCTAGATTGTGGATAGCGCTGAGGCCAGGAGTAGTGGCGGGCGTGTGCGGGCTGGTACGGATAGCTGTGCTTCCGTTCGGGACACCCTGAATTTTCACATTGCCCCGCTGCTGGATAACGGCATTGTTGACGGCAGCAAGATTGGCCGCATTAAAGTGACCCTGCGGCGAATACACAATCTTTATGTCCGAGTTACTGATCGGGCGCACAAGCGATGTGTTCAGCAGGGCCTGCTGCGCCGTGCCAGTAACTTGGTTTATGTAGCCACTAGCTGGGAGAGCGCCAGGCAAAGTCACCATCACAGTGTTCGTCGAACTGGCAGGAGAAGAAGCGCAACTACTAACGCCAACAATATGAGACGTGGTCGCGATCGTCTTTCCAAAGTTCGACACCACGATGCTTGGGCATGAATTCGCAAGCGCTGCAGCCACACCGTGTTTTTGTCCGTCGTGCGGCAGGCGCTGGAGACCGTCCGAAACTGGCACACTATTGACGTGATTCGTGGTTGCTGAACTGACGGTGAGCTCTTGGTTTGGAGCATGAATCCCAGACGATGAAAGTTGTGACTCTAAAGACCCTACTAATTCGCTTACTACTGACTCGTCCACATCTGTGGTTAGCATTTCCTCTAGAGATTTGGCTGACGCCATTTTCGAGTTGCAACTGAAAAATAAAGTACGCATGCGTGTCCCCGCCAAAGAGGAATTGTGGGTAACAAAGCACTAATACGCATATCAAGTGTTGTGCACATAAATAGTTATATTTCGCTCAAGTGTTAGCTTTGAATCAAAAACTGTGAATATTTTACTTTTTAGTACTTGTTATATAATTTTGTTTTTTAGAGTTTGAATATTTCAACTTTTATTGTCGTTATTTTGTCGTGTTGAATCAAGGTATTAGAACAAGGTTACTTTGCATACTGCTTTCGATGGTGGCGCCGCCTTGGCCGGTTGCGTAAAAACGGGTTCAGGTCCGCCATTTCCTCATCCCATGATTAGACTCAGATTGGGTTGGTTAAGCCGGAGTAATCTGTTGTGATCGCGTTGGAGGCACGTAATTTGTTCCCGAGTTCACAATGAGTACCGGTATACCATACCTGGGCAGCAAAATAAGCCTAATATCAAAGTCTGAGATTCGGTATGAAGGCATTCTGTACACTATTGACACCAAAGAGTCAACCGTTGCTTTGGCGAAAGGTCAGTATCGGCGTCTTGTCGGAGTGTTAAGAACGTTAGTCTTTGCCCGCATTTACATGCGAAATGTGTGTGTGCACGCTGCTTTCGAACGTTTCTGAATTGTCACGTGCCTGTTTCTGTGAGTGCAGCGGGCGCCACAGAAGCAGGTAGAATAAATGTTGCCGCCGTTCCGTCGGTCGGATGTTTCGGTTACGGGAGGGGGTTTAAGATAGCAGAACAAAGGATTACCATGTTTTTTAGGGTATTTTATGCCGCTGCCGCCGAAATATTGGTTGTTTGAGAGGTAACCTGTGAAAGCTTCAGTATTTCTGCGTTGTCATTTTAGGCTTACGGACTTCGTGCGTTATCTCGCAGTGAAACTGCAAATTTGCATAAGTGTGAAACATGTTGCAAAAGTGCCGGCGTGCATATCACTGCGTGTCGTAAAAGCTTTGCATAGCTGCCTGCCGGTATTGCACTCTTCGGCTGCATCAGCTTGGCGTTCGTCTCGTGGGTCGGTTTAAAACCTAGACGCAGGTTCAGCCCCTTTGTTGTGGAGTTGAAAACGCGTCCCTTCTGTCGTTGCATTGCGAGAGACTGGTTATGCGTTCGAGTAGTGCTCAAAAATGCAACCGCCGCGTATTTTACTCCGTTTTCGCTGGCTGTGTCGTTGCATTTTGCGTTGTGTGCTTGCGTACTCGCTCGGCGCGTTCGCTTCACATTGCCGAACGCCGCCTGCGTTTGCACGTGGTTGACCTCGCCGTTTAAACTAACGTGTTAGTCGGGCTTGTAACTTTATCGGCGGATGAGAACTCTGCGTTTGCATTAATATGCTTTCATACTGCTACTAGTCTTGTTTAAGCTGCTTTTGACTTGCGAATGTGCGTGCGGTCCGGCGTCGTTGCTGTTCGTAAGTTACCTGTGCAGAGCGTTCTTCGTTGCTTTTAAGAGCTCAGTAGCATTTTACTTGCGCACTTGTCTGTTCACGTTGACTCAGCTACTTCTGTTTTGCTTAATACCGCTTGCAGCCAGTTCAGGTTCATTTGTTTACAGCAATGTACGCACATGTCCTTACTTTCCTGGCCTAGCCTTCACTATTTTTAGTCCCTTATTTGTTCTCCAGCCAACAGAATATTCGTATCCCTGGGATGTCTTCGCAACAGGTGTGCATTTAAAAGCAGCCTTTGCATGCATGTAAAATGCGTCAATTTTGCCTGTGGTTTTCAAATGTCTGACAAGCAGGAAAGCAGTCTTTTCAATTACTATGCATGCATTGATTTCAATGTGGCACCATGCCTCTACTGACATCGAAGAATCTGCTGCTTGTTCCCTGTTATCAAATGACAATTTGGGAGTAAACTTGCGTATTCATACACCTTTGAGCATTTGTATATTAGCTGTCTAGGTCTTGTACAGGCCAGGGTTTTGAATGAATTAGTAGTGGGGGGTAATAACATTATGAAGGATATTGAGTAAAGCTGAGATTTGGGCAAGTTGGTAAGCATTCAGCACTTATCTTGCCTTTGTCCGACCTTTGTTGCGCTGTTCACCCACCATTATGAAGGATACCTCTGAAACAAAGGTTTGCTGCACAGTAGATGAGTTGCACTTGAATGGTCATGTACAGTGGTGAGCAGCCCTGTCTAGAGCACGCCGACAGTGCTCTGCGGAGCAATTCAGCGCCACCTAATGTTAGGCTGTGGGTTTCAGTTAGGCGTCCCATGCGCATGCACGGCAAAAAGAGGGATGCTTGTTCATCACTTCCTTGTCCAGCCCCCACCTTGCGAGTTTGCTTGTGCCACCAAGGGCGCGCTGCCTGCATTTGTGACCCTGTGGCCAGGGCGTCGCCAAACCGCCGCGCTTCAAGAGTGTAACGAGACGGCCAGGCAAGCAAGCGCGAGTGATACCACATGATCACACATTTCTGCATCCAAGTTCCTAGGTCTGTACGGATGCCAAATGCAGTTTCCCTTGTAGCTGATAAAACAGCGCAAAGACACTCTATCAAACAATACGCCTGCAACGCATGGTGCGTGGTAGTAACATGCTAACTATGGATAACTACCAATTAAGCCCCATTCTCACACTCTCAGGCTGGTGTGTGTGTGTGAAACGCTATCATTTGTTTTTGAAGCACGTGATCACCCAATATCACTTGCTTGCACAGCTGCCTTGCGATTCATTTTGCAACGCATTCATTTTGCGGTCGCTGTTGCATAACATTCAGCGCGGCCCTGACGGCGTGAAGCACATGCACAGAGGAAATGAGGCAGAGAACCTACGAGCAAGCACCACTTTATTTTGGCCACGCATGCGCATGAGGCGCATAACTCAAACCCAGAGCCTAACGTTAGGTGGCACTGACTTAATCCGCAGAGCATCGTCGGCACGCTCTAGACAAGGCTGCTCACCACTGTACTGCATAGTCTATTGCGGTACTCTCTTGATATTTGGAGTGGCTGAAAATTTGAAGTGGCTGCCTTTTTAATGGCATTTAATGTTATCAAGCCCAGTACATCAATTTGAATAAATAAATCAAACGAAATTCTTCTGTACTTCTGAATCACAAGTTCAGCTTTGAATGAGTTCATGAAATGTTGCTTTGTACTCTCTGAAATGGGCAAGTGGGGCATTTTTGTTCAGGAAATCGCAGCACGTTTTGGCATCCTTCTTGCAGTGCATTCAAAGGTGCATTGTTCTATGCCTTGGGTGCAGTACATAGTCTGTCTCCATTGCTTACAACCAAGCTTCAATCTTGGTTAGCCATCTCGTGCTTCAAGCTTGTTCTGCGTAATGAATGCAGTCGGTCATAGAGTGCTCGTTTCTTGTTAGCACCTGACATGACATGTTAGAAGACACTGGCAAATCTTTTTTTTTTTTCTGCTTTCTTCAGTACGGTCCTTTGGCACCGAAGATCGCCCCACCGATCGCCCTGTAGCGCCCAGAGATGAAGTCTACGAGTACATTATCTTCAGGGCCCATGACATCAAAGACCTCCGCGTGTCCGAGCCTCCCAAGCCCCAGTCAACTCTGCCTGGAGGCCTCACAAATGATCCTGCCATTGTTCAAGTAAGTTCTGTAAATCGTGGTTGTCTACTGTAGTTGCATTGAATTTACTATGGCTGCAGCCAGGGCTTCCACTCCTGCTCAAATTGATTTGCTACCCCATCCTGCTACAAGTAGCCAAAATTGTGCTAAATTGCTCGAAACTGCCCCGAAATCATTTGGGCACTGATGACTATGATACCAATGCAAGTCGGAGTGGAGCCGGTGCATGAGAGATGCGTCCGGCGTCTCCTATCACTACTGAATGCAACCTCGGCTGTTTTAGCATAAGAAAAGGGGAGTGCTGCTGTTGAAAAGATGCTGCTAGCCTTTCGCGTGTTCAAGGAGCGACAGTTCCAGTGCAGCGAGCGAATGCCCTGCTAGCCGGTTCTGAGGTGGGTAGCAATGAGACGGTGCCATCCCAGCCGCGAGGGTCGTACAACGGAAGGCTGCGCAAACAACTGACGTTATCAGCCCGCCATTTCACTTGAACTTGCATTGCTTATAATAAGCTTGAAAAGATGACCAAGAAAAGTAGAAACCATCACAGCCAATCCCTGGCTGGCAGAGCTGTGAAGTGAGAAACCCCAGTGCAGACGTCACTCGACAGGTTTCCACTTTCTGCTTTCCGCAGACTACAAAAAAAAAAAGCCGGGACTTTGCAATAGCCAGGAAGGGAGCGTGAACAAAACGTTCATCATTTCTTAAATTTTTCTCACCGCTACTAAAGGGAATGCGCTTCTCTGAAATATGAGGCTTTCTGTGCATGCGAACAATAAAGCCACAGTCCTAAACACCCTGTTGGCGTATAGGTGTAGCAAAGAGTGGGCACATGGAGCATAATTTTTGGGAAGCTTGCGCATGCATGCGTACTTCTGCACTTTTTTTGCTGCAGTAGCTTTAATCCTATCATCGTGGTCTATTCGAACCTAGAAATTGCATTCTTAGGCACCAGGCGATGAGGATAGTGTGTGGCAGAAACACTCCTCATAGCCAACCTGCGCAACTGCATCTCTCCCAAACAGTGGCACCCATGCGCCATTTACCATTCCTTAGTTTCGTTTTCGCGCCTTCGATTGTTTACGCTCTCACAGTAGTGGTAATCGAACTTTCGAACAGCCACAACCAGGTTCACACTGCCAATAAGTGTGCTTGGCGTGGGTGCACTACACCAAAAGATGCCTAACTGCATGGTGGCCAAGCGCCGATATGGAGTCTGGAGTTCTGCTTTCATCCTGGAACAATTCCACACATGTGCTACATGTACGCTGTTGAAATGCCAGCACGGGGTGAACCACCATCGCGAAGTGACATTCACTACATAGCATGTGGGAAAATTGCCATAGTCTGGCGTAACAGCGGAGTTTGTATTGCATGGGTTTCTATGGGAGCTTGCACGCGATTGGCTCACAAAAACAAAGCAGCTAGGAAAGCGCAGCACCCGGGAATGTAACAGCTGAATTCTACTGTGGTAAGCTTATCATGCGAATGTAGAAAAAAGTATTTTGTTGCAGCCTTGCATGCCTTTTCCAATAGATTGTTTGGACATGGCAGCATGCTTTGCAAGGAATTTGTCAAAAGGATTTCTGCAGACTATATTATAGTTCACCTAATAGCAATGAATTTTCTTCCCTTTCTATTGATGCATTCATTCTAACAGGTGTCTGGTTGGCCAGCATTGCTACATTATCACCAGTTCTTTTCCTAGCTGTTGCTGTGCTCCTTGTGGCATATGGTGCATATATTTTTCATTTGTTGTTGGAGAGATTGATAATTCGCTCTCAGCCTACCATTGCTAGTAGTCCCGGTTGGGACCCCCGCCGCGGTGGCATAGTGGTTATGACGCTTGGCTGCTGGCCCAAAGACACGGGTTCGATCCTGGCCGCGGCGGTCGAATTTCGATGGAGGCGAAATTCTAGAGGCCCGTGTGCTGTGCGATGTCAGTGCACGTTGAACCCCAGGTGGTTGAAATTTCCGGAGCCCTTCACTACGGCGTCCCTCATAGCCAGAGTCTCTTTGGAACGTTAAAACGCCCATAAACCAGTCCCGGTTAGCCGAGTTAGTAAAGCAACTGCTCTGAAGCGGTGGTCCCGTGCTCAAACCTCAGACTAGGACGAATTTTTCTTTAACTAAGCTTCTGGGGAAGCTACAAAGCCGTAAGGCTGCGAATGCCAATGAGTAATTACTCCCTAATTAAAAATATCTTCTCATGTAACACTTCAGAATGTGCAGTATGCCTTTTGAGCATCATCACTAAGATGGACCTGAGGTTGAGCTGTCTACTTGAAGGCACAAACATTGGCTGCCTGGTTCCAGACTGTATTCACTGGTCATGGTTATGTAGCGATTCAGAGGTTTTCCAATGACATTGTTTTCCTGTATTCCATTGCAGTGTTCTGGTTGGCATGTTGCCAAATGAATATTGGCAGGGTTACATATGTGCACATTGGTGTTAATGATCTTGTCGAGGAAAGCTTCCAGTTTTGTCCATCTAACGTGAGAGAAATTGAAGCACGGAAGTCTCCATATTCTGGCTATGCAGTACAGATGATATTCAGTCCTCATTGTGTTCTCAGTGTCTGCACTGGATTGTCTGAACCGAGAGCACATTGACTTTTGTGCATATTGAACATTGCTGCATTGTTCTTTTTAATTACGCATTTGACCGTTTGTGGATCGTATTTTACATTCTTAGACACAGCCAAAAGCTGTCAGCATGTTCAGCTCTGCGAGAACATTGCTAAAGTCTTGTTGCTTTGGGCATCTGTGGAGTTGCCTAGTGGACAGGAGGTTGACTAAATATTTTATTCATAGAAGCATATGGCAGTGCCTTGAGGAATGATCAAGTGCCCTTGTGACGCAGGCATTAAAGTGCAATGTTCCAAAGAAACAGGTTCAGAATCATTCATACCTTGTGCACGTTTGCCTGTAAATAAAACCCTGCTAGATTTTACTTTTTAAATGTGGCGCATATTGTGTGACCAACTTCGGCTATAGTTGCATTATGAACCACATTAAGAACATGCGACGTTGCCTTTACAAGTATTCGTAATCGTAATAGTACTATCTCAAGTCTTGGTGACTTCATGTTGCTTCTAGCTTCAGGAGGTTTTCAGGAGCACAATTTTTTTTTTTTTTTGTGCAGCATTCAGCTACACCCGTTGGTGCTGGAGCAGGATTTTCTGCATCTGCATACAACCAAGCACCTGCACCCTATGGTCCTGTGGGGACTCTACCGTCATATTCTATGGCTCCACAGTACTCTTCCCAGCCTTCACAGCCGCCAGCGGCAAGCCTAGGAGGTTCCCAGCAGTCGGGTGAGTATGCAAACTCGTTAGTGGCCACTAGAAAATTTGTATGTATGCATTGTGTACGCTACATTGGCTGTGCTTCCAGCGTGACAGCCCAGTTGACCCTTGTTAAGACATTCTTGGGTGAGGTTAACAATGCAAGACCATTTCATTTCCCATAGGACTCCATGTTAAAAAAATCCTTTTAAAACTGCTTTGAGTGTCCTTGGTCAAGACTGAACTTTTTCATTGACAGTGACTGAGAACTACTGTGACCCCACGCAACTGCACTCGTGGGGCGTCTACAAGAAAAATAAAATGTAGAAAAGCCTTGTGACCCCACGCAACTTTGTCAAGAAAAATAAAATGTAGAAAAGCCTTCCGCTCAAGAAAGCCCCCCCCCCCCCCCCCCCCCCCCCCCCCTTTTTTTTTGCTGTGCCTTGTGCTTTGGACACAACTTACAATTTCGGATTTTTTTTTGTTTGTTTGGAATTGTAACCACTAACTAGTTTGATGTATCATAATGCGCAATGCATTTAGCACTTCTTGAAGGAATAATTTTTATTTTAAAAGCATATAACCTCTCTATAATACCAGGTGGATCGGGGTGATGCTTGGGCCAGCATTACAGAGGAGCTTGCCGGTTACTTACAGAAATGTGGGATATCAAACGCTTGTGATACGTGCATGCCAGCATATGCCGGAACCAGTTTGCGCATCCCCACGGCCCAGGATGCAAGTAGGCGCCATCGTCATCTCTGTACTTGCTGTTCACACTCCACACGTTATATCCGGCATGCCGGCGTGCACATAATTGGAGGGCATTCGGCTTCCGGAACGTCTTGAAGCTGAATGCCTTTCCTTACTCTCATTATATGCAGATGAAAACATTTCAGTTATTGCAGTTCGAGTAATTGAGTTCAAAATAGAAAGCAGCTTTGTAGGAAGTTCACTGTTCCAACATTTGTTTACCTATTGATAGCCATCATAACTCGCTTCTGTGCCTTTCTCCTTGCTTCCTGAAATTGATTACTGCATTTTTTTTTTTTGAGACTATTATTATTGCACAGGAAGAAATGATGCAGGAAAAATGCAGAAATAAAATTTTCATTGTTGCAAATGAAGAAAACTTTGCTTTTGGATTTTTGTTTGCCTTGTCTCCTTAATGTGAAGTATTTTTCTCAAATTATGCAAGGCAAACATTGTGATATTTCTCAAAGGTCTGACGGCACCACTTCATTTGTGTTCTTGTGCCCTCTTCCCCCTTCAGGTTCTCAGTCTGGAAGCACAACTCCAGCGCAGCGGAAGAGTCCCACAATGGATGCTGGAGTGCAAGTTTCAGTTCCCCCCACTGAAAAACGACAGTCCCCTCGTGGGGGCTCACAGCGCAGCCATGGACAGCAGGGTTCTGCGGGGCCTAGTAGGCAGCAGCAGCATGGTCAACAACATGGGCAGCAGCACCACCACCAGCAGCAGCATGGCCAGCAGCACCACCAGCAAACCCTTCAACAGCAGCCGCAATCGCGTCAGGGGGGAGCACAGCAACAACGGGGCCGCCGGGGTGGCGTTGCTGGCGGCTCGTCAGGAGCACCTAGTGGACGACCTCGCCAAGGAGCATTCCGTGCTGCGAAACCTAAGGAGCCTCTGAAGTTCGACCGGGAATATGACTTCGAGCAGGCCAATGCCGAGTTTCAAGAACTTGAGAACAAGCTGGCACAGACAAAGATCAGTGAGTGCACGTCTTGCATCTTTCACTCCCCTCCCACCCCCCGCTTTTTTCTTGCTCTTGCAAGCTCTCGTTAGATCTGCCACATCTCAAATTAGACCTGCATGCTTGCAGTTATGCTTGCAGTTTTTCACAAGTTCAGGAAGGTTGGGGGTGAGCACTCTGCAGAGAGCTTGCTTTCATGGTTTCTCACCCCTTCTGAGGTCATCGAAACTAATTTCTGGGCTTCTGTGGACTAAGTGACTTTCACCAGGAACAAATTAGCTGGAACAAACATGATAACCTCTAAAATGCGTTCTTTGCCAGGAGGTGTACTGTCATTTGCTTTCAGTGGCATGTAGGTTGCAGCCTTTGCAGGGTTTGTGTTTGTTTCCCCTCTTTGGGTTTCTTTTCTCTTATCTCCTTTCTTTTCAGGCATGTTTTTTTTCCCTCTGGTCTTACCCCTCTTCCTGTCCTGAGACAGGCACAACCCCCCCCCTCATTCAGCATAGAAAATGCCTCCTGGCCAATGCCGGGGGGGGGGTATTCTTTTCGCCCCTTCCCTTATCAACCCTTCCCACTCTGCCACCACAGCTCAGTCGCTTCGCTTGTCAGCATCCTTCTCTGCTGCTCCCCACTGCTGGGTGAAGGGGTGGAACTAAGCCAGCCGGCTATGTTTCTCATCTCTTCATATCCATCCGTGCTGATGTCCCCAAGTCACGCTTGATAGCTGTGCTCGATAACACGGGTGTTAGAAGCAACTGCTGATGCACGCTGCAGTTGCTTCTATCCACATGCACTTATTCCGTGGTGTTGGAACAGTCACCCGAACTGAGCTGTTGTCACCTCGTCAATAAATTGCTATCATTGCTCTCAGTATGCACCGGTAACGGGTCGCCAATAAAATACCTCGAGCACATGAATTATGCCGATGCCAAGTGGCAGCTCTGGCTTATTGCGTTCGGTGGCAAAAGAGCGTGGTCGCCGTAGTCTGAAAAGGTAGCACATGGTGTGGCGCACGGTTGTCGAGCACGAACAGAATGTTCAAAATTTTTTAGCCACTCTGCAAACAAGTCTCAAATTTATGCCTAGTGGCACACTCGTCAAAGTATCTCATCGTCCAGTCCTTCGTGTCGTGTGCACAAGCATGCAGCTTCCAAAGCACTCCACCTCACTAGTGTTTGCGAGGACACACTGCTGCCGCTGGTCGCTGTCTTCCATGCTCAGGCATTGGAAGAACGGTAACTCGAAGCTTGCTGCAATTTTCATCAGCTTCTTTCAAGGCATGATTTTTCGATGGCCGCATCTGGCAAAAACCTTCATCAACATTCATACAGCCTGTACTTTATTTTTGTAGCAAGAGCTGCATTACTGCAACTCCTTTGCCTCTTCTGCATGGTCGCACTTTCACTGTGGTTGCACCTTGGCCGTGGTCGCACCGCTCGGCGCGCCATCTGGCATAACGTCACCCCGCCGTTGCGCTCGTCATGGACCAGACGTCACTCGCCTCACCAGTTGTGTGCATGCGTAGTAGATACACACTGCTGTTGCAGTGTGTATATAAACGCGGTTTGGAGTAGCTGGAGGCGAGCCGCTTCGTTTGTTCGGCGTCGCATCAGCGTCTCGTCTGCCGGCGGCGTCACTCGGAGGCTGCAGGAGAGGTCGACCACACACATGAGGGCATACAAACTGGCGTCTCCAGACGGGGGTGGGGAGACATCGTGGGTAAAGCCCCTCAATTATCCCCTGTCCTTAGCTAGTCGTCTCATTAAGCGGCGACGGGAACCTTATGTAGGGGCAAGGGGGACAATAGCAAGGGTACAGAAGGGGCGCTGCTGCCTTCGCAGAAACGGGCCGCGGCTTTTGGCCTCGCCAGATCTTGTGTTGCCTCTCTCCAAGCGCCGAATTTTTGCCTCCAGTAACACCAGTAGCCGACACGCCGTTATGGAGAACGGAGTCGGCTAGGCTGAAAGAAGCCAGACTTGGGCGTCGGAACAAAAGGAGACAGCGTGCCGAAGAGACCTGAAAAGAGTGGAAACGTCTCAATAAGTCGTAGTGAACGGCGCGGCTAGATGAGCTCGCTTAGCCTCTGACAGTGAACCCTTGACGATAGAAGACGTGCCCAGTTTGGCTCTCCGAAGGAAGCCAGACTTAAGCGTTGGAATGAAATAAGCATTTAGCATTACATCGCTTAACCACATCGAAGCCTAAGCATAGTCATGGCCTGTAGCTCTCGCTACCTACCAGGTTTAACCAGAGCTAAACCACAGCCAATTTTATTTTGCTTTTTGAAGGGTTGTGTTCTTTCCTTAAAAAGGGAGGAGGCGGTGTCATGGGGGCTTGGAGGTGCTGTCCGCTCCTGTGAGAGAAGGTATCCTACTCCAGGGCAGCGTTTACAGCGCCTCGTCATTTGCGGTAACAGAGTTGTGTGGCCACACTTGTTCGTTACATCTTGAATGCAGTACCATTGCCCTAATAAGTGGGCTCGACTGTATGTTGTGCAACTTTTTGATCACGCATGGCAGCACGACAGCGCACTCTTCTAGCGCGGCTGTGTTGCCAGAGACACACACACGGCCTTCCCCACCCCATGCGTAACAGCGATGTGTGGTGGCGGCTCCTGCCACAATCACACTATCGGCCAGTGTGATCGCGAAATGTTCTCCACAATGGATTTGCTGTGAACATTTACAATGTGATTTCAATTATAATTTGGTTTTCTGTTGTGCATTGCCATTTCATGTCCTTCACACATCTGCATGTAACAAAAACCTGGATGTAATGGAAAATCTGACTTATTTCAGTTTCGTTATATCCAGGTCAAACTGTGTTAGTAACGTACTGCTACACCTTGGCTAATTTGAAGTTCCCGAATTTTGCTGAACTCCTAATGACATCCACTAACGAGAGTGGATGTATGGGAGTTGGTTGTTCAAAGTAAAGTGATCACAGCACGAAAAAATCTCTAAAGAACAGGACACATACACACCCAGTGCTGTGTTCTGTTCTCCCTTTAGTGTTGTAGTTTTTGCACTGTGACCACGTTACCTTGACGTGCAATATCTTGGCCTCAGGTAGCTTGATACCTTCAGTTCTAGTTGACACGTTCAGAATGCAAAGACAGCTCTGAAAATGGGAAGTACTTGTCATCTCTACAGTGAGGCTACCCACCCACCGTTCACCTGGTAAAACTGGTCAAACTTCGAATGCAGTTTTCAGTTCCATATTTTAAGTCTGTTTTTTTTACTATATTGTTCGGCTTTTGACAACTTTTTTGTTCTAGTAACTTTTGTGCCATTTTCTTGGGAAATGAGGCACCTGATGACATTCTTACTTTTTCTGTATAGGCCATATATAAATAATTAGCTATTATTTTAATGAGTTGGTGTCAAATACTGCCACCTTTTACATTTCACATTTTTTTCAGAATGGGATGTCTCTACAGAAACACTTGAGATGTGATCGTGTATGGGAACGCTGCCTAGAATTAAAAGCTGCATCAGAAATTACCCAGTTACGCTCTAGACTTCGTATATTTCAAATATGCACTCATATTTGAGCTGCTGATCGTAAATAAAGTTATCCTACAAAGAAAAACATTCCAAATTCTAGACACAAATCCCCTCAAGAAAATGGTTACAGTCGCTGCTTAGTGCAAAAATTCAGGGGGCCACTTTGTTGACCTAAAGTGCGGTGAGGTGAAAGCCTTTAGCACGGTGTTGCTGCTTGTTTCACTGATGTGTGGTTAAGATAAGTACACAATTATTACTACATATGCGTTGCGCTAGCAGGGAGGTTGTGTGGCGCCAGACTCTGTCAACAGCTGAGAGACGCCTGGCGTGCGCGCCGGTGGCACCACCTCGCGCATGCACAGTGAATTGCCAATAACGCAACATGGCCACCAAGATCACGTGGACCGGAGCGTGATCTTGGAGACCGGAGGGCAATCTTTTAGGCCATGGGCACAAGGGCGTGACGGACAAACACAAGCATGAGCCATTAAATGCTTTCGCCTTAATACTTGGTAGTGATGCTGCATTTCGGGTCAGCATACTGTGTTCTGCCAGAAAGCCTGTCTGGCATGACATGGCAGATGTATTCTCTCCCTCCTATATGTAGAAGTCTACAAGCTTGCTTAATCCAGTCTAAACTGCCCGTGGAATGAAAATACATCTGGACACAGTTCCGTGGACACATTAGTTTCATCCTCAGGTTGCATTGTTCATCCTTGTGAAAGTCTCTAAAGGGTTTAAGCTTACTGTGCTGATTTCGTGTTCAATTTCAGCTGACGAAAAGAAAGATGACTCCGGCACAGAAACGCAAGTGGGTGACAACCATGAGGATGATGATGTGGTGTATTATGACAAGAACAAATCTTTCTTCGATAACATCAGCTGCGAGGCCATCGAAAGAAGCAAAGGGTATGTGCCTGTGCATAAAATCTACTTCATACTAAACCACACTGGTCATCTATAGCAGTAGACTCCAGATAATTGGTAGTTTAGAAATGGTGCTGGTTGTCAGTTTTGCATGTAATCCTACAGAAGAAATTGCTTGATAATTGGACGCTGAAACCAACAGTATCGTTTAATTAGAAAATATTTTCCAGTCAAGAGCCTCGAGGAGACTCATTAACCGTAGGCACAATTTTTAAAAAGCCACAGCAGCTCCGTGCTCCACGCTGATGTCATCACTTTTGTTGCAATCCGCAGCCCCACCATTTTTTTAAGCAGTGTAGAATGTGTAAATGCGCTAGTTTGAACATCTGCCTTGCATGCGGGAGGTGCGGAGTTTAATCCCTCGTGCCGCCGGGTGCCCACTGATGGTGCAGAGGGTGTAAGCATGCCTCTGGCCTGGGAAATGGGTCTTCAACTCCACCTTGAGCCGACGAAAACATCCTATGCCATGGTGCTCTTTGTCTACAGGTGCCCTTGCACCGTACAAATTCATTGCACTTCAGACTTCGCTATGCTCAGTTGTTGCATGCAGGTCGTTGCAAGAAGAGGGTTCAGTGTATGCGAAAGAGCAGCGAGGTGGGATGGCAAGGACTGCAGTCATTTGCTGTCGCATAGTGGGGCGTGCTAGTGACGGTAACATATGCAACGTGCACCGGCGGAGAAATTATTTTGTTGGTGCCCACGTGCACGTACACGTTACGAACACGTTCTGAAACTGCAAAGGTAACGTGCAATGAATATTGCTGCATACAAGTCAACCTTACCCCTCCCGCCCTGCCCTGCCCCACGTTATGTAGCTCCCTGAAGAATGTATCATCAGAGCTGCGCAAGCACAGTCATGCCAAACATGAAGCCAGCTGTGGGAGGCAAAGGAGATTACTGGCAATAAAACAGCACCCTCACAAGTGGCCCCGCTGACTAGCTGCAAACTGAACAGCAAACCATTAGGTGACGACCGCCAGCGCGCTGGGTAAATTGCACACCATTCGTGCCCTCGCCTCTCGCACCTTTTGCAACCACACATGGTGACACGGCCGCACCAATCCCAAGCCTGCTTTGCACGCACCCGCGTACAAGCTTGTGGTCTGGCGCAGCAGTGTGTGTAAAAAATGTTTTCAAGAGAGTTGGCTCTTACTGCTCGCATTCCAACGTTTCTTGTCAGACTTCAAGATGGTGGCCGGAAATCTCTGGTCAGCAAAATGTGACCGCACATAACGTGAGCGTGCGCGCACAGTTGTCAGGCCGGCACGGCGGCCACCTTGCCTCCTATGCTGGCGTTCCGCTATACAGTAAAATACCACTTGAACGAACTTCATTTAAGGGGAGACACAGGGGTTTGCGGCCAAAAAATGACAAAAAAGTTTTTTTTTTCCCGAATCTAGACGTTCTCAAGAACCCATACATAAAATATTACAACTCTCTATGAAGTATTTATCGATTTATTGCTCTTCAAAGTCATCTGTGTGGAAGTTTTTCTCCTCGCGAGAACAACTCCAAAAACTGTCAAATTCAAACGCGTACCGCGCAAGAACCGTGCCGCGGAGCACAACCATTTTGGTCTCGTTTGAAACTCGAAGCTCTCTGCTCTCAGTTTTCGCTAGAAAACAGTCTGTGCATCTGGCAACAGCGGCGCAACAAGCCAGTAAAAAATACAAAATACTAGTACCGCATTGGCGCTTTCGTGTCACGTGTCCTGAATCGCGCCTCCCTATTAGATGTTGAGAAATCGTCAGCTAAAAAGATAAAAGAAAACGGCATCGCGTCCACCATTTTGGATAGAGCTTTTTCGGACACGCTACGATGGCTGGTGGTAAAAGGAAGTTTCGTACTGCCCATGCATTTGGAAAAAAGAAAAACTACCGCAATCACGGTCGCAGTCGCGCGAAATGTCGCCTGATGCACCAGCATCGGAGACCGCCGACACTACGAGCCCTGCCGCGGCGTCGTTGGAAGATGCTGCAACAACCGAAGGAGCCAGGATAGCCTTCCGTGTAGACACACCGTTTCTGACCGACGCTGATAAAACGATAATACGATGCGCCTGCGTCGGGAACACCGTTCACGGTGCTAGCCCTAACCTCCGTGAATGAGCTGTTCGAGTGTGTGAATTGCAAAGTGTGCGGCAGTTCCGTGAACATTTCAAAAGGTGAGCTGGAATTTGGGATTGCTGTGAAGCTCTCGCTCAATTGTGAAGTCTGCGGGCATGTGAAAACTACTTCGAGCTCGCCTAGAGTAGGCACGAACGCGACCTGCAAGTCCTTTGAAGTCAACGTTCTCGCCGCGTGTGCGGCTGCAAGCACGGGAAACGGGCAGACCGCATTGAACGAAATTTTCGCCGCGCTCAACATTTCCCGGCGGGGTATGCACTGCAAAACATACCAAGCTTACTTGAAGGACAAGTTGAACCCTGCTGCTCTAAACGCTGCCGCGCAAGTGATGAGGGACTGTGCTGGTGCGGTGAAGCTTACCTAGCATGAATAACGAAAACACTTTTCATGCAGCGTCCCCTCTCAATTTCGCCACGTGTCTGTTAGTAGCACGCCTGCGGCTGCTTCTTTCCAAACAAGCTTCACGATCATGTATTACCTCATGAAACATGACACATGCATGATGCAATGAAAAAGCATATGGCGTTTAGCACACTTAAGGTACGCTATTCTAAGCACACCAACGCGACCGCGCAAGATTGACACAACGTACCAGACTTGTTTCTGCTCGAATGAAATAATTACGTCGTCATAACAAGAAACAGTTTCAAGTAAATATTAAATGTCACAAAACGCGCCATTTAAACATGGTGTGCTATTAACAAAAAAACGCATTCCTTGGGGGCGAGTGAACCTGTCGGCGCCCCGTGCACTCCGGCTCAAGGTGATAAGTGCGTGTGCAGCTACATATGTCTTTTTTTTACTTGAGCAATTATCAGCATACTATCCTGAAGTTCAGGTGAATGAACGCAGTAACTTGCATGCTATTAAGTGCATTGAGTGGCAGTGCCTATCAACTCCCAGACTTCGCGCTTTACTACCGTGGCCCAATGCCTGTTAGCCAGTTTCCGAATGCGGCATTTATGCGCGAGAAACCTATCGAGGCTAATTTAATATTTTTTATGCTACTACGCGGATCCAGCAGTGACGCAGCTGGTCAATACATGCTGCTTCTGCAGTGCACAGGCTTGAAGCAGCCGCCGGTAACTGCGGCAGCTGCGGTAGGCACTGTCAAGCGGAACTTGTTTTGCCTACCATGCGAAAGTCGCTGCTAACATCAGCACCACCGCATCTTTGTGACGTCGTGGGGTGAAGGAGGTCCATATAAGCTAGGTAAAATCTAATTGCGTATTTGTTACCTGCAGAGGAAACTACATCAGGTGTAAAAATTTCAACTTCATAACTTAAGAAATACGAAAGAAAAGGTCAAACCGCATTGTCTCCCCTTAAATGAAGTAATCAGTTGTAGGAATTTTTTAAAACCCTCACCGTAGCCCCATTAAACCCAATGCAAACGCCGTTCAGCATAACGAAATTCAGTGCAGTGCTCATTTCAGACAGTTTCCGAAGTGCCATGTCTCCTGGGTCATACTGAGCACTTCAACAAGTACAAACTGCCCTTTTTGCCGCGCTTTTTACGTTGAGAACCGCGTCGACCGCGCTCCGTTAACGCGTTAACGCTTCATTACTGCAGCCATTTAGCGATTTAGCGTTGAACTGGATTGGCTACCTAAGCCATAGCCAGCTGAAGCCATTGATGGTTTTTTTTTCGCGTTTAGTTGGCTCCATAGCTAGCCATAGCCACAGCCAGCCACAGCTTCAGCTCTACTGGCCCTACTAGGCCTATACGTCCTAGCTTCGAGGAAGCGTGTGCGTGCTGGTTAACCATGAGCGGCAAACGAAAGCGCCTGACACTCTATGAAAAGCTGGACATTTTACGTAGGCTAGACTCCGGGCAGCGTCAAGTTGACATTGCAAAGGCATTTGGGATCCCTGCATCGTCATTGTCTACGATTAAGAGCCAGCGCCAAGCAATCGCGGCCGCATCAAAATGTGCGCAGCTCGGCCCCTCCCGCAAAAGACCGTGCACTGGATATTTCATGAAAGTCGACGACGCTGTTGCCACATGGGTAAAGGATTTACGATTCAGGAACATTCGTTTCAGGACCCATGATTCAAGAAAGGCCATGGAATTCGCCGCGCTTTTCGACATCAGTGGATTTGACGCTAGCAGTGGATGGTTGCATCTCTTTCGGGCGCGCTACGGAATCGTATGAAACAAGTCTGCGGTGAAGCCAGCAGCGCAGACACCTCTGCTGCAAGCACATGACGGGAAGAAAACCTACGCGATGTCATCGGCGGCTATAGCCCGGACGATGTATACAATGCGGACGAGACCGGGGTATTTTACCAACTGCTCCCGAACAAAACCATGTGCTACAAAGATGACACACGTGCAAAGGTGGAAAGCACTCTGTCAGGACATGGCATTGTTTTGCTGCAACGCATCGGGTACGCATAAGATGAAACCTTTAATCATCGGTTGCTACGCCCGCCCAAGGTGCTTTAAAGGGCTTGCATCGCTTCCGTGCGAATACGCCCACAACTGAAAGGCTTGGATGTCGCGTGATGTGTTCACAAAGTGGATCGTCGTCATTAATGACGATATGGCTAGAAAGAATCGCAAGATTTTGTCACGGGCTCGGCGAACTTGGCAGAGTGCCAAGACGTTGTGCGCTCTAAGCTGAAGCTTGAACATTCGCATTAGACACTCCTCACTGTCCTGTTTTTAACCTCGCAAGAAGCAGTTTCTCGCTTCAACCAAGGGATGGCAGCAACAGCAGAGCTGTTGCGGCACAGCTTGGTTACAGGCCTGGGAGCTGCCTCATTAGTAGGAGCCTTGAAAAAGATAAACAGAGGCTGTGCAGGTCTGATAAGGGTCACACCAATGCTGAAAAGGTGGAGAGGATGGCCAAGAAGCACAAGCCTGACAGCACCCAGGACCACTGCCCAGGACTTTTGTGAATGTGTGGCAGATTCAAAGAAAATAGCAAGTGATTTTCTGGGTTTTTTTTTTTTTTTGTCAAGTGCCAATGCAATAGAGATGCAATAGGGACCGCAGCGTTGGCCAAATGGTTGAGCATCCGCCTCGCATGCGGGAGGTGCGGGGTTCGATCCCCAGTGCCGCCGGGTACCCACCGGTGACACAATGGGTACAAGCTTTCCCCTGGTCTGGTGCTCGGCTCATTTAGGGTGAAATGCTTGGGAAATGGGTCTTCGACCCCACCTTGAGAATTTGAAAAATACCTTGTACCATGGCGCTCTTTGGCCATAGATGCCCTTGCGCCATAAAAATCCATCATCATCAGCAATAGAGATTTTCACAATATTTACATGAACAGATTTCTGTACATTTGGTGCTGTGTTGAGCGATGACTGGGCTGCATGCTAAAGTATTAAATTTTTCCATATGATCAGTAAACAAAAATGGCAGAGTAAGCAAAACTTTGAATGCAATTTTCTCAGCTTTGCTTTTTCGATCAAATGCCTTTGCCTTACGGAACTTTTCATAATGTTTGCATAACTAGGTATCATTTTTTTCAGCAACACCTCAGCTACATCCTAAAGCTTTCCAATTTTCATTAAACCCAATAGACTAGCAATTAGGTCAGATTTAAGCTAATTACTCCCACATTGTTTTTTCTACTTTGTTATTCATTCATGGCCTATGTAATGGCTTTTTAAAAATTTCTTTAGCTTTAGGATTTGCAATGGGCCCTTAAAAATGTCAGCATTACTTTAAAACTAGTTTTTTTAATTAAGAAATCGCCATAATGGCCCGTAAGAAAAGACCTAAGTGGCATAAATTATTTTGCCATATCTTCACTTCTAAATGAGATATATAAAATCTGGATATGTATTTGGGATTAGCATTCAAAGATACATCTGCATGCCAATTTTCAGGAAGATATGTTAAGAAATAAAAAAAAGTCAAGACCCTCATCCCCCCTTAATAGAAATACGGTATGTTAAATTTCGATTCACCCCCAGTAACTTTTTCTCTCGTAATGAACCCTCCCCCAATTTTCTGGAAAAGTGATACTCTTGTAAAAATCTATTGGGTATATCGAAGTCGTAAGTTCTTGATTTCATGATGTGCTGGTTCGACTCTAGGACCTTAACTGCGAGCAGTGAAATCTTGTACTGCGTCAATGTGCTTTGATGTATTCTAGCCAAAACGATGTTCATGGTGTGTTCGATGCTAAGTGCACTGGAATTGTGTGGCTATGCTTGATTATTCTGGGCAGCACTGAGATTTGCATTGCTCTTGTTTTCATGCATCTAGTGTGCAGAGGATAGACTGGCGGCAAGAACGGAAGTTGAACCATGAAACTTTCGGCATCTCTGCAAACAACTGGATGAGGCGTAATGCATGGAGGGGCCGAGGTGGTTATTGGCGCGGAGGTCGAGGTGGCCATCGTGGAGGCCAGCGTGGTGGTGGACAAGGAGGAAACCGTGGAGGAGCCAGGCCACGCAATGGAGCGGTGAGATATCTCAAGCTTTTGTGCATCTTAGTCTACATGTACAAGGCCCCCGGATATGAAAGGGAACAACTGGTGCACAGACATATTTTGGTTATTTCTCCAATAAGTGCAACATTTTGGATATCATGAGCCAAGAAGAAAACTGTTAAGTGTTCTTCTTGCACATAATTAAGGCATAATCATAATTTAATATTAGTGACCTGTACTGCAGTGTGACCAGCATGGCACAATGGACACAATGAGATTAAAGCTGTGTACCATTAGTCTGGTGGTGCGGAAGTGCACAGAAAACCTCATCGATACATTTTGAAAAGAAATTGCAGGGTAAAATGCATTATCTGGGAAAACATGTGATCCAAACCGCCAAGTTTTGAAAAATATAACCGTCAATAAATGCCTTTGTACCTCAATCTACAATCTCTGTGCATAAAAAATGTCGATTAGCATTTCTTGGCACAAGATCCCAACTGATTCTTTTCTACTGCTCGCAGAATTCACTCTGCGTTTGTGCTGTGTTAAGGGGAGATGCGACCTTTGAAAACCAAAAAATCTCAAAACAGTATTTTTGGAAAAGTGTATATTTCAGTAATATATGTTATAAACTACCTTTTCTGTAGTTATCAGTGTCTAATTCGTAGTGACATATATAACGCGCCGTGGCGACCCCTGAGCCATGAGCAAGCGCCGAAAATGCCCCAACTACGCGCACGCCCCATTTCGGTCTTGTTTTGTTCGTGAATTCTTGCACTTTCCTTTGCTACTTGCAGCGGTGGCTGCGTACTCGAGGCGTGGCTAGCTTTTGATGGGGGCCTCGCGGTGGCTTTAGTTTCCCGCGTTTCAAATCCGTGGCTACGATTGGATCAAGCGCGCGCTTCTCAAGAATGTGGGGAATGGGCAGCTGCTGCGTACGCTGATGCGATGGTTTCCGCCGGCTGCCCCCCCGCGCGTCTTCTGCTCAGTCTTGTTGTCCTTTGTGCGGTGTGTTCGCCTTTCGCCATTTTTGCGATGGCAGTCTTTACGGTCTCTCGCCGTGCTGTTTCAAGTTTCGTGCAGCCTGCAGATCGTTGCGTGGTTGGTCACGAGGCTTAAAATGAAATTCAAGACTACATGCGTTTAGTGCACGGGAGTGTTCTAGTCCGTCCACATGGCGAAGTGAGCCGCCGCCGACTACATCTACATTTTACATTTTAGACTACATTTTAGACCTGGAAATGTCTCAAAACTTTCGTGGGCCATTTTTCTCGGAATCATTTCTTTTGCCTTGTATGGCTGCTCATCCCGGCATCATCTTGGGAACCGCTCATTGGATTTACATGTTTTCTTTTTATCCTGTTGGTAGATAAGTTTCTGGGGGCAAGGAAAGCCCATTTATTTAAGATAATTGTTTGGAATTTGTGATAATTAAAATTTGGTAATTAATGCATGTCTAGTCGACGACCGATTTTTCGGACTCTCTAGGGACCGCGAAAACGACTGAAAAATCGGGCAGTCCAGAAAACCAAATTTCACCGAAAAAAGAACTTATTACCAATATGCCGGAGTAAGGCATCTGTTGTATTGCTCACATTCTAAAGCCCCTCATGACTAAATTTTGCCAGTCGGCGTTGGCCTTCGTCATTAGGCCTTGCGACTAGAGCCGCAATCGGCATCGTATTCAGCAATATGCGCTCTGCGGTAGCTGCCTGTCATCAAAACGCCAGTTGTTTACTGTTTTACAATAGAAAAGTCAGGGTTGTGGTGCATTTTGCCGCGGGTACGCTGACCTCTCTTTGAAATGCACCACCATTTCCTCCCATGCTCGGAGTTTCCGTGGAGCCGTACGCTTCCCACGCGCTTCGCTGCTACCTCTTTCCACAGATGGGTTCCGCGAACTCTTACTGCTGTTCAAGTTCGTGCGGCGGAAGACATTCAAAAACAGTACGAATTCAAAACCATGCGGGCACAACGTACCGACTCACTTGCGCACAATGTCAGCATCTAAAGTTAAAAAGGCTTCCTTTAAGCTATAATTTAGTTTTGTTTGCTCAAGTTTTCAATCTCTCCCGCAGTTTGAATTAATGAGGTTCCACTGTAGGCAATACCGTATTTACTCAAGCTTTTTGTAGCTGGTTCCTCAGTTTTTGTGCCATCCACAGCACAGGCCTTGGTAGCGTGCCAAGATGCTCCCCACTGCCGATAACATTTGTTTATGTTTTCAGAGCTCCTGCCAGAAGGGAGGGGGGCATAGCACCTTGCCCCGATAACACCACTTGTTGATTTTTTGAGGAGCTCCTGCCAGAGGGGTGGTGGGAGGGGAGAGCAGGGGTGGGGGTGCGCTCTGCGAACTTGGCAGAGCGCTAAGACGTTGTATGCTGTAAGCTAAGGCATAGTCATTTGCATTACCCTCCTGTGTTTTTTAACCTCTCCTACAAAAACCGCGCCTGACCTTCAGGGCCGGTGTTCAGCATGTTCGCGTTGCCAATGGCCGGCGCCACCCGCTGCCACAAAATTGCCATATCCCATTAAAGTGGAAAGTGAACGATGCTGAACACAAACCGGTCTGACCACGTCGGTTTGATGACTGGAGGGATGGACGGTGATAGATGAAATCTGGACCCTTGCAAAAAAATGTTCTGGAAACTTTTTCTTCCCACGTAATGAACCCTCCCCTCCAAACTGATGTCAACTTTTCTGGAAGAAAAGTGGGTCTATTACGCGAGTAAATGCGGTATATGGCGGCTTTGGTATTTGCAGCGAGAGCGAACAAGGTCCGAAAAATTGAGCAGTCAGTTCCGGTGCGTCCGATATTTCAAGCGGTCTTATACATTGGCTCTATGGGCCATGTCGCGATGCCGCAAAAAATTCCGAATAATCAAGCATGTCCGAAAAATCAGGTGTCCGAATTTTCGGTCGTCGACTGTAGTAACTAAATCCAGTGATGTGCTGAAATTTTTGGCATGGAAATTTTGAAGGGCCTCGTCGTTGCTCGAGGCACCTGTGAAGGAATCGCCATAATGAATTTCAGTGCCAGCGCATTCCGCAAATTCTCTAGGCCTTTCCCAAGGAACCCATGTATACCACCTCAATACACTGCTGTAACTTCAGAGCCAGTGGGCACAACTGTGAAGCTTGGTAGTTCTTCAAATGTTCATGCTGTGAGCTTACCCTGAAAATTTCCAAGATATTTAAGAAACAAAAAAGTTGGTGTCCTCACAACCTTTGAAGGCAGTTTTCTCAGAATCAATTCTTTATCTGCTGTGGCTGCTCAGTCAAGCCGTATCTCTGGAACCGCTGATCAGAATTTCATGGGTTTTTTTTTTTTATTCCATACCTGAATAAATTTCTGAGGGCAAGACAAGCCCATTTTTGAAGGTAGTCTGGAATTTGTAATAAACAGTTGAACTTTGGTTAATACATGTCTAATTAGTGACACTGAATTCAGGGCTGTGGTAAAATTTTTCAGCAAGGAAATTTTGAAAAATTGCTTCATCTTGCCGGGGGTACCTATTCAGGAATGACAATACTGAATTTCAGTGCCAGCACATTTTGCAAATTCTCCATGCATGTCCCAAGCCATGTAAACCACCTTGATATACTCTTTTACCTTGAGAACCAGTGGGCACAGCTCCATAAAACTTGGTAGTTCTTCAAATGTTCATGCTATGAACCTACCATGAAAATTTCATTCAGATACCCAGATACCTACAAGCGCGTGTAAGGGCCGCACTTTATTTTACAGATTTGATAGTTGAGAGAAAAAACTGACTCCAATCAATATTTTTAACTTTACCCAACGTTTCGGGACCAACTCTTTCCCTTCTTCAGGGATGACTAAAGTGTGCCAGAAGCAGCAGCGGGTTGCTGCCTTTGCTGTCCCTTTGTTAGAACGTGGTGCAGTCCACTAACGTATGCGGAGGGGAGCGTTCCTGGAGTCCTATTCATCGCCTCCTTTGCGAGCCGGATGTGCCATGACTCCACATGTCTCCTCTTGAACAGGTTTGGTTCCACGGCCAAGACACTCACCTCCTCAAAGGCTATCCGGTGGTCAGCACGCTCGCAGTGTTCGGCAAGGGGGTGGGATTCTGAATTCATTAGCCGGATGTAATTTTTGTGTTGCCTCATTCATTGGTGGAGGTTTTTGTTTCGCCGATGTATGAAGCCGGACACTTCGAGCATGGGATTTTGTAGACGACACCCGGTTGTTTTTCTCTGGGGGCGTGGTCTTTCGGTCGTATTAAGAAGTCTTATTGTCGAAACAGGTTCGTGAGCCACGTGGATTCAATGTTTTCAGAGAATGCGTGCGAGTGCCTCGCTGGTTCCCTTTGCATATGGAAGCACAATGCGTGCACGTTTCGTTGTTGGCTAGTCCCCCTGTCCTCGAGCCTTGCAGCAGCCAACAAGTTGAATGAAGCCACGTGTGTAACCATTCTTCTGTAGGTCGGCGAGAACTGTGACTTCTGATTTTTTCTCCGCTTCGGAGGAGCAGATTGACTTTGCTCTTCTCAGGAGACGACGGATCCCTTGTGGCTAGTAGGATCGTTGGAATTAAAATTAAGGTAGCGGCCAGTATGGGTTCCCTTCCTATAGACACAGAACTTTAGATCTGCACCTTTTCTTCTTACGAAGACGTCCAGGAATGGCAGTGTTGTTCACTTCTCGTTCCATTGTGAACTGAATAGAAAGCTCGACTGAGTTGGTGTCTTCAGAATGCAGAAACAGTCGTCAATGTAATGAATGAAACCATTTCGTTTTTTTGGAACGGCATCAGTGCTTTCTCGTTGGGTAAAGTTAAAAAATATTGGTTGGCGCCAGTTTTCTCTCAAATATCTCGAACCCAATCAGACGAACTTCCATCGAAGATGTTTTCCGGACTGAGGGCCAATCTTAGTGTTGCGGCCCATACACAAAATTTGTGAAGAAAAAAAACTTTTCTTTTTACGTACCGTAAAAACCGGAATATAGGTCGAACTTTTTTTCAAAAACCATGGTGAAAAGTCGACCCCCGTCTTATATACCGGTCATTGGCGGAAAAAATACGGAAGTCTTGCAACAATGGGTGGCTGAAGTCAACAGCCTCCATCGCCATCCGCAGTAGTGCCGCCATTTTGCGTTTCATCAGATGCAAAGCGGAAGCTAACGGTAATTTACTGTCGCCTTCAAGAAAAACACGATTGAGTACGAGGACGCTCACGGGAACCTGGCGGCACAGCGCGAATTTGGAGTATCCGAAAAGAGCATTCAGTACTGGCGGAGACAGAAGCTGCGTATTACAACTTGCAGCAACCAGAAGAAAACATCATTTCGTAGGCAGACCGTAGTGTATCGAGAATAGGAAGGAAACGTTGCGCTGCGATCAAGATCGCTGCCTGTGACTGCCGAATGCATCCGCGTGAAAGTGGCAGAGATCACGCGTGCCTCTAGACTCACGAGGGCGCAATTCAAAGGCTCGCCATCCTGGTTGCGGCGATTCATGAAGAGGAGGGCTTTGCTCTACGGCGCCGTACTTGCCTGTGCCAGAAACAAACACGTGGGCAGATTGGTGCGCGATATTGTTAAAAAATTTGCCGGGTGTACATACAAGCAGCATTTAAATGAAATTAAATACTGTCACCATTGTGCAACTTCTCGAGTCGCATTTGTTTCAAAGTAAAGACGTCTTTCGGTGCTTTTCCCATTGAAAAAGATCTTTTTCATTTTTAGAATTGGTTAGTTAGGGGGTCGACCTATATTCCGGTCCGACCTATAGTCCGGTTTTTACGGTAAGCACACACCAATCCGGAAATCGGCGACATTTCTCCTATATTGAATCGCCACTCGCGGTGTTTTCAGACTTCGAGCTGGTGCTGTGCTCCGGTGGATTCTCATCCCACAAGAGGTCACGCATCACGTCTGCTGTCATCGCATAGCCGTAGTTTCGCGCTTCCATCACTTAGCAGAGCAGCTCTTCTTCCAGTTGGGGAATCTTGCACAGCTTGCCTCAGAAAGCGCTCTTTTTGTGTTCAATGCTTGTGTTCAATGCATCCTTTTGGTTGCACCATCGTCGCATGCACTTCTCGGCCACATCGAATTTCCTGCCCGCCGCGCGCTTTCTGTGTTCGACAGCAAACTCCCTGCTGTGTAGCTATTAAGGTGCTTGCCCATCATGCTAAAACTGCTAAAACTACAATGCTTGGCGGCAGCAAGTGAAAGCCACAACTCCCGTGTCTTAGACAGCTACAAAACACTGGAGCTGGTGTGCCGATGCCGATATGGATAGCGGGAGCTCTCGGCAGAGAAAAAAATTGACGATGGTTATGAGCCGCTGCCTCCGGCGCCATCCATGGGTTGCACCTGGAAGCTCCTGTGAACATGAGTCTCCTCCGCGATCAAACACACCGTTGCTCCCAGCCGGAGCTGATCGCGGAGGCCATGGCATGTGCATTTCGAAGGCTATTCCCGTGTGGTTTTTATGGAAAGTTTGGATGCGGCCCTTACAGGGATATCATTTTTGTCTAATACCATATTTATTCGAATCTAAGCCAATAGTTTTTTTTTTTCAAGTAATCGTATTCCAAACTCTAGGGCCGGAATAAATTCGAGGAAAACACGCCATTTTTTCATTGAAACTGCTAAATATGGTGCATAGCTAGCACCATCTAAAAAAGTCAGTATCGCAGCTGCTACTAGCAATGCCAGTAGCCAACCATACACAAGCGAGGTCGCCATTTTGACCTGTGTCGTATCGGTGTGCGGCGTGGTGTTATTGCGATGGCACCAAGCAGGAGATGCCACTACAGTGCCGCTTTCAAGCGAAAAGTTGCGATAGCTGTAGAGGCATCGTTGAACCTTCAAGCCGGGCAGGACTTCGGCGTCGAGAAAAATGTCAGTCGTTGGAGGCGACGACAGTGGAGAGTTACTTTGTTTATCATGGAAAATTCGTGAGAAATTTCTTGCATACCACAGCGAATTGTGTGTGATGCTGTGAACTGTGATAGCATCCTTTCTGTACATCACAAAGGAATTCTGGCTGTTTGCAGCCGAAAGTTCAGTGCAGATGTATAAAAAGCATTGTCTAGGTGAAGTTGGTTTGACAACCAAAGGCAGTTGTTACACAAGCCGCTAAACCTACCCAACTCAGAAAAGCTGCCTCCAAAACGGAAGCTACTAAGGATGATCAAGACCAACGGGTTGACGAACACTGACACTGAGAATGTCTTGTGCTTTCTCTTTAACAGTGAGCTGGAAAAAAGCTGACCTAAGAGGAACTTGGCTTGTGTGGATTAATTGGTAGAAACATCTTGTGCAATTCCTTGAAAGCCCTATTTTGGAGCTTGGGACCAGCATGAACCCTGATGAGGTTTTATTGTAGTTTGGCTTTTTTTGTGGTACCCCTTAATATTTAGCGCGGTGACATACTGTGCTCTTTGTTCTTGTCAGTTAATTTTTCACCTTGGCCGCCCTCCTTCTCAATTTCGTAGCTGCCAACTCTTGGACATTTGTGAAATTCTCGGCGTTTGAGAGTGCACGTCACACATACTGAGGCTGCAAAAATACGTTGACTCTACCGTGTATTTGGAGCACGTTTAAAAAGTGCTGCCTCGTGGGAAAAAATAAAACATCAGAAACAAAGCTTGTTTCTGACAAAGCCAGACGCACAGCGTGCTTGTAAAAAACGCACAATGTTTCGAAATCTGTGTGAAAACGATGCTTAATGGACGTGGTAAGGAAAGTTATGAAGGTCTTGGGAAAATTATTTATGGAGTCAGTTACGAAATTTTCAAGGAAATGAATATTTTTGTATGCATATTCTGAATGTTTAAATTTATGTACAAGTCCTTGTGCATTTATAGAATATGTTAGGCAGCTTTTTGCTCTGCTGCAGAGAACTTGCCAAAAGAAACCAGTGGTGTATAATCTAGCTTCAAGCTATGCAGTAAGGGTAAAATATCATCCTGCCTGTCCTAGAGGTTTAGTGATAGGATTTTGAGTATCACTTCAGAATTCAGAATACAAATTTTGGTCCTGTTGAGTTACAGGGCTTCATTTGATAGGCAAAATAATTCTACCCTTGACGTCAAGAGAAACAAATGGCATGCATTCATTCTAGTAAGTTCCCTGCTGCAAAATTTCCTAAAAGCTTGCAGTGAAAAGTTGCATAACAATATATGTGCACAAGGACTTGTTTTAAGTAAAATTTAATTACATATTTGGAATTGGCACACAGGCATAGATATTCCCTGATGGTTTCATAAATGTGACTTTATTAATAAAAACTTCTTTTCCAAGACCATTCCCCCCCCCCCCCCCCTTGTGCAGTTATTGTGCACGAGCACTTGTATCATAATTTGATGTTTTGCACTGTGACACAAAAAAAATGATATTGCAATAGGCATCATTTGCCAGCATGGTACTGCAGCATGTTTTCTTTCTACAGGACTGGTGATGCTGGTTTTCGTGGTAGCACATGCTAAGCAGCTTTGAACTTTCTCCCCTGGTCTTTTCTGTGCTTTCATTAGTGACTGGTAGGGAAGGAAAAATGCAACTCTGTGGCCGCTGTTCTGAGCACTTGATTTAACTTTGTGAGCATTCTTTAATTCAAATGCAGCGTTCAGGTCTCAGCAGTTGCTCTGGGGCCCTTGTGCTTTACATTGCTTAGTTCTGGTTGTGCGCTCTCAGGTACCTTTCATATAGAGGCCGTCGTGGTGGCTCAGTGGTCATGGCGCTCGGCTGCTAGCTGCTGGTTCAGTCCCAGCCGCGTCAGTCACATTCCGATGAAGGCAAAATTCTAGAGGCCCGTGTACTGTGCAATGTCGGTGCACGTTAAAGAACTCCAGGTGGTCGAAATTCCCAGAGCCCTTCACTACGGCATCCCTCATAGGTGGTTGCTTTGGGATGTTAAATTCTCATAAACCATAAACTAGTGTCGTTAATTCTTTCCTTCCTCCTTGTGGCGGCCACTTTCTCTGGTCTCTTCAGGACGTTAAACCCCCATAAACCAAACCTTTCATATAGAGGGAGCCCCAGTGTGATGTGTACTTGCTGTTTTTGCTGCAGGTGCCGCGTGATGGCTGGTCATCTGTTCCCCGGACGGATGCAACCAGCAGTGCAGATGCTGCGTGGCCCTAGCATGTGCTGTGGGGCCACTGTGTTGCCTTGCACCGAGACCACTGTACATAAGCGCACACACAGCATGGGCTGTGGAAATGGGGAGTCGCTCGAGACATAGGTTACAGGGGCACCTTCGGCAAAGGCAACTGTCCATCGCAGTCGCACAAAACAATTGATTTTTTTTTTTCGGTGCATTATGGTTAATTGCAGGGTACCTGAATTTTTTTTTGGTAGTAAGAGTACCTTCTGCTTTACCTTGTGCACTTCCCTTTCATACAAAATTTCTGCGATGTACTTTGACATGGTCTTCCTTAAATTGCCTTTTCTTTCATATGTTGGCATCTAACAAAGCCCATTCATTGCCTTGTAATATTAAAACATTTTCCTATGTCTCTGCAACCAACGCACAGCTGGATGTTATTTATTTTGTACTGTTCGAGATTACAGTCAAACGTACAATGCCAAGGAGGGAGTGCACCTTGGCTTTTTTTTTTTTATCAAAGGCCATATAGTACAGGCTAGGAAGCCATTTAGCCAGTTTCCATGCAGCTGGGATGCCATGTAGCCAGCCCCCTTTGCCTGCAGCCCCTTCATTGAAGACAAGATGAGGGGCAATATGGTCAAAAAATAAAGTGAATTCTTCATAGCAAATTTCTTGTTTGTGGTTTGTCGCCTTTTTTTAATTTTGGATGGCAGTTTTGCTGTCGCCAATTATGAACTTGGCTTCCGTTCCTATGCAAGCGAGCGCTATCGCAACTTCCTCCGAAAGTCTCTCCGCATTCATGGGACCTTCCTGCTGGAGCCAGTGACACTTGTCCTTTGAATGAAGTTTTCATTTCATCCTGCGTATGGTGATAGTGGGAATAAAGAACAAATATGCTGCCTTTCGTTTTTTTTAGAATTGCAAGTTAATGTTATGCACTTGCAGAGAGCTGTGCATATCAGTCGAGGAAATCATACGCCTCCAGTTGTATTTGACAGCTTGCAAAAACTTCCTGTTGCAAGGATTAATCTGCTTCATTTCCTAGGAAGCGAAATGAGACCATTCTGCAATCAAGATTGCTTTGATACCACAATATCGGGTATCAAAGTCCTAGAGCATATTTTTTTTCTTGTGATTAGTCATGTTTAGGTAACGAGAAAAGGTTTTAGCTACGAACAACTTTTGTCCGAAGAATTCTGCAGGTGGAGCTTCAGTAAACAGCGCAAATTTAGACAATAAAATTAAGCCTGTCGTATTTTTTTTTTCCGAATTGATGCCCATTGAGATACTTGGGTACCTTGTGAATGTCTGTAGTGCGTTGGATCGTTAGTGCTTAATATCGCTAAAAAGCCATTTGAAGTTATATTTTTAAGCGCTCAACGCTTCCGCCAAGTACTCTAGTTCAAGGTGCCCGCTTGGACTAAAGAAGCACGTTACTGCCAAGCAACGGTTACAGTCGTCGGGGCAGTTGTGCCGGCAGCTATACTTTCCTACCTCCGACCTTCGCGGCCATGCAGCGAGGGGTAAATGCACATTACACTTGTGGCGACTGACGTCACAAGTGAGACCATATATCAAATGAGGCACACAAAAACAGAAATACATCTGTTCGTACAATGCCATTCCGGTGTCTGAACCAATTCGAGCTTTTGTTAAACTGCTGCAAAGTTTTAAAGCCTCACGTGATCACTTGCTTGTGACGTCGCGACCATCGTCTGGCAACCGAAACCACGGCCGGCTTTATTCAGTCGTGACCATAGGTGGGCACATGCCCTCATTTATACTTTTCCTCCCTCAGTTTTGAATCCATGGCCCTCCCTCGCCCTCATGAACAGTTGTTTTAAATTATAGGTGTAAGATTAAAAGACCGGAAGCGGGCAGAGTGGATGAGGAAACAACCGCGAGTTAATTACATCCTAATCGAAGTCAAGAGGAAGAAATGGGCAGGGCACGTAATGCGACTGCAAGATAACCGCTGGTCCGTAAGGGTGACAGTGGATTCTAAGAGAAGACAAGCTTAGCAGGTGGCAGCAGATGGTTAGGTGGGCGCAGCTAGCAAAAGACAGGGTTAATTGGAGGGACATGGGAGAGGCCTTTGCCCTGCAGTGGGTGTAGTCAGGCTGATGATGATGATGAACTTTGGCGATAGTAATAAACATAAGACAAGCCCTCAAGTCACTAGTGCAGGAGAGGCTAGATCCTTATATTGTGTGTGTCCGTGTACAGGTGTGTGTATTGTTTGAGCTAATATCTGAGGCGAAACAAGACAGTTACCGAGTTAAGCCCCAAAATATCTCTGCTTTTACTTTTGGCACGCACTGCATGCATACATGTGCCCTGCACTTATAGCATTTCACTGTAGATGCACTGCTAAAATGAGTCACTAATGTATGTCCAGAATATTTAGAAAACAATGCAGTAGCCTTTACCACAACAATTACAAGTTCTGAACACACAATAGACTCGGAACAAGGAAAGTTTGTAGGTCGCTTAATTACCATTACCTGATTACATTGCAATAGCACAGGTTCTTCTGAATTTCACTGCTTCTAATCTCACGCCATATCGTGCGGTTTGCTGCATGATCGCCTGATGACGCTTCCACGCACACGCATGGAAGATGATGAAGACCATGCTTTCAACCTACAGCATGAGAGACTGGCAGTTTAAAGTACCTTGGTGTCATCACCATGATACCTGATTTAATATCTGCTGTGGGTACTTGGACCCAAGATATTAAACTTATATTTGGAATATGGTGGAGTGCGCTACTTGAAGCGCTCTGGCACAGGTCGGCCCAGTATTGCACTGCCTCCGGGATCGGACTGGGGCATATTAGCGCGCGCCTTTCTATCTTTGCTCTCCTATCCTTTAACTCTCCTACTTTCAGCATGCGGCAGCGAGCGTGGCTCGGCTTGAGCCAGTGGGCAGGCCCGTGCACTTTCTTCTTTCTTTCTATCAGCAACAGCAGCAGCGACACACGTGAATGCGGGTACGTGACAAAAATTCCATGGATTGTCCTTCTCGGGATCATGAATTTCAAATTCTAGACATAACCGACCGCAAACGCTGTTCGCGGCGCGAGGCAATATCAAATTAAAGAGAGAGCTCACGGCTATGCAGGTGTGTCAGCCCGTTCAGGAGTGACACTAGATTCGTCTATCTCTCGGGCAATAGTGACTGCTGAGGAAGCCTCTATGTCTAAGATGGTTGACAGGATAGTGTCCACTGTCACAGAGTGCATATCTAATGCTCTGGCAACGCAGATTACCCAGGCCATGCAAATTGGAATGACTTCTGCCATGTCAGCCATGCCTTCGTTAATGACCCAACATTCCTTGTCTGAGCAGTCTCAGCCCCAAAAACAAGTTACTGCTGTTTCTCCACTTCCTCGGTCCACTAATTCAGATAATGCTTAAATTATTCATGATGTAGAGATGGTGAATTCGGATACGCGAATCCTCAAACGCAGTGGATCCCCCATGTCTAACCCTTCTCCACATCCTCAGCCGAAATCAAAGAAGCAACAGATTGGCTCTAAACCAAAAGAAACTATTTTAGGGCAGGCAGTTGCTGCTGCCCGGATTTCTCAACCATGCATAGGGATGTTTAGAATTCTCCAGTGGCACTGTGGGTCACTTCTTTCAGCTTCAACAGACTTACTGTACCTTATATCTCAACATAATCGAGACATAATTATTTTACAAGAAACTTGGCTTACATCTGAAAAACACTTCAATTTGCAAAATTATTCTTGATTTCGACACGATTGTCAGTCAAGAGGAGGATGCTTACTCATACTAGTTTCTTATAAATTTTGTCACAGGGCTAAGATTACTTTTCAGTCCTCTACTATAGACTGAATTATTGGCTTTAGACTGAAATTCCTGAGTGCTATTCGTTTTCATTAGTAAATGTTTATTTTACTTGCGGTGTGCAGAATACCAGGCTTTTAGATCTCCTGCACCTTAATTGACAGAAGTCAGTTCTCTTGGCCGGCGACTTTAATTGTCATCATGTGTCGTGGGGCTTTAAGACAGATTTCTGTGGCAAGCGCCTTTGGAATTGGGTTACTGATAACAGTACTGATAACAGCCTTTCGTGTATGAATTCAGGTTTGGCCACATTTCTCCATGCACGAATTCGATCTGTGTTAGATTTACCTTTCACCAGCCCTTGTGTTCCTGTACTCAGTTGGTTGACTGTGGATTGTGGAACATCTAGCGATCACATACCTGTCGTTTTTTATGTTAATTGCCGCTTAACTGCGGCGTGCTCTCAGTTGAGGTCATATATAAACTATGACCAGTTTCAGTCCCCTTTTGCGCTCCACTCTTGCTTCAGTGGTTAATTCTGCTGAAGAGCATGCAGCAAAAGGCCATTGAGGAATGCCGAAAGAAGTCCGAATTTTTTATACGTACATCAAGAGGGAACACTTCAGCTAGATGGTGGAATGCAGATTGCTCGCGGGATTACAGACGCACGAAGGCTGCATGGAAGAAGCTCCTACACAATCAGTGCCCAAAAAATTGGCATGATTATAAGTTCATTGCGGCTACTTTTAAACCCACATTCTCTCAAGCGAAAGAAAGTTATGAATCCGAGCATTTTGATTTGCTATCAAAATCAGGAAATCGTCAAGCACTTTTCGGATTGTTAAGATCGCGGAAAAATATTCCGGTTTCTGAAAATTCACCCTCGTGTGTTTTGACCCTGCAAGAAGCAGTAGAAACAGTTGAGACAATTGCCAAAGGATTAGAGCAGCGTTTCTCCTCTCTACTTCGCGCTCCGCGTTTGTGGCGTCAGTGGACCAGTTTCAGTATGTCCCCCCTGTTACCCTTCCCGAGCTTTCCCCGATAGTGCTGAGGTTACCAACTGCTGCTCCTGGCCCTGATAGGGTAACATAAAAAATGTTAAGGATCCTCTTTGAAGAGTCCCCTACCTCCTTATTGCAGCTGGTTAATTTTTCAATCAAACATGCATGGATTCCTCCTGAGTGGAAAATCGCAAAAGTGATCCGTTTACCTAAAAACAATGGTGGTGGCTATTCTCTGGATAATATTAGACCCATTTCATTGACATCAAATATGGTTAAGTTAATTGAAAAGGTCATACTCCGACGTGTTTCGGAATTTGTGGACCGTAATAATATCCTTAGTCCCTGTCAAATTGGTTTCCGTCAAAAATGTTCCATATGGAACGCTCGCACCGATCTTGAGAGTCGTATTCTTCTTGCGCGGCACTAAAAAATGCATGCTGCGTTGGTGACATTAGATGTAGCCAAAGCTTATGACAGCGTAGAACACTACATATTATTGCAAAGATTACATACTCTGCGGTTTCCGAATTACTTACTTGCGTGGATATCTGCGTTCCTTGAAAACAGACAGTTTTTTGTATACTAAATGGTGTGAATTCTGGATGATGTAAACAATCCAGAGGTGTCCCACAAGGGGCAGTCCTGTCGCCTGTGCTCTTTAATATTCTAATGAGCTCTATTTCCAGCCATCAAAACGTTCGCACTTACGTTTATGCGGACGACGTTGCATTTTTGACCGCTACAGCTGAGATTCAATCTCTCTATGTGCGCCTGCAATAGTACCTGAATTTGCTTGAAAGTTGGTTGTGTGACTTACGACGTCTCTCCTTAAATGTAAACAAGTGCGCTGTACTTGTTTTTCAAATGAAAGATCCTGTTCATCTGTCTCTCAGTTACCAGCGACAAAATATTCCTCAAGTGAAGTCATTAAAATATCTTGGTGTCATTTATGATGACAGCCTCACACGGCGCTCTCACATTGACCACGTCGCAGCGAAAGGGGCTCGTGCTGTGGGCATGTTGCGTAGATTAAGTAATCCCCGGTCTGGAATGCGGAGAGATGCACTTTTGCTGGTTTATGTTTTGTATGTCAGACCAATTTTAGAATTTGGATCTGTGCTGTTTTCTGGTACGGTTGCTCACAAAATTCGCCCGCTCGTTCTTTTGGAGCGGGAAGCGCTTCGGTTGTGCCTTGGCCTCCCTAAATTTGTGGCCAATAACGTGCTTTATCTTGAAGCCCGTATTCCTCCTTTATCATCTAGATTTCAATTCCTAACTGTTCAGACGTACCTAAGGGTATATGAATCAGATTTACACGGCTCCTTGTCTGTTTTTTGTTGCCAACCGACTTCCTTTCTTGGAGTCCACTGGCCTAGATTTCATACCCCGCAGGTAGTTATGGTACAAAATTTTCTTGATCCTTTAAATTTTCTTTTGTATAACATCCTTCCGACAAAAAACAGTGGGTCCTCTGTAGAAATTGTCTGTGATGACATTTTCCCGAAAAAAAGCGAAGCATTTACCACCCCGCGTTTGAAATGGATTATTAGAAGACCATTTACAAGGCCTACCTATTAGCTTAACGATAGCTACTGACGCCTCCAAATGGGATGAAAAGGCAGGGGCGGGAATATGTTGCCCGCTTCTAGATTGATCTTTTTCTGTGCGGCTTCCCGACTACACCCCAATTTTCCAAGCGGAGTTTCTGGCGGTGGTACTTGCTCTTCGCAAACTAGAGCCAGCTGTCTCTTCAGTGGCTGTCATTACAGACTCTCTTTGTGTTCGTCCCTTGATTCGGCTGTAGATTCGCCAATCTTAAGCACCTTCCATTCATTACTACCTCCGCACTTGAGCCTTGTTCACATGATATAAGGGGTCCAGGTCATAACGGTGTGACAGCCAATGAAGTTGCGGACTGCCTGGCAAAGGCGTCCCTCAATGGCCCCGTGCTACCTATCGTTCCGGCTACAGCGTACATTACAGCAGCGAGGTTTCGAAGACAGCATTTGTTAAGAATGACAACTGGATCTCTTTTAAGATCTGATGATTACCTGCACCAGAGGTATTCGAGGAGCAGGCAATCATGCCATTCACGGCAGCTTTAGGTTTCTCCGCTGCCGGATCCCACCCTTAAATTTCTATTTGCACAGGTCTGGGTTGGTGCTTAATCCCGTCTGTGTATTCTGTGGTGAGCACGAAACCATGGAAATTTTTTTGTTGTTTTGTCGCCGATACACCATGATGAGAAGACGGTTTTTAGAGAAACCACTACAGCAGCTTGGTCTTTGAGCAGCCCAGTCATGTTGTCGTTTGAAGCCACCATACTTGGGTACAGCCACATCACCTTGGTAATTAAAAAAATTTTTTCCCAATAATATTTTTATTCTTACAATTATCATTTAACCACTCTGTTATAAACGTCAGTCTCGATCTCCTGCGTGCGTTATGCATTTCCCGTTTCATTTCGTTGTTCCTTTTTGTTTACTTCTTCCTTCCTAAGCATTCATTTTATTTTCGTCCAGGAAATATTTACCTGAAAAACTCTCTGTGCCCTTCAATTCTTGGCCAATTCCCCTATGTGGTCATGTGCCATTGTATGAGGGTAACAACAACATCAAGAGCTTGGCAGTTCATACAGGCAGGATAATGTGAACTAGAGAGAAAGCTGGCGGCACTGCACCTGTACCTCCATGGGCGCGCAAAGCATCATGGGGCGATGAGCTACTTGGTGCAGAACAGTAATTTTTTTTCAGGAACACAGAGTGGCGTTGCAGAGATGTCCCATTCCGTATCCACGGCGCGCTCCGCGCGCAGACGACTTCGGCGTAAAAGTAGTGCGCAAAAGCCATAGTAGCGAGAACGCAACAGCACACAATGCCAATTAATGGTTTTTGTTTTCCGAAATGATGTGGAAAAACCTTTTAAATTGTTGAAGCGCCAACATTTTTTTCAAAAACATATTCCTTTTTAAAGTGTGCCTGTTAAGTACGAAATATTGGCTTTTGTGGTCTGCAATGCTTGGCCAATAGGAGAGCAAGACATCGCTTATTTGGGCAAACTTCGCATTTACATGCTTTTCTGCTCGTTTGTTGCAATATATAGACACGATATTGAATGTTAGGACATCCTTGATTATCGAACAAGGTTTGTTTTTTCATTACTTTTTGTCCAAAAGTTGTAGTTCTGCAGTCGGTAGCTCTCCGCCCTATGATGCTTAAAGCGCACATGGTGGGACAGCTCGTTTCTAGGAAGCTCCATGCAAATTCCCATGGGTGGGGCGCCAGCTTTCCCTCTAGTTAATAGTAAGAAACTCTTATGTCTCGGGGCTAGGTGCTTTGTCGTCTTCATCTCTCGTGCTGCCTGCTGCCTTGCGCGTCCCACAACGTCTTGCGCGTATAAGTAACGCAAGTAAACCAGCCCGTCGATTCTCTTACGGTTATTTTTTTCCTTTATGACTTTGGCGAGTGTTCGTTTAAAAGGATATGCTGAATTTCCCTCGCCAGACGGGTTTCCGTCGAACCCTCAACTATGCTGCTCTTCGCGAGAAACATGGGCCGCCTGCTATTACATAAGCAGCAGCCCATCTCGTTTTTCATCCCATTGTGAACAAGGCACCCGTAGTGGTGCCGAAACGTCGATTCTCTTACGGTTATTTTTTTCCTTTATGACTTTGGCGAGTGTTCGTTTAAAAGGATATGCTAAACCAGCCCTGCTTACGTCAACCGTTTCTCGGTGACATATTTGGTAGAGCAGCTGGGTAACGGCCCATGTACGCTGACCTCGAGGGCACCTTTGACGTCAGTTCTCAACGCGTGGCTACAACACCAGTCCACAAGGCGAGCCGCCGCCTGCGAGGCCTACAACCCGAGTTCGGCAAACTCACAACATTGGCAAGGGCCATGACGTCCACTACGGCTAGCCAGACAAGTCAGCATTCCGGGAATGCCCCGCCGTTCGTTCTCCACACATCTCGGTCGCTCCCATCGTTCCACGGTGAGAGGTTTGAGGATGTCGAAGGCTGGTTGGCCAGCTTTGACCGTGTGGCGGGTTTCAACGAGTGGGACTGCGAGCGCAGATTACGGAATGTCTACTTCGCACTACAGGACTCGGCCAAGACGTGGTATGAGAACCATGAAGCTTCCTTCACTAACTGGGAGGTTTTTCGCCGAGAGCTCTTAGCCACGTTCAAAATCAGCGATAGAAAGGAGAAGGCTGAAATCGCCTTGCAATCGAGGTCGCAGCAGCCGAACGAGAGCGTCGCCATGTTCATTGAGGACATGACGCGACTTTTCAATCGCGCCGACCCTGGTATGCCCGAGTCCAAGAAGGTACGCCACTTAATGCGCGGCGTAAAGGAGCTATTGTTTGCCGGACTGGTACGTGACCCGCCAAGAACAGCCGACTTCGCCAAGGAGGCAACAAGCATGGAGCGTTCTCTGCAGGAACGTGGCGCGCACTACGGTCGTCAGGCGAGTGTGGCAGCCGCTCACCACTATACGCCTACGTCGCTACCAACTGAGGAGCTTCGAGAGCTTGTGAGGAGCCTGGTACGCGAAGAACTCGAGAAACTTCGCTTCGAAGCTCCACAGGCCAGCGTCGCAGTCATACCGGACGTGGTCCGGTATGAAGTCCGGCGAGTTGTTCAGCCGCCACCAGCTCCGCAGCTGGCGCCCTACGTGATGTCATACAGGTAAGCACTACAAAGCCGTCCTGGGCCAGTGCTGCAAGCCTTTTCCCCCGTTACTCCTGTGCCTTCAATGCCTTCACTGCGGTATCCAATTGCAGCTGTACCCGCCGTACCGCAGGAGTCCCGGTCCACCATGAGAAAAGCGCATGTTTGGCGTACGCCAAACAATAGGCCACTCTGCTACCACTGCGGGGAACCCGGCCACATCCTCCGTCACTGCCCCTACCGCAGAATGGGCTTGCGGGGGTTTCCCCCTGACGCACCTCGACCGCGATACGGAGAACGGCCGCGGTATCGATATCGAGCAATATCTGTCCGATAATGTGCAGCCATCGACCTCACAGCGACGCCAGTCCCGGTCGCCATCCCCAAGGTGGTTTTCTTCGCCAAGCCGCCCGTCGTTTTCTGGCCAGTTCAGAGGCACGTCCCCACATCGGGGAAACGGAAGACGTCGTCCTCCTGGGGTAGGGCCGCCGCTATTAGACCAAGTGAAGAGCCTCCACCCGACGATCCGCGGCTACGATCTGACCGATGACTACTTGACCTCACGATCTCAACGACAACACGCTGTGACCGACTGGTTTCTGCCGAAATCGACGATTCCCTGTTACGATCCAACCGACTACCTCACCCGACGCCCTCAACGACAACGACGTGCTGTGACCGACTGGTGTCTGCCGAAATCCCAGTAACCGCTGATGACCGTGATGTGACCGCACTTGTGGATACCGGCGGTGATTTTTCTGTAATGAGCAGTCGGTTAGCGACGGCCCTCAGAAAGGTTCTGACCCCTTGGTCTGGACCGCAGATCCGCTCCGCTGGCGGCCATGTGGTCACGCCGATTGGCGTATGCACGTCACGAATACAGATCCGCGGTGCTACTTTCCCTGGTTGCTTTGCTGTTTTGCCCGAGTGCTCGAAAGACCTGATACTCGGTTTGGATTTCCTTCGGGAGTACGGTGCCGTCATCAACCTTCAGGAGCTGGTGGTGTCATTTTCCAGTCAACCCCCTATTGACGGTGATCCCGAGACACGTAGGACTAAGTTACGCGTCTATGACGACTACGTTTTGATCCCGTCAAGATCCAGCATGTTTGTTAGCGTAGATTGCGATAACAGCACCGGAATTCGTGGCATCGCTGAAACCAACATGTCGCTGCTCCTTGGTCGGCAAGTCTGTGTTGCTCGATGAATGGTTGAACTGAACAATGGCCGAACCGAACTCTTGGTGACCAATTTTGGCTGTGAACCGCAGTGTTTGCCTGGCAGAACAGCTATTGCGTATTTCGAGGAACTCAGCGAATTCGCGGGACAGCACGCTTTGTCCGGAGCCCCGGCATCAGTGGAGGAACCGACCACTCCCATAAAAACTGATGTGAACCCAAACCTCCAATCTAATCAGAAACGCTGCCTGGAAAGCGTTATCCAGACTTTCTGCGACTGCTTTGCCTCGACCTCCAAGGTTAGGCAGACACTGTTCACAAAGCACCGAATTATAGTTGACGCCAACCAGCGGCCGTTATGTCTGCCGCCTTACCGGATCTCTTCGAAGGAGCGTGATGCCATTCGCCGCCAAGTTCAAGAAATGCTCCAGGACGACGTGATACAGCCGTTGACGAGCCCGTGGGCGTCGCCTGTTGTTCTAGTAGCAAAGAAAGATGGAACGCTACAGTTCTGCGTTGATTACAGACGTTTAAGCAAGGTCACAAAAAAGGATGTTTATCCTCTCCCGCGTATTGATGACTCCCTGGACCGGCTGCGCCACGCCAAGTACTTCTCATCGCTAGATTTACGAAGCGGCTATTGGCAAATCGAGGGGGACGAACGTGACCGGGAAAAGACCGCCTTTATTACAGCGGACGGTCTGTACGAATTCCGGGTGCTCCCTTTCGGACTGTGCTCGGCTCCTGCAACCTTCCAGAGGATGATGGACACCGTTCTTGCCGATCTCAAATGGCAGTCCTGTCTCGTGTACTTGGATGACGTTGTCATCTTTTCTAACACGTTCGAAGAGCACCTGAGACGCCTGCGCGCTGTGTTCGAAGCAATTCAGTCGGCCGGTCTTTCCCTGAAGCCCGAAAAGTGTCACTTCGCTTTCGAAGAGTTGAAGTTTTTGGGCCACATCGTGAGCGCTAAAGGGGCTAGCCCAGACCCTGATAAGACTGCTGCCGTGGCTGCTATTCCTGTGCCCACCGTTAAGCGCAGTGTGCGCCGCTTTCTGGGTCTCTGCGCCTATTATCGGCGTTTTGTGCAGAACTCCCAGATCGCTGGGCCCCTCACCCGACTCACGAAAGATTCCGAACCGTTCTTCTGGGGCCTGGAGCAACAGCAAGCCTTTGAAGACCTCCGCACACGTCTCCAAAGTACGCCCATCCTTGGACACTTCGACGAGACAGCCGGCACTGAACTACACACAGACGCCAGCAACATCGGCCTCGGTGTGGTCCTTGTGCAGAGGCAGGATGGTCTCGAACGCGTAATCGCATACGCGAGCCGCACCTTGTCACGATCTGAGGCGAACTATTCCACCACCGAAAAAGAATGCCTGGCCGTTGTGTGGGCAGTAACCAAATTTCGCCCGTACCTATATGGCCGCCCTTTCAGGGTCGTCAGTGACCACCACTCGCTGCGTTGGCTGGCGAACCTCAAAGATCCCTCGGGACGGCTTGCACGCTGGAGCCTTCGACTTCAGGAATTCGATGTCACCATCGTCTGTAAGTCTGGTAGGAAGCACAGTGATGCCGACTGTTTGTCTCGTGCTCCTATCGAGGACTACCGAGCTGACCCCGACGACGATTGTTTTTCTTGGCGCCATCTCCACGTCCATTCTTATTCAACACCAAAGAGACGACAGTGAACTACGGCCCCTCATTGAGTATCTAGAAGGAAGCGCTGTCTCCCCCGCGAATCTTTTCGCGCGGGCTGTCGTCGTTCTGTTTGCGTGACGGCGTCCTGTATAAGAAAAACTACAGTCCAACAGAAGCTGTCTATCTACTCGTCGTGCATACGGCCCTTCGCGACAGTCTTGCAGGCGAGCCATGATCACCCATCTTCTGGTCACCTGGGTTTTTTGTCGAACTTTGCCACAAATACGGCAAGAATACTACTGGTCCAGGGTTGCTGCAGTTGTGAGGCGTTACGTAAGAACTTGCCGCGAGTGCCAGCGTCGCAAGACGCCGCCAACTAAGCCAGCCGGCCTACTCCAGCCTATTGATCCACCTCAGGTCCCCTTCGATCAAGTCGGCATGGACATATTCGGCCCATTTCCGGAGTCCTCGCCGGGTAACCGCTACATTGTGGTCGCCACCGACTACCTCAGCCGATACTGTGAGACTAAACCTCTTCCCCGTGGTACTGCTGACGAAATTGCGAACTTTTTCATTCAAAACATTGTGCTTCGTCACGGTGCTTCCACCATCGTTTTAACTGACAGGGAAACAGCGTTCACCTCGACCCTTACGCAGGAGGTTATGTGCCTGAGCGGCACCAGTCACCGCAGAACAACCGCTTACCACCCTCAAACGAACGGCCTCACCGAACGGCTCAGCAAGACGATCGCCCACATGATTTCCATGTATGTCGACGCAGACCACCGGAAATGGGGCGCCATATTCCCTTACGTCACCTTTGCATATAATACTGTGGTCCAGGAAACGACACGCTTCACTCCATTTCGTTTAGTACATGGTCGCGAAGCCACAGCCATGCTGGATGCAGTGCTACTTCCCTGTTATGGGTGCTGCCCAATTTGTTCGTTACGCTGAGGCCGCCCGCCAACTCGCTCGACAGCGCATCCGGCACCAGCAAGTCCACGACGCTCGGCGCTATAACCTCCGCCACCGAAATGTGCGTTACCTGCCCGGCGAACAAGTCTGGGTGTGGAGCCCAATCCGCATGCGAGGACGCTCTGAGAAGCTTCTACGCAGATACTATGGCCCCCAACGAGGTACTCCGCCAGCTCAGTCACGTTACCTACGAAGTGTTCCCCCAAGGAATAGTTCGCTCTTCTAGACGGCCGACCTCCGAAGTTGTCCACGTCGCCCGGATGAAGCCGTACCACGCCCGCTAGTCCCTCGCGCGTGCCTACACCACGCCAGACACGTGCGACTACTCCTGTGGTCCTGTCTCCCATTGCTACCACACCGAGTCGGTGTCTTTCAGAGAGGGGGAGCAATGCCACACTACAACTCCTCTAGTAGCGCCATACCGCGGCTAAACTGCATTCCCTGGCAGTTGGCAAGCCTTGAGCCAACTTAGGGCTAGGTGCTTTGTCGTCTTCATCTCTCGTGCTGCCTTTGCGCGTCCCAAAAACGTCTTGCGCGTATAAGTAACGCAAGTAAACCAGCCCTGCTTACGTCAACCGTTTCTCAGTGAAACAGCGCGACGGCACAAGGCCAGAGGACAAGAAAAGACGATACACAGCGCTGACTAACAACAGAATGTTTATTCAGTGAGCCATGCTTATAACAAGAAAAGACGATACACAGCGCTGACTAACAACAGAATGTTTATTCAGTGAGCCATGCTTATAACAAGAAAAGACGATACACAGCGCTGACTAACAACAGAATGTTTATTCAGTGAGCCATGCTTTATAAGCACTGAATAAACATTCTGTTGTTAGTCAGCGCTGTGTATCGTCTTTTCTTGTTTGGCTCACTGAATAAACATTCTGTTGTTAGTCAGCGCTGTGTATCGTCTTTTCTTGTTATAAGCATGGCTCACTGAATAAACATTCTGTTGTTAGTCAGCGCTGTGTATCGTCTTTTCTTGTCCTCTGGCCTTGTGCCGTCGCGCTGTTTCACTGGAAATCATGTCAGACCAACGTGCCCATCAGTTATTGTTGAACCGTTTCTCAGTGACAATATAATATATCTCCAATATAATAAATAGATGATTAAAAAAGCTGTGGCGATGGCGTGCTAATATATAGCAGCGGCCAGCGGAACTGATTTTTATCGCCGCCGCGGGTTCGGATCCCGCTCTCCTAGCTATGAAGTTTTTTATTTTTTTTAGTATCTTCCCTCAGTGCGATGCCGGCTCTCCGCTGCAGTGATGCTTTTATGCTGTCGCTTAAAATAAAACATTATTCATGCCACTTGACATTCAAACGGGTCGCTCAAATGCAGCATTTGGGCTGAAGAACGCTAATCACTGAAACGATGCAGTATCACGCAAACTTATATGATTTATCAACCGAAGGAAGCCAGTTCAGGTCTAGCAAAAGCATAGAACGACAAGCTAAACAATGCAAAACCAGGGCGGTGCTAGCGCACGATTATTCGTGGGTAATCCCAAGCCAAATATCCCGTGATTTTTTTGCTTGCACATCTCCGCACTAACCAAACCTTGAGTGTGAATTCCCTACCGTGCTTGCAAGAAATTTGGTTCATGAAACCAGGAAAGGTTTATGGTTTTGGGGGTTTAACATCCCAAAGCGACTCAAGCTATGAGGGACGCCGTAGCGAAGGGCTCCGGAAATTTCGACCACCTGGGGTTCTTTAACGTGCACTGCTGACATTGCACAGTACATGGGCCTCTGGAATTTAAAAAAAATGAAAATTGTTTTTTGTGGAAAGGATATGGCGCAGTACCTGTCTTACATATTTCGGCGCACAGTTGAACCACGCCGTAAGGGAAGGTATAAAGGAGGGAGTCAAAGAAGAAAGTGGTGTCGTAGTGGAGGGCTCCGGAATAATTTTGACCACCTGGGAATCTAAAGTGCACTGACATCGCACTGCACACGGGCGCATTTCCGTTTCGCCTCCATCGAAACGCTGCTGCCTCGGTCGGGCACTGGCAATAGAAAGAGCTAGAGGCTCTATAGAATTTCGCTTCCATAGAAATACGACCGCTGCGGCCGGGATCGAACCCGCGACATTGGGGTCAGCAGCCGAGCGCCATAACCACTGAGCTACCGCGGCGGCTTGAGCCCCAGTTCCATCGCTCTCAATAACACGCAGACCACGTGATGTACCGCCCTCTCGCTCAACCCAGCGCGGCAACCCAAAGAAAACCTGTCAGCCTAGTTCTTAGAAGTAAACTTCCTCTTGCGTTTTTATCTCCCAAAACTTGCGTTCCTTTTTCAATGACGAAAGCAACTCCTTCCATAGAGACACCTACAATTGCGAATTACTGGTAGATTATGTTAATTACTGGCAAACGAACTGTTCATGTTGACAAAAATGCCTAGATAGACTAAGTGCACTTTTTATCACACAGAATTACCACTTTTAATCACCGAAAAAAAAGTCATAAATTCATTCATCGAAAATATTGTACGCCGAAAAAAAAACGCTATTTGCATTTTGAAATAAACACCGAAAAAAGTGCACCGAATTTTCGAAAAATGAAAACTGAAAATTCCAGCCTCTAGGTATTATGGATTAGGGTAAAAACCGCCGCGAAGGTGGACAAAAGGTAAAAGGCGTGCTTGGATAATAACCCAGGCAGTACAACAGCATTGGGCGAACACGGGGCGATCATTAGCAAAAATTGGTATGAACGGCGGTCCACCATTGGCATTTAGACAAAGCGCTACAACTTTGACACATTGGCCGCACTTTCAGGCCAGTTTTGGGCCAACGTTCGACCGACCGAGGGGTCAACGCAGGTCTGGCGTTCGTTCCGCGACATGGGCCAGTAAAGGCCTCGGACTGGCTTTCCAGCTTTCGAACATCGCTATCCAGCTTTCAAACACTGGCATATCCAGATTGCAGACATAGATATCCAGCTTTCAAGCACTGGTATCCTGCTTTCGAAAATTGGCCCATGCAACATAACCCACTGGCCAATGACTGGAGTTGTGGATGTACAATTCAACCTATAAATATTCATAAATGAGGGTGCCAAAGAATTCAGGAAAAAGATCGGTTTCTTGCATCGAGTTACAAGGATCACGCTTCTCGCGCATGCAGGATGGCTTGCGCTGCTACAAGCCATCCTGGGAATTAAAGGAAAGCAGAACCCAAGAGCATGGTGGCATAGGTTCTGGGAAAATCGTTTATTTTCAAGTTTGTTGCGTGGCGATGATTCAGGTTGGACGGTTGGACAGTGCAGCTCGGCAAGCTGCTGTGGCACGGCTAAAGCATCCATAGACTGCTTAACGGAGCTGTCCTCCAGTGAACTGATTAGTCATATTGGAAGTAATCGTTGCACCCCGCTTGCAAGGGCTCTTGCACTGCATTCAAATTCCTCGTCCAGCTCTTGCGTGATGCATGACATCACGATGCGTCGAGCCTGCAAAGAGATGCGTGATGTCATGATGAGCCTAAATATGGCCGTCTCAGGACATAAACAGAAATGATTAAATAACACTGAATTCTGTGAGGCATAGTTTGCGTGACGACACTCGCAACACATTTTGCAGGATAATTTCTAACAGCGCATTAATTGCACAATGTGAAATTTAATTTGCCTTATACCAATTAAATGGTTGATTTTAAGATTAATGCGCTGTGTCGCACATCTAGTAAAGATATTCAATGTGACAAAACAAATTAATGTGATATTGAAAGGAAATTAATGTATTATTTAGTTTTAATATCATAACTACATATCTAAATTGAGAGCTCATTTTTTATTCAGGTGATGATGCACAAATTGTAGCATCTCCTCCACATGGACGTCAAATTAAGTTCTGAAGAAAGTTTGTTTTCTTTGGATGGGGTTAAAAATAAATACGCTGGACGGAAGGAACTAAGAACACCTTCGATTTTTAAGAGCATTAGCTCTTACTCATCACGTTTCAGGGTTTCGTGGGGTCTGCTACCACCCTGAGATCACAGCGCCATCTGTGGCAGCAACTAGAAAACAGCTCATTTCGCATTGAGACTTGTAGCGCCATCAACGATATCATTGTAGAAACAACCACCTGCCGTGTGCCAACGATGACGTCACGGTCTAATACGGTGGACAGAGATAGAACTACGTGATTATGACGTCAGGGGACGAAATGGCGTCATAGTTTCGGTTTCTCGAATTCAAGATGGCGGCCATTAAAATTGGTTGTGCCCTCCCATACCTTTCCTCCCTCGGGCTTTGTCTTGTTCTCTTTTTCTGCCTGAAAAAATAACGCCGCATGTAGTCAAAGCAACACTTACTCCCAAAACCACATTCATTTCCGAACCTATCTCAAGATAAAAGAATTGTAGTACTTACAAATAAGATATTGCAGGCCAGGATAGTGAACTGTGTCAGAGCTCTCATATAGTATCAGGTGTGCCTTTTCGCTTGCGCAGACTACGAACGGTGCCAGCTCGAGTGTGCATGCTTTTTCGTCGCGCTGGTTGTGAGGTTTGACGCCGACGTGCTAGCCAAGGGAAGACCCGTCCAGTCAAAGATGTGTTAGTGTTGTGGTGATGCATCGTGCTGTGACGAGTGGCAGGGGAGACGACGGTGCAGGGAGGGGGGGGGGGTGGCTGCATTGGGGAGAGTTATCTTTTACACAGCTTTTGGGGTCGCGAGAGAGTTTCCAGCTGAAAGGTACAGAAAGGAAGATTTTTTTTTTTGGGGGGGGGGGGGGGCGAGGGGTTCGCACGTAGGCATGGGCGACGAAGCGCGTAGCTGCGCACAGGGGAAACAGCTAGAAGAAATTGAGTAAAATCACAAAGAAAAAATGCGCTTCGCGGGGTAGGGTGTCTAGGGGTCTAAGGGAAGGGGAAGGGCACGGCCGGGAGAAAAGTTTGGGAGTGGTTGGGGAGATACGAGACTTGAAAGAGAGAGGAGACGGGGGCCGAAACATGTTTAATACCCCTGTCACACGGGCACTCTAAAGGCACTTTGAACTAATGCTCCTTTACGCTCCCAAAGGAGCACTACTTCAAGGGAGTTCGTCCGTGCTACACGGTCGCGGAACGACCTTCGCAAGAAGTTTTTAGCGCCCTCATCGGCGAAAAGCTTTATTAAAATTGCAAACCTCACTGCACATGTAAATACAGAAAGGTCACATTTTTTTAGTAAATTAGTTTTATAACCGTATTATGTTAAAGCAACGCAATTTTAACTGCAATAATGACATGATTTTCCAAGTACAGAGCATAACATCACAGTGCTGGCCACACTGAGCCGTGGCTACCGTGACGCTCGTATATCTGGAACGAGAGTATGGCGTGGTGAGACTGCCACAAAACAAATGATCATATATTTTAAAACACCACTAATCTTATGAAGTTAATTTATAAAATGAAAATTGAACGTTTCTTTTCTCAATTTATTTATGCTGTTAACTCGCTGGGAGAGAGAGTACTCCCTTGAAGCCTCAAAGGACGAACTCGAGCTGCCTTGTTTCGAAGCTCCTTTGAGCTAGGTGTCCTTGGGCGCGTCCGTGTGGCAGCGCGCGTTCGTCCTTAGAGTAATGGAGCATTAGTTCAAAGTACCTTTACAGTGTCCGTGTGACAGGGGTATAAGAGGTTTGAAATTCATGGGCACTTCAGAAGGCAATATCTAAAAGAAACAAGGGTATGGGAAACGTGGAAGCGTCAAAGTGTTGTTGCAAAGCCGCAGGAAAAGCATCGCGTTCGGCGATCGAAAACTTCGAAGCGAAAAACGTGTAGCTTCGAGATGAATTCCGCCATATCAACTTCAGGCACTAGCGTATTTTGTGGGGCCGTGTGCTAGGTCAAGGTGGCTTAAAATGTTACCATAAAGTAACCAAAATATATAACAATAAATAAAATGTCATGCAAGCAAATTCGCACTCTTTCATAGTAATATATACGGGACATGTGGCAAACAAGATAGGTTAGCATGCGTCTAAAATCATTTGACAGTAGATTTATTCGCTGGTCGTTGAAGAATCCTCAAATTTTTTGTTGGTGCGCGCAAAAAGCAAAAACAAAAAAAACGTGTTGCATTGAGATTCTACACTATTTACGGTCTTTTTCAACATTAAATGTAATGTTCGAAACCAAAAAAATAATTTGTGAGCAAATAAGCAAAGACGTGAGCAAGAGCTGTAGCCCTCAATGCAAATTGCGCAACAGAACATTAAAATGCACCCAAAAAATTGCAACATTACAATTTGCAGGAAAGGAAGAAAAAACCAAATCGGAAAGCACAGGGAAAGGCGCGATCAAGGGAACGGCGTACGGAAATGTTGGGACCTCTTAGAGCGTGACGGTGTCCATTTATGAAGCGGCAGCCTAATATTTCGCGCGTGCGCAACTTATAATTGTAAATTATGAGGCCACTGCATCGTTTCTGGACGTTACTAAAACTGCGCTAAAAGTCGGCTCAGTGAACGCACTTGCACTAATCCTTTACGTTTGATTTAAGATCTCCATTAAGCAGACACCCGCTGCATAGTGTGGCAGTGAATTCTCTTGAGTGAAAGGCACACCTGATACTATATGAGAGCTCTGACACAGTTCACTATCCTGGCCTGCAATATCTTATTTGTAAGTACTACAATTCTTTTATCTTGATTTCAGACACTCGCGCAAGCAGAGAGAGCAAAAATTCTTACAATTATGCATAAATTCCATGATAAATAGGCGGGTTATTTTGCCCAGAAATCGGACAAAGGCAATAGTGTGAGCTCTGTCTGTGCACTTCTAAAAATATATTTTGTTGATTAGCGGCTTGGCTAAGCCATATATAATTACAAGCATCATCACCACAGGGTCACGCTAGCGCACATTCGTTAATTACTAAATTTACGGGACATATTAACAGAAATTTTAGTGGTTAGTTGAAGCCGCTTCTAGTTGCCCAGTATTAACAGAATTCTATAGATCTGTTTGGTTGATCTGGATGGTGTCGTCATCGGTCTCATGCGACAGACCGGTTCCTCTGTGGCGAATATGCACACTCCACTAACCACCACCAAAGTCGTCGTCACGTCGTTGTACCACTTAAAATCAGTGAACGGACAGAAACAAAATTCGACGGCAAAAGCGCTCCACTGCTATATATCGAGCGAATGCGTTTGGAATGCTTCCGAATGGGTTTGGAAACTGTTGTGAAGCACCTTGGAACTCCTTTTGGACCAAATATGCCATTCGAAGTGTCGATTACCACCACTTAAAAGTCCGCGTAGCATGGGTAGTATAATAGAATTGCAGTAGTAGTAGTAGTATAGTAAGAGCACAGCGCTACTACTAAAATAGTGCTCAAATGTAATGTGCTCCAGGAACATGTGTTTTGATCTCAAGTATCAACGTAAAACATCTACTTTGCCCACGTATGCCTGCCAGTTATAGTTAAACTGAGATGAGCCAGGCCTATACGGGTCTCAAACCCCTTATAGAGAGCCCAAGTCAGTTTTACGAGTTCAAAAAATTAGAAATATCTCTCTGTTGTGGCAAAATTGAACGTTGCCATATGTCGTTCTAGCAGATGGCACAAGGTTGACCAGCGTTTGCGAGTATACTTTTAACACTGGATGAGTGATGGCAAAGCTAGGCCAATATCGACAGCTTTCTGAAAAAGCAGCCAGTACTGGCAAACAGAGGGGGAAGTCTGGCTAACATGGCCCGTGATAGCCATGATTCCAAGATGGCACAGCCAGCAGTAGCAAAAAGTGGTAAAATTATGGCTAACGTGGCCCATGATAGCCATAATGTGATGACAGCACAGCCATTACTGGAAAAGCGATGGCCAACCAGGGCCATCATTGGATGTGTTAGTGAGGGGTTCAGCCAATATAAGATGCTCATTGGGGATTCTGGGCCTACTTAGGGCCATGCTTTGCCAATGGATTTCTAATATTTGCCCGCTGTAATGTGCTACATGGGAATGATCCCAATGTTATCTAGAGAGAGGAAAGCCTCGGGGCGCTTGCCAACGTTTCGACAAGAGGGCTTGTTTTGGTATGGGCCCAGACGAAGACAAGTCCTCTAGTCGAAACGTTGGCAAGTGCCCTGAGGCTTTCCCTCTGTTGTACACTTTGGGATGGTCAAGAACCATTTGCCTAACCCTCTAGCTACCTTGGGTGGTAATGGGGGATAGAGCAAGGTGAAAAGGATGATAAAAGGTGCAGAAGGCAAATGAAACGCATGTGAAGGAAGCAAAAATGTGGACCAAAAGGCAACTAGCTGTAAGGAGAGACCCGCGCTGCAAACAAATTGAATGCAGAAGAGGGATGCAATTAGAGATCGGTCTACTATCTGAATTTGCACAGGCATGACGTTAACGCAAGAACCTCTTTTTTAATGTTTTCCCTTCGAAAGATTCGAGAATCCTCGTAGACGATTCCAGATTAAGCCCTTGCTAATGATTACTTTATGAGACAGACACACTTCTCATGGAACAAATTGTGACGGGCATATATGAGTGCTACATGAGATGCACTATTTTATTTTTTAATGCGAAAGCATTACTAGTCCCACTGCGAGAAAAGCCGGCGGCGCGCGCGTGTGTGTGTGTGTGTGTGTGTTAGTGTGTAGTACTTGCAGCCCAAGAAAATAAAACAAAAAAACATTGGGACCAATCGGGAATTTCAGTTGGATCCAAATGGAACCGATTGGAGATCCAATTGGACCCATTGGATTCAAGAGGAAATAGCAATCCAATTGGTTAATCCAGTTGGATTATCCAACTGGTTTTGCAGACTCCAGCTGGCTATTCCATTTGATTCCAAGATTCCATTTGGTGTCATGTCGCCCAGTTGGGTAATCCAATTGGGAGAGATGACATCAAATTTTGGAATGTTAGGAACCAAACGTGATTTACAAAAGCATATGGATAAATATCAAACATGTTAAGATTCCAGTTGGACATTCCAATTGGTCTCTGAGATCCCTAGGACTGCAATACCAATACCAGTAAACAAAAAATGATCGTCTATTAGACAGGTGAAAATCTTTATCAGTTTAACTGCATATGTATGGAGCAATTTCCAGTTGGTTCCATTTGGAACCAACTGGGACCAATTGAATTCCCAGTTGATTCCAATTGGAGCCAACTGAGAACTGTTCCATAAACAAATAAACTGGTCAAGACGCAACTGAAAAATTTCTAATGGCAAAGAAATTTTTCAGTAGTGTATTTGCAATGCAGTTAATTACAAACTCCAACTGGAATTGTAAGTGAGCCAACTGGAATGTCGAACTGGAAAGTCAAGCCAATGACTGCCTTGACTGGGACCTGCATATTGCTCTCCGTTAACACAGAACAGTGAACTAATTAGGTTTTTGTGAAAAAAAGATATAAGCAGCTTTATCTGCTGCAATCGTTTTCATCATTTCCGCCATCTCACGAGCGTGAATAAAAAAATGAACTTCACTCAACTAACTAGCGCCACTTGACCTAGGATCTTGTGCATGGGAGCAAAGTGGAAGCAAAAAGTGTGTTCTGTGGATATGTATATTATGTCCCTTAGTGATGCAGGCTTGCTTGGCTTTATTTTTCTAATAGTGCGGGATTCGCATTATTTCAATTGCTTTGTAAAAATGTTAGCACAAAGCAGTGCCCCCTGCAGTCCTTGGAGAAAACTCAGTTAAATCCAGTTGATTTTTGAACACCATTGAGACCTAGCTGTTGGAACTAAATTGATGTGAAGCCAATTGGCTCCAATTGGTTTTAAACCCAATTGGTTCCAATGATGTCCAAAATCAATTGGTTCCAATTTGAATTTCCGACGTTTTTTTGTGTGGGAGATGGTACAGAAAATACCAGCGATCGCAAGAAAAATAGGGTGACATCATCAAGCGGCCGTGTGACGCGCGCAGCAAGCCGAGCACCGCCACGGCAGACAGTCATATACATATATCGTTCATCTGCATATGCTCCCCATTGGCCGACCTCAATGTGGCGCAAGTTTTCCCGGCAAGATTTATACCAAAATAGTGACGCAACAGTTTGTCGTACAGCGTTCCTGGTGGTGTCATGCGATTTAGTCAAATTGGAAGTAATAGCTTGCGGCAGAGATTCGAACTGACGACATATGCACCTTCAATTTTGTGCCTTCCCAGACTCTTTACCTCTTCCCTTAAGGCGCGGTTGATGGGCCCACTGAGATGTGTGACAGTTACTGCACCATTTCCTTTCTTCAAAAACCAATTTTCGTACAAAAAAATTTCTTGCGGTTTAGCATTCCTAAGCACGAAGCATTGTGCGAAAGCACGGTTTTGTGCAGGTGCACTCCAGCGCCGCTTAGCTTGAAGCGCCATTGAGGTGTCCTCTGACCCAGGGAGCTAGTTATGCGCCTTTCCTTTCCTCAAAATCGGCGGAGTCTACAACGTTGTCAACGCGAATGAACTGAATGATTGCTGGCGGCCTATTGCTCCAGAACCGTGTTTCTGCCGCAGCGTTGTCACGCGTCTGTAGTTATTTATTTATGCTATGCTCGTGGTACAAACTCACAAACATCGCAAGATCTTGCTCGGAGTTTACCCATCTAAATGGTACTTTCGCTCTAAAATTGTGATGCAACCGTTCGTCGTAAAGTGTTCCGCGTGGTGTCATACGCGCGTTTGTGTGGGTGGGTGTCCACCTAGCCATTCAAACATCTCCCCATCTTGCTTCTTGCACGATGTTTACCTCTGCTCAAATTAAAGAATCTCGTGTAGATGACTCATGACGCGGCCCTCGGAAAATAGTTCTGGTATTTTGCGGTTTTACGCTGCACTGACCGATTAGTGCTTGCATGATAGAAGTTCATTTAAACTCTCGAGTGGCAGAATGGCGAGAGTGATCGCGTTTTCGCTACAAATCTCTAATTGCAAAGGTGCCTGTCGGTAACAGTTAAAATGTTGACTATTAGAATTTAGATAATCACTTTGCTGGTTGACATGATTCGCCTGCTTTTTGACGTCCGCCAACACTGGTATTAATATGCCGCAAAGAACTTCTCTTTACCTTAAAAAAACCCTATTTTCAGAAAATAGTGATCATATCTTCTATGAAACACCTGGTAAATTCGTCTAAAGGCTCGTTCACACTGGCGATTCGCGGAGGTCGCGCGACATATAAGTCGGTTCGCCACAGGGGAGCCCCGAACAAGTCGCCAGCGACCCTTTTGGACCAGTCGCTCTGCTGACTGATTTCTTGCGGCATTGCCGAATGTCGCAGAACTACTCAACCAATCAGCGGCGGGAGTATGATCCCACGTCACGCGAAGTTAATATCCGAGTTCTTGCTCCGCCGGGAAATTCAAGCTACGGCGAGTGGCAGCCGCTTGCGCGTGCGCCCGTCCAATACGTCCATGTTCTACCATACACGCTTCGGCAGCCGCTGTTCTTTTTAGAGCGTTAGCTTTACTGGTCGCGTTTCGGGCCTCCGAGTTATGCTGATTCCACGGATAGAATCCAAGACGGCGGACTCCATAGCAACGAGTGCGTTGAGCTCTACGTCCCGCATTTCGGGCCTCAGCGTTATGCATTATAACGCGAATCGTAACCCATGTGGTTGTCACGGCAACCGAGGTGTTTACATAATGGAATAAAATAACAGGCGTCAGCGCGATGCCCGAACACTACAATTCGGAACTAAACTATGTCGATCCGGTATATATAGCCCTATCTGGCAGGCTTCAAAGTCGTCCCACTGTGTTCCTAAATTCGTGTAAAATGTGTGCATGGACCAACAGTTTGCCGCAGAATGTTCCGGGTGGTGTCATTTCGCGTTTCGTGCAGCATAAATATCGGCTAAGCTGGAGTCTATCTCGGGGCATAGATTCGAACCGGCGACCTATTTTAGGTGCGTTAACGCTCGATATTCGATTGCTGCCTCAGCGTCGGCTCATTTTTTTTTCTTGATAATTGACGAGGTTAGCATCTCTGTCATGAAGTTTTCCGCAGTGGCAGTCAAAGACGTACGGCGCAAAATATTTTTTTTTCATTCTTGATAATTTATTAATTTATTTCTTTGGGACGCTAAATGTGCCGCTTGGCATAAAACGTGATGTCATTAACGAACACTAATAAGTTAAGACTTTGCAGAAAGGCATGAAGTCCGGTTATGTATAAAAAGTCACATAATCTTCGGGCGTAAATATTTTTCGTTATCCACAAGTGGAAATCGGAGTCATTGTTTGAGGACAGGCCTGCCTCTTGAAGAACGCGAGCGCGCACTAGCGAAGTTCCTGGGCATGTCCACAATATGTGGTGGACAGTGGTGTCAGAAGCGGGTGTGTCGCAGTGAGGGCATTTTTCCGGCGCAGGAATCTTCTTACTTTGCCACTGGTGCCGAACTGCGGGTGTAAGGGCCACTGCGACGCGCAGCCGCCTCAGAGAGACCTCCTCCATCCGTGATAGATTGGGAGGAAGGGGGTGGATACACGGGGGAATAAGAGCACGTGTACGCTGCCTGAGGGAGGCTGAAGATGTTAAATGTGTCAGAAGCGGATCTGTTGGTAAAGAGGCAGGGGGAGTTTGTGGAACGTCCGTTAAACGAGATATCATGTAAGATGCGATGCTATCAACATCTGTGCGTGTTTGAACCCAGTGTATGAGTATAGGGACCGGGTAAGACTTGCAAGCAGTATGTATGGCCTGGGAAACCCGAAGGGTACCACGGACTTTCTTTAAATGCTTCAGAGCTTCTTGGGAATGAGTAAATAGGTGCACCTGGTCGTCAGATAAAGCTGCTATGACATTTAAAATCGCTTGCAGCTCCAAGGGAAAAGATGATGAATTGTATACAGTAGGTCTGGCGGCTGTACAATACCTTGATTCCTGATAAGCTGCCCCTGAATTTCATGTCCCGCTAAGAAAAACAAACGTGGAAAGAGATATCGGAGTTGTCTTGAACATTTATATACAGACAACAGCTAGGTAGGTAATGCGTGCATATGCGTGCATGCTGCTTTTGTGCTATTGGGACAATTACTGCGAGTAATTTTTCCTCTTTGACGATCATAACAGCATTATTTTTGTCGATTAGGTTATTAGGTTACTCTACTACGCCTCGTGAGCTATTTGTGACACGCATGTGACCTCATGGGTTTACTTGACCTTTTCTCCACATGTAGTAGCGCCCGTGCGCACTCCGCTGGGTCTGGAGACGGCTCGCGTGCCGCCACCGCAAGCACGGCCACGTACGCAGGCACACCTGGCTTCGTCTTTGGTGCACTACATGCAACTTTCTGGGAGCACGCTTCTCTCGCTCACACCGTCATGCCGTCGTGTACGAGCCGAAGAGGATAAGGCAAGCAGCTTTGCCTCTCCTTCCCCGATCTCGGCATGCGGGTCGCAAACTCAACTCGCCCGTGTCAGGCCACACTCTCACAGCCGGCCTCCTATACGGCGCAGCGGCGACGGAGCCGAAAACCGCGACAGCAACGTAGCGGCGCGGTGTTTTAATCGAAAGAGGCGCCGGACACCGGCAAACCAGTTGTGGCGGGCGCTTGCTTCTCCACTCTATGCCAGCGCCTTTTTTACTCCCCCGTGGAAAAAACAAACAAAACAGCGGCAGCCGCGGTGGCGGCGGGGTCCAAAGGAGATGCCGAAGGTGCGGTGAAAGTCGTCTGTCGTCTACCTGCGTTGCTTTGTTTGACTATTATCGCCGAAAAAAACAATGCGATTTCGCAAGCCGTGGCAAAAATTTGAGGTTAGTTGAATAACTTTGCGCAACTCCACAGTTTTTACAGCGAAACACCACGCGTACAGCAGCAAAACATATTTATACGAATATAGCAAGCTACTATTAAAGCGCTGCGCGCGCTGCAGTCACATTATTCTGGCCAATATGAACGAAATACAACATATGTAGAGGGTAATGAACTCTGTTATCAATACAGGAATGGTTTGTCAGGGTTTGCTAGATTGGTCTCTACACTAACGTTCAAGAATTAGGCTAGCAAAACAGTTTGGAGAATATTTTACCAGTATAGGCTAATACACATGCAAATTTTCCAAATTTTCTGGATAGCAGAACTCAATGAGTGTCTGAAAGACATAAATCCGTCATGCTAGTAACATTCCATACCGGATCGTTTTGCTGATATTCTTGTCTGTTTTAATGCATTTTATTCTGATATGCATCTGTGTGTACAACCATGTCTATCGCAAATGCTTGCATTTTACAGTTGTGTATTTACTGTATGTGCTCGAATTAGCCAATGTTTTGTTGAGTAAAGGGATGAATTTTTGCCCTACGTTTCTGTCTCCCTTTCCATGTAAATAGTGCAGGTGTCGAGCTAAACGTAACCATGTTTTTAACAATTGAAGGAGTTTCCTAGGCGCTGTTGGGTCTCAGGTAGCAGCATCCCACCGCTGCGTAGCGTGACTGGGCCGGAGAAGAGACGAGGACGATCGTAGGAAGAAAACTTGGAAAACTTTATACAAAGACTATTTACATAATTTACAAGTAGGGCAATTGAGAGTGCTTCTCAGTAAAGAGAGCTTCTTAGCAGTCGGGAGTCTCTGGTATCTCTCAAGAGGGGGCTCTCCTCTGGTACCAAACCAGCAGCTCCTTAAATACTCTTCGTAATCCCCAGATCCCTACCCGGGGAATATAGTTCGAAGAATGACGTCCAATCACACGATGGCACTGATGGTACCATCCACGGCAGGGCGCTCCTGATGTTCTCTCGCAGGTCGGTCGAGGGAAAGGGAACAGGACCCGGTCACGTTGTCGTCCCGCGGCCTCCAGGCGGGCGCGCACGTGCGTCCGGACCGCGCCCATGTGGACCCGGAAGTCGCCTGCGTGACACAGGAATGCAGACTGTCTCCCAGCAGGGGTTGAAAGATCTTGTACCGATGACCAGAACGCGGAACCTCTGTCGAAGGCGCGGCACTCGGGCAATTGTTCAATCCCAGCGTGACTGAAGAGGGCAAAGCTGATCCTGTACTTCGTCGCCTGATGACCGGAACGAATACGTGGTGACGCTATGGTCGTCGCTGCTTCCGGCATTCCTGTTCTAACACGTGGGTACGCTATTATCGTCGCTGCCTCTGGCATTCCTGCAGCCACGTCTCCCCCAGAGGGCTCACCCACCCTCGCGTTGGTCCTCAGGGAATCCTCCGCATGTCCAAATTCGCCGAACTCAACAGCAGGAAGGAAGCGCGAGCACAACAGCACCCCCGCCGTCAGATATTGCGCCCGGAAGATGAACTGCTCGCACGTAGCTCGGCTGACTGGGCGTTCAGGAACCAGATGCTCACTGGGAGTCTTCGGATGACCTTCAGTGTCGAAGCTCGGCATCGCTTCCCCTCGTCAGATGGCCGTTTTGGGAAATTCTCTGCAATGCTAGCGAAAAGGGATCACAGAGGCCAAACCACACCTGACAAAAGCAAGTGCCCTCAGAACCCACTCATCCCGCCAGACCAAAACTGAGGGCCAAAACTGCACTTAACAAAAAAACTTCAACTAAAACTTGAAGAGATGAAATGTTTTGCCTGAATGAACACATGGTGTCTCCCGACGAGGAGTTAAGACAGGGCGCCTGTCCAAGGCGTGTGCTCCTGCACGAGGTGCACTTGGAAGGGAAAAAAAATTCGCTAAATGAAATCAGGTTTAGTGCTTAGAGGGCACGCGGTACGGGAATAGGTAACTGGATTTGGCCGACGTGGCGTTCAATTTTTCCCGCCCCAATACCTCAGAGTCAAGGTACGTTACACCACTCGCTCTTACTTACCCTTGGCCGAAATAAGGAAAACGTACTCCTAGGTATGTTACCTGATTATGAACAACATTACTGCAAAGAAAGTGGGAGATATACGCTCTCCAGTAGGAAGAGAATATGAAATGAATCGCCAAACTAAAAATTTGGGGGGACATCCTCTTTTGGTAAAATCTTTACCAACTAAAATGCTCGGCTTAGCCCGTCGGCATTTGTGTGGAGCTTGCCTTTCTTGTAGCGAACCTCGAAGCTGTCGTGCTGGAGTGCCAGGCTCCACCTCAGTAGACGACCATTTTTGGGCGACATATTGTGCAGCCAACTCAAAGGGCAATGGTCCGTTTCTACTGTGAAACGGGACCCGGAGACGTAGCAGGCCAGTTTGTCAATAGTCCAAATGAGGCATGCGATTCACGTAGAGGAAGAATTATTCGATTAGCTGCAGCATCTAACCCCAACGCCGTTGTGCTTACAGATTCCCAGAACGCCAGTCGCAACTTCAATAACGGATTAATTCACAGATCAGGGTTGTCATCGCTGATTCAGCATCCACCCAGCCAAGCCTCAGTCATCTGGTTTCCTGGTCTCCTGGAACTATACCAGGAGGGAACGAAGCCGTTCAGAGGCATGCCCGAGCTCTGATATACCGGACGTCTCCCCCTGATGACCTCGAAGGGAGCTGCGACCTCATAGCTTTAGCAGTGTATGCGGACAATCTCGTGCCATGCAGAACAGCCAGAAAGGAGTACACAACACTACATAAATACCTAAATAATTAAGTTAGATCAGAACACCCTTAGGAGACTACAAAACAACACATACCCAACGCCAGATAAGTTAAACCGGAGGTATATACCATACACTAATTTCTCGGTAGTGCCCACACTGTGGAGAGGTAGCTAACCTCTACCACATGGTGTGGGCTTGACAAGTATAATCCCATAGTTAACCCCATTCCATACCCCTCAGAGGAGCAGTGGGAGGCTATTCTGCTCAGCGATGATCCTTACCGTCAGCACTGGCTAGTGGGGATGGCCAGCGCAGCAGCAATAACCAGTGGACTACTGGACTAGACGGCCCACCCACATGTTCCACGAATATTCAGTAAATAAAGATGTTTCCAATCAATCAATCGCGGGGTCGGGTCACGGCTGCGGTGCGGCATTAACTGGTTTCGTTGCGTCGAAGAACTGGGCGTCGAGGCGGTATATCAGAGTCGTGAGTGTCTTAGTGTCGTAGAATCGCACCGCCGCCTGATTGCAACCCGCCGCGGTGGCTCAGGGGTCAGGGCGCTCAGCTACTGATCCGGAGTACCCGGGTTAGAACCCGACCGTGGCGGCTGCGTTTTGATGCAAGTGAAACGCTAAAGAGCCCGTGTGCTGTGCGATGTCAGTGCAGGTTAAAGATCTCCAGGTGGTCGAAGTTACTCCGGAGTCCTGATGATGATGATGTGCTCAGGCTCCACTACGGCACCTCTTTCTTCCTTTCTTTTTTCACTCCCTGCTTTATCCCTTCCTTTACGGCGCGGGTCAGATGTCTGCCGATATGTGAGCCTGCGCCATTTCCTTTCCCCAAAAACCAATTATTATTATTATTATCGTTACTTCTGAAAAGCGGATTGAAAAGGACCCTCGATTTTTCTGTATTCATTTCGTTAAAGCAAATGCTCTAGACACGCTGCCCGCAAATACAACCAGGGCCTGCACAGTCGTGCTTGAAACGCTACGCGTTTGCACCAGTCCAAGGCCGCAAACACGTAGCAGATAGAACACCAAACGAGCACTCCCCATTCGGCCATAACACTTGCTTCGTACGAAACAGAACAGCCAAGCAGCCGACGCTAGCCACACAGGCATGACCAGCGCGCAGGCTCGTTCCTTCTCCCGATTTCCGCTCTGCTTCACCTCCGCACCGCTGCACCGGTCAGTCAACGCTCGCGTGTTCATGTAAAAAATTGGAACGGAATTCCACTTGTCTCTGGTTTCACCCTTTGTAGAGCCACGTGTGTGAATTTTAAAGTGACGGCGCAGTGGGTAATTGGGTTTAGTTTTACAGCTTGGCTGTCCAATCACTTTCACCGCGTGGATAGAAACCACAAGTTTTTGACCCAGAATACTTTAGCCGACCCGGCATGACCAGTACGGGCCCCGATACATCGATTGTTTTTCCTTTTCTCTTTTTTGGCGAGTGCTCCTCTTTTCTGAAATGAAATCTAAGGTCTGACGAAATCTCGTCTGGTACCACGGGTAGTAAGAAACTCATTTCAAAAGAAAAAAAGGAAGACACCGAAGAATGGTTTGTGTCCAAAACAAGACGTTTCGGCTTCCGTACGGAAGCCTTGCTCACTAAAATTTATTATAGAACAGCGACGCTTAAATATGCTTCAATGATCGTCCCTGGCATCTTGCGTAGGTTGGCGGGAGATTGCCGATGTCTTTTTTCGGATGTCTGAATCACCAAGGACTCGAGATACTGGCGTGAAAGCCAGTTCTTTTCTTTGGCGATGATAGATGTACTTTCCCAGCAGATATTATGACTTGCCGATACCTCCTCTTTTCTGTTAAGTTCCCTAGATTGCTTAGTGTAGCACCATTCTTCCATTTTAAAGGCCTGGCTTCCCCTGCCCTCTGCCAATTTACTCTCACACATGAAATTAACCCCTTTTTGCCACATGAGTGCTCCAAATGGTCTCTTCAACTATGAGAACAAGCAAGGCAGCGAGCAGAGAAATTGGGGTGTCATTAACTTCTCATGTAGCAACCTCGCATGCTTCAGGCGGCTTTCTTTACCAAATGGTAACTGCAAAACTTCCCCGACATAATCAGTCTATGTGAAGTTTTTGTGACAACTCAACACAGAAAAACTTCTAACACAAATTCAAAGCAAACCGACATGTAAAGAAAACACAACAAACAAAAAGTTGCTTCAACAACTTTGGACAGCAAACCAACTGACAAAATTTACACACAAAAAGTTTCAATACAATTTCAAAGCAAACCAACATGCAAAGACAACACAAAAAACAAAAAAGTTGCTTCAACAACTTTTGAAAGCAAACCAACTACGGAGAAGAAAAGGCACACAATGAAGGAAAAATAAAAGCAAGAAATTAGAAAGTAAGGCTTTGGTAGAAACAAATGTGTTCCCCGTTTAATTTGTGACAAAAAATTGTTAAACCAATCAAATGAAAAAATGCAGATTTAATTTAAGCAAAATGCCTTACTCACCATTTCCAGAGCGAAAAAAACAAAACAAAAGGTTTTCTTCTTTGGAGAGAGGTCCCAATCCTTCTCCCACCTTCCTCAGACCGGCGAACGTCGGCAATTAAAGCCGAACGATGGCAGTTTAGAGGCAGTAGAGGGTAAAGGATATGCGCGGATTGTGTTCCGCGTGCAGCGACTGGCCGGCGAAAAAGGCCAGCTTGTGGGCGTACTGGCACGGGGCCGGAACGTGGATGGTTCCCGGCCAGTTGAAGTACAGGCGGGTCAGATTGTAGGCCAGGCGATGCATGTGGTCCGGCTTGAGGCCCGTCGTGTCGTAGATGGCGTTGTAGTGGGTCGGGGTCACGGTGCCCTGGCGCACGCTCTGCGACACCAAGAAGAAGTCGTAGCGCTCGGGGCGCGTCACCTCGCTGTCGATTACGGTGCCCGGCGGCGGGTTGGTCACGTTGTCGTTGCGCTGCAGGAAGATCGTGGCCTCAAGGCCCGGCAGGAAGAAGCGCGTCAAGATGCGCTTGGTCACCACCACGAAGGCCAGCTTGTGCTCCACGCCCGGAAAGAGTGCCTGCAGCGAGGCCACAATCTGGTCGACCTCCCACTCCTTCACCAGCGCCCGAGACACGCTTATTCAGTTATCAGCTGCCAGTTCCTTTCTGCTGACAGCATTGGAAGTTTCCAAAAGGTGATTGGAAGAATGGAGGCTCAGAAGCAGAGAGGTGGCATAAGGTTGAAAGTGCAGGACTGAAAACGGAGAATTGTAAGGCCAATTTATAACGCAGTTAAATAAAAACAATTATGAGATCACTGCGACACCCGTATTGGAGGAATGCGCAAGCATTGACGCCTCCTTGCCCCTCTTTGCCTAAATGAAGTTCCATCATTGACAATTTTGAGTTTAAAAAGTTGGCGCCACCCTTCGTTTTTAAATTTGGCGCCACGGTTCGCTCCGTCCCCACTTCCGGTTTTTCAGATTTGGCACCAAGCTTTAGCTCCACCCCTTTCCGGTGTTTTAAAATTTTGCGCCACTTGTGCTCCGGCCCCGCACACTTTTGGGAAATTTTTGGCTCTAATTAATTACTACCCGACAAGCACCTCGTGATTTTCCCTGAGAGATTTTTTGATGCTGAATCTAATGCAAACCTTGATTTTAATTGCCCTTTAGTTGCCGGCACGTCTGGCGGGTACTCGCTTTCAGTCTCATGATAGTTTCTGTGTTTTTGCCATTTGATTTTATGCGCGGCCCTAGGACTCGAATACTGTCTGCCGTCGGAATGGCATTGCCATTGACTCGTAAAAGCAATATCACAACCCTTGCTAGGAAGCCTGTTTCTTTTCCTTTTTTTAAGGTGACAAAAAAAAAGAGCCTGTGATTTTACGTCCGAGCGCATTTTTAACAAGCATGCAGGGATGAAGGAGGCCAATCCTTTGACACTGGTTCAGGGTTTGGTCATAAGCCGAGTGCTATACGTTGCCCCCTATCTCAAACTGGCCAAAGCAGAAAAGGACAGAATTGGCATCATAATAAGAAAAGGGATCACAACCGCACTAGGTCTTCCCCTGAACACTTCCACGCTATTAAAACTTCTAAGGATAGGTGTCTCCAACACTCTGAACGAGCTCATAGAAACCGCCACGGTGTCGCCGCATCAAAGGCTTTAAAAACCAAAACGGGAAGAACAATCATGGAGTGCCTGGGGTTCGAACCCTCGAAGTGTTCATAGGGGACAGATAACGTACCTAGAGCAACCAGGGACGGACTCAAAATTCCACCGCTGCCAAAGAACATGCAACCGGTATTTCACGAAGGTAGACGCAAATATGGTTCTGCGGCCCTACAGGGCAACTTTCGAGGTAGATCCGATGTGCTCTACGCGGACGCTGCCGAATACGATCGCAAGTCAGCACACACAGCCATAGCGGTTCGTGAGAGTGGAGACCGGGTCTCGTGCTGCACCGTTAAAAACACAAGTGCAACTCAGGCAGAAGAAGCTGCCATTGCTCTAGGAATAATACAAAGCGGTACAAGGGTGATAGTGCGTGACTCTAAGGCAGTCATTAAGAATTATGATATGGGCAAAATCTCTGCTGCAGCCGCAGAAATTCTGAGAGAAGGGCAAGTACCATCAGAGCTAATCTCAATGATCTGGTCCCCGGCTCATCAGGTCCTGTGGGGGAACGAGAAGGCGCACGCGACCACCCGAGGGCTCACTTTCCGGTCGATCGCCGCTGACGCACCGCTTCGACGCGAGGAACACCTCCCATCGGGTGACAAACTCACAACATTCCATGAAATCATTTCTCATTATAAGCTTGGTCGCAATGCCTATTCAGCAGCAGATAAACAGCTCAGTAGGGAAGAGGAAATCATACGGAGGAAATTGCAGACCGGGGTGTTTCCAAACCCTCAACTGTACACTAAATGGCATCCAGTAGTCTTTAATCCTAGATGTACGCCCTGCAATAGCATTGCAGATATAGTCCACATGGTCTGGACCTGCCCTCTCTATAGCGACCCGAATAGAAATGTACAATCCTGGGAGAACTTATTGCTCAACCACGAAGCAGAAGAACAACGCAAAGTCATCGGTCTCGACCTGACTGCAGCCGAGTCCCCGAAAGATTCCGGCAGACGGTTAGGTGAATGAATGGGGGTTTAGGCTATAGCCCTCTCCTCCGTCATTTTTGACGGATGCAAATTCAAGTTCTCTCTTTCTCTCTCTTTCTCTCTCTCAGTGTCCTAGTTAATCCAATCATTGCTATGTTAAAAAGCAAAGGTGGCATCCTGCGTTTTTTTTTTTAAATCGTCCCTTGATTGGTTCAGTTTTATGGGTTTTTACGCGTTCCACAGTGAGTCAAGCTATGGGAGATGGAGTAGAGAAGGGTCCTAATGCCAATGGCTGCACAGGAGACCTCCTGTTTCAAACTTAAAAAAATCAATATGCACAAACAACAACGGATAAAATTGAAACAGAGTACACAAAATAATAAAACACGCGAAAATGCAATAAATGCAACTGTAAACGAAACTTTACTAGGGTAAATGGACATAAATGCATAAACACAGATGAACAATTCAAGTGAAAGCTCCTTATGTTCTAAGCAAAAAAAAAAGGATTACTGCGATTGAAGAAAAGTACGGAAACTACGCTTGAATGTACGAATGTTAGATGATTGCTTTATTCTAAGTGGCAATGAATTCCACAAAAATTAGGCAGATAAATTTACTGTGAATTCACCGTAGTTAGTTGTAGGCTTAGGTAGTAAGAAATTGTTTTGGCATGAAGAGCGAGTGAAGCTTCGTCGAGGAAACTGGATATTATTAATTAACGGAATGGGAAGTGATCCTTTCGTGAACCTAAATATGAGAATGCCAAGATAATAATGAACCATGGATGAAATCGCAAAAAATTTATGAGCTTGAATTAATTGTCCAGCACTGAATAAATAGTTATTGAAGGTAATAAAGCATATGGCTTGATTCTGTAAGTGTTGCAGCGGTGATATGTGTGTTCTGTAGGTGTTTCCCCAAGAAGAAATACAATAGTTAATATGGCTGTGGATGAAATCATAGTACAGTGAAATGAGCGTTTGTAAATTTAAAAAATCTCGTACCTTTATGGGGTTAGTTTGACGCTAGACAGTCGTAGGCAGTCAGGCCGTCAGTGGGAACGCCCGTGTTTGTAAAACGATCGGTCACTAGCAGGAATGCGCAACGAAGATGTGTGTTTCGTGGAGCGCCGCACGGCGCGTTTGGTGCAGTGAAAAAAATATGCAGTTTCAGTAAACAAGATACTAACTCCGCATGTCTATCGTGAAAACGCGCTGCCTACAGCTTTCATATTGCAGTTGGGAACGGTCGCTACTTGAATTAACCGAGCGCTCAATGCAGAAAATCACCTATGCTCTCCCTCGACGGCATTAGTGGTTCTCAAGGAAAGCAAAAGGCGCAGTAACTGTCTGACATCTCGGTGGACACCTGAGCCGCACCGTAAGGAAGGAGGAGGAAAAACTTTTTATTTCTCATATGAAAAAGAGGGTTGGGGTTAGAGATGAGGTTTAGACAGGAGCGTGGGTCCTGGCGACGACGCTAGGTGGGTTGAAGACCATGCTTCTTGCCGACCTCCTTTGCCCAGCCCCCTATCCAGAGGTGTACCTTCGGGTTAGGGCTAAGCAACGCAGTCTCACTTACTTTGGTTTGAGATCTGGGAGCTGACAGGTGGTGGTCCTCTTGGCACACGAAATGGATGTGATTGAGATTTTCTTAAAAATGATTGCAAAATGTGGAGCGGGAATTGTATTCCGCGGGATACAGCAGGAAGTAGATATAAGGATTTGGGAATGTCCCTATCTTAAGTTGCCGCCAGGAAACCTGATCTCCTTTGGTGAGGGATTTGTGCGGGGGTGGGTATTTGAGTCGGTCGTTTCGATAGCGGCGTTTGATTTCATGGTAGGTTACCAGGTGCTCCCTCCTGAACCAGGGGCACTGTTTGCTGCGTGCCCGGTTGACGAATCCTCGGTCACATTCGCGAGCTACCGTGTTCCGTGGGTGGGATGTATGTGCTGGCACCCATATGATCAGGAGCCGATCCGTGGATAATTTGCCTCTTGTCAGGATGGAGAGAGAGGAGGCATGAAGCCTTCTCTTAGCGAGGTTCCTTATTGCTGATTTCGAATTACTTAGGGTGTATCAGGCCTTGGTGCCGGCTATCGCGAGCGCCATGACCGCCTCCTCAGCCTCTATCGATAGTCTGGTGTTGAGGTGGCCGTCACCAAGGGTTGTCCGTGGTTGTCTACGACCGCGAGTGCAAATGCTTCCTTGTCAGGGTATTCTGCCGCATCCACGTGAACGGTTTCAGGCAAGTGGGACTGGGTTTGCCTCCGTGGCTCTGCCTCCCTCATTCCTCAGTGTTTGTTAGTAATTCTGAGCATGATAAGAAACGTACTGTTGGTGTTTGCTTTGAGTTGGCCAATTATCGCATTATTTCTCCCACTGTTCTATAAAAGCGTTCCTAGTACCCGGATGGTTTGGACTTCGCGGCCGCCGCGGTGGGGTTCGCACCCGGGCACTTATGTCCTGGTTCTGGGGACAGCGGTAGCTATGGGGACAGAGGCAGATAACCTCCATTCCTCGAAAGATTGAAGTTAGCTGTACTTCTGTCCCTGCTCCGTTTTTATCTGCAGTCTTAGGAAACCAACAAGCTCGGTATGAGGGCAGGCGAGAAGTTGAGCAGCTCGCCTCTAATGAGTAGCCGCCGTATGTTTGGTTAGCTTCGTTCCTGGAAGTAGGCTTAGGCTTACGGAATGCATATTCGCGCATAAGCACGATTTCTTTTCGCTTAGTTTGTGAAACCGAGTTCGGGACAAGTCTGAAAATTTCTCTTATTTTAGCACGACGCAGAAGTGTCATCAGCTGGCGTCCGACGACGCATCAGTCTTTCTGAAATATAACAAAGGGGGCACGGGGTGGGGGGGGGGGGGGCGCAGACGCCAAACGCGTAGTGACCTGCGCAGTGGATATAATTATATTTGCACGAATACAAGTGAAACCCTATATAGATTTTACGATACCGCATCCTCGCCTCACAAACTCTGTTTTTCGTTCCAAAAATACGGAACAGAGTGCAGTGAGTGGGATGCCGTATGCGATTTCGTCAGCTTTGTCAACACATGGGAGATAGCTGCTGTGGCAAATGCGGTTCTACAAAAAAAGGCCGTGCATTTCTTTTTTTTTGTGCTCGTAATCTCCGGTTGTTTCACTTCACGAACGTCAGATCATCTTAGGAACAGAATTTAAACACTTCCAGAAATCGGGTTTTCCAAGTCACAGCATGCATTATTTTAACTGTATACATAATTTTGACCGTATGTTCAGATGGTAACTGGCTGGAGAACTTTTCTTTAGCGTTATTTCTTGGTTATTCTTTGTTGCTTTTTCTTTGTTCTTTTTCTTAACTGATAGTTTCTTGCTACACCAGAGTTTGCTTTAGATCAAGCACATATATGGATGAGATGAAATGTTGTATGCACCTTTAATGAGATTAGCTCGAACATATATATATATATATATATGAATGTAGGTTCTTATTACTTATACAAGAGTAAAAGTTTTAGGTGTTGACTGCCCCAGTATTCAGCTAGCTTAACACTGCTGCCGACTGCATGCATCTTATAAAAAATATGTATACAGATGTAGCAGGTCACAAACACCTGAAAAACATGCAAAATGTGGATTTTCTGTCTTCAGTCATTAAAGTCAGGAAGCGGCTAGTGCCTCTCTGTTTAGTAAGAAAAATGAAAAATGCGAAAACGATACAGGGCATTATTAGGAACTGGAGTCAATCTATGGAAAGAAAAATGATAGGTGTAACGTTAAGAGACCAGAAGCGGGCACAGTGGGTAAGAAAATCAACGCGGGTTAATGACATCCTAGTCGAAATCAGGAGGAAGAAATGGGCTTGGGCAGGGCATGTGATGCGAAGGCAAGATAACCGCTGGTCCTTAAGGGCAATGGAGTAGATTCCAAGAGAAGGCAAGCGCAGCAGGGGGCGGCAGAAGGTTAGGTGGGAGGATGAGATTAGGAAGTTTGCAGGCATGGTGGGCGTAGCTGGAAAAGTATAAGGTTTATTGGAAAGACATGGGATAGGCATTTGCTCTGCAGTGTGCGTAGTCAGGCTGATGATGGTGATTATGATTACTAGTTCTAATTGTAGTGGGGCCTTCTGGCTGTTCATTTTGATTAAAGGGCCACTTAGTGAATAACAGCTCGAATGCAGTAACTGGCTAAAACTATTCTTTATTTACTCTAGGTTTTTATTTCGTTTAAGTGGTTTCAGATGACACTAAGAGTATGCTAGTGTCCTTTTAAAGTGGTCCTAACGCTCAAAACAACATTTTACGGTGCGTCTGCTTTTTCTGGATTGTTGTTTTCTTCTCATGTGTCAGAAAGGTACAGTAATTTCCGCTACACAATCCGCACCCAGTGTATAGATATCCTGCATGTTTGCAAACAACTGAGGTGGCGCTGCAGTCGCAGCCGGGCTCGCGGTACGCAAGAGGCCAGGGACAGGGCGTAACAGTGAGGTCCTGAGCGCTGGTTTTCAAGGCTTGTAGGCGCATTTTCAGTTTCTTCGACTCACAAGAGCGTTTAATGCATAATGCATAAGTAATTTAGCTGGAACTACACGGGCTCGTGTTGACCACGTGTAGCTTGCTCAGGGAAAGAGCTCAGCACTAAGCATTGTGTACGTGGTTGGTGGCAAACACAAAGCGTGCTGCCATTGATTTCTACTCTAGACATCAAATAAAATCACCAATAGACAAAATAAAGTAAGAAAAGGGGCGAGTGAAAAATCGCGCACAGAGAACGGGAAAATTGAGGGTTCGATAGTGACAAGTCGACTTCAAGGGAGAACGCCTCTCCGAAATGATGGCAGGGCAGCAGTCAGAAAAAAAATAAAACATACAAATTCGAACAACACAGCGACAACAACACAAGGTATGAAACGCGTGAAAGTGTCATGAAGGCGATTGCAAACGACATTGTTTACGCAACGGAGAACTCACAGAGCCAGTTCACACACACCAGAAAGAAAGGAGTGAAAAGGGAGTAAGCTGTCCTCTAGCGCACTCCCGTTTTCTAAAGTCAGTGCGCCTGTGGACAGCTTAGCACCTCTTTGCTCCCATGTACGCTTACTCGTGTTCAGGGTGCAGAACATGCATTACAAAGAAAATAGGGCAAGTACTGTCAATAGCTGATCAGTATGTCTTAAAGGGAAGCTGAAGCACTTTTCGAAAAAACTGAGTTCCATGCGGCATTTTATAGTTTTTAGTCCGCTGAAAAAGAACATCGCTTTCGAAAAGGGCGAAAATAAAAGCAAAAAGCTGTTTTTTGGAAGAAAACGGGCACCAGCGTCTCAGGGCGCCGAGAGAACGCCGCAAATGGCCGGGATCGTCGTGACGTCATCTACGGGGATCTCAAGCTAGCACCGACTGTGTTGCTGCGTAGCACGTTGATTCAGCTGGCTTGAGAGCTGCGTTTTGCAAATTATGGATTTGTCGTTCACCAAAGCGCACGCCGAAAAGCAGCATGCAATGCAGGACGGCCGGCAGACTACCCGTGAATGGCGTCACTTCCTCCAGTTCCGTCCCCCATTCGGCGCTTCCGGAAACGAAGAGGGCGTGTCGGCGGCGGGTTTTTAACAAGCGATATCGGCTCATTTTGCGAACAGAATCGAGAAAAAATTGACACACATGATTTTCAAAGTCCCTTCTTCCCAACCACAGCGTTTCATGCAATTTGAAAACCGTTTCAGCTTCCCTTTAACGCAGAAAACCACAGTTCGAACGGCATGAACTAATCACGCGCGCAACCTATACACAATTCTCATTGTGTAAATAGTTTGTGCATATTACCTCTCCCCCTATCCTCTCTTCCTGTCCTCTCACCTCTTTCATTTCATTTCTCCATTCTGCCTGCTATCCTTTATTTCCGCTGCCCCAGCTCAGGTGCTTCAGTATCGATGGCAGATGCCGGGGCTAGCAAAAACCTTATCCTTCCTTTTTATTATTATTTTATTAGGCCACTACTACTACTACTACTACTACTACTACTACTACTACTACTACTACTACGGCATTTGCTCTCTTGGGGTAGACAGCCAAGACCTTGACGCGCCGCTTCGAGCCGTCGGTAGCCGCGGACAGGGACAGAGCACCGAGGCAACTCCATAAGCCACGTCGGCAGTAGCTCCTAGGAGGTCACCGCGTCGACATCCCCTAGAGGCGTTGACCGCGGGCCCTCGTTGCGTTGACAGGAAGCAGCAGCGTGGAAAACATTGGTGTTCACGCCAAGTCGGTAGGCCTCGGGAAGGAGACGACGAAGCCTGCTTACCGCGTTCGACCACCGGCGATTAGTATGTAATTCTGCACATGTGCCACACGTCGTTGTGCAACGTCGGGTGTTCACTTTTACAATCCTTGATTCGCCTTCCTCTTCTGAGCACGTCCCACAGCCATCCTTGATTTCTTTATCTACTCTTATGTTATCCAACTTTGAGCCCTAACTCATGACAGAATGAAGCACACTGAACATCTCTATAGACTCGAATAGAAAAACTGAAAGGCTGATAAAAAACATACAGGTGAAATGCGTAAGGAAGCAAGAAATGCAGGAAGAGAGGCGAAGTAGGCAAACAGAGCCGAAAATATTTGAAAGAAAGCAATCTTGCACACCGCAAAAGAGCCGGACAGACGGCCACCTTGCCTGGCCAAGAGGCCCCCTTGAAAGCATGCAAATGTAGCTAATTAAAACATACAGATGATCAAGAATGACTCCACTGATGAAAACACTTGTTTCGTTTTGAATTCCACAGGCAGAGATAAAGCATAATTTGCAATGTATGACAAAATGAGCAATTTAGATGAAATTCTTCGGCAATTTTCAATGTGATTACGAACGTCTGGGAATTTTACTCGTCCAAAAATAACGATGAAAGGTGAAATCAATGAAAATAAAAAAATGGAAACGCCTTTAACTCGTATTGGCGTTATCGAGAGATTTGCGGGAGGAAAGTAAGAAACACTACGCACGCAAATATAGAGCCTGGTGTCTCAAATATCTGTCCGCGACGTATATAACTCGTATAGGTGCAGTGGTACAAGACACGCACGAATTTGGCGAAGTGTAAACTCTGCAGCGCGCTGGGTTGCAGTTGGATTGGGCAAAATTAGTGTAAACTGGGTGAGTGGTAGCAACAGGACTAAGCCAGACAGAGAAGGCCGGAATGAAGAATTTGTACTGAATGCAGGATGAACAGACCGAATGTCATGTTGCCTATCAACTGATGTAGACCCACAACACAAACTTACACTGTCAATAGTAAAGCTCTTCTGCAGGGAGGAGGGTGAGGCAGGCGTGGAGCATCTTGCGTGGATGTCGAACCTACCGAGAGGAGCTTAGGGGGCATCGCTTTCATCTGCAGCCATGTCAGTTTTCTCGTTTCGATAAGTCATGGTCCTACTTACCGAAAATGCAGAAAACTGGACGCTGCGGTGCAGTGTGGTCGAAGGGCCCGACAGTACAGTGCTTTCGGCGGTAGGCAGAGGGTGCACGAAAGGAAGGTTGCACAACCGGCAACTGCCATATCGGGACAGATGTCATCGCAGGCCGAATGCACCAGTGCCGTTGGATCAAGTATGATAATGCTGAAGTTGACACATCTGCAAAAAAACAAAAAACCGTGAAAGACATAACAGCATACCGAAGCTTCACATACCGCAGGAGCAAAGTAGGTGCGACTGAAGCCTTACGCCGCGGGGCTGAAAAAAGTAGGAATAGCGAACTGCCGACCTTGGCTGCAGCGGAAACACGATGTGCCACAGACCGGATGCAACGTCCGTTCTTGGGAGTTGCTGAACGGGGCTGGCGAGAATTGCCGAGCGCCGTGGACGGCCACAGGCCACATGTCACTCAAGAGCATATCCGGAACCGGCGTTCGGTGGCACGACAGGGTGGCTTCGTCGCAACGACGTTCAGAACGGGTTTTTGTTACCCGCCGCGGTGGCTCAGTGGTTAGGGCGCTCGACTACTGATCCGGAGTTCCCGGGTTCGAACCCGACCGCGGCGGCTGCGTTTTTATGGAGGCAAAACGCTAAGGCGCCCGTGTGCTGTGCGATGTCAGCGCACGTTAAAGATCCCCAGGTGGTCGAAATTATTCCGGAGACCTCCACTACGGCACCTCTCTCTTCTTCCTTTCTTCTTTCACTCCCTCCTTTATCCCTTCCCTTACGTCGCGGTTCAGGTGTCCAACGATATATGAGACATACTGCGTCATTTCCTTTCCCCCAAAACCAATTATTATTATTATTATTCCATGACGCAAACGCCAGCGGGCACGCATATGTAAACCCCCTTGGGGCAGCTCGGAAAGTTGGCTGTACAGAGTGTTTCAGAGTTTACACAATATTTAAAAATAGGCTTTCTTTGTTAGAAGAGCGCTGCTTTCGACATAGCATTGTCAGCGCCGAAGTACATCACGATACAGCTAAGGCGTGCTAACAGCAAGCTGGTTAACTTGAATAGTTAGTTGAATAGTTAAGTTCTTAACTATTACTGTTGTGCTACTTAATTACTGAAAGGCATGTAGCGCACCGTAAGTAGTATTGATTTCAATTTTTAGGATTTCGAAAACGCGGTTACCCCCGGCGCTGCGGCCCAACAAATTTTGGCTTCACCACGCCAAAATACATGCGTTTTCGAGGAGCTTGCAGGCAAAGCGACCTACCGAATGCACGTAACTGATCGAAATTGCCAATATTTGTTGGACCACAGCGCCGAGGGTAATTGCGACTTCGGAATTCTACAAACTGATATGAATATTACTCACGGTAGGCTACACGCCTTTCAATAATTAAATATCAAAACAGTAATAGTTATGAAGTTAAATATTCAATATTATTAAACCAGCTTACTAGTTAGCACACCTTAGCTGTATTCTGATTTACTTCACCGCTGAGATTGCTATGCCGAAAAAAAGCCCACTTCTAACTCAAAACTCAAATATATAAAAATTGCGTAAAGTCTTAGGCGAGACGTCCTGTATATGCAATTTCCTCGCTGGCTCAATACCTACAGCTGAACTGCCTATGGTTAGCTACACCTAAAGCTGTATGCGTCGCGAAACCTAGCTCACCGCGCTTCCGTCACGGACCATAAACCCGATGGCAATGGTCCATGAAACCTCCCTTCTATACGTTGCGTGTTAGTTGTTGATTATTATTCAATGCTCTCGGAAACAGCGCGAGTCCGGGGTCCACTGAGATGTGCGAGACAATTACTGCGCCATTTCCTTTCCTCAAAAACCAATTTTTGGACTTTAAAAGTTACTCTCACAACCTAGAGCAGGTTTCACGGGCACGTCACCCTCGCCGCGAGGCTCAGCCCCGCACTCATCTTCGATGCCGACGGCCTGGCTCGGAGGTGTATTCCTCGACTGTCATCGGTCGGTCGGGAGTAGAGCGGCTTCTACGAGTCTCCGCTGGAAGACGGAGACGAGAGCAACCCCACGGCAACAGGAACAAAGCCATATCAATGAGCACTGCCGCTTGTACTATACGGCGAAATAAATGCCACGGATAGCGCCAACGAGGGACGAGCGGAGGTCTGACGGTCGTAGTTTTCATTCGCGAATCAGCTGCTTGCGCATGCGCGTTGCTGTCGGCTACAGAACTTTTCAGAGCGATCCGGCGATCTGCGTTGTCGCGCTTATCAGGAATAGAAAACTTCCCCAGTGTGCAAAGGCCGCGAACAGTGGCAGTGCACCTCGCCGCACCGCTGCTTCTATGGGCAGACGGCCAGTCGTCACGTTTCCAGCGGCAATACTTTTTTCGTTTTGTTTTCGTTGTCTGCCTGCCTCTGGCCCGTGTAGATGAAGTGATATCAAGACTGCTTTAATCGCGCAAGTTTCACCTTGCATGCGCATGCTATAGCTTCGGCGACGTTTTCTGTGTGCCTCTTATCAAGGTAGAATCCGCCTTGCTCTTATCTCCTGCACTTTCAACAAGCGGACTGAAAGCAGAGAAAAAATAGTTCGCGTTCCTTCGTGTTAATTTGAAAGCCTAAAGGGTTGTAACTTTCGCAGATTGAAGGAAGCGCCTTTAATGTCAATATGAGACAGTTGTGCATAAAGCATACAAACGGCGAGAAAAATCGAAAATTGTTTGGGGAAAGGAAATGGCGCACCATCTGGCTCACATCTTGACGGACACCTGAACCGCGCCTTAAGGAAAGGGATAAAGAAGGGACTGAGAAAAGAAAGGAAGAGGCGCCGTAGTGGAGGGCTCCGCCATAATTTCGACCACCTGGGGACCTTTAACGTCCACTGACATCGCACAGCACACGGGCGCCTTTGCGCTTTGCCTCCATACAGGTCCCATTGAGACCGAAGATAAACTTAGTTTTTGAAATAGGGCGGAATGCTTGAAGCCCTATGGTACGGGTAGGCCCGGTTTTGCAGTGCCTCCGGGATCGGCCCGGGGCATACTAGCGCGCGTCTTCTCTTTACATCCTTGCTATCCTATCTTTTAACTCTCCTACATTCGCACGCGGCAGCGATTGTGGCTCAGATTGAGCCAGTAGGCAGGCCCGTGCACTTTACTTTTGTCTTCCTATCAGCTACAGCAGCAGCAGCCGTGTGCTGTGCGATGTCAGTGCACGTTTATCATCACCATCATCATCATCAGCCTCACTACACCCACTGCAGGGCAAAGGCCTCTTCCTTTTTTGAGATTGCAGAAAAGAGCCTGTGATTTTTCTGCCGAGCATTTTAACCCAATCGGCTAGAGTTATTTCTTTATTACATCTATTGCTCCCTGAAGTGTGCTTTCAATCTGTCCATCGCTACCCCTGCTCACCCACAGCGTCAAATCGTCCGCATATATAGTGTTATCCAGATTTGTGATTTCGTCTAGCTGCCCCGGAAGCCAAATAATAGCTACATTAAACAGGGTCGGAGAGAGAATGAACCCTTGCGGCGTCCCTATATTCCCCAATCTAATGTTTTCGAGTGATTGTCCGCCCAGGCTGATGGTTGCAGTACGACTTCAGAGAAAGTCTCTTATTAGTTATATGTCTTGACTCCAACATTTAGCGCGCTAAGGTTCTCAAGTATGGCTATGTGTTTGAGACTATCAAAAGCTTTGGAGATGTCCAGTCCAACGATGACACTAGTATCAACAGTCTTTTTATCAATTACCTTTCGTTCAGCTCTAGCATGACATCACATGCCGATAGGTTTGATCTGAAGACTATCATGGTATCAGGATAAAGGTTTTGATCTTCCATCCATCTATTCGGTCTAGTTTGAATTACATGCTCTATCAATTTTCCAACACAAGATGTTATGGAAATGGGTCTAAGACGCTCAAAGCTGAGCTTCTTCCCTGGCTTCGCAATAAAGACCAGGTTCGCAGCATTCCACGCTTGCGGTATCTCTCCCTTGTCCCAGGATTCTTGCAAATATGTTGTAAGATACCGAATGGAACCGTCGTCAAGATTCCTGAGCATCATGTTGTTGATTTTGTCCGGCCCGGAAGCCGTTTTGGTTCTTAGTCGGTTGCCCTCACTTCCCCGACAGTGGTGGGACTGTCCAATTCCGAGTTTTCCGATCCCACGTATTTAGGGAAACTCTCAACTCCAGAACAGCTGAGGTAGCGATCCCTAACCTCAGCTATAAGTTTATTTGTCAAACCTTCATTTTTATACACCAGCTTTTGAAGCTGCTGTCGAGCCTCCGATTTTGTTTTCTCTGGATAAAATAGATGTCGGAGTAGTTTCCACGTTCCGGCACTGCCAATATTCCTATCCATTTGTTCACAAATATTACACCAATTTTGTTTGGTGAGTTCCAATGCATACCCGTGAATATCTTTGTTCAATGCAATGGTATATCACGAATGCAATGCAATGGTATTTCACAAAAGTAGACGCAAAGTTAGGGCTGTGGCCCTACGGGGCAAATTTCGAGGTAGATCCGATGTGCTCTACACGGACGCTACCGAATACGATCGCAAGGCAGCACACACAGCCGTAGTGGTTCGTGAGAGTGGAGACCCGGTCTCGTGCTGTACCATTAAAAACACAAGTGTAACTGAGGCAGAAGAAGTTGCCATTTCTCTAGCAATTTCAGCCCTCTGTTATTATTAAAAACATTTATTTGCGCATGTGATCACGATATAATATGCCTTCAGAGCTACCTCTTTTTAATTCTAGCTATTCTTGTTAGTTTGAAAAAACGCAGCGGCAATCAAACAGCCGGCATCAAAAAGTACTCGGGGATATAACTGTCTGAGTTTATTCTTTTAATGCTTATGGTGGCTGAAGTTTGCACATAGGGTTCTAACCTGGGTTCAGAACATATTGTTTTAATGTACTGCCCTACTGAAAAATGTATATAGGTTTGAACGGGTCAGCAAATAGGATTGTGGCACATTTGGTTTGGCTTTATAGGATGGACGTCCCAAAGCGGCTCAGTCTATGAGGGACGCCGTAGTGGAGGGCTCCGGATAATTTCGACCACCTGGTGTTCTTAACGGGCACTAACAATGCACGGTACACGGAATTTTCACATTTTTCCTCCATCGAAGTGCTACCGTAGTGGGCGGGTTCGAACCCACGACTTGCATGCACTGTGTGATGTAAGTGCATGGTAATTAACCACGGGTAATGGTAGTTATACGGAGCCCTTCACTAAGGAGTCACTCAAAGGCTGAATTGCTTTGGAATCTTCATCCTATAATGTTAAACTAAATGCGCCGTAATCCTATTTGTCTCTTATTCAAACCTGTACACATTTTTCAATAGGGTGATTTTAATAAATGTGCTCGTTTCAAAACCTTCTGAATATATTAGTATGAATGAACAATTTCACTCATGATCACTATTCGTAATTTTATTACAAAAGCTATTGGCGACTTCTTTTCGGTGATCTTTCATTCAGACTTCTGTAATATGCATGTAAGATGTAGTGCCAGCCTGCAGAAGTCGCCGCGCTTTCGCTACGTATATCCTGACCTAACAGAGTTAGGCCATCAGCAGTTTTGAGAGTCGGTGTATGACCCTGGCGTATCCACTATCGTACTCCATGTGCTCAGAGTCGGAGAGGGTACAGATGTCCTCACGAGGTCAGAGGTGAGCCAGTCTTTTTCTCTGCAGCTACTGCTGCTGTTGCTGATAGAAATAAAAGTGCACGGGCCTGCCTACTGGCTCAAGCCGAGCCACGCTCGCTGCCGCGTGCTGAAAGTAGGAGAGTTAAAGGATAGGAGAGCAAAAATACAAAGAAAAATTGGAGGACGCTTAAGCTTCGTCTATAAGAGTGAGACGCTACAGAGTCTCCCAGCGTTGCCGAGGGGTACACGGAACGCCATCGCCCGTTCGGCGTGACGCGTGGCCCGTTGATAATAATAGAGAGTTTTAGTTTCACGTACGTAGAGGGTTCACGTACGCAAACGTGAGAAGTCTACGAAGCCTGCACGCAGGTGGTTTGAAACCCTTATAGTTACACGTACGCGAAACACGCCGCGCGTTACGCCTAGCGCCATCTACTAAGAAACACAGAGACTGGTTGTAGCCAAAATCATCCAAGACAAGTCATTAAGCGAAGCCATTCATAGCGAGACCGTTGCTATGACGACGACCAACGCTACTTCGTCAGGCTTAGCAGCTGAAAAATCGCCCTTCTGTCTGAAAAACAAAAGCTATTTGTCGCTTGAAACCTTATGCGAGGGTCAGAATGGGCAAATCGAAGGCGAATACAGCAGTTTAGAACACCATATCGCCTCGAGGGATTAGCGACCAACCTGTTATCGCCGTGAAGCAGCGGGCAGGGTGCCGCCATGTTTGTCAACGCTGCGTACGCAAGCAACGCAAAGACCGCAACGTAAAAATCCGAATCTCACGTACGTACGTGAGACTCGCTCATACCCTTTGCGTTATGCGCATGCGCACTGGTCACCCGTAAGAGCTCCACGTACGTGAAGCCTCTACGCACGTGAAACTAAAACTCTCTAATAATTGGTTTTTGGGTAAAGGAAATGGCGCAGTATCTGTCTCATATATCGTTGGACACCTGAACCGCGCCGTAAGTGAAGGGATAAAGGAGGGAGTGAAAGAAGAAAGGAAGAGAGAGGTGCCGTAGTGGAGGGCTCCGGAATAATTTCGACCACCTAGGGATCCTAATGCGCACTGACATCGCACAGCACACGGGCGCCTTAGCGTTCTGCCTCCAGCCGCCACGGTCGGGTTCGAACCCGGGAACTCCGGATCAGTAGCCGTCTCATGGCCCGTTGGACAATTTAAGGAGAGAGAGAGAGAAGTTGTTGCCAGGAAGAAAGAAAAGGAAGGTGCACAGGCCTGCCCACTGGCTCAAGCCGAGCCACAATCGCTACCACGTGCAGATAGTAGGAGAGTTGAAAGATGGGATAGAAAGACATGATAGTAGAGACAAGGCCGATCCCGGAGGCAGTGCAATACCGGGCTAACCAGTGGCGGGAGTGAAGCATCCTTCAAACTCTCCGCCACATTTCCAAAAATAAGTCTAATTGGACCCGTAACAGATTCTCTACGGGGTCCGGACAATGACCCCGTAGAGGTCGTGGTCATGGTCATGGTAGAGAGGACACCTGTCTCGCATATCTCGGCGGTCACCCGAACCGGGCCGTAAGGAAAGGAAAATGAAATGAAGAATTGCGGGAGGCAAATCAAAAGTTCAGTGCAGCACCATTCAAGCCACAAAAACAATACACCAAAGCGGCGCACTCTTACTGCTCGCTTCCCCCAGCTTCCCGTGTGCTGTGCGATGTCAGTGCACGTTAAAGATATCCAGGGGGTCGAAATTATTCCGAAGCCGTCCACTACGGCACCTCTTTCTTTCTTCGTTCACTCACTCCTTCCGCGGCGGCTGCGTTTTTATGGAGGAAAAACGCTGAGGCGCCCGTGTGCTGTGCGATGTCAGTGCACGTTAAAGATTCCCAGGTGGTCGAAATTATTCCGGAGCCCTCCACTACGGACCTATTTGTTCCTCTCTTCTTTCACTCCCTCCTTTATCCCTTCCCTTACGGCGCGGTTCAGGTGTCCAACGATATATGAGACAGATACTGCGTCATTTCCTTTCCACCAAAAACCAATTATTATTCACTCACTCCTTTATCCCTTCCCTTACGGCGCGGTTCAGGAGTCCAACGATATATGAGGCTTTTACTGCGCCATTTCCTTTCCCCAAAAACCAATTATTATTAAATGAACAATTGCTTTTAGGGAAAGGAATTGACGCCTTCTCACATTTCTCGCTGGATACCGGGATCGCGCCGTAAGGGAATGAAAAATATATCGATAAAACAATCAATCAACCAACCAATCAATCCATTCTTGATTATTTAATTAATTAATAATTAAAAATTAATTAGTTATTCCATCATTCAATCACTCCTTAACGCTGTCGCGTTAAAATCCCTTCCCTTACGGCGCGGTTCAGGTGTCCACCGAGATGCGCCATTTTTCGCTCACGGCCAAAGACACCGATGCCGACGACAGCGGCTTTTCTGCGACACGTGCTCCTTAACGCTGTCGTGTAAAAAGGTGCGTGCTATTATGCCCCAGGCCGATCCCAGAGGCAGTGCTATACCGGTCTCCTCGCCGGCTTGAACCTCGGGGACTGCTACCTGTTGCAGACAGCCCATTCAAAAAGAGCCACCCGGCGTCGTTTAGGACGGCGAATCCGTCGCATAAATGTTAGCAGAAGTAATCGAGCAAAGAAATGAGAGGAACGCACTAAGAGCTAACAACACTGCAAATATAGAGCTGCTGAAGTAGAGGTCAGAACAATCGAGCGTACATAAATAATAATAATAATTGGTTTTTGGGGAAGGGAAATGGCGCAGTATATGTCTGATATATCTTTGGACACCTGAACCGCGCCGTAAGGAAAGGGATAAAGGAGGGATTGAAAGACGAAATGAAGAATAGGTGCCGTAGTGGAGGGCTCCGGAATAATTTCGACCACCTGGGGATCTTTAATGTGCAGTGACATCGCACAGCACACGGGCGCCTTAGCGTTTTTTCCTCCATAAAAACGCAGCCGCCGCGGTCGGGTTCGAACCCGGGAACTCCGGATCAGTAGTCGAGCGCCCTAACCACAAATAGTTTTCGGGGACAGGAAATGGCGCAGTATCTGTCTCACATATCGGTGTACACCCGAACCGCATCGTAAGGGAAGGGATAAAGGAGAGAGTGAAAGAAGAAAGGAAGAAGGATGCGAGTAGTGCAAGTCTCCGGCATAATTTCGAGCACCTGGGGATTTTTAACTTGCACTGACATCGCACAGTACACGGGCGCCTTAGCGTTTCCCTCTGTCGAAACGTGGCCGCTGCGGTCGGGTTCGAACAAGCGAACTCCGGAATAGCCGAGCGCCCTAACCACTGAGCAACCGCAGCATGGCGAGCGTACAAATATTTTCACTTTTTACAGCTTGATAGAGCGCGTGCGCCTTGGACTGTGATGCGTATGCGCAGTAGATGCCTACATGAAATCCCTAAATCAAAACGCTCCTAGCTGGCACATCCTAAGGAAATATAAGTGCGCTCAAAAAGGCAAATGTGAAAAGGTCTACGGGTTCGAACCCCACCGCGGCGACAGCGTTTCGATGGAGGCAAAGCGTAAAGGCGCCCTTGTGCTGTTCGGTGTAAGTGCATGCACGTTAAAGATCCCCAGGTGGTCGAAATTATTCCGGAGTTCTCCGCTACGACACCTCGATCATTTTTCCTTTCTTCTTTAACTACCTACCCGCCGCGGTGGCTCAGTGGTTAGGGCGCTCGACTACTGATCCGGAGTTCCCGGGTTCGAACCCGACCGCGGCGGCTGCGTTTTTATGGCGGAAAAACGCTAAGGCGCCCGTGTGCTGTGCGATGTCAGTGCACGTTAAAGATCCCCAGGTGGTCGAAATTATTCCGGAGCCCTCCACTACGGCACCTAATTCTTCCTTTCTTCTTTCATTCCCTATCTTATCCCTCCCCTTACGGCGCGGTTCAGGTGTCCAACGATATATGAGACAGATACTGCGCCATTTCCTTCCCCCCCCCCAAAAAAAACAATTATTTAACTCCCTCCTTTATCCCTTCCCTAACGGCGCAGTTCAGTGTCCGCCGATATGTGTGACAGATACTGCGCCATTTCCTTTCCCCGAGAGAGAGAGAAACAACTATAATTTGCCCCCATAAAAAATGACGGGGGAGAAGGCTGTAGCCTAAACCCCCATTCATTCCTCTAACCGTGGGCCGGAATCGCTTGGGACTCGGCGGCGGTCAGGGCGAGACCGATGACTTTGCGTTGTTCTTCTGCTTCGTGGTTGAGCAATAAGTTCTCCCAGGATTGTACATTTCTATTCGGGTCGTTATAAAGAGGGCAGGTCCAGACCATCTGGACTAGATCTGCAATGCTATTTCAGGGCGTATATCTATGATTGAAGACTACTGGATGTCATTTACTGTACAGTTGAGGGCTTGGAAACGCCCCGATTTGCAATTTCTTCCACGTGATTAGCTCTTTCCTACTCAGCTGTTCATCTGCTGTTAGATAGGTCTAACGACCGAGCTTATAATGAAGGAAGGAAGGAAAACGTTTATTGAGCTCTAGAGAGTAGGTGAGCAATTTGGCGGAGTCAGGTGTGTCGTCCGTCTTCTTAGCAATGGTCGTCTGCCCCTAGTCCAGGGCTCCGCTGGATGCCGCTGCCAGCTGTGCTCGCCGGATTAGCCCAAGTTGGACGTCCTGACGGTCGCTGGAGAGCATTCCTTCCCGTTGCTCCGCACTCGGGTTTGGTATTTTTGGTGCCACCTCTATTTTCTGGCAGGCCCACGTTATGTGATATAGCGTGGGTGTTTCATGACACCATGGGCATTTGTCTGTGTATTGTGTGGGTTGTATTTTTTTTAGTGTATTTAGATTCGGGTATGAGCCCGTCTGTAGCAGCCTCAAGGCGACGGCGTCTTCCCTGGAGAGAGATTTATGTGGTGGGGGTACAGTTTCCTGCAGCCCTTGTAGTGGTTTAAGATTGCCGAGTAATCTCTAGGGACAGGTTCGGCTTCCTCGATGTCGCTTGTGGAGGGAGCTCGGTAGAAAGTGTACCCTCGAGCTACCCTGTCGACCGCTTGGTTGCCTTCCACTCCCGCGTATGGAAGACTGTAGGTGACTCGGCTGATCACCAGGCTCCTGACCAGCTTTAACGTGTCTTCTTCTCGCATGCCCTAGCGTTTATGGGAGACGCGCGTGATCATGCGGGCAACTTGTAGGGTGGAAGCTTTGAGTAGAGCAAGTGCCTGTGTACACCGTTGGTTTGATCGTATCCACATGCACAAGATTCTTATGAGTGTTTTCTCTGGTATGGGTTTTCCTTCTAGGTAGACGTTGAGCCTAAGCTCGAAGCTGTTCGGGACTGTGCGGTTTTGTTTCCCTCTCCAGACTCTGAGCAGTTCTGATTTTTCTGTGGAGCATGATAGCCCTCTCGCGTTTACGTAGTTCTCTACGCAGGTCGCGGCCTCCAGTAGTCTTTCTTCCTTTTCTTTTAGTGAGCCCGTATTTGTCCAGATGGTATAAGAAATGATTTCATGGAATGTTTGTGAGTTCGTCACCCGATGGGAGGTGTTCCTCGCGTGGAGGCGGCGCGTCAGCGGCGATTGACCGGAAAGTGAGCCCTCGGGCGGTCGCGTGCGCCTTCTCGTTCCCCCACAGACCCTGATGAGCCGGGGACCAGATCAGTGAGATTAGCTCTGATGGTACTTGCCCTTCTTTCAGAATTTTGGGGGCTGCAGCAGAGATTTCCCATATCATAATTCTTAATGGCTGCCTTTGAGTCACTCACTATCACCCTTGTATCATTTTGCATTATTTCTAGAGCAATTTTAAAAAAATAACAGCGCGGAAAACGCGGGCTTGAAGAGTAGAAAACACAGGACAAGCGCTGACTCTCAACGAAAGTTTAATCACAGCAAACAGAAAAATATAAGCGAACAGGCAACAACCAAACAATAAAACCACAAGGCACGTGCACTATGTTGGGTCAAGATAGGCAACCTCACTGTCACGCAGGAGCAGGTACGGTTTGCTGACGTACAATCTTGGTTTATTTCTCATTTTGTATGCTTCTACGATTTCCCTGGTCAATTGATCAGGGTGTTTATACAATATGTCACTATAGTACAAGGAAAAAAATCATGATCGACATTTTCGGCAATGATCATCTAAATTCGTGGAGCGGTTAGAATCTAATGAGTTCAGATGTTCACAAATATTACCACATTTTTGCTTGGAGAGTTCCATTGCATACTCTTGAATGTCTTTGTTCAATGCAATGGTATTTCACGAATGCAATGCAATGGTATTTCACGAAAGTAGACGAAAAGATAGGGCCGTGGCCCTACAGAGTAAATTTCGAGGTAGATCCGATGTGCTCTACACCGACGCTCCCGAATACGATCGCAAGGCAGCACACACAGCCGTAGTGGTTCGTGAGAGAGGAGACCCGGTCTCGTGCTGCACCGTTAAAAATTAATATGGATTAGCTCAGCTAACTTAGGATATACAAAGCGAAAGATGTCGGCGTTCACTGTGTTCATTGCCGTTGGCGACGGCTTTGAGGAAAGGAAGGGCGCATAACTGGCTCCCTGGATATTCGGACGGCTCAGTGCTTTGATACATGTCGCGGTGGTGAGAGAGAGGTGTGGCCTGAATGCATTAGCGCTGACAGCGTTGTTGCTGACATGCGGCACTGCAGCAATAGCTAGGCCGCCGCGTTCATTTGGTGACCGATATCTCGCGATACACCATTAACTGCATGCAACCTCCCAAGGTAGCAGGGAGGGCGCGCTGCCTATCCGGTCTGAGGAACGCAATCAAAGCAGACTTTTGCAGTTGCACACCAACGCCACGCCACGTACATGAAAGCGAGATTGAGGTTCCCGCTGACCCCCGCGGAGCTGGTTGTGCGCCTTTCCTTCCGTGAAAATGAACGGCCTTTGCAAAGTTTCCACTGCCAATGAACTCTATGACCGCCGTCGGCTCACATTTTTGTTTCATTTTTGACGAAAGGAAATGGCACTGTAACCTTCTCACATATCTCGGTGGTCACATGAACCGCGCCGTAAAGGAACGAATAAAGGAGGGAAGGGAAGAAGAAAGAGAAACCTCGATTGAAAGTTGGATTTTCAGGAAAGGCGCGGCGCTGCGCAGCAGCGGCACACCTGTGGATCGGTGCAACTAGTGGTGCATGCATATTAGTGAATAGGGAGCGCGAGAGAGAGAGGGGAAGATACGCTGTGACACGCGTTGTGACGTCACGTGCCTCCGTGGTGTACCGCCACGGCGAAATCGCGAGTTTGCGGCCAATAAAGCTTTCGCTTTAAAACACAAGTGCAACTGAGGCAGAAGTTGACGTTGCTCTAGCAACACGATAGCAAGGCGGGTGAGTTGGTGATACATATTTAAAAAATAAAAGCGCGGAAAACGCGGACTTGAGTAGAAAACACAGGACAAGCGCTGACTCTCAACTAAAGTTTAATCACAGCAAACAGGCAAATATAAGCGAACAGGCAACAACCAAACAATAAAACCGCAAGGCACGTGCGCTATGTTGGGTCAAGATAGGCAGCCTCACTGTCACGCAGCTGCAAGGATGGTTTTCTACGCGCAATCTTCGTTTCTTTCTCATTTTGTAGGCTTCTACGATTTCCCTGGTCAATTGATTAGGGCGTTTATACAATATGTCACTATAGTACAAGGAAGAAAAACATGATTGAACACTCTCGGCAATGATCAACTAAATTCGTGGAGCGGTTAGAATCTAACGAGTTTAGATGTTCTCTCAGTCGTGTGTTAATACACCGTCCTGTTTGAGCAATGTAGATTTGACCACAGGACAGAGGTATTTTGTACACCATGCCCTCAGAGCACGGAAAAATTTCTTATCATGGCCACAAGACGCTACAGATTTGTTAGGATTGCGAGCCTTATTTTCAAGAATTCAACAAATTTTATTGAGCTCATTTGGTGCCGAAAAAACTATATCAACTTCATACCTATGGGCCACATTTTTAAGGTCATGTGACAGGCGGTGTACATAGGGAAGGACTGCGATCTTTTTCTGTTTCTGTTCATTATTTGAAGATGGCGTCAAAGCCGAGGTTTTCAGCTTTTTAACTATTTTACTGCAACCCAAAGTGATGAGCTCATCTGGATAACCTGCATCCCTAAGCCTCTTAGCCTGATCATCGAAGCTTTGCTTCATAGCATGGTGACAGGATTTTGACAACGCCGATGACAAAGATGAAACAACAATTCGGCTTTTTACTACCTTTGAATGATCTGATTTATAATTCAGCAACAGTATTTCAGCCCGTGGTGAGTACTTCCAACACATGTGTCCCTCCTCTATAGTCAAACACAATTCTAAAAACTTTATCATGTTATCAACCGGAACGTCAGTGGTGAACTGCAAACCATATGAATTAGCTTGGAATACTTCTATCACACCAGACATGTGTCCAAAGAATTCTGTTTTTCTTTTCAATAAGAATAAAAAAAATCATCAGCGTATCTGAAAATACGAGACATCTTCCCACCCAAACCTTTCTGAATACTTCGATCCACGAATGAGAGAAAAATATCACTAAGAGAAGGCGCCACTCTAGAATCTATATACACGTCCGCTTTTTGGGTATAGAGTGCACCTACCCATTCAATGAAGGTAGACGCTGTCCATCCCTATGTACACAGCCTGTTACATGGTCTTAAAAATGTGGCCCATATTTAAGAAGTTAATATAGTTTTTTTCGGAACCAAATAAGCTCAATAAAATTTGTTGAATTGTTGAAAATAAGGCTCGCAATCCTAACAAATCTGTAGCGTCTTGTGGCATTAACCATGATAAGAAATATTTTCGTGCTCTGAGGGCATAGTGTACAAAATACCTCTGTCCTGTGGTCAAATCTACATTGCTCAAACAGGACGGTGTATTAACACACGACTGAGAGAACATCTAAATTCATTAGATTCTAACCGCTGCACGAATTTAGTTGATCAGTGCCGAGAGTGTCAATCATGTTTTCCTTCCTTGTACTATAGTGACATATTGTATAAACACCCTGATCAATTGACCAGGGAAATCGTAGAAACCTACTAAGTTAGAAAGAAACCAAGATTGTGCTTCAGCAAACCATCCCTGCTCCTGCGTGACAGTGAGGTTGCCTATCTTCGGACCCAGCATAGTGCACGTGCCTTGTGGTTTTATTGTTTCGTTGTTGCCTGTTAGCTTATATTTGCCTTTTTGCTGTGATTAAACTTTAGTTGAGAGTCGGCGCTTGTCCTGTGTTTTCTACCCTTCAAGTCCCTGTTTGCCGCGCTGTTATTTTTTAAATATGTATCACCAACTCGCCCGCCTTGCTATCGTGTTGCTAGAGCAATGCCAACTTCTGCCCCAGTTGCACTTGTTTTTTAAAGCGAAAGCTTTATTAGCAGCAAACTCGCGATTTCGCCGTGGCGGTACTCCATGGAGGCACGTGACGTCACAACGCGCTTCGCCGCGTATATATCTCTCTCTCCCTCTCGCTCCCTAGGCACTACTGCGCATGCGCCACTGGCGCCGAGCCACAGGTGTGCCGCCGCTGCGCAGCGCCATGCCTTTCCTCAAGATCCAACTTTCAATCTTGAGTTTTCTCTTTCCTCTTTCCCTCCCTCCTTTATCCGTTCCTTTACGGCGCGGTTGAGGTGTCCACCGAGATATGCGAGAAGGTTACAGTGTCATTTCCTTTCCTAAAACAGAAACCTAGACTGTCTCCTTCGTCTCCACAGCAATTCACCAGTTTGCAAATCTTCCTGGCTATCTGCTATCAGTACGATATCGTCCGCATACATTAAACCCGGTAGTCGTTGCTCAACAACCTTTCCGCCTAATGTGTATGACAGATCATAACCTAGATTGCTTCCTTGTAGCCTTCTTTCCATACTTATCATATAAAGCATGATACTTATCATATAAAGCATTTGGATGGATGGATGGATGGATGGATGGATGGATGGATGGATGGATGGATGGATGGATGGATGGATGGATGGATGGATGGATGGATGGATGGATGGATGGATGGATGGATGGATACGGCTGAACCCATTAAATCGGGCGGTGGCTCAAGCCACCTAGCCATGTCTTGTGAAATTTCACTCCTGTCTTGCTTTTAGCCACCAATCGTATAACCTTCGCTTGGTTACTTCTAACCTCTTAAAATCCACTTTTCCTTCACTATCCCTAAACCCCTATGCCTTGGGTAAGTCAGCCCCGCTGCTTTCCACTGTAGGGTGAAGCCCTTTACAGAAAAGTATCAAGTGTTCAGCCGTTTCCTCCTCCTCTCCGCACGCAATGCACCAAGTGTCTATCTCATGGTACCTGACTCTATACGTCCTAGTCCGCAAAACTCCAGTCCTGGCCAAGGTCCTGGCCTCAAACAACAAAGAGCTTCCCCTACAATTATCATAGATATTTTCTTTGACAATTTCCTGTTTAAAGGTCCGGTATGTTCCCAGTGCCGATTTCGACAGCATCCCTGTTTTCCACAGAGCTCTCTCTGTTTCTTTAACCTTTTTCTTAACCGATAATTGTTCATTTGCCCCCTTACTGCTGTCCAGATATTTGCTTGTCAATTTTCTAGTTCGCTTTCTCCATTTCGTGTCAACATTCTTTATATACAGGTATCTGAAAACTTTCCTAGCCCACTGCTTTTCCTCCATCTTTCTCAATCGTTCCTCAAATGCTATCTTACTGCTCGCCTCTCTGCTCTCGAACGACGCCCATCCCATATCACCCTGTACCCCCTGATTTGGTGTATTGCCATGTGCTCTCAAAGCTAACCTCCCTACTCCCCGTTGTTTAATTTCTAGCCTTGCTTGAACATCTGGCCTCATACACAGGACCGCATTACCGAAGGTAGGGACCATCACCCCTTTCCAGATCCCTTTTACCACCTCACACCTATTGTAATTTATGGTCTTCTTTTAGCGCCGCCTAGCGGGCAGTCTGCGCAATGTTGGGGCAATCTCGGGGCCCATTGAAATCGACGGGACGCTTCAGGCATGCTCTTCAGGAGGCTTTGTTTTAAACAAGGATATTATTGAAAATTATTTGCAACAAAAATATCCGAGTTTTTTTGTTAAAAAATTCTGCAAATAATTTCTAAGGTCACAAAAATGACAAGAGTTAGGTGTTGGGCAGCCTCCTTGCAGCTCCTTGCCGCCCATAAGGAGGCGCTCATGACTTGCACATGGTCACGCAGTTCCATGTGGTTCGTTGTTGACATTCGTTGGTGGTGAGGAGTGGTTTGCGTGGATCATTTGCAGCAGGTAGCAAAACTGGCAGATATTATGGTGTAGTGAACGTGTGCGGCACAGTGCGTGTAATCGGCATAGGGTTTGCCGGACTCAACGTTGAGTGTGTAAATCTTACGCTCATGTTTCGTTGTTACGTGTTGCGGAGCTTTTAAAGCTGTGTGAGTGTTACGTGCTACTGTCTGGAAGTTTTCTTGAAGGATCCATAACCGTTGTGTAATATTCCATACCAGTACTGGCGACGTGGTTGCAGAAGTGCGAGATGAAGCCTGCGAAACATAGTGTGCATCGATTGCGGAACGTTAGTGATGGCAAAGGGATTGCAGTGCGTCGAAGCGGCAGCGATTATAATGTCGGTTTACCTGAGAAAGCCAGCCGGGGTCATTTCAGTCATTCTCGAGACAGCAACTCGCATTTGTCGAACAGCTTTCAGCAGTTCTCACCAATGCATCAAGTCGACAAAGACACGAAGTCGTACTTCATGATGGTGTGTGAAAGGTTTCATGATGGCTTCGAAGATGATGAAGACAAAGGTAATTTTTTTAATATCTTCCACTTAGCGAAGCCCGTACACATAAGCCTTTGTTAGTATCAGCGTTTTGCTTTTGACGGACTGTGTAAGCCGTGAATCATGACTCTTATTCTCGTGTTATGAGGTAATCGGAACTGGTGCAGCAAATGAACCGTTGTGAGGAGACAGCATAGATTACAGTCCATCTGTTTGAGACACTTCTCATAACTTAAGCGTCAGTCTGGCATTGTTTATAACAACTTGACTAATGCCTGGCCTTAGTCTGCACTGCTGGCCGACCAACTGTCCCTGGTGCGACAGGTCGAAGACTTGCTGGGCGCTTAATTTGTCGCCAAATAAAGTGTTCTTGTCTTTCACCTATCCTTTTTCTATTACCAGCCCTCTTTTTGGAGAATGTAGCAGATCAAACCTGCGGGAAAGAATTGGAACTTTCGTGTGACGACTCGACAAGCCATTGTATGCAGATGCTGCTGTTGCATACGAGAAGCCTGAATGTCCTTACCCGCTTCATGTCCACATTCTTGGAGCATGTCGATCTGATGTGCACACATCACATAGGAGCTTATGTCATGCAAACCCTGCTTGAAGTTTCATTGAAATATCTGCAGAGCCCTTCAGTGGTAAGTTACATATCTCTATCTCAGTAAGAATAATGCATGCTGTTCAGGATGGATGTGCTGTCATTTGTTTTCTACCTTCGTGCTAACAAACATTAATGTAGAGGTACTGGGATAACATTTTGTGAGCTAGGCATAAAGAGCAATTAGCTATGGATGTGTATCCGTTTTCTGACTGTGGTCGCCATTTTGGCATCCATTCCTACAAAAAAGACCTATGGGCGTCTATGGAAAAAGCTATGTCCGTCTATGGCCTTTTATGAACGTCTATAAGTGTAGCTACACATGGTCACATTCAGCCCCCTTTTGAGCCACGTGTTATTGTCGGATGTTTCGTGTGCAGTCTGGAAGACGTCCACATTACACAGCTCGGATGTTCTAGACAAACATTTTGCCCTCTGTATTGCACAGCTGCCATTTGATCATACAGTGAAGAATGAGAGCCTTGCATGGTCTGTTGTCACTTTGCTCCACGAGAAATTGTGTTGCTTTTGTTCACTTCTGAAGAGATAGAGGGGCTGTCGTACACCGGATATTATTGAGCAGCCATTTTAATATGTACAGGGTGATAAAAGAGCATATGACATCAGCTCATGCTCATATGCCGCCTCCTGAATTATGACTCGCTACAGCACATGCAGCACTTGTCAACGACTATGTCTGTTTTGTGAAATTTAGAGTTGTAGTCAGTGCATTCTATAGCAGGATACAAGTCAAGAAGGCAGTGGCAAATACCCCTCAGAGGATGCCCTCCAGCCAATGGTGTCAACTGGTTCTCATGATGTCGCAGTTAATCCCGTTTCACAGAGGTACTCGCAAGTTATCTGCATTTTTGCACTATAACTTTTTTTGGCGATGCAGCCAAGGCTAGGCAGGAAAGAGAAGGAGATGGTTGGTTTGGTTTATGGGGGTTTAACGTCCCAAAGCAACTCAGGCTATGAGGGACGCCGTAGTGAAGGGCTATGGAAATTTTGACTACCTGGGGTTCTTCAACGTGCACTGGCATCGCACAGTACACGGGACTCCAGAATTTCACCTCCATCGAAATTCGACCACCGCGGCCGGGAGCGAACCCGCGTCTTTCGGGTCAGCAGCCGAGCGCCATAACCACTGAGCCACCACGGCCAAGGAGATGGGTCTTTGTCCCTGTGCCATGGGGAGTGGGATGCTCAGCCTCTCCAACATTCCCTCCTTTCACCCCTCTGCACCCCTAGCCTGAACAGTGAACAACGGCACAGGGCCCGTCTCCCTCCCTTTCTTCCAGTCGATGCCATTAGCAGGAGGGCCTCCTTTGAGGAGCATTCACTGCTGCCTTCTTGAGCTGTATTAGACTTTTAGAGGCCCCTGCCTTAAGGTATCACTCCACGGCCAAATGTGCATCTGAGTTTCATCATTCTCATGTCCAAGTGGGCTTTCAAACATGATATTTAGATTCCACTTGCCAGAATTGATAACAGCTAAAGAAAGCATCATTGTAAGGGTTTCTTAAAATGGACACCTTTTATGATGCAATAGGGGAGTTTCCTGATTCTTAAGTTGGCTTTTCTGCAATGCGCTTGCCCCAATTAATGGTGAAACAAACATTTTTCCAAGCAGGAAATACAAGTGCAGTTTGTGCATTTTTTTGACGCAGGATATGTTGACCTTGTAATAATGAAACCACATCAACCTATCTCGTGTCGAAAAATGCACAAACTGTGCTTATATTTCCTGTTTGGAAAAATGAACATTCCTTCATTGAGGAACTCCTATCGGTGTGCGTTCATGTCTGTCTGCTTCTGTCGTGCAGCGCTGATTGGATCCCGACATGGTTCATGTGTTTGGGATGTCAAATGCTAGGAGGCAATGGAGGGTGCATAAATGTTAATATCAGTGTGTTCAGCTACCCTGAAAAACAGTTCTCTAGTATGGGTGTTGCTCCCAACTGCAGCATCAATGTTCTCCTTGGCTCTCATTAACTTAACGTTCCATTTCTGCATTACTTGCTGTAAATCAGTGTTTCATGCTTTATTTAATACAAAACCTTTGATTTTTCAGTTACAGTAAGAGAAGCTAGCCTTGTGTTTCCTAAAATGATTCAAGTTAGGCCCTGCAATTGCAACATTTCCTGTGATTTAGAATTAAGCTGCAAACATTAAGTTAGATTGCATAGAAATCATAGGATAAACAATTTTCATTTATCCAGAGACATTTCATTTTTCTGGGGCTTACATGCTTGCTTTTTCCGTTCAGAGCTTCAACCCCAGTGTCTTGAGCTTCGAAAAATATGTTATATGTAAACATAGTGCAGGTGCAAAACCCTATTTAATTAAAGTTTGCTCTCTGTCAGAGGTGAATATAAGCCATTGAGGCAGTGACACATTCACTGTGTTTGCTATGTTTTTGGAGGTGGCTTTCATGGTTGTGCGAGTTTGCTATAACACTCATTTCAGTTTCCTGTGGTTCATGACAGCTGCGGTGAGATGTAAACAAAAGGTTTGCAAGGTAGTGTTTGGTTGATGGAGTTCTGGCTATGCGTCTCCAAGGACTGCTCATGGCTTTTTTGATATATATTTATTAAAAATCGTTATTTTTGAAGCATAGTCTGCTCTTAAATTAGATCATGACTCACTTCTTGTAGCGTATGATTAATTGCAGTGGAGTTCTGTCACTTTAGGTGAAAAAATTAACCTGGCAGAAATAAACTGCTGTGTGAACATTTGAGGAGGATTTGATTCTGTGAAATAAAAAAGTCCATTTTTTTATAGTCTTATTTGATAAACAAATTATTTAGCGCCAGTAACTGCAAGCTGATGTCTTTCAACTTGTAGTGAACCAAGAAATCCATGTTGGCTTTAGTTTGGTGTTTTAACGTAATGAAATATTTTACAAAACGAAATAACTATTGTGACTGCGCAGTGAAGTGCTGTGAAAGACGGCTGAAAATGAGCACAACATCCTTTACGCTAGAGCCAGGGGTGTGAATGCTATGCCAAACTACCAATTGCACCAACCTGCTACTTGATGCTACAAATTGGTGGTTTTTGATGAAATTGCATCAAGGTTGCATCAAAATACTATTCCAGCAACGAACAGCAGTGGTGAATATGAAGAGGCTGAGGCTGCTGCCTAATGTGCAGAGGCACGACCCTGGTTCCTTCTCTCAATGCGTGATGCGAAAGATGACCGACAGAATCCAACTGCATCCCGTTTCGCTTTCTAGCCCTTAACCACTTACTTTTGGTACACGGCGCGAGCGTGTTTTGCACTTCTACTTTGGCAGTGTTGCAAGTACTGTCCCGCTAACATTGTCACTTTGTGCATGCATGATCTCGAGCTTGTGTCATTCCTGGATATTGTCTGCCACACAAGCTTGAGTACAGCTACGGTGCGAGGAAGTCCAAACAGCTGTGAGAGGCATGAGGCATGGTTTTATTAGACTGCAAGAAACTTGTGCCATGCTGTGAAATGGAAACGATAAATGGAGACGATGTGATTGCACTCCTGCTGCAGCATCATAGTTCTAATGAAGCAAAATGGCTGCGCTCATCGAGGAACAGTCGCTATTACCGACGTCCCATTCATTCATCATGGCTTTCCCTAATCGAGTTTGTTCAATCGGAGTGCGTTTGAGAGTGCTAACATCACGACACAGGAGCGCAGTCACGTGCTAATGAAAATCTCGCAAGCTTAGTTTCAAAAAAAAAAAACCAGGCTAGAAAGTGATATTGATGAGAACTGGTATTTGATGAAAATGGGTATTTCTCAACATTCTCTGTGACTTTTGCAATGTTAACAATACAAAATTTCATTCATTTTTCTTTGTTGAACAATACGTAAATTTGGGCACATTTAAAAAAAAATATCCAGACCTGGCGAAGACGACTGCCTACAACCCTGCACCATTCAAATCTTTGTGCAGCATGTTGTCATTTTTTAAACCCTGGCGCAAGTTGGTTGAAACATCCTCTGTATTTTCATTTTTACCTTTTTCGCTATCAGGATCCTGCTACAGACAATGAGGAAGCTGCTCTAAATTGCATTTTTGCCTGCCACAAAGCCTGCTCCAAAATGCTTTTGGCCATTCCCAATACTGTAGAGCCAAATGAGCTCACAGTGCCCTTTATTTTTAGTCTGACATTTTGCTTGTCACACAACGAAGCTTGTAGTGCAGGGGTTCTCAAACCGGGTTCTGCAAAACCCAGGGGTTCCAAGGGCTGCTTCTGTGGGTTCCGCGAGCACTCACACTTGCATGTACCCCTTTTTCAGTATACTTCTTGCGGGCCCATACGGACCAGCCACAGTACGTTTGGAACACCGGCAGGATGGTGTGGAAGGGGCGTGGTGCACAAGGTGACGCGACGCGTGTTACGTGCACTCGTATGCGTGGCGACTGAAAGTGTGGGCCACACCGCCAAGCTAGCCCAGCCGAGACAAGAAAAAAAAAAGCATGGGAGTCTCATCGGACGTTTTTCCGGGCAGTTCGATGGCATCACTATAGTGCATCAGCGGCGCTGGGACGAAGTTTTGCCGCTGGCAAGCCCATTTTCGCCGGAAAGCCACTATCTGTCGAAATTGGGGAAGGGGGGGGGGGGGGGGGGGGTCGACGCCACGTTGATGCGAGGAGCACCCAGTGCAAGCTGGACGAGGCGTCGTGATTCTGTGTGCAGCCAAGCTATAGTCAGGTACAACTCAAGAATGAAGTGCCAAGTGCTCCTCAAAGGAGGCCCTCCAGCCAATGACTTCTACTGATTTTCGTAACATGGTGGTTAATCTGATTAAGCCCAGGTTAATCCCCATTCGTCTAACACTCCCTGCAATGTCATGCTAGCAGGTCCAAGGGGATTAAGTATGAAGTCATGAAAATCGACGGATGCTGTTGGCCGGAGGGCCTCTGTTGGGCAGTTGCCGCTTTGTTCTTGAGTTGCATCTGACTATAGTCCAGTGTTCCAATGCAGGGGAACATTTTTCATGTGACTAGTTTTCTGCTTTTTTTTTATCTTGGAGGTTAAAGGTCTGAACATGAGTGAGAGATGGGCATTGAATAAAAAACTGATTGCTGAAAGCAAGAAAACAAACAGATACTTACAAAAGGGAACAAAGCAGTAAAAAAAAGCCATAGAGGGCCCATTTACAAGCAACACTGACCGCTTGTGACGGGAGAGAGGAAGGGGGTTCCTTGATACATGTTGAAGGCTGTTGGGGTTTCTCGAGGCAAAAAAGTTTGAGAACCCCTGTTGTAGTGTATCTTCTTTCTAGCAGTACTTGGTGCATCCAGTAGTGCTATTGTGTATACTCTATAAGGTGACATCTCTAAACCTACGGCTAGGCACAGTGGTCACAAGGTGTTGATTGTTTTGGCATGTAATTCTCTGCTCAGGTACTGTTGTGCAAAAATTTCCATCTTTTGGTCACATAACTTGAATAGTGACTTGTATGAACAAGATTAAAGGAAAGACAAAATACAGTACATTGAAGATATTGGTGTAGCTTGGCATCTAGTGCTTGCATTCAGTGACACAAATATGTTTTTGTTTTAATTTTACTGAAATATTTTATTTCTTGTTACTCCTAACAGTATGCTACATCTGAGCAAGAGCACACAGATGCTGAAGCAAATGGTGGGAACCAACAGCATAGGCATGGCTCTTATTCTGCTAGGGACAAGCTGGTGGATAGGAAAAAACACTCAGCAACTCATCTGGATGCCTCGTCAATTGATGAAGGTTCTCAAATTCAGGTACCAACTGGCTGTCATGACAATGTAAGTTTGTTTTGTCTTGGGTGTGTTTCATATCATGCGAAACATCAGAATTTTTTGACTAGCTTGCTCTGCTTAAATTGCTGTTAAGTACTTGCCATTGCAAGTTGTCTTTTTTTTTTGCTGTAAAGGAGCTTATTCCTTTTATACAGCACACAGTGCCTGTCTGTCTGCTTCTATTTTAATTTCATCTATTTCAAGGTTCAACATCCTGGAGCTGCACGTGCACTGTGAAAGATGTCTGGGATTCTTTAATGTGCACTGACTTTGCATAGCACACTGGAAATCTTGCATTTTGCCTCCATTGAATTTGAATTTCGGCCGCTGCAGCAGAGATTTTATCCTGCAACCTTGGGCTCACAAGCTGAATGCCATAGCCGCAGAGCCTCCATAGCAGTTCAGTGGGAAACTGCTGCCTTTGAACTTGTAATTTATTTTAACATGTTCACTGCCTTGTGAGGCAATCGTGGGCCAGGTTATGTACTCCAGCCGTGCTGTTTGGATGCTGTGAACAGCTTTTTTCCATGAACCTGGATCAGCTACTGCAGTGCATTCACTAACTTGGAATCTCACTGAATCCCAATGTTTTTGAGATTTTGCTGGGGGTGTCGAAGGTCCTGTTTTCAGTTTTTTGTACGATTTGTGACATCAGTATGTCTGGTTTTTCAGTGTGAGGAATTAGTCACCTTGTGTTTATGGTTTGAAAGGCAAAGAAGTATATGCTGTTAGGGCAAACCACATGTTTACTTTTATGTTTCATCTGACAGAGCCTCACACTACCTGTTTAATACACCCTCGATAAAAACTCTGCAATTTTAATGCTTTGTGTATGCTTTATGGTATGAAGGCTTTAAAGTTTCACATCAGTGGCAGCCGTCATAGTCTGAGCTTTTCCTGAAAGTTGAAAAGAAGAAAAGGAAATAAAGTAAAGTAACTCATAGCATACTGCATGAATGCACTGCAAGCAATTGTTCATCATATTAGAGTGCAGCTCTTAAGGCCCATTTACACCTGCGAGTCACAAAGGTTGTGCAACTGTTTCAGTCAAAAAGCGACAATCACAAATGGTCGCATTGGACCAAAACCAACAGTCACAGGCGAATCGCATGCTACTTGATTTTTCAGCTTTGCGACTGCGAGTTGCAAACCGCTAACCAATCAATGATGCCTCAAAAGTGAACGGAAGCTTGTTTTACATCCGGATTCTCATTGCTGGTAATGGTTAAGACCTGAAAACTCTTGTTCTGAACGAGACCACTTTGGGAGAGTGACCCTTGAGTCGCCCTTGCAAGTGTAAACATTGGTGGTACATTTGGGAACTCGCAAGTGACAGGCAGTCACACGCCCTTCATGACTCACAAGTGTGGATGGGCCTTTAAGCGCCTGTTCCTGGATTGAGCACCGGCATAACCAAGAGTGTGAATGAATAGGACAGTGGAGATGAAAGTATGATGATAGCAAAGAGAGTGCAAGGAGGAAAGCAAACAAGGAGGGTACGGCGGGGGCACGGTGCAAGTATATATTCTTGCACTGTGGTTGAGGGTAGGCGAGATGGTGTCGCATTCCATCTGCAGCAGCTGTTGCGAAAAGCACCACCCGAGCAGAGGCTTAACACCCATTCGACATTGCATGCTTTGTCTCCAATAGCACTGCTGTGCTGAAATTTTGCATTACCGAGTACAGTAATTGTCCAGTGAATTTTTAGCATGTGGAAGCTGTCCAGCCTTCAGTTATATTTGGGAGATGTCATGTAGGCATTCTTATTTATTTATTTATTTACTTTCAGGTCGTCCTTTGGGTACTTGCTGTGGGGCGCTTCTGCTTAGAAAATATAGAAAAGTTTGTCTACAGCAGAGTGCCCACTCACGTGATCCGCAGCGTTGTTCAGGTACTGGGAGGTTGTTATGTGGAGAGGCATCTTTCACGACCGCAGACTTTTAAGAAGAAACAGAAAACAGGTGTGGTGACTTGGTTCTTTAACTTTTTTTTTTTTCTGAGCTCGAATATATTTTTAAAAAGTGCTACCAAGCCTTTTTTGTATGTAATCATTTAATTAAGCAAGCTCGAATGTAAGATTAAATAAAATAGCAGTGTGTGCCTTGATAGTCAGCAAGGCAGCAGATGAATGCTTTCATCATCCCAATCGTTGCATTTGTAGTCTGTAACATCAGAGGGGCTTATATAAAGAAGATTGTACTTCAGCAGTCTACCACAAGCTGCCATTTGTCGCATGAGTTCCTTGGCTAAAGTGCCCACGAGCACTGCCCACACATTTACATGTTTCTTGGTAAAAAAGCTGCATTAATTTGGCTGCGCACAGCTGTAGTGGGATTCTTCCTTCCTGCCTTTAATTCTGAAACTAGCAAGAGGCAGCGATGACTATGTTACGATGATGCCCTGTGCCTACTTTGTGCATGAATGTAGTGACCTGGGAACTTAACGGTGCTGGTGCTGCATGATCAGGAGTCCAAGCTAAGCTTTGGCTCTACCACAGTTGAAGGTGCTGGTTGTCTTACTCCTGCAATGCCATGTTAAGTTTTTTATGTCAGTTGGAACAATTTCATGTACAAATTTTTTGGAATTTGAACTTACCTCTGTGTTTTTGCTGCTCACCACCGGGGTAGTAAAATATATTACTCGTGAGTAAGTTCGCAAACATGAACAATGTATGGGTCTGCTCAGTGGCAGGCTTCACTAGTTGATGCCTATTTATTGCTGTCCAGAGAATGCAGCATCTGTCTCTGTAATGCTTGGAGGTGACAACTTGGCGAATTCATGAACCATGCGCACGTCAGGAGCCATTCATGCTGACTGTTAACTTGTAAAAATGCACAAGGGTGCTGAAATTTCAAATGTACATCAGTGCACTGATACAGTGTGCTATGCTATAGCTTATGTTTTGTTTTTGCCACAGAAGCTCCGAAAGAAGCACTTGAAGTTGTTGATATCCCTGATGGGTTTTACGAACTCTTCAGAACTTATGTTAATACTATAAAAACCTTTGACTTGTTAGGTGAGTGCATTTTGTATCTTCATAATGACTTCTGCTTTCTTCAATGCACCAATTGCCTAAGAAGTTTTTTAGTTTCTGCTGTAGCTTCAGATTAGGTTTTCATTATATTTTCACTGGTCCACAGTAGCTGAGTCTCTTATGCAATGGAACTTCCATGATTCTTACAATTTTGCAGTTGTATGACATTGTGTTTTAATTTAGCTGGCCTTTTTCGGGAACTAATGCTCAAGCACTTGTGCCATTAGATAGTTTTAGTAGAGTGTACTAGCGCCTACATATGCTTTATGCTAGCACTTTGCGGTATGTTACACTATGTGTAACACCAGCGCTTTTAGTTTTAGCGTGCGCACACTCAAATATAAACCGCAGTAACAACATCTGGTGCCGAAATAAAGTATTTTCAGCTTTTTTTTTACACCTAAGCCAGGAGCAGCCAAGTCGTACGAGGCCGGTAGCCAGGTCGGCCTGGCTGAATCCAAAGCAAAGCGATCTGCTTGAAAACTACGCAGCTTGTTAGGCTTAGGGACTCTGTAGCAGCCAAACAAAATTAAAAAGGGTAAATTCATCACTCTTTCTTTGTGCTGTAAGTGAGATGGGGCAAAGCGAAAGTCTCATGCGTCATTTATAGGTATGAGCATGCCAGAAAACACTTAACAATGATGAATGCACTCTGATGCAGGCGACCTGGATGTCACCATCTTGTAAACGCTAATCTCCTAGTGTACGTAAGGGCCAGGCACGCTAAACTCAGATTTTAGCAAGTCTCGGTTAGCATTTAGTGCTCGCCACTGCACATCATGCTATACTAAAGCTAACTATTAAAAGGACAAAATTTGTTGCGTTTGCTAAGGACAAATCAGTCAGGTCCTTTGTGGATCTGATTTACTTATGGTTTATGGGGGATTTAACGTCCCAAAGCTACTCAGGCTATGAGGGACGCTGTAGTGAAGGGCTCCGGAAATTTCGACCACCTGGGGTTCTTTTACGTGCACTGACATCGCACAGCACACGGGCCTCTAGAATTTTGCCTCCATCGAAATTCGACCGCCGCGGCCGGGATCGAACCCATGTCTTTCGGGCCGGCAGCCGAGCGCCATAACCACTCAGCCACCGCGGCGGCTAGATCTCATTTACTTGTTTGCACGTCTAGGTCCTGAATGATTGAACTCTAATCTTGGTATTTTCTGTATATACAAATTGCACTTATGTAATGCTAACAAAAGGTCATCGTACTCAATATTCCCCACAGATATCATGAGCAACAGTGTAACATCACTGCTTTTTCAAGCATTGATCATGGTATTGCAACAGAAAGACCCTAAAATGCTGTCAAGCCTTGTGAAGCATGTCGCTAAGGCTGTTTTCTCTCAGTCAAGTGACGAAAGGTATGTATTACGTTATTCTTTCAGTACTATGAGAAATTGATGTACTTCACCTCAGATCTCCTTCCAGTATATTGCGTTCAGTTAATAAATCTTAGTGGATTTGTGCTATGATAACCCATGGATTTCTTAGAATCCGGTATGTTTTCTCAAAGTCTGTGCTTTGTGAGGCACAAGTGTGGGTGCATGCTACATCAAGCAAAACTTCCTCAACCGAAATATATGCTAAGCTTTGCATACAGTGTGAAAGTGTAGTAAAAGTAGCTGTAGGATACTATCCTTTTGCAGTGTGGCATCTACAGATGTGCGCGTGACTTCAAAATTTTTTTTTTTCGAAGCATCAAGCACTGTCTTCATGAAGTAAGTGATGCCAGCTACATTTGAAATTCCTGCTGGACAGACTGGCAGGGCCATTTCTTGTCTAAAAAAAAGAAAAAGAATCACCTTTCAAAACAAGAAATGGACATGGATGACGCAAAGTTCTGTGGCACACCCAGGAAGTGCAGTCTGGTGCTGTTCTCTGACATTGTGGAATTTTCCATTAAAAGACACTTAGCTGAGTTTTCGTTGCGGAAGCAGCTTTGGATGATAACAGAAATCATTATTTGGGCATAAATGTGTTTGACTGCAGAAAAAGGCTGCGATTCCACGACCATGGAAGTGTGCAGCATGCATGAATTTCTAAAACTTTTGAGCAGTTCATGTTTTTGTGACATGGGGGTTCTAAATACCGTATATACTTGTGTAAGGGCTGCCCCCATTTAATAACCACACCCCCCAACTTGGCAGCCAGTAATTTGAAAAAAAAAAAAAAGTAATAATGTCAGCCAGAAGAATTTCAAAAACGTTGGCTCTTGGGCCAGTTGGTGCATGTTGAACTTGCAAAAGGGGGTACCAGCGTTTGTCCATGTCTACCACCTTAGTCTTTGTACACGTCTTTGTGTTTCCGCTAGTACCTCATTTTTCAAGCCAGAATTGTTTCATATGGGCATAATTTTGTCTGCATGGTACATTCCACTGGGAGCTAAAGCACGATAACTGCCTGACCGCAGTGGTGGCTTCGTGGTCTGAGCATCCGCCTCGCATGCGGTAGGTGCGAGGTTTGATCCCCAGTGCCGCCGGATACCTACCAGTGATACAATGGGTACAAGCTTTCCCTTGGTCTGCTGCTCGGCTTATTTAGGGTAAAATGCTTGGGAAATGGGTCATTGACCTCGCCTTGAGTAGAAGAAAAAGTACCTTGTGCCATGCCGCTCTTTGGCCTCAGGCTCCCTTGCGCCATAAAAATTCATCATCATCATCACGATAACTGCCCGTGACACTCAATATGGCCATGGACACGTCGTTCTGCACGTCAGACTCCAGCTGGAACTGCGAGCACATGGTGCTTCAGCACTGCCAACTTGTCTTGTGCGCACGGTGTTCACACCAAAGGACAAAACGTGGTCCGACATAAGAGCCATAACGGAGTGCACCTATGCTAGCGGTGCGTTTCCTTTCGGAGATGTGCTGCTTGCCAGGCTCGGGCGCTGGCGGAATACACACCACAGTAGCATGCCGTCCATCTGCTGTTGCTAAGTCTGGCGTGAGTTGCATCAAAGCCGCAGTGAAGGTGCTTGAAATGGAGGGGGAAGGGGGGCTTTAGGGCGAGAAGGTTCTACATGGTTTTAGCATCAAACTTTCCCTTGATTGAGTGGCACTTGGCGAGCCAGTTATTACAAGCGAGCTCCCACACATATGTGTCAGCATTTTTGGTGTGGGCTGCCATTCTAAGTTTTAATCTGTGATTGTGCTTCTTAGTTTTCCGCTTCCTGGTGAGGCTTCTTTGTGCCTTCCAAAGGTGGAGGAGATGGCTGTCGATAGCTGGGTGTTCTTCCAAGGTCTTCAGGGATTTGGTTAGTTTGGCCTTGCATAGAAGTAGAAAGGAGGCCTACTCATCATAGTTGGTGTTAAGGGTTGAGGAGTGCCTTTTTCACTATCTTTTCAGAATCTCTCTCAATCTGTTAGTTTAGCTTGGCCTCTGGGTTTTCTTGACTTGTTGCATTCCAGGCTTATGGCTTATATTGGTCAAATGTTTAGGGGAATCCCCCAAGGTGGAATAGGATTCCAGGCTTATCTGAAGAATGTAATGGTCACTTCCAAGACTTTTTCCGGTATTATGCCACTTGTAGTTTCTGGCTTTCCTTATTAGGGTGAAATTTGAGCCTGTGTCTTTAGTTACACAATTACCCATTCGAGTCTGATTCTGTGGGTCTGTGATGGCTGTGGCAAGTTTCCTGCCTTTCCTGTCTTCCATGGGATATCCCCACAGGTGGCTACTGCCATTGAAGTCTCCTGCTATGAGAAGTGGTGCCTTTTGGGCAGTTTGGAGAGCCTTAAGGAATATTTGACATGTGATATTCGTTTGCCGAGGGCGACTGTAAAGGTTTAGGGCGTGTGTACAACCTTTACTACCACGGGAGTGCAGTAATAGCTTGATGATTATGTATTCCAGTTGTCTGTCCATTTCCAAGTCTGTTGTTGTCGCCGTGAATTCCTTATTGAGTAGGATGCATGTCAACATGCATCGTTGATGTGTGGTGTACCCTGTAATCTTAACATCCATGTTTACTTCTTGGAGGGCTATGTGGCAGAAAGGCGAGAACAGACGGCGTGAAATGAAGAGTAAAATGCTTTATTGTGACCGACAGGAACTGAACTCGAACTTTGGCACAGTTTTGTGCAAATAATATTTTCCGTGCCCAGTATTGGTGAAGTATACGAGAAAGCATCTTTAATCCAGCCACACAACTGCCCCTCTCTGCTGTTTCGTGGTTTAATTATGACCTCCGCAGCAGAGTGCTTGTTCCTCTGGTGGGCGTGATATGGCGCTACCGGTACCCTCTCAGCGAAAGCTTTTTTGTTTTGTTTTGTTCGTCACCGGTGCAGACGATGCAGATTATGACCGAATTAGGAAAGTAACCGACCCAAACTTCACATAAAACAAAAGTTGGTGCCAGATGCCACCTCTCTGCAAAATTTGAGCACCAGCAAGCCAGTTGTAAAGTTGAGAGAATTTTTCTTCTATTTTTTTTATTGATATAACAGTCTGTACACCTAAACTCTAGCACATACTTCATGCTACTGCATCATCTATCATAACTTGTCTCTTCAGCAGTATTCTTAGCCTGCCAAGCACACTGTAGGAGGGCCTGCTAGTGTTACTGCCGAGAATATGTGTGCTTGGCCTCAAGTTACAAGATTAAAAAAAATGCGTGCTCAGAGTTTCACTGTAGTGCCTTTGCAAAAATGAAGGTGTCGTAATATGTGATTCAAGGTAATGCCAGTGGCATGTTGAAGCATTCTGTATAGGAAAGAGGCTAAGCAATTTTTGTTTGATTTGTAGAGGACTTCCACCTGCCTTTTTGGACCCAAGTGCATCATTCACAGTGGAAGAAATGCTGAAGCGGTGCTCTCCCAAGTCCTTCACTAAACTATGGGATAACCACCTTTCTGGCATTCTGCTAAAAATGTCGCTGCATCCTGTGTCTACATTTTGTGCACAGCGTGTCATTGAACATGCTACATCTTCTGAACAGGTTTGGCTAAAATACATGCAAAACTATATTAGTGCTTGCAGTAGTGATATATAGACAGAATTTAACCACTGTAGTTGTTGGGTGGCTGTGGTGTTCTCCTTCGAGCACCAGGTCTTGGACATGATCCTGGCTTCAATGGCCGGATTTTGATGGAAGTAAAATGCAAAAATGCTCGTATACTGAGCTATCGGCACACTTTAAAGAACTCCATGTTGTTTAAATAATTACTCAGCCCTCCACTGTTGCATCGCTCCTAGCTCATTAGTATGTTTGGCACATAAAAATCTTAATTCTTATGTGCAGTGATTCATCAAGGTCACCTTGCTGCCGTATAAGCTTCACTTCCACACTTAGCAGACACATGAACCGTGATTAGTAATGCTTGAGTTCAATAAAACAAATTTTAACATATAAAGTACTTCCAAGCTTCTCTATTAAATCTTTTAAAAATCTTCGCCAAAAGCGTGGGCATTAAAAATTTTTAGGGCTGCTGATGCATATTGTGGCATTTGGTAAGCTATGACTGGATATCATTTGTCTGATATCGTGTTCATAATGGGAGAAGTAGTCGGGGGGGGGGGGGGGGGGGGGCACATTAAGTGCTTGGAATTATCTGCATCATGTTGCAGTTATGTCGTTGTCGGGCGATGTGCATTGCATTGATGCATGTATATGCACCTAGCTGACTTCATTTTAAACTCCTCCTCCTCCTTATAGGAAGCAGTAACAAGAAAATAATACTATTTTGAACAATACACAAGTTATGGCTGAATACAAAACAAAGTTGTGAGACGGGTGGTTGGTGTCCGAGTTCGGGTAAACTCAGAGCGCTGAGCACTCACATGATCTTCTAGTAATTTTTATTTTCACCGCTACCTGAGGAAGTGCAGTTCTTGACCAGACTTGAGTGCTAGGCATAGCTTGACGTACTCGTATTTACTCGATTTTAACACGCACCTTTTTTTTGCATAAAAAGTCACCTAACAATGACGTGCGTTAAAATCAAGAAACTAAGCCAGCAACACTGTATTGTTATCGCCATCACAAAAATGGCGACATATACTACAGCTTGAAAAATGGCATCAGTAAGGAAACCGTATACAGTGTGATCCACTTATAACGGTACTGAGAAAACTGGAAAATCCGATCGTTATATCTGGACCGGAAAAAAAAAACTAAAAGAACACACTCACGTGGCCATGTATTCCCACCTGCATGTAGGTATTCCCCCATGCATGTAGCCACCGCCAGAGACACTCCTGTCAAGGGTGCATAGCGCCTTGGCGCTCTGCCAAGTTCGCCCAGCGAAAAACCACCCCCCACCAGAGCTCCCATCAAAAGATAAAACATCCCAGGATGTTATTGGAGCACAACATCTTAACTCTTTGCCAAGGTCTGCGCTGCAGGCAGTGTGAAACAGGAACGCGCAAGAAAAGCGAATGCTTTAAAAAAAAGTAAATTCTCAACGATAAAAGGATAAAAGTGGGGGGAGTTCAGATATAGCTCCTTGCGCTTAGCCGCCATTTTTTGCCCGGCTCAGGAATGCAAACCAGCAGAAATGGCGGAAACTATGTTTGTACGAGAAAGCGTTATGCAGTGGCGGCCAAGCGAGCTATTCCCTCCCTCCAGCGATTGTGACTATGATAGCGCCTGTTTCCCAGGGCTGTACGCAACGCCCCTCTCGGATTTCGCCACGCCGGTCTGTTTGCTGAGTTTTTATGCCTTTCGCTTTAAATTATTTTGTTTTTATCACTTTTAGACAGATTTTGATGGTGAACACCTTCCGCGCAGCCAGAATTCTATTGTTGTGTCTGTTATTTTGCCGATAATTTTATCGTTATATATATGGTTTATTTTTACATAGGGGCAATGGGAGAATTGATGAATCTAAAGAATTTGATCGTCATAAGCGATATATCGTTGTATCTGGTACGAACGCTGTACGACAACTCCAGAGGAAGTGGGCTCCAATGTGAGACAAGGAGGGGGATATTGCGAACAAGGTCACTCCGGCCCAAATAGGCAGAGTGCAGAGTGCCCCAGATGCGACAGAGGAGACAATACAGCATGTCATCATTGAGCCCCAACTTGCGGCCTGTACCTGTGACTGTACCAGCAACGCCGTCCTCGCAAGCACCCACAACTTCATTAGCTCCGTGCATGACATTATAGAGGTGCTTGCGATGGCACTTGATCTGGGGCACATGGTCAACCCGAATGTGATGGAAACCACAAAGTGCCATCTTCAGGCCTGTTGGCAGGCACACCAGCAAGGACAATAGCGAATTATAGTCGGATACAACTCAAGAACACTCCCTGTCAAAGGACCCTCTTCCAGCGAGTGGTATCAGCCAATTGTCATGACCCTGCTAGCGTGACAATGCAGGGAGTGGCGTCACAATGGAGACAGGGGCTCCACCATAGAGGGAAGGGATTATCCCTTTTCATCTACCACTCCCCGCTTTGTCACACTAGCAGGGTCATGAGAATCGGCTGACACCGTTGGCTGGAAGGGGGTCCTTTGATGGGAAAAAGCTGCTGTGTCTTTAAGTTGCATCCGGCTTTAGGAACCCTGAAACCCTTTTCTTTTTTTGCTTCTGATTTTCTTTAAATTTTTTAATGCCCTGATCCAATATGCCGTGATCCCCCAGTACAAAGGAGAATAGCCGCAACAGCATCAGCATCGGCTTGGTACTTCTTGCACATCAAAATTATTGATATCTCCTACCAGAGTTTTGGACAAAGAGGGGCCTCATGAGCATCTTAAGTGTCCTGTCAGCAAGGTGGCGACCTGGACTTGAGCCAACATGAAAACGTCGGTTGCGAAGGCTCGCAGAGTTTACTACGGTTCAGAGGTGACCTTGTGTGCAGATGCTTTCTAAGTACACACTGGCACAGCCGGGCAGCCCCGCACCAAACATACAACCACCGCCGGCGTTCCCGTCCAGGGCGCACAAGTATCTTGGTGCTGTGCCTAGTTCGCCGTGAATGGCACTGCCACCAGAGGTCGTGTCGAAAGATAAATGCGTCATGATGTTATTCGAGCGCAGCATCTTGACACTCTGCCAAGGTCTGGACACCGGCAAGGGCACAAAGGAATGAGCTAAGAAAAGCCAATGCTTTAAATTAAGGTGATCATGTGTATGGGGGCAAGTGGCAATCAGGCGGTCTTACGTGCATATTTTATTATCGAAGCATGACAATCTGGTGCATGTTACATTCGAGGGCACAGTGGAATCAAGTAAATACGGTATTTCTTCGTGAATGCAGGAGATACCATAGCATGCGCATCTAGCGGGTGAACAGAAAAAGAGGTGATTCTGTTTGGGTTATGCTCAGGTTTGGCATACTTTTGCATTGAACCGCTTAAACTTAAATCAATGCTCTTGGAGAGGTCTCAGATATAGGACTTCAATTCGTATGGAGAGTTCCGTAATTTGTACTGTTTAAATCTAACTTGTACCACCAATTTGGCTAAAGTAGTGTCATTTTGTTGTGCGCGGTAGCACTAGATTACCATCACAAGGTGAGCATCATTTGTAGCTTGTGTCTGACAGCACTTGTTTAGGGACTCTAAGATATGCTAGCACAGCAAGGAGTGATATTGCACAGTGCTTTTTCTTATCTTTTTATTAAGCTTCACCTTTTACATTTGGTCCTCTGACAAATGCGGTTATAGCTATGACATCATAAAAACAAAAAAAAAGTTTGCCTTCTTTCACTCATTCCTCTGATGTTTTTTCTACTCACTGGTGCAGGTGAGCGTGATAGTGTTAAAATTCCAGTGTGCAATGTCTTACAGCATGATATTTTTTTTGCAGTTTCAAGAAATGTATGATGAACTGGAGCCAGGATTTAATGAGCTCTTAGACCATGGACAGGTGTCGATGCTAGTTTGCATAGCAGCTGCCTGCAAAACTCACTCTGTGAGCCAGGCAAGGTTTGTAACGGTAAGCAGACAATTGAGTTCCTACTCGCCTTCCTTTTCTCTCCTTTTTAGGGGCAAAAATGTCTTAGTTTGTAAATCCTCCTGTGTATGCGTATCTAGTGTAGTGTATTAGCCGAGCTAGGATGGAATTGGACCAGTGCTGCTGGATTTCAGAAACCATGCTTGTGTGCAAGCCACACAGATGTAAGCATCATCCTCATCATCAGCCTTACTACACCCACTGCTGGGCAAAGGCCTCTCCCACCTCTCTCCAGCTAGCCTGGTTCTTTGCCAGCTGAGGCCACTTTATCCCAGGTGGCATAAGCATGTTATCTTAAAGGGGCTCTGTAACACCTTCTGAGAAGAGTACATCAACTCGCTCAATCATTGCATTGTGTTGTCATCAACACCTGGGCCAAATAATATACTTCTACACACAGCAGAGAACCCACAGTCATGTGAAAGTTGGCGAGCCCATTCCGGTGACTTTTTCATGCTCACACCCTCCTCCGTCGCACCCCTGCTGTTTATACCAGTTCAGAGATGGCTATTGGTTAGATTCTTTCAGGCATCGGGCAATAAGTGGCGTAGCTCCGGTGGGTCAAGAAGCTCCACCCCCAGTGATGGGGCAGGCAGAGGGGCGCTGACCTTTCAGTGTGCAAAAAGTGACGAGAGGAGAAAGGCACGAAGGTGCTGAAATTCAAATTTTGACTACAGATAACTTGGCTTTACAAAGCACATAAACAAAAATTCTTGCTGGAGGATATTCATGAAACGGTGTCTTTTAACATCACAGGCATACCGCAACTTTATTAGAGCCCCTTTTAGAGCCCCTTTAAACCCATCAGTTGGTGCTGGATATTTTAATCTTTGCTCTACAGCACACTGCTTATGCAATGTGGACACTGTGGTAGAAGCTGTACATTTAGGCTTGAGGGTCATGGGAAGTAAGGCATCTTTAGCCTGAGCAATCTAAAATTAGGATACTGTCATCTTGTTACCATCATTTCTTTACTGCCCATATTTGATTAAAGCTAGATTTAATGGGAGAGCCATTAGATGGCAATTTTTTTAAGAATATATAACATCCTTCAGTGTGTTAGAAGCCTTATAATGCAGGTGGTCAGCACATAGAAGCTTCTAGTGTTAGGAGGTGTTAGTGTTTGTGTGGAGTTTGCAAGATTACGTTTTATGTTGTACAAGAGGTAGGGTTCAGCTGATGTGCTCAATTGTACGAATTTGCACTTCTGAAATTTCACATCATCTTGCTCAGAAAAGTTTTATTAGTTGCACCAAATTTGGCCACAGATTGTTTGTATTGTGGTCAAATGCTTGGTGTGGCCTCTTTGTATTAAGCTCTAACTGTTAAGCTCATACTGTTGACTTCTATTAATCTGATGCCTCTTAATTCATTCTTTCCGTCAGTTTAGTCACGTTCAGTTGTTTTGACGAGAATACATGCTTTGTGGTGTTAGCTAGTGTGCTACAGCACACTAGAGGTTGTGTGAAAGTTGCTAATGGAGACATTTCATTTTATATTTACATTATGGGGCTGGCATTATCTAATAAGTTTGTTTAAACTGGTCGTGGTGCAAACATGCTGCCACTGACACCACAGGCAACCTCAGAAAGCAGCAGTCGTCGAGTGCAGGAAAACTTAGAACTGAAAGGGCTCGTTGGTGACAAGGAAAAATGCCCGTAAACATTGTAGTATCTCACTAAAACTGTGTTGCATTGTGAAAGTTGCACCTAGTGTCAGCTGTTAGCACCGAATTCAGCTAATATCTGTTTTTCACATATTACAAACAGATATCTTAGTAAACAGTCACAGATAGCTTTCGTATGGGCATGGGTCTTACAGAATCCAGTTGTTTGTAGTAGCAACTGGAATGTGCAGCACAGCGACATGTGTCAATGAGCCAATTTCAGCAGCCAAATGAAAATGCTGCAGTACTTAATTTCTTGTTGTAAGTGTTTTAGTGCGCTGACACTAAGGCTTCCACTCAGCCAAAAAGCCATTGTCTGTCAGCATGTTGTGCAGTCACCTGTACAGGCTCAAACATCTGCAGCACTGTTTGGCTTTATTGGGGCAGGAGTAGCAGTGGTGATGCACACGAATAGTGACTGACTTTAGCGAGTAGAATCTGCAGTTCAGTTTTCAAAAAGGCTATTTTTGCCAGGAGACTACGCTGACCAAGTTTCAACAGTGCGTGTCAGTGTTGCTAAGTAGCCCATTCAGTACCTGCTTGCCAATGCAAGCTCAGATTGCTGTTAGACTATTGTAGGGTGATAGCTGTGGGAAGGACTTGCAGGTGCATTATGTCTAAATGAAGAACTTCCACTTTCAACTGCTGGTCTTTGAGAATGTGATCCAGATGGGCCTTTACCATGTGGGCAAATGTGCCATCGTAAGCTGCACAGTCCATGTGGTTCAGACCCATGTTGGTCTAGGGATGGGTGCTCTTGACTGAGTGGAGTTTGGGAAGGGGCATGGCATACATATTACTGTCACTTTTTTTTGGAGAAGGGTGATAATTGTGGGAGTTAGAAATATTTTACTTTAGATATTTACCTAGTTAGTTTAGAACTTTAGACAGTTAGAACTGATTTGGCTTTCTAAGCTATATTAAATTAATGTACCAGCTGTTATAGGTAACCATTTTATGGTGCTGTTGTATTGGTGTTATTAAGTCAGTTGCACTGCAAGTTGCTAAAGTCATGCATGCATGACCTGGAGTTTGGTGACACTTTATATATGGGTGCATTGAAAAACACATCACTGTCACTTTGTGATAGGATCCCATTGCCCCATGCTTGCTGTGTGCACTTATCTTTGGTTTTTGCTTACCTCAGGAATGCGTAGGGTGCAAATGCTATTAGTACTTTGTGTTCATTGTTACGTCTAACGAAGTGTACCAACTCATGCTCTGTTATACCTGTTCTGTCTTTTATGCTACCTCAAGGCTTTAATGAAAACTCTTCACTGTGCTGAACCTGAAGATCGGCATGTCTTGTTGACACCGCTCATTCTTTATATGAAGCGATATGAAGATTATGACCAGGCGCATCAAGGAACAGCAGTTGTCTACCAAGGGAGCGTGTTGTTACAACATTTATTTACTTTTGGAAAGACACAAAAGGTATTTTTTCGCATGTAAATTCATGTTTCACATTTTCCTGTGTGTGTGCAGTAACCTGCATAAAATTATTTTGACAACTTTGTGAAGTTTTTCTCTTTTACTGCTGGTTTTTGACATCTGCTCTTTATATATAGAAGTGCAGTTGACTGTGGCACTTGCCTTTTTTTGTGTGGTAAAATTGGAAAGCTGTCATTGCCTTCAGCACCAGCACTTGCAAGAGAGTTTAGCAAGCCATGTCAGCTAGTGTCATTGTCTCCTGGAAAAGCACAACTCTAAAGACAATATAGCTGGTTTACTTGTTTTATTTTTGGCAGGCAGTGACACTAGTCCACTCAGGTGGCTGGACTCGCTCTTACAAAGGTTGGTCTTGCAGGTAATGCCAGTTTTCAACTTGTACTTCGGAAACTGGGGTTGTGATGATGCTGAATGCAATAGTGTATGGGGAAGACCTCGAAGTGGAATTGCTGTGTGAAATTTAAGTGTAAACAAGAGAACAAATTCTTGCATGGTGTCATAATAGGGTGGAAAGCCGGGTTGAAATGTTTGATCTGTTGTTAGTTGGTGCCACTGTGAAGATTAGAGTTGACATTAAAAGAAGTAATGCTAATGTCAGAAGGGCAAATTTACTGTCGCTTTGAGCAAGTGCTTTTCGCTTCGTAGTGTCACCTTGGCAGCACAGTGCTACACGGGGAAGGGAAGTGTTATTCGGAATTGATGTTGATGACAGTCGGAAAACTTAACACACGCACACTCCAAATTTTCAGCAGCACAAGCTTCCAACCAAGATGATTTTTTCATCATATAAAGGCTGATAAATAAAAATATTTGATAAATAAAAACATTTTCCACAAGTTTATTGACATAATAAAATCTTACTATTGAGACAAGCATGAAACACACCCAGAAAATAGCAGAATATGTTGAGCCCACTTAACACGCTTATTCTGACATTAGATGTCTAATTTAACAGCAGAATTGGATAGTGTGTTATGTAAAACATAGCATCCTCATTTTCAGGCACATTTACTTTTATTGCTGGAGCACTGGTATTGAGGTCAGCATTTAGAGCATGTTGGGGCCAGTTGAAATGATACTCATGCTCATAATTAAGGTAAAGTTCTACTGTGTTTAAGAAAGACGAGCACGCAGATAGACAGTGGACAGTAAGAGCAGTTGCGAATGTTTCAACGAGCCCGGCAACTGGTTTTATTGTCACAGTCACTTCAAGGCAAGTGCATTTTGCAGCAAGTATCACTGAAGTAAAATTTGTTGTGTGGTGCTGCACAAATGGCATTAACCCCTTAACCGTTTCAGACGAGCACAGCTCGTCCTTCCCGAGCTGTCCCCAAACCGTTTCGGACGAGTGTAGCTCATCCTCGTAGATGCATTCCTTTCCTTCGCCGTTTTGGACGAGCAGCACTCGTTAGCGGCTTATATCGTGCACTGCTCGACAGATGGGACCACTGATCCGTTAAGTTGCTTTTTTTTTCTACAGTTCCAAATCCGTTTTCGTGATGCAACTTGAGTTGTAAAAATGGCGTCCTGTGGCAGAGACACATGTGTTGCTGGTCCGTCCATACGGAAGAGAACGTTTTCTTCGTCGTCGTCTTCTTGCAAAGATGATTCTGACACAGAAATGTACATTGTTTCGGGAAGCAAGGACGACAGTGACGACCTTGAAATGAGTAGTTCTTCTGATGAAGAAATGGACAGTCGAGAAGATAGCATCGCGAGTGCGCGCCAATGGATGAGGATCGACTTGGACAACATTCCAACCAAACCTCCCAGGTTTCCGTTTTTGGCTGTGCCTGGTAAGAAATTCTTGATTTCTTCGCCTGATGACTTGTTTGAATACATTCAGCAGTTTTTTGATGAGGAGCTTATTTCTTTGATGGTTGACGAAACGAATTGCTACGCCGCAGAGAAGATCAAAAGCTTGTGCCCCACTGAGCATTCCCGCCTCAAAAAATGGGTGCCTGTCACAAAGGAGGAGATGTGGTTGTTTCTTGCTCTCCTACTCTTGCAAAGAATTGTTCACAAGCCGCAACAAGATATGTACTGGTCGAAAAACAAGCTCCTGTTCACACCTATCTTCGGAGAAGTGATGAGTGGTAATCGGTTCCAACTGCTAATGTGGATGCTTCACTTTGTTGATAATGCCTCTGTCACCGACCTCAGTGGGCATGCATAGCCGAAGCTGCACAAGATATGGCCATTTTTTGTTCGGATGTTGAACAACTACCGCTCAGCGTGCATACCTGAGAGGGACATATCCATTGACGAAAGCCTCATGCTCTACAAAGGCAGGCTGGGATGGGTGCAGTATATTCCGTTGAAAAGAGTAAGATTTGGCTTGAAATTTTTTATGCTTTGTGAGGCATGGTCAGGATACGTGTGGGATGTCGTCATCTACACTGGAAAAGGCACCAATCTCGGTACGCCAGCAAACATTGAACCCAGCTCGCCAATGGGAACCAATGCTGTAATGAAGTTCCTGGAGCCCTTGCGTGGCAAGGGGTATTGTGCGACCCTAGACAACTTTTACACTTCTCCAGAGCTCGTGGATCTCCTCCTTCAGAACTGCACAGACGTGTACGGCACCGTCAGAGGAAACAGAAAGGACATGCCTCCCGAATTTCGAACCATGAAGCTGAAGAAAGGAGAGGTCCAGGCTTCCCATCGGGGTAAATGTGTCGCCCTCCAATGGTGCGACAAGAAGGTCGTGACAGTCTTGAGCACAGTGCATAGTGCAAGCATTGAAACGTTCACTGACTCAAAAGGGCGAAACGTCACAAAGCCAAGTATTGTGCGAGACTACAACCACATAATGGGAGGTGTGGATAAGTCTGATCAGATGCCGGCCAACTACCCTGTCCCGCGGAAACGGCAGAAAATATATTACAAGAAGATTTTTCACCACATGGTGGATGAGGCTACATTCAAAAAATACTATACAAAACTACTATAACTATACAAAAAAGATGGTGGAAAGATGACTCACCATGACTACCGTTTCGCCGTTTTAGACGCAATACTGAGCAAGTACCTGGACCCCTCCAAGAAAGCAAAGCATGGACGGCCATCTGATGTGCTCGATGCTGCACGCCTCAAGGAGCGGCACTTTCCGGCTTACATTCAGCCAAGCGAAAACAAACCACCGCCAACAAGAAAGTGCTTCATTTGCTGCAAAAAACGAGACAAGGGCAAGAAGCTAAGGAAGAAAACACGATTTTGGTGCAGCAAGTGTAACAAGCCCCTGTGTGTAATTCCATGTTTTGAGATCTATCACACCGTTGCAAATCTTCCTGTGTGAAACTTGGAGAGCAGACGTCCGATCTGTGATGTGGTAACCAGCAGGCAGCTGATTTTCTGTAAGGAGCAAGCAATAAACTTCATTCTGGTATTTTACCTTTGTAACTGGCTCGATTATTTTTTTTTAATATTTAATACATGCTTTTTTTACAACATATTTTCAATTCAACAATAATAAAAATAAGCAGTTGTGGTGAGAAATTTGTTACTATAAATAAACGGTTAAGGGGTTAAAACTATGTCTCGCTCTTTGAAATTGACTCTAAATTTGACCATGGGAAAAGGGTACAAGTCGGCCCTAGAAAAAGCAGTAAGCACAGCAAATGCTTCAAGAATGAAAATTCAGTAGGAAAAGCAGAAAAGCAACAACTGTGAATTATAAATGCTAAGATGGGATGGTGAAAACAAAGCCATATGTACGAAAAATTTAATTTTGTGTGGTAGTTTAAAAATCTCTGGCAGTTAAATATGGGCAGTTGTGTGATATTGCACTAAGCAGCTCAATGTGCACACAATGCAACAGTTCACTGATACAAGGAGCTTAACAATAACACTGGTATTTTTTTTTGAGGCTTCATGTTTTGTGTAGTTGATGTAATTCAGCCTTCTAATATCCTTCAGCAAATAATTCTAAAATGCTCCTATCATGAATGTCAGTGTTGAGACATTAGGGAAGGCAGCTGCCCAATTTCATCTGTATTGCTCCCTCATTTCGATACTTGCTTTTTTGTGTGAAAATGGATAACATGTCAGCATGTGAATAAGGTTTTGCTCTTTTTTCTAAATGGCTACTAGGGGCGCAGGGATCAAGTTTCTTTGTGTAAAATAGACCGTTGTGAGCACACTGGCATTAAGATTCATTCAAATATTTGCTCAGATATTTAAAACTGGGAGGACTTTGTGTGCTTGTTAATTTCTTTAACTTGAAAAGTATAAGGTACCTTGAAACAGACTTTCATTGTGATATTGGCAGGAATAATTGTTTAAGTATTCCAAGTTTCATTAATACTGTGCTAAGGAAATGGAGTGCAACATTGCATTGTTCTGATGATGCTGTCAGTATGCATGCTGATATTCCATCTGGTTATGGTTGGTTTTTCAACAAGATGCTGAAAAACGAACTGTGTACATAATTGCATGAAAATAAGAGCAGCATAACCTGAACCGGGATATACAGAACTCCAAGGGGATCGCGAAATAGTTTGATATATTGATAATTCAACATATGAAACGGCAGTAGATAAGCTTATGTGTAACCTAGAAAGCAAGAAAAAATTCGGGCACGTTGACGATCTAAACTGCATGAGGCGAAAGCCTTTCCACGCAGCATTGGCTGCTTCTGTTGTTGCCTCAGTGCATTATCATTAAAGACAAAACATCTGTTTATGATTCTTTGATTGTTTATTCGACTGAACCACTTGACGCTGGCTCTTGTTGGCGTTGCTTCTGAACTTCTTATCTTCTGTTGGGTTTTGGTCGAGGTCCATTTCTGCTTCAAAGCAATTTCTTGACATTTTTTACTATAATTAACTAATTACTCTACAGTCATCAAACTTGACTTCTAGGTTCATTTTTTCCTCCTCTATCAAATGCAATTATTCTTTTTCTCCTATCTTTATTAGTTCCCGAGTTATTTCACTATGCTCTGACAATGTCCGGTGGATGTGACGTCCCACCGTTCCTGTGGCTATGTCGACATCTGCGCTATTTCGATGCAATTTTAACATGTTTGGCTATAATTAATTAACTAAACACTCTACAGTCTTCAAACTTGGTTTCTAGGGTCATTTTTTTCCTTTTCTATCTGAAGCAACCATTCTTTTCTCCTATCTTTATTCATTACCACTAAACGAAGCGTCATGGACGTACGGAAACGATCATGTGCGCGAGCATGAGCCATTAAAGGCTTTCGCCTTAATACTTTGTGCCTACGCTATAGTGACACGTTTCCTGCAGCGACATGCCGCCCGCTGGCGTGTTGGCAGTGCACCACTCGATAGGCATTGCTGGGCCTAACCTGCTTCACATCTAAGCCGCAGTGGACGGTGCTTTGGAACTAGCCACTACCTTTCAAAGATGTATTATCCTGTTACCAGCACGCTGTAGGTGGAGTAACCTCATTAAATTTAAGGTACACTTAATTTCTGCAATGCCTTAAGGCACGAAGCAAGTGAAACACTCCAAGCGAGGGCCGCCGATAGGTTTTAGTTAGGTTGTCTTCAGCGCATGACAGCAATTTGGCTTGGAAAATGATTACAAGAGACCAAAGGTGATTACAAGAGACCAAAGGTGGCACTCAAGCATACCCCACATTCGCCTCTTCACGCAGTTTCACAGCACTAGCACTGCCAGCAGATGCCCAAGTCCTTGCAGCGGCCCCATTTCCTTGCGCGAGAAGTTATTAAAGAGTGCCGTTAGGAGAAGCGGCGCGTCACTAAATGTATCGAATGACCAGCAGAATTGGAGTTCAATATTCGAAGCCACTTTCCTATACTTTTACACAGGGTTTTCAAGGGGATAATCGGTGTGTGATATAGCCAATAATTTGAAATATCTGAGTTCGATATATCCGGGCTTGACTGTATGGGTGTGGAGTATGTCACATTTCAGGGTGCATTTATATTTTTCAGTATTCAAATATGTTGTCATTTTTGGCGGAAATAGTACGCACCATGTTATGTTTTTTCCAGGTTGCACAAAGCCTATTGAGTATGAGCACTGAAGCATTAAAAGCGATTGCCTGTTGTCCCTGCGGGTCCCACGTTTTAGACGCTTTTGTGCAAAGTGACCAAGTGAAGAAGGCAAGTAAGGAAGAACTTATCAGGATGCTTAAGGTACGTATGGTGGGCCAAGAAAGGAAACAAATGAAAATTACAACTAAAACTTACTTGACTGCAGTCTTATGGTTACAGAGGAAAAATGAGCACAGCTTTTTGAAATCTTCTTGATCTGTGGCTCAGTTGCTCTACCAACGGAGCTAGCAAAGAAAACGGGTACTAGATGGCTGGATAAGTTACCAACAATTTGAAGCAAGAGTGATGTGCCTAATATGTTCAGGAGAATTCCTCGAGGCGTAGAAGACTTCAGATAAGGCAGATAGTTCCAGAGGAGCTTCGAACTCTCTTCCTGAGCTTATGTCTTCCGTACAGTCACGTAGTTTTATCCCTCATAATTATTGTCGCGCAGTTTGTCGAAGGGGAAAGCTGTTTTCTTAGTGTACCAATTTGCAGCTGAATTAATGAGTTCATATTTCCACAGTGGCTTAATTTTTAGGTGTCAAGTATGATATGAATTTATATGCAGTGATTGGGCTGGGTGTGTGTGGCAACACCATTTTATGGCTTCCATGTTTTGCATTCTGTTCAAACACCAGTCTAAAGTCTGCTACAATAGCCACTAACTGCCATATATATTATCAAGTTCAGAGCACAACTTAGTATGTTGTACTGGAAGTCAACTTGCTAATTGCTGAACTGCTATCATTTGTTGTGAGAAGCCAAGGAAAGGACAGGGAAATGTTTTAGTTTGTGGTGTTGGTCAATGGGAATTGATTAGCGCCAAAAATTTTTCACAAAAAGGAGTCATTCCCCTATGCTTTCCTTGGTTTCAGTGACTGTTGATAACCTTAATTGGTATGTCACAATGAGCCCTTCATTTCCCTACCCTTGTAAGTTTGTGATTCCTTAAAAATTCACATGAGTGCAGTCATACAGCTATAAAAGAAAGCTGCAAAACGTTGAGTAAAGCTCTATCTGAGTAAAGTCAAATAATTATAATCATTCTCTCTATTTGATTGGCTGCTGACCCGAAAGACGCGGGTTCGATCCCGGATCTGCGGTCACATTTTGACGGAGGCAAAATGCTTGAGGCCCATGTACTGTGCGATGTCAGTGCATGTTAAAGAAGCACAGGTGGTCTATATTACCGGAGCCCTCCAATACAGCATCCCTCATAGCCTGAGTCATTTTGAGATGTTAACCAAACCATTTCTCTGTTCGTAGTCTCCTGCATCTTTTGAGCTTCCACTAGTAACATTAAACTGATGCAGTCCCGTGTCCTTCCTTTTCATTCATGTACGTGTTTTGTTATAGCACTAAAAGTTCCGTCTGAATATCCAATCAGAAAGACAGCATAAAAAGGGTGTACACCCAACATTTAAAACAGGTTTTCTGAGGATTGACTTTTTGTTTTTTGAGTCAAGCCATTTTTAGTTATAGCTTTGTTGTTTTACTCAACATATCAAATTGTATTTTTTATTCAGTGATAGAGAATGCACCAGCATTGTGCATGTGGTCGGTCTGCATCAAGGAGGCTTTTTAAGAAATGATATTCCAGCATCCTGCAAACGGGCCATCTGAGTTTTAATGTTTTCTGAAAAAACAGAAGTATCTGTCGGGACTTAACAGCAGAATAGTTACTTGAAGGGAGGCGTGGGTCTCGAAAAGAACTTTTTTATTATTGAAGATATCGGAATGAAATTTGGTGGGTATATGTTTTTTTCCTTTCTGTTTTCAAAAATATAATTAGTTTCAGTATGTCTCAATTAGTTCCCTAACTGAACCCTGCACTGAATAACTGAACCCTAATTAGTTGAATTCTTGCTGGTTGTTAAGACACTATTTTTCTACATTTTTTGGTTTCAATTGAAATGGGGTTGTAGCCAAAGACCTGCCATCTGGAGCTATGCTAATTATATTGTTGTTGGATCACATCATTATATAAAAAGGTTAAATTTTGTCGAAGCACCATAACAATGAAGTATAGCTAGGTGACATTATGGTTCACAAAATTTCAAATGTTTGACTCACTCTAACAAAAATGCATAGCTCCTCAGTTTGGTTCTTTCTGAATTCAACAGTATAAGATTAATTGAAATTTCACCATAAAAACATATTCAAAACTTCCGTAAGGCTAGTCGTGTTGACGAAAAACTGGAACCCGAGAAAATCTCATTTGAAGTGTGCTCGCCAACCATTCCGAGCTTGTTGTAGGGGCCTCAAAGAACAGCGGAGGCCTCAAAAAACAGCGGAATGTGGACGTTCCACAAATATTTCACAGTAGTGAGTAATACCAGGTAGTGGGCAAGGGGCCCAGCTTTCAAACAAAACCAAGACGGCGGCCATTGGGGATGTGGTCGTGGGGAGCGATGGCGTGAAGTCTTGCCGCATTTCGCTGCTGTTCGAAAACTATTTACATAAAATTTATTTTATGCCATAAAATCCTACCTGCATGCTGATGCAATGTGCGGCTACATGAGAACAAGCTTTAATGCTGATTTTCGCAGTCGCGTTCGACAAATCTGTGCTGAACATTTGGCTCGATCTCTCAAGCTTGGGACAGATCTGTGTCATGATCATATTGTATCAGATATTTCACAAGAGGTATCTGCTGAGAGGAGTGTGCAATTGCCAGTATTCGTCTAATTGGTGACGCACTCGACTTACCCTGACATACTCTAGAAGAGAGGGTCGGGGGCAGAAAAATGCTCATGCATAATCCCACAACACACAAGCTTATTTAGTGCCTGCAAGTTTGAAGTCCTACTTAACATTGCGCTTTTATTGTGCGGAGTAACCGAATTCACCTCTTTTATCGACACTGTTCAGATCTGTGGAGCATGCGCACTTGAAAAGCACACGCTACCAATGGCCTCCATTTCAGTAGCACCATCTACCTAGAGTAGCGCGAAATGTGCACAGCTTTGTCACCCCTTAGGTGACTCATCATCCAGCCACCTGTCATATTCTTCCACTGGTTTACATAGTAAAGCAACTATTTCAGTTCTTGTTTCTACCTCAGAGTTAGGCATACAAAATCATAAAACTCTTGGAACCCAACAGAATTGTTATAAGATCCTAATGGTTTGCTCAAGACAACATTATGGTAAATGGTAAATTATAGTAAATGGTGGTTATGGTAATAATGGCAAATTTTTTAGGTAAATGGTGAAAAAAGTGAATTGCATAGCAGTTGCCATGCGATGTAGGAAGTTGGGGTACTGGACATGAAGCGCCAGAAAGGCTAATTATCACTAAAGAGCACATCATTAATTTCTCAGTACACCCACTTGGAAGTTTTACGCAGTAAGTGCCAGCAAGGCTCGCACTACACTTGGGACTGCCTCACCTGATTGTCTGTACTTTGTCTCACAATTTGCTTGTGGTAGCAGTCAAGGGTTTAACTAGCAAAGCACCTTGCACGCAAGGACAATTTGTGACTGCCTTGCACCCAGCGCTTCACCAGTAGTAATAGCACGATGTACGGCTGCAAAAGTGCCAGCTGATCAAACACCATTCAAACACACGAACAGTGTTGAGAGTGTGGCCTCTAATTTGCTGGTTCCAGCTGAACTTCCACTTCATTGCCGGCCAAGTGTGTCATGTGTCACATGTGCTATGGGCTAAAACTTTTGACAAAAGGCTCTGCATAAGCTGTGGAGTTGAACTGTGCTTAACCCTAGGTTTTGTTATTTCAGGGACTCTATGGAAGTCTTGCAATGGACAAATATGGCAGTTGTTTTGTCATGAACTTGTGGGATGTTGCAAGCATGGCACAGAAAGTGGACATTGCAGAAGAGCTTTCAGATAAGGAAAGTGCCCTGGCAACATCTGTACATGGCAGATTAGTTTCTAAGAAGCTTTCCCTTTATCATTTCATTCATCGCCGTAATGACTGGGCTGAACTCCAGAAGACCAAGAAAAAGACATCACGTCTTTTTCAAGACATCATTAAGGAAAAATAAAGAATTTATTCTGTTTTCGTATAATCTGTTTTAAAGAATGATCTACAGTGGAATGAATTAGAATGTCCTTAAATGGGCACAGCAACACCTCTTGAGCATATACCCGGATTTTTGACAAAAAAAAACTTTTATATTCATATTTTGCGTTCTCTGCTGCAACAGACCACCAACGTGTACGTGGGTGCGTGCAAGGCAGGCTTTGAATCAGCGCGGACGACTCTATGTGCGCGGTTGCAAAAGGTGCGAGTGCCTGACGAACAGTAGCACGCGTGCCCGATTCCTCAAACTCCCGTACTGTTTGGCGAAGAAACAGCAGAAAGTACTTCAGGCGGCACGTCTAACCAGCGACGCGGACTCGGAGGTTTCTTTCGCGTCTCACCAGGTTTAACCAAAGCTAAACCGCAGCTAATTTTTTTTTTTGGCTAGCGAGGGGTGAGAGACGGTATTGTGGGTTATGACCTTTGTAGCGTTTTTAGGACGTGTGCAAAAAATATCCGCGTAATTTGTGTGTCCCCTTTTTTGAAGCCTTAATTTAAAGAAAAAATGCGGAAATTACGTGAGTAAATATGGTATATAAACCGCAATTTTGGAGCTGATGCTCTCTTCCAGGTCGTTAGCGTCTGGGCTTCAGGGACTCTCTCTCATTTTCCCAGTACCGAAACCTGTTAAAGAAACGAAACATCCTAACGATCTCGGACAAATCGAGTTGACCTCAACTCTTCGTAAACTTATCGAGCGCATGTTTCACACGTGCATTTCATATCTCGAAATTGTTCTGTCCGGTATTCATCCAGCTCTGACGGGCTTTCGCCCTAGCCTTGGCACACACTGGTATTGCGGCGCGTCATCAATCGCACAGCACGCAGCTAACCTAAAAACATTGGCACGCATGGCCTACCCGACTATAGACTTGCTTGCCGTCGATATGTATAAAGCGTTCGGTAACATTCGCCATGGTGCTATCCTTGAAGAGCTCGCTGATCGCTATCCGAGTCAACGTGCCCAGAATCGGATTAGGAATTTCCTTATAGCTCGACCAGTCTGTTTACGTGGCATGGCGCCTGAATGGGCATCAAAGCTATGCTGCTTAATCTGGCCATGCGCAGAGTAGCAGGAAACCTCCAACATGACACGGAGGCTCGATCCACGATCTATGCTGATGAGGTCAGACCGAAGCGGCAGACTGTATGCACTGATAAGACATGAAGGTAGAATTACAGGCGTTAAAGGGTCCTTGGAAAGGGTGTTTGAGGTTGACTATAATACACTTGTATTTGTAGAGTACAAGCCACCAAGTGTTCATGCCGCGTAGAGGACCTCAAAAGCGAACCGATCATTTACAATACGCTAAGGCGCCCGTGTGCTGTGCGAGTAAATACGGTTTACTGAGAAACGCAGGGAAAAGGAAATGAAGAATATTGTATAGGATGAGCTTGCATAACCCGCTGCAGTGGCTCAGTGGTTAGGGCGCTCGGCTACTGATCCGGAGTTCCCGGGTTCGAAAACGACCGCGGCGGCTGCATTTTTATGGAGGCAAAATGCTAAGGTGCCCATGTACTGTGCGATGTCAGTGCACGTTAAAGATCCCCAGGTGGTCGAAATTATTCTGCAGCCCTCCACTATGGCACCTCTCTTCCTTTCTTCTTTCACTCCCTCCTTTATCCCTTCCCTTACGGCGTGGTTCAGGTGTCTAACGATATATGAGACAGATACAGATACTGCACCATTTACTTTCCCCAAAAACCATTATTATTATCATTTACAATACATTTTTAAAAATTCGCGCTTCCACGCCTCGCGGCGACCTGTGGTGCCGGGCTTAGCCCGGAATCGCGCGCAACGTGTCATGCAGCCCTCGTCAGCAGCGGAAGGCTGTAATTGGTTCGCCGTGATGACGTCTCTTAATGACGTCATGCAGCTAGCATGGCCGCGGCCGGAAGCTCCGCCACCCTCCCGCACGCGCCGGCAGCCGGCGGAGGGACCGCGTGGGTGGTTGGGTTAGAGTAAAGTCACTGGAAGAGTTCCAGTGACTTTAGGTTAGGGTAGTGCTGGCGGAGTGGCGACATTTCAATGTGAGAAAGTGACGAGAGGAGAGAGAAAGGCGCGAAGACGGGTGAACTCAAATTTTGACTGCAGATAACTCAAAAGTGCATTTAAAAAATTAGAGAATGCTTAATCTTCACCTTTAAAGGGGTCCCGAAACACATTTTCAGTGCATTGTTTTGCCTGTTGGTTGCATAGAATGAGTTATAGTGATGCTATTAGCATCGGTCGTACCGCGGTTTTTAATATTTTGGTGGCGCTGACGGTGTCACCATACAGTGGCGGTTTTTAGCAGCGGATATGACATCACTTAGTGGGAGCTTGGAGATTGGACAAAGAGTAAATATACTGCAAATTGTGTTAATATTGTTAATATCTAGAGATACGTTTTGCCAAGTTTTTGTTTTTTATATTACATAAAAAACAACTTGCCCTAGATAAAAGCACTGTAAAGCAAGTAAAACAAAAATACACCACCAGAGGCTCTGGCTACTTTTTGCATTGAAGGACTTTGCACCTCTGTAAACATCCTACGACCTAGCACTCAGCACTTATGGCTACTCTCTATGTATCTGAGAACGGCTTTGCGGAATAGATCCGACCGAGCCATTGAACTCTATAAGCATTCGTTTAGGTCCCAAGGAAGGATGCGCGCGTTTCACGTTTAGCAGGGAGTGCTCATCGTCAGCTTGTGAAGGATAACCGGGCGGCAGCGCCAGATGGCGCCACGTTCCCGTCAACAGCGTGCGCTCCTTGCTCGCCGTGACCAACCAGCGCGCTAGGAGCGACGGGTGATGGTTGGCGGTAAGCAGTAGCGGTACGCGCTATGCTAAATGTGTCCGATATATTGCGCAGGCTGTCACACCGTCGCAGTATCTCGCGTTCGAATTCGTATCCATAAGTAAGGGAACGTCACTGATCAGTGTTCCCTTCTGCGCCGTCGACGTGACGAAGCATCGCTGGATCAGCTGAGCGTTCACATGGTTGTAACCATGCAAACGGCGCTGCCAGCCTTGGCATGGCGTCGGTGAATTTCAAGGAAACGCAGTTCGAATCTGTAGAGGAGGCCGAAGGCGAGGATTTTATGTGCTAATGCTGCGTATTAAGTTCACGCCTGGACAGCGCTGACGAAGCGAACACCAGCCTAGCGCTACGTATACATGGATGCCCTAGAAAAAGAGCTACTGGTAGAGAGGGCAGAGAAGCGGAAACTTCAAGAACAGCTTAGTCAGTTGTTGGAGGCAAAAATGGCTGACACCGCCAAGCGAAGCCACTTTGGCGGACATTCCAGCGCCAGCCACGTGGATGGGGCCTTTGCTGGCATGGACTGCGATAAGGAATTAGGTCAGGCAGGTTCAGACAGGAACAGCTACGCACACGTGGCAGCTAGGAAGTCTGGAGGAGATGAAGAGAAGGGGAACAAGCTAACTCCCAGTAATGAGGTCACAGTCACAGATAAGAGGCAACATAATAATCTAGAAGTTAGAATGGAGGAAGGGAATAGCCCAGTGCTTATCAGTGGTGACTAAAATATGAGTAGGCGCAAAAGAACTATAATGGAGCGTGTAAAGGGTGACAAGCGGGTAGCAGTCGGGCCATTCCCAGGCAGGACAATGGACCCAGTACTGAGAGAAACAAAAAAACGAACTTTCCAAGAATGTGGCAGAGCGCAATTTGGTAGTGGTAGCGGCGGGGCTAAATGATGTCTTGAATGGTGAAGCCGCAAAAGTAGTGGAAAGATTAGCGGAGGGAGTTAACGATTTAAGGGCGATAACACAGCAAGTTCAGATCGTAGTATGCACAGTGCCGGAAGTGCAAGGACGGAACGGAGAAATTGCCAAGAACGTTGTGGCTGTTAATCGGGAGATAAGGAAGTTAAGCCAGGAGAAACGCTTTGAAGTGGCAGACAAACAGGGAAGTGCATAGAGCAGGCTTTGGCGGAGGCTTTACAGGAGATGGCATCCACTTTAATGGAAGGCTAGAAGCCGAGATCGGGTGGCGCCTGGCAGGCCGGGCACTAGCTTTAAGCTCCTGATCAGTTGTACCGTTGAAAACCATCACACCTTACTTGCGCTAAAAATGAAACCTAGACTGTCTCCACAGCAATTAACCAAAGTTTGCAAATCTTCCTGACAATCTGCTAACAGTACAATATCGTCCGCATACATTTAACCCGGTAGTCGCTGCTCAACGACCTTTCCGCCTAATATGTATGACAGACTATACCCTAGATTGCTTCCTTGTAGCCTTCTTTACATATTTATCATATAAAGCATGAACAGCAGCGGAGGACAACCTTGCCTTAATACTTTGTGTACCTCAACAGTTGTACTCTTAATCCCTTCCCATGTTATTTCAACTTTATTTTCTCGGTATATTTCTTGTAGAAAACCAATTACCTCATGACCGATACCTTCATCTTTATTATGTTCTACAGGAGTTCCCTGTTCACGTTGTCGTATGCACCGCTTATGTCCAGGAAGGCTAAATACAGAGGTCTGTATTCCGCCCTAGCTTTTTCTATGCATTGGGTATAAGCACGAACAGGTTATCTTCTAAGCGTCTACCCCTTCTGAACCCGTTCTGAAGTTCTCCGAGTATTCTAGGAGGAGGAGGTAAACTTTATTAAAGAAGAGGTCATAGGCGCGGGTTGGGGTGACGTTCCCCTCCCCGCGGTGGGCTCCTCTTCTAGGCTGGACGCCAGGTGGCCGAACGACATCGACCTCTTCGGCCCGCTCCGTGACTCGGAGTTGAACCTCCGGGTCCGAGCTGAGCAGCGTGGCCCCCCACTGCGATTGGGTAGAGAGCTGCGGACTGTTCGACGGCTTGTTTTGATTACATGAGTACAGGATGTGTGGTGTGTCTGCATTATGGTGTCCACGTAAAGAACAGACGGGGCTAAACTGCTCTGGGAACCATATAGAGTATATGTACGGATTAAAGAAAGTGTCTGGAGCTGCCGCCAGCTGACTTGTGTTTTACTTATGGACCTCCTGCATGTTTGTAAACAAACGTGGTGGCGCTGCAGTCGCTAGCGAGCTCGTGGTAGGCAAAAGGTCGGGGAGCGGCGTCGCGGATAGGTGTTGTGCGCGGGTTTTCAAGGCTTGTAGGCGCGTTTCCAGTTTCTGCGAATCATAGCAATGGTCGATGCTTCCAACTTAGTAATTTGTCGAAATACACGAGCTCGCGTTGTCCACGTGCGGCCTATAAAGACAAATAGTTTGCCACTCGGTATTGTATATATGGTTAGTAGTAAACATGTAGAAAGCGTTCCTGCCGTTTATTTATGCGCTAGTCATTGAATAAAACAAGTTTTGACACTCTGCACTAGCCGGAATGATTTTACTTCGGGACAGTAGTGAGGGGAAGTGCTGGCGTTGTTTCGTCGGAGCAGACATGCGCTCACCGTCTGCTGACATACGTACGTGTCGCGCTGCGCGAAAAGTGGGGACAGCGTCGTGTCCCCGATCTCCTGTCTCGCTTAGCGCTGCTATTAGCCGCATGACCACGCACCAGCCAGGCCGACTTGTCCTCTTGTTAAGCTTGTCGATTTGATGAAAATTTTTGATTTCTAGAATTATTCTCTTTCCTAGCCCTGAAGTCTAGTTTCGTGACGAAAAATTATAGCAAAATATTGAGTACAAATTTATAAATTACACTTTTTAGAAGTGTGGTCGTCAAAAATTGTGAGGTAATTTCTTTGATTTCAGTGCCGCATTTCTTTGACCAAAGCGAAAGCGAAGATGCCATAAACGAGGGAATAAACTTTAAGGTTCGTTTTCTGACCTCTCGCATTTTCTGCGACTGGATCACTCACCTTCGTAATTCGCATGAAAATCAAATGATTCCTTTTGTCGCAAACTATTCCTGAGACGTTGAGGAGCGTAATAAATCTCTCGATTTTTTTTCCTACACGTGCAGTATTGTGTTAGTTATTTTTTGTAAGAAACGTTTTCATGTAACTATGCATGCATAAGTACTGATCATATAGAAAAAGAACTAATCGCGTCATCATACAGAACAGGGCTTTATGCACATGCTGGCATAAAAAAACTGCGCACTATCTACTCAGTTATTTGAGACCTAGCTTGGGGGGACTTGACGACGGTGTTAATTATAATTACCCAGAACTCCACCAGGATAGCTATAAATAAAAGGAATGACTGAAACTAGCGTAGGAATTTCATATTTGCACCAAGTTTAGTTACATATCGCATGCATGAATAACGAAAACACTTTTCATGCCGCGTCCCCTCTCAATCTCGCCACGTGTCTGTTAGTAGCACGCCTGCGGCTGCTTCTTTCCAAGCAAGCTTCGCGATCAGTATTACCTCATGAAACATGACACATGCATGATGCAATGAAAAAGCATATGGCGTTTAGCACACTTATGGTACGCTATTCTAAGCACACCAACGCGATCGCGCAAGATTGACACAACGTACCAGACTTGTTTCTGCTCGAATGAAATAATTACGTCGTCATATCAAGAAACAGTTCCAAGTAAATATTAAATGTCACAAAACGCGCCATTTAAACATGGTGTGCTATTAACAAAAAAAACGCATTCCTTGGGGGCGAGTGAACCTGTCGGCGCCCCGTGCACTCCGGCTCAAGGTGATAAGTACGTGTGCAGCTACATATGCCTTTTTTTTCCTTGAGCAATTATCAGCCTACTATCCTGAAGTTCAGGTGAATGAACGCAATAACTTGCATGCTATTAAGTGCATTGAGTGGCAATGCCTATCGACTCCAAGACTTCGCGCTTTACTACCGTAGCCCAATGCCTGTTAGCCAGTTTCCGAATGCGGCATTTATGCGCGAGAAACCTATCGAGGCTAATTTAATATTTTTATGCTACTACGCGGATCCAGCAGCGACGCAGCTGGTCAATACACGCTGCTTCTGCAGTGCACAGGCTTGAAGCAGCCGCCGGTGACTGCGGCAGCTGCGGTAGGCACTGGCAAGCGGAACCTGTTTTGCCTACCATGCGAAAGTCGCTGCTAACATCAGCGCCACCGCATCTTCGTGACGTCGCGGGGTGAAGGAGGTCCATAGATCTATGTGGTTCTGGGAAGATTTGTCTTTCTTGAAACGGGTAGTAATTTCTTTGTAGGTCGTTACTTGCTCCTTGGCCGACCTGAGCTCGGGGTAGCGCACCTGCCGGTTAACTACGAATCCTCGAGCAAATTGGTGCGCCGCCTCGTTTCCAGGATGACCCGAATGGGCGGGACCCAGATCAGTGTGATCTGGCGGGTATTGGAGATTTTTTGTAATATTTTGATGGCTGCGGATTGGGCCCTTCCTTTGGCAAAATTTCTAATTGCGGTTTTCGAGTCGCTGATGACGTATTTGGCAGTGGTGGAGGTAATGGCTAAAGCTATGGCAGCTTCTTCGACTTCCTCCGGAAAATTTTGTTTTATCGATTGGACAGGCTGGACCAGCGAAAGCCGCTATACTCAAAGCTCTACAAATCGCAGGCCAAAACCCAACCCTAATTGTGGGCGACTTCAACGCTCAACACGTGCAATGGGGACATGCAACAACATCCAGGAAAGGCACGGCCCTAATGGATTTTATCCAGCAAACAGGGCTAACCCAATACACGGACCCCATGCAACCTACCAGGATAGGCAACAGCGTGAACAGGGACACGTACGTGCCCAGACCTCACGATAGGCAAACATCTCCCAGACTTAAGCTGGAGCAACACCAGACAAAATCTGGGAAGTGACCATTATATCATAACGTCTAAAATCGCCATTGGCAATCTCAAACCCAAACCCAGAAAAAACAGAATCACCGACTGGGACAAACTTAGGACCACGACCAAAATCGGGAACCGATCACAGACCTAGAACAGTGGACACAAACCCTCCTATCGGATGTGGGAAAGGCCACTAAAATGACCTAGGCGTAAATACGATTGGCAGCCGACTTACACACATGTGGGAGGCAAGGCAAAGCCTAGAAAAAAGATGGCTTAAGCAAAAATACAACAAAAAGCTTAGAAACAGGATAGTCACACTCACGGAAGAAATTCACCACCACTCCATCCGCAGAACTCGCGAGACAGCAGTGGAACCATATCTGCGAAAATGTAAATGACAATCTAGGCACGAGAGAGACGTGGAATATTCTTCGGCATCTCCTTGATCCGGAATCGAACAAAGCTACGACTCAAAAGGAAATTACCATAACTTTAAACATAGACCCAGGCACGGATCAAGATATTATAAACACGCTACAGCAGAAGTACTTCTGCACAACCCGAGAGACGAAGTCGCTACCCGATTATAAAGGACAACCTAACCCTATCCTGGACGCTGACATAACAATGGCGGAAATCAGAGCAGCCCTCCTTAAGATACGCACGGCATCCGCTCCAGGAGAAGACGGCATTAGCAATAAGACACTCAGAAACCTAGACGACGCTTATATCACAGCCCTCACGGACTTTGCGAACGAGTGTTGGAGGGAGGGAAAACTCCCAGCGTCTTGGAAACATGCCATCCTTAAATTCATCCCAAAACCGGGCAAAAAGCTCGTGCTCGAAAGCCTCAGACCTATTTCGCTTACATCTTGCATAGGAACACTGAAAGAGGACGTCATACTAGACAGACTGCAGTCCCACATGCAGAGAGAATTTATATCCGAACACCATGGTTGGCTTTAGATCACATTTATCAACACAGGATACGATGCTCAGACTAGCAAACGAAGTCCTATCTCAGGAGCAAGGAAGGAGCACAAGAGAAATTCTAGCTCTAGATTTAACCAAAGCATTTGATAATGTCAAACACAAAGCAATCCTAGATTCTCTCTCACCATTGAATGTAGGCGAAAGAACATTTAACCACATCAAGGACTTTCTCTCTGATAGAAAGGCTAAAATTCAAATTGGCACAATCAAATCCGACACCTTCAGTTTAGGGGGCAGAGGAACGCCGCAAGGATCTGTCCTGTCCCCCTTCTTATTCAATATAACTCTCATAAAAATGGCACACGAACTCGCCAATATCCCAGACCTAGAACACTCTCTGTACGCGGACGATATCACCCTTTGGACCACCAAGTAGCGTATCTTGTATCGACACGATACAAGATACGCTACAACAAGCGGCAGATGTATTAGTAGAGGAGGCACAAGCCGCGGGACTTGCGTGTTCCCCCCAAAAATCCGAAGTCTTCATCCTTCACCCAAAGCATCAAAGAAAGCGTCAGATCAAAATCTACGAGGCAGGGGCAGCCATCCCAGAAGTGGAAACACTAAGAATATTGGAAATGCTAATACAGTCAAACCAAAAAAACGACACACTAATTAAGAAACCGAGAAACACCGTCAACCAAATCTCTCTCCTCATCAGACGCATCGCGAATAGGCGAGGAGTTAAAGAAGCCGAGACCAGGAAACTAATCCAAGCCTTCGTTCTTAGCAGAGTCATCTACTCTACACCATACGTCACCCTCACAGTCAGAGAAAGAGACGACCTGGATGTTCTAATTAGACAATCCTACAAAATTGCGCTCAACCTCCCCCGTCATATCCCAAATGAAAAACTACTACAGTTAGGAATTCATAACACCTTAGCGGAAATGATGGAAGCACACCTCACCGCACAATACGAAAGACTATCAGGCACTGAAACGGGACGTGTCATCCTAAAGGAGGCAGGAATACAATATGAAGGAATCCGTGCACGCACCTTGCCAATTCCAAGACACGTGCATGAACACTTAATTGACCATTTGCGGAAAAGCGAGCGCCGCCTGTCGTGCAAACAGAGAAGCTCCGCCGGTACCTTTGGTTGGAAAGGGGCTCTCGAGCAAGCATGCGCAAGGCAGCGTTCAGCAGCTCACGTGCGCTTGTTTTGTTGTTTTAGTGTTGTTTATTGGCCGGAAACGTGTGTCAGCTAACGAAAGAGTATGATGGAAGAGGAGAACATCCCATTTCCGTTTTTAGAAACAGGGTGGAGTGGATTATTTTCGCGTTGTAGCCTGAAAAACGACCATGTGTGGCAATACCTGCACTCTGCTACCTCAACGGAGTAATAATAATAATAATTGGTTTTTTGGGGAAAGGAAATGGCGCAGTATCTGTCTCATATATCATTGGACACCTGAACCGCGCCGTAAGGGAAGGGATAAAGGAGGGAGTGAAAGAAGAAAGGAAGAATAGGTGCCGTAGTGGAGGGCTCCGGAATAATTTCGACCACCTGGGGATCTTTAACATTCACTGACATCGCACAGCACACGGGCGCCTTAGCGTTTTTCCTCCATAAAAACGCAGCCGCCGCGGTCGGGTTCGAACCCGGGAACTCCGGATCAGTAGTCGAGCGCCCTAACCACTGAGCCATCGTGGCGGGTCCTCAACGGAGCGCCGAATGACCAAGTGAAAATGTGCGTGAATGTGCGCCTATGCGCGGGCGAGTGTGACAGTATAATGGGATGCACTTTCCTAATGCACACCGACGTTTACGTTTGCGCTTCCTTGATAGGGCCGGAGTTTCTGCTAACTTAACACAACACCTTTTGCCTCAGGGCACACTTAGCTGATTATTAAAGGACCCGTTGTACTATCTCAATCCCGGCTCGTGCTGATACGGCAGAGCGTTGCTTTGCGTGCTCACGGGCCGCGGGAGCGTTAGAATGCGCGGATATACGCGAGGCTGCGCTCGGCCGTGCTCTAGCTGTTCAGGAAGCACATTGTAGCATTAATGGTGAATGTTCATACTAGTATATATCATTCGGTTTTCCTGCGTCGGTGGCAAAACTCTTCTAGAACGACCGAGCAGTGTGTACTCGGCAGTAAGCGCGAAATAAAGCAGCGACACCCGTTTCGAAACGTGCTGGATGTGCGCATTACTGGCCCCATCAACGGGTTCGTCTTTTGCGCCTTGTATGTCGTCGCGGCCTTTATTACGTACAAGTCTCGCTGTTGCAAAACACGTGGTTAGCTTAGATAAATCGCGTTGCAGTTACATGTCAGTTCCGTGGAAGTTACAGCTCACATCAGTCGTTGCACTACAGCGCAGGAATGCACGGCTGGCTCATGTTTTCCAACCAAAAACCAAACCGCCCAGAGAGGGCACTGCCTGCGCCTTCACCACGCATGCGCAGAAACTTCTCCGCAAATGGTCAATAGTCCATCCTCTGCCCAAAAACATGCGTCAACACTATAGTGTACTAGAATAGTTCACTATAGTCAACACTACGATACGGACAGAAGAAAGGCTAGGGCAGAAAAACTTCACGAAAGATGTTCAGCCCAGAAAGACACGAGCCATGTGGACGTGGCAGGACATGCGGACAGAGACGCCTTTTCTGAGTATTCTATTACACTACCCATGACTGCATTTAATTTCACCGCCTGCATCGCCAGGAAAAGCTCGACTGCAGCGCCACTAGTTCCTGCAACGCCACTTCAACCACTTCCCGAGGGGACGCGGAGCCGGAGCTGTAAAACTGAAACTGAACATGCCGCGGTGGCTCAGTGGTTAGGGCGCTCGACTACTGATCCGGAGTTCCCGGGTTCGAACCCGACCGCGGCGGCTGCGTTTTTATGGAGGAAAAACGCTAAGGCGCCCGTGTGCTGTGCGATGTCAGTGCACGTTAAAGATCCCCAGGTGGTCGAAATTATTCCGGAGCCCTCCACTACGGCACCTCTTCTTCCTTTCTTCTTTCAGTCCCTCCTTTATCCCTTCCCTTACGGCGCGGTTCAGGTGTCCAACGATATATGAGACAGATACTGCGCCATTTCCTTTCCCCCAAAACCAATTATCAATTATTAACATATAAAATATAATATTTACGTTTCACGTAACAACTATATTTTAAAATATTAACGTTTTGTTTATAATAACTATTCTAATACAACTTTACATAGTTTACCGCATTCTATTTTTAAAGTTTTGCGACAGTCAGGCGCGTCCTCTAGGGCAACCTTCTTGAAAACAAAGGTTGTGTTGCTTCTTGCTGTAGGCCAGTGGCCAGCGTTCTGCTGTAGCATGTATGTAGCTCTCATTAGAGCTATTCGTAGTGCTGGCTGTTTGGCGTATTTTTCCTGATGCAATACAACCACTCTTACTGCAAGTTCTTTCGATCGTGCGGCATTAAGAGATGTTTATAAAGTGAAGGATACTAAAAGGAAGCAGGGACGCGCTGCTGCGATTATCGACAGGATACGTGAACTGCACGCTACTCACGATGGCGAGTAGGTATCTTCAAATGGGAAGGCGACTTGAAAGAAATCTTCTCAGGACATGGCACGGTGCACGATTGTCACGACATGAGGTTAGTTGCAAGACCTAATGCAGTGTGGTAATGTCGTTTTAACTTTTCGTTGGAAATGTAGCGTTCATTTCGTGACCTTGCATTATGCTTTATTGGCTGCGACTGATTTGCTGAAAATTTACACCGGTGCTTTAGCCGAGCGTCTGAGAAAATAAAAATGACAAAGCAGACGTACAGTCTCGGTGTGAAGGCACTGCTTTAGAGTGTGAACGCATTTAGACCTACTCGGCTGCTAGCACGAAAGTCTGAGTAATCAAGGCATTGTTGGTTTTGGGTTTGAATGTCTCGATATTTCACGATGCAGACGAAATACGTGTTGCTTATTTTAGCTTGTTACGGTACAGTGCTCTTCCTCACGAGTACCAACAACCATGCTATTCAGAGTCAATGTATCCGTGTTTCCATTTGCTTAATAAATGGTGACGATGTTAGACCTATGTTTTGTAGCCGGCAGCAGCAAATCTATGTGCATCCGAATCGAGTGAACAAAAAACGTGCTGTTTTAGGCTTTATCGCCATTTCCTGTGGTTATTGCTTTACAAGATATGTTTTTCGGCCTTTTCTTGGCAGTGGTGCAGGTGTGTTTCCTTTCTAATATTCATTAAAACCCATTTTCCTTTACTTGTCAACGCTACCCAGCAGCATTCATACTTATTTGGAACAACGTGAATAAAATTTTCCAAAGTTGGCGGAGATTGCTAACACATTGTTGCAGGGTATTTGTTGAGCGTCGAGGGCTTCACGGTGAGAGGCTGGATCCCTTGGAGGCCATAAATATTCAAGCTCACAGCTATCGCAACCTAATTTACAGCCGTCAAGTAATCCTGTGAAACACAGTGTAAACCAGAGTATTGTAGGAAACACTTGAGAGCACCTCCTTTCAGCCTCAAGCAATGAGTGTGGTTGCATGCCTGTGCTAAGCCCTTGCAATACCCCGGTATGAAATAGCTGCTGAAGAGTAATTGGTGTATACATCAACAGTGTCAGAAGTGTATGGGTGGAGGACAACATTTAGGTCTGTTAATTGAAGAAAGCAGATGCAAGGTGAATTCGTACTCTTATAAATGACGAAGTCATATGTCGAGGTTTGTACTAATGGGTTACTGCTGCGAAAGGAAACTAATGAAATTACATGTGTATGTCAAGTTAACTGCTATCACTTTTGGATGTTTTTTGGCACAGGTATTAATACATTCTACATATTCTACAAATATATATACAGGGTGCGTGCACTTAGACACGGTGTGTGCTATCTAAATCTTCTGGTGCAGTGTAGTTTCCAGTTCAGTTGGAATCTTCAAAGTAAGAACAAAGCCCTGATTCACACTGTGGTCATGATTGCAGTGTTCTTGCTGCAAGTGATTCCACTAGTGGTGGCCAGTCTGTTTGTGCTGAACAAGTTTTGTAGTTTTAATAAAATTTGTCTAGGGCCTTTTAAAGTAAGTGTGACCGTCAGTGTATTTATTCCATTGCTTTCTGGTCAGCTGTAGTAAAGTGATTAGTGTCATGAGTTTTAAAAGGATGTACAGTGATTTACAGCAACCTTTTTGCATCAAGACACTGGTCTATACCTGGTCCTTTAATGTGGTACACATTCTGGACTCTGGTGGATTTGTATGTGACTCTTAAGGGTAGTTTCGTATACACAAAACATTCCTCGGCTGAAAAAAAATTGTTCTCACTGCAGTTTTTCCATACAAAATTTCTCATCCTTGGGGTGTAGCTGTTCTCTTTGACCGCATCTTAAATGTGCTCATATTTTGGCTTAGAAGTAAGGAATGTTTTGATTTTGTGTGGGCATGAATGGCAGCCTTTGAGGAGTAAGTAGCCTAATGTGTGCACTGTAAGATGTATTTTATGCTGCACATTTAAACAGTTCACTTTCCTGTCAGAAAGCATATTTATGATGGGGACGGGCTGAAGAAAGAAGTGTGCGTGAACATGTAAAAGTGATACCAGTTCACTTGTCGTACACATGTAATTTCATTAGTTTCCTTTCGCAGCAGTAACCCAGTAGTACAAACCTTGACATATGATTGCTAGTCATTTATAAGAGTACAAATTCACCCTGATTTAAATTATGCTTTGCAACAGAATGCATGATGATTTAGCTACTGTGGCTGGCAGAAGTACTTCATCATACCAATGGTATTGATTTTTGTGTGATGATTACTTTGTCCTCTGCCTTACTGTATGGTAACAGGTGGAATATAAGGGCTGTTTCGAGGAAGGATTTTACTAATTTTTAACAAACCTGCTCAAAATTATTAGTCCACAAATTAAGTTTTTCATTATAGGGTGTATGTATGAGGATGCAACAAAATTCTGTACCACGCATCCTAAAAAGCATTTTTCTGCGAAGTCTGCACTCTTCATTGCTTGGAAACCTGGAAATATAGTTTTTTTCGATGTCAGATAATTCGTGACTTAAGGGGGATAATATAGTTTGGCACTGTGAGATTCCGCGAGTTATTATAAAATGTTTTTGTGTTTTTCGCTTCCTGGGCCTTCGTCAAGCTGTTCATACAGCTTTTAGCCCAGGTGACCATCCAGATACTTGCTGGAAAATAAATTATGATTTGATTTGGTCTTCTTGAAGGACCAGTATCATTTTTCTGCACTGTTGGCATCTAGAGCAAAAAATTTAAATGTTGAAAGCAGCTTTGCAAGGATATTATGACTGTTGAAGGATTCATTTGCTGTATTATGAAGACAGCCCACATGTAACAGTTATGAAAATTTATTCGATTTTAACGCACTACTGCTTTTTGTAAGCATGTATATGTAAAGTCGTGGTCAAAAGTCTCGACCGCCCCTCGTAGTTCCGAACTGTGCTGTGCCTGCGTGCAGCACAGCATAGTTCGGAAATTGGAGGGGGGGCAGCACTGCCCCAGTCTCAACGCCAGCAGTGTGTCATCAGGTGGCGGCTGCCAGCAGTGTGGCACGGTTCAGAACTTGGAGGGGTGGGTAGCGTTGCACCGGACTCGACACCAACTGCGTGTCGTCAGGTGGCACCCGCATACACCACGGCACAATTCGGAAATTACAGGGGGGGGGGCAGAGACTTTTGACCCAAACTGTACAATCTGTAGGTGCCTGTGGGAAGCCTGTTCTAGAAGATACATATGTAGAGCCGCTGTGGTGGATCAGTGTGGTTATGGCGCTTGGCTGCTGACCTGAAAGACGTGGGATGATCCCGGCCGCAGCAGTCAAATTTCGATGGAGGCAAAATTCTAGAGGCCCGTGTGCTGTGCGATGTCAGTGCATGTTAAAGAACCCCAGGTGGCCGAAATTTCCGCAGCCCTTCACTACGACGTTCCTCATAGCCCGAGTCGCTTTGGGACATTGAACCCGAATAAAACCAAAAATACATATGTAGAAGATACATTCTGTAATAGAATATGTGTGATCTTTCGTTGATTTCTTTTAGGGAACGAGAATATAAGCCTCTTGTCATTATTTTTTTTACACTGAAAGGTCTTGCCCTAACCTGGAATTGCATTACAAAATACTCACTTCAATTTCATTTCATTTCCAGATCTGCACCAAGATTTTGACTTTGAACGGGGTTCCCCCTACATTGCCACCACTGCACTTTTTACTAGAGCAGTGGCAGTTGCTGTGTGAAAAGCCACCAAAGGGATTTGAGAAGTACTTCCCAGGATCTAAGAAAGGTCAGCAGAAGGAAGCAGGAGAGCAGGCAGTAGACAAGCCAGCTGGAAAAGGTAAGAAGCATAGATTGGGAATGGAGCCAACATCCTTGCATGTGCAGAGCTGCGTCTATTTTATCTTCGTGTATAATAAACCATGGTTATAATAAAGCAGGCAGGATGGTAAAAATTTTGACATACATGCAGCAGTCTCAGGGATGGCAGAAGCACTGCAGAAGCCTGTGTTTCTGTCTGCGTGGAAATTCAACATAAAACATGTTAATTAAGTATTGCTATTATGGACAACATAACCTTCTTTTTTTTTTTGTGAAGTGAGGCACAAAGTTGATCATTTTCACTGCTGCACTAACGACTTTTATTATTTATTCTTACCAAATGCATCTAAAAACTGGAACCACCTTCCCTCAGATATCACATCTATACCACACTACACTCTTTTCAGGCAAGCGTTGTTCACGCTTTTTTTTGTAATGCCACTGGAGTGTTTATTATTGCCATTTCTTTGCTGTTTTTCTTGTAATTTGCGTCTTTGTGGTTTCATTTCTTATTTATTTTTATTGCAGTTCTATTTTGCTCGGGTTTTTGACATATCACGGTACCTACTCTTATCTTTTATTTTTGTGCTGTTGTATCTTACTGCTTTTATGTTGTACTTTGCTTCTTGTAACCCACTCCCCCCTCTAATGCTTTGTTTGAGGGTGTGCGAAATAAATAAATAAATTAGATTTCTGGGGCAGGAAGCATGAAACAAATCCATTTTTAATGTTTTATAATTTCATGTTTCATAATGTTTCATTTCAACTTGAGCAACTTCATCTCCCAACTTCATGTCGAGCTGTAGTAAGAGAGTTGACGAGCAGAATGGTGGTGCTGTCAACGAATTAAGTAAGGTCTGGATTTTTTTGTTATGAACTGATAAATGGCAAGAAGTACTTACCAATTTTAAACTCACGTAATGTGGTGTAAACTGAAAGATGTCGAATTCTGAGTCTCTTGCTTTTTGAACTTACTCCACAAATTATTCGTTAAAGTATGTTCAAAGCCATCAACAGGTAACTGATAACATCATTCTAGAATAAGTACAGTACATGACTAGCTCAAGGAAATGCTGACCAACTAACATTTTTTTCTTCTTTATTTTTGACCATTTTTTTTTCTGCTTTCATCATCGTCTGCATTTATAGCATTTCTTTGTCCATGCTAGACTTTCTGGGTATTTGAATTTTGCTGAAACAAGGGGTTGCAGCTGCTATTTGTCGTGTATAAGTAATGACTGAAGCAAAGGGGGCATGGCTCTTGGATCAAAGTGCCATGCTGCAACTGTGTAGAGTAGCCGCCGCGGTGGCTGAGTGGTTATGGCGCTCGGCTGCCGGCCCGAAAGACGCGGGTTCGATCCCGGCCGCGGTGGCCGAATTTCGATGGAGGCGAAATTCTAGAGGCCGGTGTACTGTGCGATGTCAGTGCACGTTAAAGAACCCCAGGTGGTCGAAATTTCCGGAGCCCTTCACTACGGCGTCTCTCATGGCCTGAGTTGCTTTGGGACGTTAAACCCCTATAAAACCATAAACCAGCAACTGTGTAGAAGCGCATGGGCACACTGTGTCCATTCTTAAGTGCTCCAGTATGTGTGTGTCAGCATGCTGTGCCTCCACATTTCCGTTACACCAGTGTGTTTAGATCGTAGCTCCATGTTCTGTTTACTCTGATCCCTAGTCACACAACAGATGTATAGCAGTGTTGGCGAGCATGTAATGTACTTATGCTGATTTGTGTTTCGAGACCTACCTTTTTTTGTGGGCACTGTTAGACCTCATTGGGGAGTAAAGCTTCACTTTCAGTGGCAAGGGCAAAGCGTAGTTTGGCTGTTATGAATTAGATCACTAACAACTCTGGAGGTTTTTCTGAAATGAGTTTGTGTAAACTGATAGCTTTTATATGCTACCTCAGCTTATATGGCAAACTACATTTCATCTGGGCAATTCTCAAGCAGAAATTGGGTTCAGTTTTTCAGAATTTCTTTCGGGTTGCTGCTACCCAAAAAGAGAGGGCTGTATGTAGAAGCTCCATGCAGGTATTTACTAGGCTGATTTTTCGCTCACAACAGCAACGCAGATGCTGGATCTACGGAATGAAAACCTTAGCGTTATCGTGTTGAAATTGCTTTTTAAGAGTTTGCGAAGGCACAGCCATCTGCCACACACAAGACCATTTGATTGGCAACATGCTGTTTCAAGTTTTAGTATCAAGCACAGGAAATTGTTGGTGAAGCTTTACTATATGTCTGTGCTAAAATCTTTTCCTACTCCTGACTTGCATGTCTGTGCTAAGCCAGGAGAAATGTGGTAGACGTGGCCTTTGTGAGGGATGTGTGTGTCTTTGTGTGTCCCGGGGGGTCTGCTGCTGTGTCTCTTGGGCAGCCTGCATGCTTTCAGTAGGAGCTGCATCTTGGAGCACCGTACTTGGTGTTGCTGTAAAGATTTTACTTTTCAGTGTGTAATACAGTTCTTTGCTTACTACGTAGACAGCAGACAGTTTTGTTATGCCTTGGCCATATGCCTTCTATGCAAGCAGGTCTTCTTCACATATAAAATTACTGACCAGAGCATCCATTTCGTTGAAAAATGTGAGCTGCAAGGTTTCTTCATGCAAATTTGAAAGAAGTCATCATGCGAGATTTTTTCTCAGATGTTTAATGTTGTGAGATTCCTCACATACCATCTGTCTAAAGAGTTCCCAGACAAGAGCTGCAGCTGAAGCTGGAGTGGGCATGGGGCCATATGGTGATGCTGTGAATGGTGTCGCTCTCTGGTTTTGTGATTGAAAAATGTTGAAAGGAAGCCAACTGTTCTTCTCAAGCTTGCACAAACAGTGTAGTGATTTTGCCAAAATGTGTGTGCACTTCACTCCAGATGCAGGAATTTTGGCTTGGGTACTTACAACAAGTGCAACCTCTGTTCTGGTCTCATACATTTGATTGAACGAAACAAAATTGGAGTGTTCTTATATTTATTGTAGGCGTCAGCACACACACACATATATATAATGTGCATGTGTGCGTACGTGTGTGCCGCGTGAGCATATGAATAGATGTGGCCAACTCATCTTTTGTGTGTCGTCCAAATTTGCTTTCCTGTCACAGAACTCCCTAAGGATGCTCCATCGCAGAGTGGGCCACAAACAAAACAGAGCTCTGGAAGCAAACCTCCCCAGTGGAATTTCAGCTTTGGCGGCCAAGGAAAGTATGTAGAATGACCAGAGATGTTTTTACTGTAATATTTACTGCTTGCCATTTTATGTGGCTGAGGGAGTTTTTAAATTGAAATATAGGCAAGGAAAATTTGATAGCTTGTAACTTTGAAAAGAGAGGGTAGGGCTTTTCATTCTCGTTCAGACTAGACTCTGACATAACATAAGACAGAGCTGGAAAGTAATGTGGTAAGGGAAAGTTATGTAATTTAGGCTTTCTTTATGGCATCAGAAAAATTCTGCACGCTGCAGCTCCTTTGGGCGGGCACTCGTTTAATAAAAATTAGTTGAACCTATTTTTGCTCATGTACGTGAAAGTAGAGTACCTTTGTATCTTTGTTCCCATGTGCAGTGTGGTAACTTGGTGGTATCCCCCACTCCCAAGGAAAGGTTGTATCGAAGCTAGTAAACAAAGGTTTTTCTGCTGCGAGCATGCATAGGTGACCACTCAAGGCTAATATTGAGTGCTTAGATCAGTCATGCTTGCCATCATTAACAATTCCTTTCGGTAATTAACCTTTTGATGATCATACCTTTTCTCAGAAAACATGCTCCCATGGTCGATTTAAAAAAAAAAAATTGTCCCTCACAGTGAAAGAATGAATCTCCCCGTAAGTGTCTGTTTTCTGTATGATGCTTGAACGCATGGCACTGACTCTCAGAGGGTTAAAGATTATATGAACCCTTTTCAGGTCATATGATTTTGAAAGAAGGCCATATGTAGCGGTTCTTATGGATGTTTAGTTTATGAATTTCACAAAATGGACAAGTGCACACCTGTCATGTGGCCTTTGGTTGCGAGGAATGGCAGCTTATGGCAATGGGAGGAGGTGGTGAAAGTTTGCACTATGCATGTGCACTGGAAACAAGAGCACTTGAGAAGCTTACTAGTTGTGCTACAACAAAACTTTCCTGTTTAATGTCAGGGCATAGAGACTGACATGTGGAGGCTCTCTGTGTGGTGTTGAAGGTCGGGATCGGGGTCGCTTCTCGACGCAACCTCGGTCAAGACGACGGCCGCTCCGACCCGGGCAGGAGTGCCGCTGAGTGAAGGGGTTTATTAGTGGAGAAAGAAGGCTTGATTTATTTTACATATTTACAAGCTTTTGAGTTCAGAAGTGAGCTGCTTCAACTGCATCTGCAGTCCAGCTTTATACACTGCGTCTTCCCTAAATTCCCCAGGTAGGGGACGCTCTTGCCGTGATGGGTGTGACCAAAACTTTCACTTTCACACACAAACAGACACCTCTGCACACATGGACATGCCCCTGGCATAAGTTGAGCCCGAGGGAGAGGGGTATGCGGCCAGGACCCCACCGGGCTGGTAGGGACGTCAGCTGGTCGGCCCGCTCTCCGCCGATCGGCGAACTTCGAAGAAGCCGAGGCCAAAGCCGGAGCGCCCCATTGGGAGATAATCCCCAGTGGTTCTGCCATTAGCGATGGCCGGCGAAGCCTGTAGACGAGCCGCCGTGGCGATTCGTTTCCACGCCGGTGCTGTGCCCGGGAAGCCAGGAGTAGTCGGGTCGGTAGAGACGTCGGAGAAGATCTGAAGACAAAAAGTATGGTGGAGCTGCCATAAAACAACGTAAACCAATAAGCTCAGATCTGAAGACAGCTGGAACCACTTCGCTGGCGGCGGTAACTCCTTAAAGGGATTTTCGCAGAACCCTGCTCCCCGCTTGTCCCATGCAACGACCGGGCGAGCACGGTAAATGCACCCCGCAGACATCTGGCGAGAGATGCTGTTTTGGTGGCAATACTCGAGACCTGCTGGCGCCAATCTTAATACCAGCTGGCGTCAATTCCGAATAGTGGAGACCATGCCGGTTTCTATTGTACTAGTTTCTGTTGTACAAATGGCATCTTAGTTCATGTACTGAAGTGCTCTTTCTATGTGCAGTTTAATACAAGTACAAATGACACAAATGGTGTATTAATATGGCATTTGAGGTACATCGTTGTCTGCCTAGTTGATAACTTCTGAAGCGAAGCCTGCGCTCAGTGACTTTTTTTTTTTGCTGAAAGCTTAATGTGGCTACAGTATTGGTTATCTTGGGATGTAGTAGTATAAAAATAATGGGTGGAAATTATTAGTGCATCTATTTTGGAGATTGCTAGTGATCAAAGTGTTCTTTTGCCTCTCTTGTCCCTGTCCCTTTCCGACGTCCTGACATCAACTACAGCTATGAACCAACTAGCCCAAACCAAAGTACTTCTTTAACTGAGTATCTTGGGCCAGTAGAATCACAAGCAAGTTTATTTTGTCACAAATAAACCATATATAGCAGAACCACATTAATATGGTCCCTGGTTGTGTTTTTGTGGCTGATATTTCGCTCTTGCTTGATCTCAGGCTTGTGCTGGGGGCTTGCACATTGTCTTGTGCATAGGTAGCACAAGTTTCGTGTTCTTTATGTTTTTTCTCAAAGTGAATCATTGTGATTGAGTTGTAAGCACGACGAGTTAATGAGTGAATGGGACCCCTTTCAGGTTGTAAATGTAAAAACAAGTGATTGAAACAGCACTTGCAAAGGCTAAGAAATAATGAATGCATGCACCTTGTGGGGATTGGGCTTCTTGAGCAATCGGAGTGCGCGCCCGCTGCTACCGTTTGCTCGTTAGAGACCCCAATGGGGTGTCCGCGAGCGGAATGCAGGCGCGCGCGCTGCTTGTCCTCCTTTCCAAGGGAAGCTCCGTTGAAGAACTGCTGTAAATCACCCTCCCTTCCGTTCTTCCCGCTTCAACCTCGCGTCCCCATTGGGTCTCTCCCAGTGACAGCTGGGGGGCGTTGTTTCGGTGAGAGGCCGCGAGTGGGAAATGAATGGAGAGACCGCCACCGACTCGGTCAGCAGAAAAGTGCGTAGATTTCGCCTTCCGGGGGCCCCGGCCTTTGCCGGGGGACCAAGAGCGCTGGTGGTGTAACCTTGTGCACCTAGTATGTACGCTTGAGTCCAGGCCCGAGCCTTTGGAGTCCCGTCGCCCGCCTGTGCGGCGCTCACGCGCGCCGGGTTAGGGAGGGCCTGATTTGGCTGGTTCTCGGTCATCGCCGGCTATTGCCGCTGACGACGCGCGATGAGCCATTGACGTGTGACCTGCGTCGTCAAGATGTGCTCCGCGCATTCCCCATCATCCCTCGTGTTGTGTCGCGCGATTTAACCCTCTAGTTGGCCATGCGTTATGCGGTTGCCCTTAGCTGTGCCGTCACGCGCGTATGTAGTCCTTGCTTTGCGCGCACGGCTCCGCGCGCGGGCCCGCTTTCGGGTGCTGTGGCTGGGCTATGGGTTGTACTGAGGTCTGCGGATCAGTGCAGTGCAGCTTCCTGTGTAATAAACACTTGTGCTCTCAAGTAACTGCGCCTTCCTTCCTTCAGAGCGAGCGCGCAGGCGCGCGGCGAACGCTGGCAGTGCCCTCAGCTTTTTCTGGCCCGAACCCGCGATATATGGGCGAAGTGCCACTCAATTAACACTTCGGCACGGGTTCATATCCAACCCCACAACCTGTATATACATTTATCAAAAGTTGTTTAGAATGGACGAATTAGGGGAGGCAGGAAATGGAAGAAAGGAAGGGCAGGGAGAGAGGTAGAGAGACAAAATTTCATTGCACGACACAGGTCTGGATTGCTAGATTAACCTGGCAGAATGAAAGTAAAACCGATTAGGAAAATTTAAATTTTTTATTATGTATGAAAGCAACCACAACACTTCGGACCATGGTGTAATTAAGCTGCGAAGCATAGAGTGCATAAGGTAGCTAACAGTGCTAGGAATAATTGAGAAAAATGTCAGACACAGCTACAGAACGAAAATGATTACTGTAGTTGTACAAATGCAAAAGTTCATTATACAGAACTCAGCCTTCAGTAGTAAAAGTATTAAGTTAGCGAAAACAGCTAGGTTGAGCTTACAGAGAAGTATGCCTTAAGAGAGTGTGAGAGGGAAGCTTTAAGGTGGGGAAGTGCAAGAGGTGAGCTGGAGGTACACATGCCTCTGGTTTGCTACTCTGCACTAGTGGAAGGAAAGGAAGGAGGACACAAAAAAGGAAAGAGTGAATATGGGAAGCTATAATGCCATTTTATAGCACGCATTGCACACATGCATACCCACGTGCAGATACCGTATTACCTCGTGTATGGGCCGCACCTCCGGTTTTGGACTAGATAAATGAGGAAAAAAAAATGCAGGTTTCCTTTTTCTTTTAATTCGTGTACGGGCTGCACCTTCAAAATTCACACCCGGATTAAAAAAAAAAGTGCGGCCTTTACACTAGTTTATATGGTACTATCACGATCAAAAGTTTATGGGACGAGAGCATCTAGAAAAAAAAATTATTTTGGCGCAGTCACGCAATCTAGACACCTGAAATGTGTCAAGGTATGAGGGGATGTGCATGCTCTATCAGTTGGTAACAATACCACACCACTGGGTTGCGAGGCAGAGCTACAATACATTTTTTTCCGGAAACATGCGTCTCATAAAATTTTGATTTAATAGTACATCACGTACATATATCTTCCACAAATGTATCAAAGGTAGGCATCTAGGTCAGTTTTACTTGGAAATTAAAGAGCCGCTTGGCTGCTTACATTAGAATTATTTGGTACCTGATCATGTTCTTTTGTTGTTCAGTGCTTTTTGATTTTCAGAAGTAGTCACTGCAGAATCTTTAGTGTGATTTTATGCTTTGACTTCTTTCCCACAGCGCATGCCATGTTCTGTCTGAGGTGCCAAGTTTCATTTTTGCATTGATGCATCTTGCAGCAGGAGTGGCCGCAACCCTTTCAACCCAGATGACCAGAACCGCATGATGACTGTGGCCCTTGTCACAACATTGGGTATCCTTGGCCTTCTTGCTTTTAATGAGATGCGGTACAAGGAGATCACATGGAAGGACTTTGTCAATGCTTACTTGGCACGTGGCATTGTAAGTAAATTTTTTTGCATTGAGAGAATTGTGACGATTTCATATCTTATTGAGACTACAGTCGAACCCGGATATATCGAATTCGACGGGGATCGGAAAATAGTTCGATATAGCGAAAATTCGATATACAGATATAGGCCAAAAAAGCACTCGCGATCATAAAAAATTGTGGCTTACCAATTGGAACAGCCGCGAATCACATAGCATGTGCACACAATATGAAAGCGCTTTATTTCACGGAAAAAAAATCGCTAATTTTGGGCTGCTTTTTTCTCTGGGAAATGAAGTTTAAAACAATAGTTTCAATCTTCTCGAGACTGTCTAGCTGCGAGAGCCCAGTGCCTTCCATTTCGCCGCAACAGCGCCGAATCAGGCTGAACGCTGACGACAGTTCATTGGCTGTGCACGGACGCGTTTCTTCGAAAACACAGTTGCCCTCGTTGTCGCTGGAATCGCTGTCTTGAACGCCAGCTATTCCGGCCACAATGTCCTCATCAGCGAGGTCGGCTACCGCTTGAACTTCGCTGTCAGCGTTAATGAAGTCATCAACAGTAACTTCGGGCGGGACGGTGCCGGAAAAATTGGACAAGTCGCGGAACGCGTCTTCCAAGCACTCATCATCATCTCAAGCTTCCGGACATTCATCTCTGGCCACTTCAAGGCCTGCCTTGCCAAAACAGTTGGCTACTGTGGCCTGCTTCACGTCGCCCCAAGCGCCGGTAATCATCTGGATCGCGCCAAGCAGGTCAATCTTGAGATCGGTTCCCATGCGGAGGTTTATGAGGAGCCATTGAATAAGTCGCTTCCGATAGCCTACCTTGAATGCCTTTATGATACCCTGGTCGAGGGTCTGCAGTCTCGCTGTGGTGTTCGGCGGGAGAAACTTCAATTCGATGTGCTGCAGCTTGCAAGTTGTTTGATGGGCCGAACAGTTGTCTGCCAGAAGGCAAACTCGGCGGCCCGACTTGCCCAACTCAGCGTCCCGAGCCTGCAGCCATTCAACAAAGAGTTGACGTGTCATCCAGGCCTTCCTATTACAGCTGAAGCGGATGGGAAGCTGTTTACAGTTCTTGAAGCAGCGCGGTGACTTGCTCTTCCCGGTCACGAATGGCCGTAGCTTGCACGAGCCATCCATGTTGGCTGCAAGCAGCACCGACACACGCACTTTGCTCATTTTAGCACCGTGGCATGTGGTTCCACGAAGAGCGAGTGTCTTATTCGGCAACATTTGCCAAAAGAGACCAGTTTCGTCTGCATTGAAGATTTCTGCAGACGAAAACTTCTCAGTGATCTTCGGCCACTCCTCAGAAAGCCACTGCTGCATCTCCTGGCTGCTGACAGCCCCACTTTTGCCTGAAATGGCCTTTCCTACAATGCCGTGGCGGTTTTTAAACCGTTGCAGCCATCCAGTGCCACCGCAAAAGTTCTCTTCGCCAAGAGCCGTAGCAAACCATTTGGCCTTTTCGATTAAGGTCGGGCCATCCACGGGAATATTTTTCGCTCGGATTTCAAGAAACCACGTGTAGAGTGCCTTCTCCACTTTGTCAAAAGCAGCAGGGCACACACGACACGCTCCCGAGCGACTTTCCTCACCTGCTTTAAGCTTGATGTCCTGCTTGTTTTTTAACAACGTACTTAAAGTACTCCGCGGAATGCCGAATGCGTCTGCCACGGAGGACTTCTTTTCTCCATTCTCGACACGACGGATTACTTCAAGCTTTCTTGCAAAGTCCAGATTCTTCCTCTTTTTTATGTCCGCGGATGCCATAGCTCACCAGATGACTGCAATCACACACGCTACACACGGCACGTTGAAACAGAGGTACGCACAACAACACACACGATGTGCAGATGGAGCAGTCCGAGCGAAGCCTGTTCGAGCGACAGTCAACGGGGCTGCGAAGGAACGACAAAGGGAAAAGAAAGAAGAGAGCGGGGAAAAAGATCGGCGGAATATGCCGTCGAAGGCGCTATGTTCGTTTTTTGAGCCCCCTCTGGCTCTCTAGTCTCCCTTGGTCCACGAGCGACCGTGCCGACCCTTCACTCTCTCTCTCTCCCTTTTCCCAGGAAGCGTGGCTTGGAAACGTCGCCGCGTCTCCATGCCGCGCACTCTCTTCGATGAGCTCCAATGCCCTTGCCCAATGCACACGCCGGCGGTAGAGGAGGAGCGAGAGAGCTCGCGCCGGTGGGGCGCAAGAACGGGGGAAAGGCTCTGCGTCTCTGTCGCTAGGCGACGGTCGCGCATGCGAAGAGGAGGAGCCTGCTGACTGACTCTGCGGAAAAGTTTACCTCTGAGGACCGGACACGAATGTCTTTGGGAAAACCGCACCTTCCAGGGGCGCGGCGCAGCGCGCCGTTCGATATACCGAATGTCCAACGAAAATGGAATTTGATATACTACGCAATTGTCCTATACTTTTACATAGTATTTTCAAGGAGGTAATCTGTGTGTTCGATATAGCCAATAATTCGAACTATGCGGGTTCGATATATCCGGGTTCGACTGTATAATGTTGGCTTCATCACGTGCTTCAGCCATCAGTCTTTTGGTAGCTAATAGCAAATAGCACGTTTATGTGCCTTAGTGGCTGTAGTGTCTTGTGACTGAGAACAAGCTTGCAGGTTTAATCCCAACCATGGTAGTCTCATTTTGATAGGGACAAGATGGAAAATCTGTCACATTTTTACTCCATGTACTCTATTTAAGTAATCGGCAAAATCTCTCAAAATTCTTTGAACTGTTCGCCTTTTTAGGCATTCAGCGTGACTTGTAGTACCATGTCAATATTTTCTGAATGCCTTTTTCAGGTTAGTACCTTTGATAGTTTAATTGTGGTGATAGCTGTGCAGAGCATTCATTTTATGTCTTGCTGAATGATTAGCTAGGAACTACATTTTGCATTGTGTTTTTCACATTAAATGTCTTAGTGTGAGTTGCATTAGATTTTGGAAGGAAAGTTTGCACAGTTGTAAATATGTAAACCCTTTGTCAGAAATAATGAGCCCAAGGAGTTTTATTCTGGGCCATGTTCTGTGCCTTGTTATTCATTGCCAGCATTCCAGATGTCTTTAAAATGAAAGGAACTCTTGCCATTCCAAAAATTAGGACTTCCACTTTTGACAAAGGCAGTACATTCGGTGACATGTTTAATTTTTGTATCCCTAAAATATATTGTTTAAATTCATACTTTTTTGTGCAGGTTGAAAAGCTTGAAGTCATCAACAAGAAGTGGGTTCGAGTAAGGCTCCTTCCCGGTAACCAGATTGATGGCAATGTGAGTTTGTTTCTATACTGTCAGATACTGAAGCCATTTCTGTGCCTCATTGTTATTTATGTCACTACAGTGCAGCAGCTTGTAAGTGCATATTGGGTGCAGTGCTTAAAAAAGGACACCTACACAGGCTAAACCATTAGTGCCCATGTCCCCCTCAACCCTGTTATTGAGAGCAACTTCCTTAAAGGGAGTATGCAATAAATTAATTGAGGTTACATAAAGCAGACAAGAGATTGGCATTCGATCACTCGTCACCCCAGTGCAAGAATTTTTGAGCTAGCATCAATAACAACCAAGATATGGACGATTAAAAATTATGCTCTTCCTATCCCCCCTCAACTCCTCCACGCGGGGCACCAGAAAAAAATAAAGAAAACAAGTCTGGGACTGGGCCCCGCCTATGAACATGTCATCCGCTGACGTTCGGTTTGCAACTTCCGGGTGTCGCACCCAGCGCCCCAGCAGCAGCATCGACAGCATCTCCGCGGTCTCTCTCCGCCTTTCTGGATTGCGGTGCGCTTCGGATTCTTTTGCTTGTCGTCTATTGTTGCGGGCGAAAAAGGCACTGCGGGTGGCTCTGGAACTCCCGACAGAAAGAGGCAGCAGAGATAAATTGAAATTATATGCGCGAAGGCAGCGACCTGGCTCGCGCTTGCCCGAGGGGTTCGCGCGGCGGCACGAACAGACGACTTTCACGGCTACCGGAAGTGTGCCTGTGACGTCTTGGCTGCCGTGGCTCAGCGAATGACAGCATGTGGTGGCCTGCCAACGTCACTGAACTAGTGATGTCTATTTTCACAATTTTAGTTGCAAAATCTGTCACTACGAGAACACCAACCGGCCCGCAAATTTTGAAAAATACGGTTTTTAGAAATTCATAATAAATTGCCGGATGAGTTCCAAAGACCCGTACTTAGTGTAAATGCTCATTAGCATCATCTCTAAGCATTGGAAACATTTACAAGCGACTTTGAATTCATTGCATAGTTCCTTTAAAGAATGTCATGAGTGTGATTTACTACTCTATTACCCATCCAACTAACCCACCTGCCGACCCAAATGAACACTTATTGAACTGTGGGCTTTTTGAGTGTTTTAGCATTGCAGAGTTGAAGGCTGTGATTGTAGTATTTTGTGATATTCTTGCATTTTGTCTAATAGACCATAAGCTGTTATAAATAACTAGCCTCTGGAGCCAAAAACTTCTCCTGAGATCATGACATTAACGTCTCTTTTAAATGCTGCAGAAGCAGCTGTCTTTTTGGCACGGTGGGTTTTTCGGAAAACTTGACAAAGGCAGGCAAGTCGAGCAAAAGTACCATTTTACGTATTTTATATTTTGCTCACTCCACACGTGCCAACATTAATTGGTGTTAACAATGCATTCAGTGGAACATTGCTCTTTCAAATGCGTTAAAACCTGTTTCTCTATTGCAAGTGGGAGGACCGGAGCAATCGCGTAAACATTGTGAAAAATGCCCAGTGGCTGCTGCCAAACTGGGACCTCTGCCTTAAACCTTATGGGGGTATGCATGTAATGAATTCCGTGAGTGCAACAAAACAAATGGGGCCAAAGTAGACAAAACAGTCGTGAAGAAATCTGCTTCACAGGGTGAGCATCTAGTCCAATGGTAGGAATGCTGTACCATTTGTGCCAACCTTTGCCTTTGCATTAAACCAGCTACATGCTGCTACAATTGGTGATTTTTGATGAAAGTGTGCCAAGGCTGTGCCAAAATACTATTCTAGCAATCAAAAGCTACGGTGATTGCGAGGAGGCTAAGGCTACCGCCTAATACGGACAAGCATGACCCTGGTTCCTTCTGCCAATGTGTGATGAGAAATATGACCATTGGAATCCGACCCCATCCCATTTTGCTTTCTATAGCCCTTTGCTGTCTACTGTTAGTACACGGTGGGCACGTGTTTTGCACATCTGCTCCAGTGGCGCTGCTAACACGTGAACTTAGTAAATGCACATGCAAAGAAAAAATTGTTTTTAAGAGGCTCAAGTAGTGCTAAATTTGGGTCCATCTAAAGTTAGAGGGGTTTTGCGAAGCATCGTTATGTTTCCTATAAGTTCAGTGTACGACTGCAAAAAAGGCTTTGGACGCGCTCTAACTGATTGCTCGATTCCATGGACCTCATTTGCGCTCACTTTAGCAACGGCCTCAGCAACCGAGCTTCCAGTTTTTTTTTTTTTTTGTACAGTAGAATCAAGTTCATTCAAACTTTCAGTGTAGAAAGTTGGTTTGCATAAATAGAAGTGTTAATTAAATTGAGCCACTTCCAATTGTGGGGTGGCGTTCTCCTTGGATTGACGTACAGGGACCAGATCAGGCATGCACATGTTCACGTGTGGTCTCGAGTTTGTGCCGTTGCCGGTCGTTTTCCGCCGCACGAGCTTGAATTGTGCTTGCAATTAATTCTAGATGCAAATTAGATGCATTTGCACTCGTGGTTCATCACTCAGTCTGACAAAATGATATCAGTGAGTGGCAAATAAATATATACAGGGACTTGTCTCCAGTTGTCTAGATTTGTGAAGTTGCCATGTAGTTCGTACAACAGCCATGTTAACTGCAGCTGGTGACAGTGTGAAATGTGGAGACCTTATATCATAGTAGGAGATGCGTTTTCTGTTAATTATTTTCTCTGAGCAGATACACTAGTGCAAAATTAAAACTATGCATAATGAACTGTATCCTGTTTTTGTGTTCTCTTTATTCAGAACGTTCTGTGGTTCAACATTGGAAGTGTGGACACTTTTGAAAGGAACCTTGAAAATGTCCAGCTGGAGTTCAACATCGAACCTCCCAACTTTGTTCCTGTCATCTACAAGAATGAGATGGATGGGTAACGCAATGCTAATAAATCAGCAAGATGTTCTCGTGATGTGTTAAAATGCTGTTGATAGTGGCTAACTACAGTATCAGTAACTTACCATCATGTCGCACCACAGAGATCAGCCTGATCTTGGCTGTAGTCAGCAATGCGTGGCCATATATTTCTGTCTGTTTTATATTTATTTTTACTGCAGACCTTTGCTCTAAGGGCAATCGGCATGTCACCATATTGCTCACTGGTGCTAGCACAGTGGCAGTGGTAGTGCGAGCTCTGCGCACCTGCTTGCAGCAGTCCAAGAAGTTGTTTTGACATCTGCATGTACCCTATGAAAAAGTCTATAGTGTCACCTTCTGCTTAATGCGTAACAATGATGTTAATTCACTTGCCATACCACATTTATAGGGTGTCCATGTAATGTGTCTTCAAGTTCTCTGATAGCAACTTCTGAAATTGCTCTATCAACAGTCAGTTGTGTGACTCTACCTTTCATTGCATGTCCAGCGAATATCTCTTTTCATTGTCAGGAGGATGAGCAGAAGAGCATTTCTGCTTGACCGCAGCGGTGGCCTTGTGGTGTGAGCATCCGCCTCGCATGCGAGACGTGCGGGGTTCGATCCCCAGTGCCGCCGGGCACAATGATACAATGATACCGGTGATACAATGGGTACAAGCTTCCCTTTCTGGTGCTCGGCTTCTTTGGGGTGAAATGCTTGGGAAATGGGTCTTTGACCCTACCTTGTGCAATGAAAACTACCTTGTGCCATGGCGCTCTTTGGCCAAAGCTGCCTTTGCTCCATAAAAATTCATTATCATTATCAGCCTTTCTGCTTGCAGAGCAAGCTGCATAGCTTACATATCTCCTCACAAAAACATTCTCCAATCAAGTACAGTCGCTGGCTGAAAATTCGCACCCCATCCGCTTTGGTGGCTCAGTGGTTATGGTGCTCAGCTACTGACCCGAAAGAACCGGAATTGATCTTGGCTTTAGTGGTTGCATTTCAATGGAGGCAAATTGTACTGTGCGATGTGAGTGCACTCTAAAGAACCCTAAGTGGTTGAAATTATCCGGAGCCCTCCACTTTGGCATCCCTCATGGCCTGAGTTGCTTTGGGATGTTAAACCCTATTAACCAAACCGAACCGAAGATTTGGACCCCTGATTTTTCGAACATGCTTGATTATTCGGGCTTTTTCGTAGAACCATGACATGGGCGATAGCGCCTGAAATTTCGGACACATCGCAACTGACCACTCGATTTTTCGAACTTTTTGCACTTGCTGCCAATGCCCAGGCTAGCTTATAATACGGGCAGTGAAACCTCATTAATTCAAACTGCCAGGGAGATCGAAAACTTGATCAAACAAAATGAAATGCGAGCTAGAAAGGTGCCTTTTAAATGGCAGGGCTGATATTCTCCACATGTGGGCACAATGTGCCCGCGTGGTTTCGAATTCATACTGTTTTTGGACGTTGTTCACCGCAAAGTCAGTTTGTGCAACTCACCTTTGCCAAGTCGTTGATCCTGATAATGGGAAGAGGCAGCAGTGAAGCGCATGGGAGGCATGTGGCTTCACAGAGACTTCAAGCTTGAAAGTAAATGATGGTGCATTTCAAAGCGAGGTGAGTGCACCTTCGGCAAAATGCACCACAACCCTGACTTTTCTATCTTAAAACCATCAACAACTGGCGTTTGGTGACAGGCAAGACTCCTCTCATTATATGCAAGCCACTGCAGAGTGCATATCGCCGGTTACAGGGCCATTTTAGCTCTAGTTGCTAGGCTTAATTATGAAGGTCAACATCAACAGAGCGCTTGTTTCGGCCATTTGTCAGTTCTTATTCTTTCGCCATCTTCGTCTTCTCGTTTCGGGCCCCTTATAGTGCTGGCACAGCGTAGTTCCTACTGTGGCAGGTTCGCTTTCACATCTAGACTGCCCCAAACTATGCGTTCGTCGGCGACATGCTGACAGCAGTAGAGTTATCGTACACCGAGCTCATGAATGCGGTTGCCGCCCATCGTCTGTGTACATGGCGCGCGGCGAGACTTGGTCGTCAGGACTTTCAGAATGTGAACAAAACTGCTGACTTTTTCCTCCGGCATATTGGTAATCATAAAGCTTAATGTGCTCTGTGAAAAAAAACTTTATTTTTAATTTAAGCTCACATCACATTGTTCACATCATTATTCATATTTGAGCATATATGATTCAATATAAATCAGTTTTTTATCATTTATGTTTGTCTCATAATCAATAATTTGTTATTCATGCACCTTTACCTTCAGTGATTAAACAACTTACTGTTAATCCTCATAAACTGGTCAATGACAAACTAAAATGCTCCTGCTGACATGAGCAGTGGAAAGATCTGCTGTGTCTTTGTTGCTGCATAGGCATCTTTATTTTATGACATTTTATGCTTTAGGCAAGGCTGCTGTTATTCCTCTTTGAGCCTTTGTTATACTCTGTTTTTTGTTTTTTTTTGTGACTTCTAATATAGTGAGCCCCAGTACTGAGTCTTTCATCTAGTATAAACTTTTTTTTTACCTTTTGTTTGGTCTTGCTTAAGGACAATGAATTGGAAGCTAGATGTGGTGCATTTCACCACCTGTTTAGAAAAGAAAACCCTGTGTCTGCAAAAATACTGTAACTAAGCATTGCTTATATCTTAATAACAAAATCAGCTGCTTTGCAGACAGTACTGTAGGCTTCCTGAAATAGGCTAAGACGATTAGTCCCAGTAAGCATCAGAAAATACAGAAATGCCTCAGTGACCATGTAGGGTAGTTATCGCTGTTCTATGATGCTGCTCTAATTGCCCTCCTGTCCATGTGGCTGCTGGTGTTATTGGCTCATTGTTGCTGTTGTGAAAAAACTAATGGATGCATAATGTAGTCATGTAAATTTTGCAGCTTGTGTAGCTCTATCTGTGTTTTGTTCTGGAACACCTCATCACACTGCCAGAACTGCAGTCCTTTGTGTTTGACAGGATTTGGTGCAGTAGTTTTGCCAAGTTTTTACTGGAATGACTGCAGATGAAATAATTATAATTAACTACAGTGTTTCACATTGCACAGAATACACGCGTAAAAATAGGCATGTAGTTGTATCGCGTTTGAAATTTGCCAGTTCCCTAGTGTTGACTGGAAACAATAATCAGTCTGTGTACATAAATGAGGACTGATTGTACTATGTGAAACTTGAAGTATGGTTGTAAAGAGTGCTCTTTCTTTTCAGGTCGAGCGTCATTGGTATCCTGCCAACACTGCTGTTGTTTGGCTTCCTCTTTTGGACAATGCGGCGGTCTGCCGGGTTCATGGGGGGCGGTGGTGCTAGGAGAGGTGGTGGCATCTTTGGCATGGGTGAGACAACAGCGAAGCTGATCAACCCAAATGACATTGGAGTCAAATTCAAGTAAGTTCATCTCTGGCATGACGGAATTAAGTTCCTTTTTTGGCTGTTGAATAAGTTACAACTACTTTGGTATTTAGCATTTAGGGCTTTTGAAGTGCAGTAGATCACCTAAAGAAATACAAAATGATGTGTCTGTGATGCCTAAGTTCTGTTTGAATCATGCTCAGTGGCTAGCTTAAGATAGTCGTGGTTGACTGGTTATAACTGAGAATGAATAATACTTGCAAATCCGGTCTTAGTTGAGGTCAGACAGGACAGCTGGTGCTGGTGAACGCCCTTTGTTGTGGAACCTTGCTTGGTCTTGACTGCTTTGTACACCAGCAGCTTTGATAGTAACTTCATAGAAATAGGTAGTCAGTTAATGCATGGATACAAGTATGAATGGTGCTAATGTAAGTATCCGAAAGTAAGAGGTCCTCTAGAGTTAAAAATTTAATAAGGCAACTGAACCCTGAAACAATTCAAGCAGTCCAGTACCACTGTTGCGCCTACATGTGTGAATGATGACTAGCAGAAATTGCCTGTATGATTCACTGCAGATGTTTGGGAAATGTTTTTCAAATTTAAGTTCAGATGATGTCGTTTTTGTACTAACAGGTGCCAGCTACTAATCTGGTAAGTCATACATTGCTACTGGAGACATCAGCATATGACGTTGTACTCCAAATTGTGTTCCTTAAGTAGTAATATGAAGTACTAAGAACAAATAAGGCTGATTTTTGAGAACCTACAGCTCCAGGTCTTGGGAGCTTCTATTGTAGTTCATTCATACTGTACTAGATCTTATGCATGGTACATATTGAAGCAGAATGCGTCCAGCTGTAGTACATATGTTTTTCTGTTTTAATTGCAATGTTTACTGCAGGTTTAGAAAGCATGTATTTGGCAGAGTTGAAAATTGTTCAGCAATAATGCAGATTTTTTTGCTTCTGCTCCTCGGTAAGATATTGTTGTTGTTTTGGCTTATCTATAGAGATGTTGCTGGTTGTGAAGAAGCAAAAGTGGAGATTATGGAGTTTGTCAACTTCTTGAAGAATCCCCAACAATATATTGAGCTCGGTGCAAAGATTCCAAAGGTAATGTGCCAGTAAGAAAATCCCAGCTTTTTGTTCTGTTCAGGAATAGTGTCTCATGCCTCTTTCATTCATTGCAGTCATGCTCTGCATGTGTGCAGTGTGCACTTTTTCATATTCAGGGCTGTGTCTAAACACACTGTTAATGTGCACAAATCACTGAAGTAAGCCCTAGTTCTCAGAGGCCAACTATCAGGGCTAAAAATGAAGCCTTCAGTGTTTGCCAAAAGCTTTGTGAATTTACCTGAGTGGAAAGCTATGATTTGTTGGGTAAATGGCTCTCTTTGAGGAAAGTTGGCAGCTTGATTTTGATGCCCATACCTTTACTTTTTGCTGCCATGATGTTGATGCTGTGATGGTTGAGAAAATTTGCTCCTTGATATGATTACTAGTACATACCGTATAAATGCGTGTAAGGGTTGCATTCGTGTATGGGCTGCACCCTGTTTTCCCCAAAGAAATATTTTAAAAAAAAATCCGTGTATGGGCCGCACCCTAACTTTCCACGACCCATGTGGGAATAGCCTTCAAAATGCAAGCGCCGTGGCCTCCGTGATCAGCTCCGGCTGCGAGCAACAGTGCGCTTGATTGTGGAGGCCGCGCATGCACACAGAAGCGCCTAGGTGCCGACCACGGATAGCGCCTAAGGCCGCAGCTCATCATCGTCAACTTTTTCCTCCGCCGCGAGCTCCCGCTATTGGTGTCTGCATCAATGCCACCAGCTCCAGTTTTTTGTGGCTGTCAAAGGCACGGGAGTTGTGGTAGCATGTTAGTTCACTGTAGTAGTGGCTTTCGTGTGCTGCCGCCAAGCGTGTTTTAATTTTAGCACGATGGGCAAGCACCTTAAAGGGACAGAGAGAACTCTGTAAATTTTTTTTTTGTTAGCAAAATCTGATAGTTCGGCATTTCATGGCTTTGTTGCCGCTTGTCCGGGAGCGAAAGATGCATTTATTTCAAAGAAATTTGGATTCGAAGTTGAAGAAGTTTTTCCCGCCCTCCGATTCAAACTCTGCGCACTCTTATGACGTCACAGGACGGAGTGACGTGAAACGTGACGTAAACGCAGACTCCGTGATTTCTGGCGGCTAGCGGTACGGTCTAGCAGCAGCCGAAATGAAAGCTACCGCCGCCACACCTTGAAGGCATCTATCGGGGGTTGCTACCGTTGCTTCGTTTATGTTTGCACCGGTGTCTTGCTAGCGTTATACAACCGATCCCGTTCCCGCTCCCGAACCCGTCCACAAAGTTCTCGCAAAACTCCGGCCTGCATTTCAGCGACCTCAGCCCCACAAAGCGTGCGATGGTTTTGAGGGAGCACGGTTAGGTTAGGCGCTGACGGGTCGTTTCTCCCTTCTTCAGTGAGCAGCCGTTGGTAATTAAATATCTTAACCCCAGTGCGGGGCGTCGAGAGGGGCGAGGACAAGGTCGGCATGTCGCGCCCATTGGAGGCTGGCCGAGGCTTTTGGGCCAATGGATTGTGATTCCTTGAAAGGCGCTGTTGCATGGTGCAGCAGGCGGCGTCGAGGAGGTTCCTCACGGTTGCAAGGACCAGGTTATTATGTTTTTTTTTTTTTGCCACAAAAAACGGATGGGTGCTCAAGGGCGCTCGCGTTTAAAGTTGGCGGCTTGAAAGTAAAACCGACGCATGACGCTTTAATGGGTTCCGTGTGTTTCTGAAGGTACGGGGTCCACTGGATCGGGTTCTCTCGCCCACTTGCATGTACATACCTTCAGATGTGTACCGTGAATGAATTAAATTAGCCGAGAGCTCGAAGAGAACAACAGCTCCACCCAACTGCCAAAGCTATTGAATGGAGCTGCAAACAAACGAGTTGGAGGAGAGCGGAGTCATGGTCTCTGCAGGTTCTGAATATCTTTTAAAGCGAAAGCCTTGCTGGCCGGGAACTTGCGGTTTTGCCGTGGGCGGTGCTCCGAGGAGGCACATGATGTCACAACGCGCGCCTCGCCGCGGAGCCGAACCGGTCTGGCCATGCCGGCTGCGGTTGGCGCACCCGGCGCAAAATAGACTTGCTCCAAGTCTCCGCCAGTGCTGGCAGAGTGCGCCGAAGTAGCTGAACACGTCGGCGGTCAAGCGCAGCTGGAGTATAGAGGGTCTCACTTTGGCCGATGTGATGTCGCCGTTCAGCGCGTGCGCACGCGTTACGCCGGAGTTTAAACGCGCCTTAACAGAGCCTGCGTTTAACCGTCACTAGCCAACGTATTCGGTGGCAGTATCTATGGGAACCACTGAAATCCCCCGCACACTCACTGAATAAAAAAAAAAAAACCTGCGCCGAGGCTCGGAATCGAACCAGGTCCTTTGGCGTTTGAGGCGGAGACGCTTCCATTCCGCCACGACGGCTCAAGCTTTGACCATGAATAAAGGCGCATCTAGTGAATGCACTCTTCCGATGCAGAAGTCTCCGCGCTTTCGCTACGTATATCCTGGCGTAACAGAGCTAGGCCATCAGCAATTTTTTCTTAACTGTCTTGTATCTTGTCTCCCGACCCTAATAAACGATTTCCGTTTAGTAGTTCGAAGTTGACTGGCACAGCCGGGAATGTTTCGCCGGTCAAGCGTGGGAAGACATAAGTGTGCTCTTTATACTGCTAACTGCCTTGTACGATCACCGACCATCGTGCCATCATAGTTTTTCATCGACCGTGGTGATCATCTAACCAGCCTTAACAGGCTCCTTCAAAGGTTAACTAGCACTTGAAGCGGCACTTGCAGTTCCTTTGTTGTTCGGCGCTTGTAAATCGAAGCGCGTCGAAAACAAAACCACGGGGCACGCAAAGCTCATAGACGCGAAGCGCAATAACAAACCGGAACTCTCCTGGCCGCCTGTGGCACCACCAAGCATCGGTTTTCTTTGCTTCCAACATTCAGGTTGTGTTTTGTCTGTCTTCCTTGTGTGATAAAAGTGCGCTATCGGTTTCAAAACAAAACTTTTTCAATATTGTACCGCGCAAGCTTCCTTTGTCAGCCTCAGATATTCGTGGAATTTATGGAGTAAGGAAAATTCCTCCAAGGTAGCGTCTCTTGTCCTGTCATGTCATCACGCTTGTACTTGCAAGATTGGCCTGTGGTGGCGATACCTGTATTTTGGTTCTTGCTATTTTCTACCTTACAAGAGCTTAGTTTTCAGTAAGAGTGGCGTTTTTGTGATTAGGAGCTGGTATTCTAACGATATAAGCCAACTTCAATTTCTCCTTAGTGTCCCTTTAATAGCTGCACGACTGGGAGTTTGCTCTCAAAGATGGCAAGCGTGCGGCGGGCAGGAAATTATACGTGGCCAAGAGGTGGGTCCAATGATTGTGCAACCAAAGGGATGCACTGAGGAACACAAGATGCAAAAAGCGCGCTTTCCGAGGCAAGCCATGCAAGTTCCCTGAACTGGAAGAAGAGCTGGTGTGCTACGTGATGGAAGTGGCTGAACAATGGCTATTCGTTGCTAACGGACATGCTGCTCGACTTCTTGTGGGATGAGCGTGCACCGGAACACAGCACCAGCTCGGAGTAAGAAGACTCCGCGAGTGACGATTGAACACAGAATAAATGCTACTCATTCCCTGATTGGTGTGTTTTTGCTTAAACAATTTTTTTTTTCCCCCACATCGCTTGTATGGGCCGCACTCCAAAACTTGGCCCTCGAATCTGGAAAATAAAGTGCGGCCCTTATACGCGTTTATACGGTATACTTGTTGTAACTACCGGCCTGCTGTGATAGTGCAGTGGTTCTCAGATGTGGGTCTATGGACTCATTGCATACTGTGGAGACATTTCTACGACCCCTGAAGCTGTTCCTCTTGAATGGAGCCTTCTGCATTTTTTGGCAGGATCGATACACCCAATTGAATGGGCCGCCACAGTGGCTCAGTGGTTATGGTGCTTGGCTGCTGACCCGAAAGCCGCGGTTCAATCCCGGCCATGCCAGTTGAATTTCGATGGAGGTGAAATTCTAGAGGCCCGTGTGCTGTGCGATGTCAGTGCACGTTAAAGAACCCCAGGTGGTCAAAATTTCTGGAGCCCTCCACTACGGCAGGCCCTCATAGCCAGTTGCTTTGGGATGTTAAACCCCCAAAAAACCATAGACCAAACCAACTGAATGGTGTGTATTTATTTATGTCCAATGTACGAATTGACTCATGGCTTTTCATTTTATGTATAATTGCTTTAAAGTCCAGCATTCCGGTCTCATGACAAAAATTCATATATAAAGTGAAATGAGCTGGTGCAGAATATTTTGAGTTGTTCTTTGGTATATGCTCTCGGTGCATTTGTAACTGTGAACCATGTGTTAATGAAAGGTGTGTTTTCATTATACTTCAGGGAGCCATTTTGACGGGACCTCCTGGCACGGGCAAAACCCTGCTTGCCAAAGCAACTGCTGGCGAAGCTAATGTCCCATTCATAACAGTTTCTGGGTCAGAGTTCCTTGAGATGTTTGTCGGTGTTGGCCCATCTCGTGTGAGTAGCAAGTTATTTATATCTGAGATTTGTTACGTTCAAGTGCCTTTATTTGACACATCTTTTAATGTTTTTTAATGCTATCTGCTGAAAAAGCATGGAGTAAAGAAACCATTTATGGATGGTGGAAACTGCTAGTCATGAGGAAGCATTACTAGTGAAGGGGAAGCACACAGAGCATCAGAGAGCTGGTTCTTTTTATCGTCTGCAGTTGGGCCTTAGGGGCAAACATGCATAATCAGTCTAGGGATGTGCGAATAATCGAAATTTCTAATACGAATCTATTGTCTATTATTCAGTTCATCTTCGATTTCAGAAAGTTATATTCGAGAATTTCTGAATGTTTTAAAATGTTCTAATATTCTCCAGTGGTCAAATATCATGCCGACTTTCATAAATCTCACTGTGGCAAACCACATTATCTGGACAAGTTACCCGATGATCAAGTTTAAA